>NC_141141.1:154532977-155228752 GCF_053477565.2 Lygodium microphyllum | reverse complement strand
CTCTAGTTACATAATAAGAGGCAAATGACTAAATCCTTTCAAGACTCAATTTATTTTTTAGAATTGAGAACTTAGGATGCATATTATTATAATTTATAATGGCATAATCTTTTTATTTTATCATAGATGAATGGGATAGTTAGGACTATGTAGGCATGCCCATACTATACTTTTATGCGTACCCACATGCACAATTTTAGCTAGTATAGCATTCATTAGTACTGTCAATTAATTATAATATAGTATACTTGAAGGTTCTTGGAATAAGAAACTGCTTATCTTGAAAGACTAATAGCACAATCAATCAATGTTCATTCCTCATGTAAAATGCTCTTTCAATGAGTATTGAGATTAGAAATCATTATAAAGGGAGATGTTGGTGCTGTAGAAGCTACAATTTCCTTTGCTTGTTGCCATGTTGTCCCTAACGAGAGTCATGGGCTTACAAGTAGAGGTTGGCCTCTTCCTTTGCACTAGATAGCAACTTTTGAAATCTTGCACCTCCTCAAGACATTGTAAAAGCAAGCTTCCATGCCACGTTCATCTAGACTACCTCCAGCCCCTAGCTTGAGCTCCTTAATTTTTCAAATACCGCATTTACGTGTCTACCACCATATTATGTATTTTATGAGTCTATAATATTCTATCGTAAGGATCTCCCCCTCTCCCTTTAAAACCAAATTTAAAAGGAATTTTCTTTTACGTCACCCCCCCGGTCAACGCCGCCAACTGGCGAAGGGCGGGAAAGTTGAACTCACAGTCGACGAGGGTGAGGGAGGAGACCACTATGAGTCGACGAAGAGCTAGAGGTGATGGTAGTGAAGATGAAGATAATGACAATGAAAATGATAGGGTATGAACAATAACGATGATGGGGAGAAGGGACACATGTGTGCCACCTCCAAACCCCCTATCTCTCTTCCTCCCCAGAAAACATCAACTGCATGGCCGGGGGGGGGGGGGGAGGAGCATTCTAGCCACCTGAGTGGAGAAAAAGGGAGGGGTCCCCATGCCACAAACCCCCCCCCCCCCCCCCCCATAGAACCCCCCTTCCTTTCAGCAAGGTGACGCTATTCTTCTTTCCCCTCCTTGCTACCAATTTTGAGAGAGAGAGAGAGAGAGAGAGAGAGAGAGAGAGAGAGAGAGAGAGAGAGAGAGAGAGAGAGAGAGAGAGATATATATATGTATCAATGAAATTTCCTTCCTTGGATGGAGCTACAAGTATCCTCTCTCCCCATCATGGTTTTTTTTATCCTCCATCAACTATCCTCTAGTTGACAAAAAGATCGCGAAGGTCAAGGGAAGCCTTAGGGAACTCCGGCACACAAAGGAGTGCTTCAAGAGAAGTGAAGGCCGTATTCCAAGCTCCTAGATGGCCCCGAAGCACAAACTCTCGCAAGTAATCGAAAATTCCATAATTACGAAAGGAGGATCAAGCAAAGATGCCACCACTAACACAAACAGGTTATCGGATATAAACACTAATTTGACACTCCAAAACCAGGTACGCTACCATGTCTAGTACTTTGAACCGAACGATAAAGCATGGACATCATTAGAAAGAAGTCATACTTTGCATCGTGTAACTTGCATAACTCGAAAGGTAGTTGTAAAGGATTAATAACCATGATTGTCCATGATTAGATTAAGCATCTATGGATTGTTGCAGTAATAAGCTGAGTATTAGGTTCGAACTTTTGCAAATGCATCATAGATTGCCAATCTATTTAAATATTCCGTGTAGGTCAATTGCATATTATAGACCATTAGCGTAAATTATCTCGCATTTACAATGAATTCATGTACACTTGTACTTAAATACTTAGGTCACACTTTATGATTTGCATAAATGCACTAGAAGGAATTTCCATGAATGGGAATTCTGTACCGTATCATCAATTCAAGAATAACTTGCATCTAGATTTGCGTGGCATCATGGACAACTTTGGTTGCACTACATAAGTAGTATATACGGCCTCAAATTGGAGTAGGCATTATGTTTTAGAGTAATTGAATTTCTTTGACAAATGAGCAGCCATGGTACTCAATGGTCGACATAGTATCAAAGGCTTGATGCCAGCAAAAGGGTCAGGTTTAGCAGAGCTAATCCAGAGGTCTGTCTCAACAACCTCTTTTGGAGCATCCTGAGGTTCAATTGGCTCAATTAGGACAAATTGGTGGGGTGAGCTAGTAGGGACATCAGTGGCATTGGGCCTAGGATCTGGAGTTGCAAGCATGCCTCTTCCAACCACTGTGTCTGGGGGGTTTACGAGAAGGTAGTATATCACTCTACTTCACATCATTGGATGAAGATTCAGTCATTGATTGTAGTACTAGAAGTAGAGGTAAGATTTGGTGTTGTGTCATGTAGCCTTGGAATAAACCATTCATAGAAATTAGGAATGCATTCTCATGAAGCACGCTCATCAAGAAGTTGTGGGTCATGGGTGAGACAGAAGATATATCTAGTGACATCAGTTATCATGTATCGTTGTCCTAATCAACTTGCAATGTGTAGCTCTTTCTTTGAAAGAAGTTTGTCACACAAGGGATCAAGTTTAGCCAATTTAGAAATGTTAACACCATGAACAAATGTAAGCACTCCGAGAGATCTAGGGGCAATATATGTAGGATCATGCATTGAAGTCTAAAGTGCCTTTCTTTTCTCGGCAATTGTCATTAGGCAGCTACCATATCGTGCAGCTAACCTTCGACTAGAATACCATTTTTGTTTGAACTCACTTTGTTCTTTTGCTTTCTCAGCCAATGCTACAACATCTTCCCAACTTGTGTGCTCCCCAA
The DNA here is from genome assembly GCF_053477565.2 of Lygodium microphyllum. NCBI lineage: Eukaryota > Viridiplantae > Streptophyta > Polypodiopsida > Schizaeales > Lygodiaceae > Lygodium > Lygodium microphyllum. The sequence goes on along the minus strand of NC_141141.1, from coordinate 155,225,950 downwards.
TGTAAAACGAAGGAATTAAGTGATGCTTCTGTTGCTCTACTTTGGTAATTTGCTTTATAAATTCTCCCACCACAACTAGGTAAATCTAGCAAATTTGTGATTCTTATGACCATGTCAAAGGCTTTTCTAAGAGTTTTTTATGCTTAGTAGTGTGAATTCCAAGGTCCGTGTGAAGTCAAGAGTGTTTCATCTAGTTCTTGAGAACTCATAGCTTCTACTTGATGTTTGTGTTTCCCCCTCTTTTCTAACATCTCTTTGATTCAATTATTTAGCTAGTTTCAAGTGTATTGGAGCCTTTGGTCGAGAAGAACATGACTTGTGATTCAATGGGCTCATTATGCTCTCTACACTAGATTATATATCCTTGTGTGAGATTGAAGTATTTGAGACTTGTTCTTCAATTGAAGTAATTTCTTAGCCACTACTAAGGGCTATGATTGTATGGGTTCCATCTCAGAAGTGGAAGTAGTAACTTTCAATTTAATGGAGTGGTCAACCGTGACAGTCATAGATGATTCTGCACTTGGATCCTTAGTGTGAGTGGAAGTATTCATGGTCTTGGTATTTCCAAATTTACTTGTGACAACACTCGTAGAGGGAGGTTGTTGCTCTTTTGATGTTTTTGGACGTGTCCCTTGTGGATCCTTTTCCTTAGATTGAGCAACTACACTAGGCTGTTGTTGTCAGATTTTTTGTGTTGGTTTGGGTGACAAAGGTTCTTGGTTTTGAGGAGACTTTGGTGGTTTTGAAGAACCAGCAATGACCTAGGGTTGCTACTTATCAACACTTGAGGGCTTTATCTCATCTATCCTTGGACTTTTTGTTTCAGCTTGAGCAGCCTCACATGGAAGTAGTTGCTTTGGCTCTAGCTTTCCCCCTTTCTTGAGGACTTTTTGGACACTACCAATTCCTCTTGTGGAGTAACAACAACTTCAAGTGGTTGCTCTTTCGGAATTGTGGACTCAAGTGTCACATGAAGTAGCTTGTCAGTCACTAACTTATTTGGTGTTGTCTCCTTAAGTATCTTGGTCCATGACTAGATCTGTGTGTGGGTCTCTTTTGCTTTCTCTTAGATTTGGATGTGACTTGGTTTGTGGTCATGGGAGGTGGCTTTGTGGGTGGTTTTGGTAACCAAATCTAACAATTTCCCACATAAAACCCTAGCACAGAGCAATGCTTTGGGCACCCATTGTGGCGTTGTGCTAGCTCTCCATCAGTGCTTTTGATTACTTGCCCTAAATCTCTTTCCCCTTCTAGATACAGTTCTATTCCCAATACCTTGAGAAGCTATGGTAGTGTTTCTAGTAGCTGTGGTCTTTCCTTTAGTTCTAGGAGGCTTCCTACTGATCGGTTCTCTCTTGTTCTCATGTGCCTTGAGTAGCTGTGGTCTTTCCTTTGGTTCTAGGAGGCTTCCTACTGAGCGGTTCTCTCTTGTTCTCATGTGCCTTGAGTAGCTGTGGTCTTTCCTTTGGTTCTAGGAGGCTTCCTACTGAGCGGTTCTCTCTTGTTCTCATGTGCCTTGAGTAGTTCATTAAAAACTCTCTGGTTGTCCTCTCTAGGCACTTGATCTAACTTTGAGACAAGCTTCTTGCCCTTCTCTAGAGAAGAGACAAGGTCCCCTTTGCTAAAAGTAAAGAAAATCTCCATGTCTCGTAAGCTTAGGTGTATACGATGTGCTTCATAGTCGACAATGCATGTGGTTGCATGCTTGAAAGGTCTTCCAAGAAAGACTTCCTTTCCCATATCTTCTTAATTTGGAAGCACATAAAACACTATGGGCATGCTTTTAGTCTCAATAGTCAAGAGAATTTTGCATCGTCCTAAGAGAGAATAGGTTGATCCTCCATATGGCTTTATAATTGCTTTGGTTGGGCCTCATAGGTTAAGATGTTGTAATCTAAACCTTTGTTTATGAGAGCATCAATTATGAGCTCTCGCTTGGTAGCTAGTTTGACCCTAACATATGTAGGAGGGATTAGCTATTCATCTTCTAGGTCAATGTTTGTGGCTTGGACCTTTTGTATATTAGGTAGGGTAGACCTAGTTAGGGTACTACATGAAACCTTGCATGTTGGACAATCATGATACGTGTGAGTGATGTTGCACTCAATGCATTTAAGACCAACCTTTGGAAATTTATCTATCACCATCCGGTCTACTAGCTTTGGCCTAGGCTCTTGTGTTGCTAGCTCTAGCAACATGTGAATGGATAGATGGATGGAAATATTCACTCAGTTGTGTTGAGTCATCAAGTTTTAGGACTTCAAGACCTAAGGTCAAGTCCACTATGAGGCATGTCAATAGAGTGTAAGGCTCCTAATAGCCAGATGACAAACTCTTCAACTCTTCCTGCAATGGTCTTGTGTGGGTGTTCTTGTTCAACTCTCTAGGCTTGCTAGTTTAGGACTTGTAGTAGCTTGGTTGATAATATTTTACTCATCGGGCCCTTGTAATGATTAGAATGGAGCACATTGTGATGGCGGCTTGATTGGATGATTTTCCCCCTAATGACTTGTAGTGTCCTATATGTAGATGTGAAAGTGATTGTTGTGGTTGTGCACTATTATCCTAAATGACCTAAGGTAATGTCAGCCCAATGTGTGTTGCCTAGGTGCTAAGTGCAATGTGTGCCAGGTCCTTGCAATATGATAAGGTGGTTGAGTTCTTAAGTCATTAAGATATTTAGTACAAATGCTTGACTTCAAAACCTACAAGTTATCACGGCACGTTTCAACACTTTGATTCAAAAACTTACAAGAGTGATGTGTGTAAAATGAGGCTTTCCTTTCCAATACAATGTGCATGGGTGCAAGCAATTCCTCAAAGTATCACAACCATGTCATGCTAACAATATGGCAAGTAAGGATGGCACATTGATGTAAATACGTAAAACAAGAGGTTCAATTTTAGAATGTAAGGCAAGTATGAGTGAGCCTTGAGGTGTAGTGTGTGTGTGTAAGTGGGAGTGTGAGTGTGTGGGAGTGATTGGTTAGTGTGAGCGGGTGATAAGTGAGAGTTGAGGAAGGATGAGTAAGTAGGGATGAGTGTGGATGAGTAAGTGGGGGATTAATGAGAGAGGAGTATGAGTGAGTTGTGAGTATGAGTGAAGGATAAGTGAGGTGTGAGTGGGCTTGTATAGTAGTGTGTGTAAACATTCCTTATGTGTGAGTGAGGTGTGGTGGTTTGAGTGAGGGGTGAGTGGTTCGAGTGATAGTTAGGGTTGATGGGTGTAAGGGTGAGGGATTAGGGTTGAGGTGGTATGAAGAAGGTGGTGTAAGTAAGTGGCTAAGGGTGAGGTGGTGCAAGTGAGAGGTGGTTCAAGTGAGTGAGCTAGGGTCAAGGTGGTTCGAGTGAGCGAAGTAGTGCAAGTGATCTATGTGTGCAAGTGAGGGGTGGCTCAAAGGAGGGAAGTGGTTCTAGTGAGTGATGTGAAGGAGTGGTGTGAGTGAAAGAGGTGGTTCGAGTGAGAGTGGTGGAGTGAGAGGTGGTTTGAGTGAGTGTGGTGGTGCGAAGGAGTGGTGGTTCAAGTGTTTGTGGTGGTAGTGTGTGAGTGGTAAGGTCCACGAGTTCTTTAGTATGGGAGTGAAGAGAGGTGTGGGAGTGAGGTTTTAGGGTTTGATGTGTGAGAGTTAAGTGCTTGTGTATGGGAATGATAGTTTAATATGTGGGAGTGAGTTTAGATGGGTGGGGTAGTAGGTTTAATGTGTGGGTTAGATGTGGAGAGTTGGGTGTGTTAGAGAGAGAGCATGTATATAGGTGTGAGTGTGTTTTGAGTGAGTGAATGGCATTCTTAAGTGTGAGTATATGTGTGAAAAGAAGGTGTGTGTGTGAGTATGGTGAGTGAATGAGTGTGTATAGTGAGTATGTGGGTAGATGTAGGGTGTGGGGGTGTGTAAATAGATGTGTGTGAATGCAAGTGAGTGTAAATGTGGTGGTGTAGTTGTGTTTCTGTGAATGTGTATGTTTTTGTGAGTGTGTGTTAAGGTGTGTCAATGGGGTTCTTTGTGGGTATGTTTGCGTGTTTGTGTATGTGTGTATTTTTGTGCGTGTGTGTTAAGGTGTGTCAATGGGATTTTTGTGGGTATGTGTTGAGTGTTTGTATATGTGTATGTTTGTAAGTGTGTGTGCATGAAGGGGATTTTGTGATGAGTGAAGTACACTAGTGTGTGTGTGTATGGGTGTGAATGTGTGTAGGGTGAATGAGGGTTAGGGATGTTTTATATGCATGTGTTAATGAGAGAGAGTGTGTGCGCGTAAGTGTGTGTGTGTATGTGAATGTGTATAGGGTGAATGAGGATTAGGGAGGATTTTTTTTTTAAAAAGAAAATAATTAAGAAGAATAAGAAAAATAAAATAAAACTTAGCTGACGTGACACGCCACTGACCTCCTGTGTCAACACAGTCGTCATGTCACCACTTGTTGGTCGATGCCATCGATAGGCTGTTGCTAGCCTCCTACACTCCTCCACCAATGTAGCCCTCAGCAGATTGCCATCGCCACTAGTCCACCTGTGCCAACAAAGAGAGAGAGAGAGAGAGAGAGAGAGAGAGTTTTGTCTTCTTCTACTCCTATCCTTCTTCTTCCTTTTTCATAATCTTCTTCTTTGATCACTCCTTCTTCTTGTTTTCCCTATTATCTCATCTTTCTCTTCTTCTAGCTCTTCTTTTCTATCTTCTATCCCCCTTCCTTCCTCTTCCTCTTCTTCTAGCTCTCTTCCTCACTACCTCTTACCCTTCCTTCTTCTCTATTTCACCTTCTTTTCTTCTATCTCTTCTTCTTTCCAACCATCTTCCATCTACTTCTTCACTTTCTCCTTCCTCTACCTTATAGGTCAAGAACTTCAGAAGACGAGTACAAGGGTAAGCAATATATTTGGCTAGATCTCAGCCATAGACATGTATATAACCAATGACAAAAGCAAGAAAGATAAACCCTCATCTCCCAATGTTGCCACACAAGATGTCCAACAACAAGAAGAGCACCTTGAGTTTTGAGTTATTTTTGTGTTTTTGTATTTTTGAGTTTGTACTTCTATGTTTTTCTTCTACTCTACCCTATTCCAATCTCAATCCAATGAACTAGTTCCTTCCAATTCGGCCTTCCTAACCTAGCTGCATGGGTTTTAGAATGCTAGCCACAAACACGGATGATCGGTACCCCATCGATCCTATCCACACCCATGTACAAGCCTCCTATTCCACCACATGATGGGAGTGTGAGAATCTTGGCGGTTGCACCATCCTAGGTCTTGCAACTCACTTCGGTGATAATCTCTCACCTTGTCTCTCAACACTCTACTCTAACAAACCAAGTATTCTCCTCTCCAACCCAAGAAAGCAAGAACACAAGACTAGCTTCGAGTTGTACCAAACTCACCCAAATTACTTTTGAAGGCTCGAAGATGGTTCCACGATCATGATCAACAAGATCCAATGCCGCTGCTCCTTTGCATCCACCACAAGCTTACCAACGAGTCGAAGAGCTAGTAAAGAAGAAGAGAAAATCAAGAAGACAACGAAGAGCTTCACCTTTCCTCAGTCCCTTGCTCAACACACCTCTCACTCTCTCCCTCTCAATCACTCTCAACACAATGGAAGCAAGATGATAGAATAGAAAGCTTGAGTAGTCACACTGATAGAGCTTACGCAACATGGATGTGCCAAAAGGGTGAATACAACCGAGATCTCCCACCCTTATATAGACCAAGAATTAGGGTTAGGATTAGGGTTTTCGTTTTGTGTTTAGCGTTTACGCTCCTTTTGCGTTTAGGGTTTAGGTTCCTTTTACATTTTGTGTTTAGGGTTTCCAGAACTGTGAATTAGGGTTTGGCACCCTCTCTTGGGTATCCTACCCACTTAGTGTGCTCTATGCCAGTTAATCTTTGAAGCATGCTTATGCCTTAGCCTAAATAGACCAAGCCTATGCTAATCTAACCACAAATATATGTGCGCAACCCACACAACACTTGGGGGTGCGACAAATATAACTATGGGCGCAATAAATACAATCTGCATAGGAATGAGCCCGACTCTCACAACGGAATACATCCATGATAATATGATGATATCCATAATCCAAAATAGTAGCCTACACTTGTGTTTTTTGCAGCCTTCTCAAAATACCATTAACAAGAGAGTCAGTGAATTCACCTATTAGATCTTGCACCAACTCACTTTGCTCAGGTACATCATCTTTATTAGTTGCTTGTCTACCATCAACACTAGATAAGATGATAAGAGGATGGATGCCTTGTCGATGGATACATCATCATCAATGCATATTCCCTCATTGTTTGTAGAGGCTATGATTGGTTTTATGTAGGAGGCACAATATTTCTTGCACATCACCTTTAGTAAGTACAAAATTAGTGTATGAAGGCATACAACCAGCCTATTTCAACACTTGTAGGCATACCATAAATTACCGATTAGCACTTTGTAAGCATAATGCACATTGCTAACAAGCACATGTTGACATGTAATAGGGTGCTAATTAGCACCCTAGGTAGAAATCAGAATGAAAATTAGTGATTTTAGCCTAAGAGAATAGTGCTAGTTAGAACACGTTGGCATACTAAACAATGTCATTTGAGGTGCTAGTTAGCACCAATGTGTATGTACTATAGAGTGCTACTTTGCACACCATAGTGTTGATCGACACTTAAAATAAATATATTGGAGCTTTATGCATTGTTCTAATTAGCAAGTGTGTTTAGTGCTAGTTAACATTCCATATAGTGATGCCTAGCCAAACTATGCTAACTAGCATTGTAAGCTATGGTTGATTATGCAAATTAGCACCTAGAAAGCCATGTTATGTTGCTATTTAACACATACATTCATATCATGTCATGATGCTAACTAGCAATCTATGGACCAAAATGCTTAAATTGTCTTACACTATGTCACTACTATTTAGCATAATAAGGTATACCAATAAGTTATAATAGAATTAACAATGCTACAATCAATACTATGCTAACACATATTTGCAAGTATTATTGATGTGAACTTTTTACAAGATTGCATAGTGAACACCACATTAGAGAATTTGAAATTTTCCCAATCCCAATTTTAAATAAGTGATAAATATTTGATCACATGGCTAAATCTTGATCCATATTTGATAGTGGAAGTTGGAAGGTAGCCCACACACCAATGCACTGTGCTAGTTCACCACCTTGGAGCACATCCACATGAGTGTCTATACATAACATTTAGGATACACTTCACCTTTAAGTAAGACAATAAGATTTGACCGTGTGGTCAAATAATAAAGGTATTGGGGGTTTCCAAAGTGCATGGAAATTTCTAAATTCCCTAATATAGTGTTAGTGGGGGTATTTTCCTTGTCTTCACTTCTATTTTTTGTATTCTTACCTCTTAGCCTCAGCATTAGCCTCCATTTTGTGCTTCTATATTTGTTTTCTTTTTATACCAATTCCTAGTGACATCATCTAAAAAAAGTAACTTTTTCATCTAATTCTTCAAGAAAAAAGCTCGATCATTCTAGCTCTAATGGTACAACCAATCAACAAGCAAATATGTTTCAGGATCAATTAAACATACATTAGAGTAGGTTTCATCAACCATTAATGTGTTCTCCTTTGTGTAAATAGAATTCCTTGCCCAAAATATTTCTCATTGTTTAAAGAAGACTAGTTTATCATCCATATCCCACTTGGACATTATAGAGTACTCTTAAAAAGAGAACACACCTACAAGCTTCTATGGTTGTTTTCAAAATACCTTTTGTAGTATCTCACAAACCTTATGTCTCTTGCTACAGCTTCAAATAAAAATATCAAAGAAGTGGATACCATTAGGATAAAAAATGTTTCAAAAATGACACTTGTAAGAAAATGATTAAGTTCCTAATTAGTTGATTTTTTAAAAGAATGAACCCTCCAAATTAGCCATTCAAATGTGATTAATGAGATAATATATTATTTATTTAAGAGATTGACCATTAAATACCTAAGAAAGACATTATCTCATGTTAAGGATTACTTTTCAGCCATTATTTTTTCTTTTTGAATGGTTGAATATTTTACTATCACATTGTCCACCAAAATCACGCTTGTTTTTTCATCTATATTCATTTAAATCATTGTTCTTTCCTCTTCTCTTTGTTTCTTAGTTCTTAAAGTAGATTATACTCTATTGTAAATTTTCTCACCAAAATCACATCCAGTTCTTACCACCAGTTTGCATTGGTCTCCCTTCATCTCCTTTCACGAAAACTTGAGAATGTGATTAACAATCAAAAGAGTCTTTGCATAGAGGACTAGTACCACTTACTTGTCGAGACTGAGTTATAGAGATATGGTCCTCTATGGACTTGAAATGAGATTCACTCAATTTTTAACAGACCCAACTAGGTTGGGACATCCAAGTTGTATCTTTGCTTCGTTTCCTAAGTCATCCATTCTATAAGGATTTTTTTTCAACCAAATCCAAGCTTTTTCTTCCATCTCTTCAATTTGATTCATAAGAAAATGGTTAAAAGTCTCCTGGTGTTGATACAAATTGGTAGGGATAGATATACTAAGGATGAACCTCAAGCTAATAGAATAGAAAGTGAAAATTTTCACCTTAATCTTGACACTTAAAAATAGAATATATTCATTATACATTGTTGTAGTATCAACTTTTTAGCAAGCATGAATGGATAAGACAAAGGGTAATATATTATAATTAAAAGAAAGGAAGTGCTTTGATTTTTGGGACACAAAAACATAAATTCAAATAATCTTGCTACTACTGGTAAAACTCCTTTTTTAATGTTTATTGTTCAATTTTTAGTATACTAAAATATAAAAAATATTAACCTAGTAATAGATAGAAGTATTAGTCATATTGTGTATCATATTAACTTTAGGACTAAGAGGATTTCATGTGTGTAGGATGATTTGGAGAATCTGAAGGATACAAATTTTTACTTGATATTAGCTCTTGGGAGTCTTTTTCTCATCATACCCTCAACTCTAATTCTTAATAGCACTATCAAGTTTCAATATCCTTGATTGTGATTCTTAATAGCACTATCAAATTTCAATACCTAAATGGTAGCTTGATGTCATGGGATGTATCTCTCTCGTACTCTCTCTCTCTCTCTCAACAAGAGTTGCGAGAGATGGCAATTGCTAGAAATTCTCAACAATGGTGCAATCTAGGCCTATCTCATTTTGAACAAGAAACTACACCCATATGCATTTTCTTAGGGATGTCATGAGGTGGTTGATTGATATTAATCATGTTATCATATCCTTAGCAATCTCTTAAGATCTATTTCCTTAATTTGTAGGAAGAAACAGAAAGGACTTCATTCTATTTCTTTCTCTCAAAACTTTGATTCTAATATATACTAATTTTATGATTGAAAGCATCGCTACACTATTGATGCCTTATCCTTGTATATCTTTCTTCATATATAATATATCTCAATGTTTCACAAAAAAATATTTATCAAAATAATCATTGTGATTATAGATTTCATTTACTTTATAGCATTCATGATCTTATTTTTTTTAAAACAATGATTTAAAGAGTATTATATGATGTTATATAAAGTTCTCTACATGAAATAACATGAACTTTTGGCAAGTCAATGGAGTTAGATAAATAAATTATTAATAGAGTCATTTATATAACAATATAAACTTTTGATAAATCAATGGAGTCAAATAAATAAGTCATTATTATTCAAATTCTTACATGAAATCCATGATAATATATATAATTATTCAATATCTCTTCAATCTTTTTTTATAACTCAAAATGATAGAATATATTATTTAGCAAAGATAAACTATATTCCATAACTCTTTAAAAAGATACTCTCTTTAAAGTAAAAGTAATTTAGTGAATTGACAAAATGATTAGTAAAAAAATTATTTTAAAATATATTATCATAAAAATATATAACTATTTAATATCTATCATATATTTTCAAAGCTCCTAAAGAAGATAGAATTTATATAGTAAATATATACTAATGCAATATATATTAAAAAATGTATTCTCTTTTGGATCTAGTTTATGTAATGATAGGTAGAAAAAATAGCAAAGGAATAGTCCAAAAATTTTCAAGCTTTAGGATAATGGTCACATGTGATCCTATTAAAATATTCCAATATTTATTTTTAATAAGACCTTATATCTATCCAAAAAAATTTTAAAATTCAATAAATATCTTAGTATTTGAAAAAAAGAAAAAATTTTAAAGAATTCTTCGAGCTCAATAGTAATTTTAAAACTATTTTAAGTAAAAAAGGCCTAAAAATGACAAAAAAAGCACAACTCTCTATATTCGCATCATTGTGTAATGGTCTATTTTTTGTAATTTATTTGTGATTTTTGGGTTATTTTTATTTAGTGTTTTTTGGCTTAAAAAATAGTTTTAAAAGAGCTATTCGTACCAATGTGTGATGGCCTATTTTTGTGATTTATTTACGATTTTTTGGTCATTTTAGGTCTTTTTGACTTTAATTTTTTTAAAAAATAATAAATGAGCTTAAAAACTCTTATAAAAATGTTAAAATTTTTAAGAGTTTAAGAGTTTTATGGATGTTTTAAAACAAAATTTTGACAAGTTTAAGGTCTCAAAAAAAAATAAAATATCACAAAACGACGTGAATATGAGGGTTGTCCTTTGTGCACGCTAGTTTGCTTCTCCATGATACGAAGCAAGAAGGACCCATTGTGGAGATTTTTTTTGCCTCTCTTGCACCATATCAACTCCTCCACGATACAGAGCGAAAATGATTGTGTCGAGTTTACGCTTTGCCGCACTTACGTCATATCAATTGCTCCATGATACAGCGTGAATAGGACCCTACGAAGATTTGGCTTTGCTACTATCACATTGTATCAACTTACCCTCTGCATGTCGTATTAACGATATCTATAGTATGAATAGTTTTTAATTGCTCTTTTTGTTTTTTTCTATTAAGTAGTGATGGCAAGGACAAAGCAAACAACAAGAAAAGTTTATATAGAGAGCAAGGATAGTGAATAAGAGGCAAGGCCATCAAAGGTTCCACAAGCTATTGTCCCTACTACCCTTGGTTTTCCCTAGTCTCCTACCATGTAATCAAAGTAATCAAGTACAGAGACCATGTCTTTTCCTCTTGCCCAAGGCAAGGTCCATGTGGTTAATGACCAATCCTATGATCTTGTTGGACAGTCCTCTCCTATAATTGCCAGTATTTGAATCTCTCCTAGAGCACCTAATCAACCAATAGGTCAACCTAGACCCTCTTTTGCTCAAGGAAGCGAGCCTTTCAAGCCAAGGAGAAAGAGAAGGTCTAGGTTTTACTATATGTAGAAGTGTTTTAGTGAGATAAGGAAGGCCCGGAGAGCTACATAAGATGTTATTCCAAAGACATCTTTTATCAAAGTTGTCAAGGATATTTTTGATAGATTATCAACAGTGTTGACTAAAATTGGCCTGCAAAAGAAATGGTAGCTTGTAGCAATTCTTTGTCTTCAAGAGGTAACTAAAGACTTTGTGTTTGACTTTATGAATGATGCTTACATTGTTGCTATCATGCTCATAGGATTACCTTGATAAACAAAGATTTTAGTATGGTCAAAAGAATCAAGTATAAGTTTGACAAGGTATTGAGCCCCTTGCCTACTACAATTGATAAAAAAAGAAATTGAGATTCTTAATATTCCCCCAAAATTGTTAAGGAAAGTGAAAGGGCCAAAGATCGAGGATGTGACACATCTATATCCAACAAGGACTGCATTCTAGCAAGAGTTTATCTAAGATGAAAAAATGCAAGAGGTCATAGAAACCAAGGATGATGTTTACAAGAGAAGAATCATTATGATTGGCCCTGTTAATAATAAGAGGATGGGTGAGGTATATAGACAAATGGTTGTCAATGTTTCTTGCACTTCTGAGAAAGAGGACTATCTTAGTATATCTCTTCAGGACAAGTCCATGCTAGTTAAAAAGGATATTCAATTATCAGATTATGTAGTTTATTATTGCATAAGGTAAGGCATTTTAACTCTTAAAATTTTTAGTATATAGAATGATTGTGTTGTTGATTGCAAATAACACTTCTTTATTTTTTTTATTGGCTTTAGGACGTTGATTGCTTCTCTTAGTCAAGAAGTTTCTAAAAGTATATTTATTGTTGATCTATTATTATTAGTGAAATTTTGAGATCTGGTTTAAATATAGCAATGTTTTCCAAAGCTTTTGATTCAATCTCAAACTGCCACATTTTTTTTCTTGCATCAAACATACTCACCAAAGAAATTATTCTCATGAACTCTCTAAGTGGTATCCATGGCCAAGCGAAAATGTGTGTTGAATGAAATATTGCTTGTTTTTTGGTGAATTATTTATTTTATTTTATTTTCTATTTTAGTTACATGCATTTGCAATGTCTTGGACACACCACATATGAGGATATTACTGATATTGAAAAAACATACAACTTTCTCCAACAAGAAGTACCATTGCAAAGTGATATACATACTTGTGAATGGAGAGTGATTTCAAATGTCTGAAAGACAATAGATTTAAAGATACTCAAGATAGATTGTATAAATATAAGCCTCTTTCATATTGTTTGTTTTTTTAGGGACCCTTCTTCAATTTACCAACTTGTTATGTTTTCTCGTAGTGTCGAGATTACCCTGACTCATATATGTAGTGGATAAGGGAGTGAAGTATTGAGTTGATTTTGGATAGGGTAATTACACCAGTTGATTGTGACTCCTCTCCACAAAAATCTTCAACTAAGAGTAAGAGCAAGGGCAATGGTAAGTCATCTAGAAATACTAGCAAGGTAAACTCTAAAAAGAAAAAAATGCCAATAATTTTTCATATGAAGTCTCATCTATCTCCTCTCTAACCTTTTGGAGAGAAGAGAGTATCTATCAAAATCAAATTCTTTGAGCAACCAAAGACAAAAACCACTGTGAGGAGACTAGAGATCTTTGTAGAAAGTGACGAAGAAGTTACAATGCCAAAGAATGAGAAGGTGCTGGAGATTAAAAAAAGATAAATAGATGCAAACAAAAACTTAGAGGAAGATCCTTTAACACAGTGATATTAGAGAATTTGGGAATCTCCTATGTTCCACTTTCAAATTGAAAATAAATATTTAACCATGTGACTAAATCTTAATCACTTTTTTGAAGATGAAACTTTGTCATATCATCTATATAGTATAAAAAGTTTTACCTTCAAGGAAGGGTGTAACAATTTGACCATGTGAGCCAAATACTAATCATCCTATACATTCCCAAAGTATATGAAAATTTTCAAACTTGCTAATATATTGTTCTTTGTTATTTTACATCCTTGTATATTTTCATTTCAATTTTGTAACTCTTGATTTAATGAAAAGATTTTTATCATATGTGAATGTAATAATAATAATTATTTTTTATGGCTTAAAACTTACAATTGTGGAAGGTAAACAACTCATACAAGAGAAAGAGTGTTTAACTCTTTTCTCGCTTGTTTTACTATTGACTTTGAACTTATATCCAGGGGATGTACTGTCTAGTAGCTCCAAGGTATCCCTTACATACTTTAGACTCCAATTAAAAGTGATATTTACCTTCTTTTATTCTTCATGTGCTATAACTTACACCTTAAGTTTAAAAGGCATGCAATCTCTATCAGAATCCAAAGAAATCCAAATTCCTAGTTTAAGTTTGTATGGAGATAATCAAAGCCCAAAGCAAGAGTTTGTCGTGTGATGTTGTAAGACAAAGATAAGGATTGGGGGCATACAATATACCTCATGGTATTTTCCTTATGGTCAGACTCTCTAGATTTCCAAGGCACGCCATTTTGAAGCACACCATAAAGATATGCAAGGGTGTAAACTATGATAGATGTATTCTTCTTGAGATCCTTCTAGGTGTCATGGACTTTTGAATATCTTGACATCTTTTGAATTTAAAATTGTGCATTGTTGCCTTATTAGGAATCTCCCAATTTAGAAATGAAAGACTTGGCAATGGCAAATCCTCGATAGATCCATATGTACTCACTCGAGAGGGAACCATATAACATGCATAATATATAAAAACCCTTTCCTTACTAAAATAACCCATAGTTTGATTAGCATAGATAACTCTGCAAACACCTTATGAATCACATGGAAGGTTCCAGTTAAGGTTTCCATAGGTTGCCATTCAGTACTTGTTGATGAAAATATATCTACAACTAAGAATTTGTTATTAGTACTTGCTTAAATTTTAAAAAAATTACACACATTTTTATCAACTCAAGACTTACAATGTGTTTGCTAGGAAACATGTTCGTTTGGAGGCAAGTGCATATCCTTGGCCATGTAAACATGTTACAATTTGACAAACCAGCCTTCAAGCATAAATTTGAGAGCAATGATGCATCCCTTCCAATCATGTTTTATATCCTCTCGTTTTCTTCTTTTCACCTTGTGAGATTCCTTGTAAGAGGGCAGCATGGTAACCCAATAGTTTATGCTAAAGGTCTTTGGCTCCCAATTTTTGTTAGCTCCCTGACTATAAATGGTGCAGGAGTTTACTAAAGGAGAAGAAGGTCTTCTGGGTGCCATAGTTAGATTGAATTTGCAGAGAAAGAAGCTCACCAAGAGAGGTGAATGAACTCTAAAAGGGAATATTTAGGAAAACTAATGAAAATATATTCGGCACCAAAAAGCTCTCAACTTTCAAAAAAGTCATTATTAACTTCACAACATCTTTATCATGTCCTTTATCAAATTTTATAAGTAAATAAGGACTTTGGGACTACCAAAACGTGTCAGGCTTTGGAGATTTTGGCTAAGAAGAAGGAGAGAATCAAAAAGTGGACTCTACTATCTCCAAAAAAGAGGAGACAATAATATTATATTCTTACATATATAGCAAACTCTCTTTGGCCCTTTTCTTGATCCATTGATTAACAAAAGTACATTTTTTGAAGTGTTTTTGGCCCTAATGCACCATTCTAGGAACTAATGCAAATCCTTGCGATACTAGACCTACCTTGAGACTGCAGACAATATAATTTACAATGTCTTAACTATGTAAGGAGGATCTAAAGCACCCAATCTCTACTCAACATTATGTAGCAGTAGACCATTCGTGTCTAGAATGATTGTCCTCTTATGATCCTCTTTGCATAATGGCACCCATATGGGAGGTAACATAGACCATGGTGGAATAATGATCCCTAGGAGGGATGCACATACAATAACTTGTCATAAATTCTATGCAAGTTATCAATTTTCATTGTATATCTTCCAATCGCATATGTCCTCATATATGCTCCTTTTTTTGGACATGTGCATTTGTTGTAGTCCTTTATGCATTTGCCAACTTAGCCACTAGTGATGGCCAACATTACCTATGAAAATAGGAACCAGCATTTGATATGCTAACAACTATGGAAATCCAAAATACAATAATACATGTTTTTTCATTAGGCATATTATGTGAAATATTTTATCTTTATGCTTTTGGCTTACTTTTCCTTTATAGCATGTGCTCCAACTGTGAATCATCTCCCACCTCCCTATCCAGCTCCTCACTGCAATGGGCTGTAGATTGTTTGGGCTTTAGAATAATTTTAATTGCCACCTCTTTTTCCATAGTTGGCTCCTATGATCTCCCTTGTGCATGTTATTTAGACTTCACCATGCTCTCCTCTTGTTTAGTCTCTTATATTTGAACATGTATTTTGTAGTAATCCTGAAGTGAAATGCCATCACCCTCTTGGGTAGTGATGTTTTGGTCTTTTTCATCCTTATCACGCACTTTGATTTGGTGAAGGGTCAATGAATTCACTTGCTAGATCCTTAGCCAACTCACTTTGTCTAGCTATATCATCTTTATGAGTTGGCTACTGTGAGGTCCCTTCTGCACATGTCTTGGTGTTCTCCATAGTCTCCTCTTGTCTATTCTCTTGCATTTGAGCCTATACTTTGTAGAAATCCTCAGAGTGGCATGTCATGATCCTCTCGAGCATTACTAGTCCACTTTTTCCATCCTTTTCACCAAGATCTTTAGGAGGGTTAGCAAATTCACTTGTGAGTCGGTTGTCCATCATCAACACCAAATAAGCTTGGATAAGAGGATGCTTTCTCAATGAATACATCATCCTCAAATCCAACTAAGCACCTCAAAGATTAAGATGTACACATTCTAGCTCACAAGGCTGATCGAGTCTACAAGTCCACAAGAACTACCACCATTAAGAGCAAGATCTTAAGGGGGGACAAAGCTAGCTAAGCATATAGACATATCAAGGAAAAGCCCAATGACAATTGCACCTAGTGCAAGAGGAAAGCAAGGGCCACTCAATCAAGAATTCAAGATAAAATTTGAAGGGACAAGGCCTTCAAGAGACAAGTTGTGAGACCTATGAAGGATTGAGTTTCGAAGAAAAGGAGTAGGATAGGACCACACATAAGAACCTGATCTTGTAAGAAGAGTCACGAGTTTCATTTGGCTATTGAGGGCTTACTCAATTGATATGATTAATAATATATGTATCTTTCAGTTAAACTAACTACCAACCGATGGCTCATCATTGATGCTCTCATTGATGAATGTTTAGATTACAACATTCTGAATTATGAAGTATGGATCATACAACCTAAATGCATACTTGCAAACGTAGCCCTATTTCCTCCTAGGCAGATGCAAAATTCTCCTAATTGTAGAGATTGAAAGCAATTGGTATCCCAGTTGGATACTGAATGAACACCTCAATTGCTTCATCATCGACAAGACCCAAATCAATTCAAGTCATTTCCAATTGGTATCCCAGTTGGATACTGAATGAACACCTCCATTGCAACAGCTTCTTTGTTCAAGCTGACTATCCTAGCATCCTCCCTTAGAAGCAATTGCACTCATATAAACTTATCCCTTCTTATGCTTCTATGAAAAAAATTAGAGACCAATCAGTACTTAATGAGCTTAAGTAGAATTGCCATTCCTTGAGATCATTCTTATAGAAGTGGTTTTCTAAATGACTTGAGCTTTCTCACGGTGGCAATCATCTCATGAAAATGGCTTAGTAGTGATGTATAGTTCGTACTCTTCAATTAGACCCAACTTACTATAGAGTCACTTCATTGTAGTCTATTATCCTTATTCAAATTTGGACATGCCATCAAAACTGCAATATTACTCATTGTTTGATAAGATTTTGATTGAAGAGGAATTAGATATAGCCAGCCTTTTTGTAGATCCTTCCTTGCTTGGTAATTTGATTACTTATATTTGTGGAGTGGCTACAAAACCAACTGACTTGGATGCTTTTGTTGAATTGGAGTAGAACCCAAACTTGTATAACTAGCGGATTCCCAAAACTGAAAAAAAACATTAACTCTTGTATATAACTAATCCTAGTTAACCTTATAGATATTTTATTCTTTAACTCAAACTTTTGTACTTGCAAGAGCCAAAGTCCCTCTAACAATTAAAACAATGCTACATTATATGTGAGGTGTAGATCAAACATGTGAGCTCTAAACTTTTGTTCTAGTTATGATGGAAAATCATATCAAAGTTATAATCACTTATTTCTATCTTTTTCATTATATGGTATTCTCAAAGTTTCAAGGAGTGAACCTTAAATACTTGAAGATGGTAGTAGCATTAGAAACTTTCCTAAAATCCTAAAATTCTAGAAGCATCAAGATGGTAGATCATATGACAACAAGCTACAAAGGTCATTTGAGACATGCCAACAAGAGAGAAAGACATCATAGATCTATCGACAACAACATCCTAAATTCTTCAACAATGCCATGGTCATCCACTTCTGTAGAAGGAGTTGCCAATTGCTTCATGAACAAAGCACCTAAGTCTTCATCAAGAGTTTGATTCTTCTTCAAAAATAACTTCAATAAGAAGGAGACATTGTGCTTTTAATTTCTAGGCTCAATATTCAATATTCTACATGTGTACTTTAGTGCACAACTTCACCCTTTGGGATAAATTTACTATTTGCGGTTAGCCTTTAGATATTTCATAGATCCATTTATCTTTATAAGGGTACATGCCTAGATATATAGCAATGTGGTTTGTAAGGCTACATGCCTAGGTGTATGGAGAAAGAAAAGAAAAGAACAAGAAGTATGCACTCACATGCATTGCATTGCACCTAGGGATCCTCAAGCTGGCATCTAGTGACCCTAGTCAATTAGCTTCATTGTTCAACACCCAGCCTTCTTCCATTTTTCCCCACACTTACTTAGGGTGCATCAAGATTAGAACATACCTAAGGAGTCTTAGCTTGCCTCGATTAGACCTGTCTCCCCAAGTCATTTATACTTTTCTCCTTTCCACACTTCGTTCATCCCAGTGCTAGAAGATACACTTTGAATAAGGTAAAAGGGAATCACTTACATCAAATGCTATACGCTCATCGGTCCAAATGATTACTGTAGTTTTCTTCAAAAGATTTGTTAAGGGTGCAACAATGATGGAATAATGCTTGATGAAGATCTATCAGTCCCAAAAATCCTCGAATTCTTTTACTGTCTTAGGTATTGGCCATTCTAGGATATATTTCACATTGGTAGGGTCTACAGATTCCATTAGCGAAGACAATGTATCCAAGATATTCAATCCTATCAGTGAGAAATACTCATCTTAGCATAGAGCTTATTTTCATGGAGTGTTACTGGGGTGATCTTTAAGTGACCTTCATGTTCCTCTATCGATTTTGAGTATACTAGTATATCGTCAAAGAATACTAGTACAAAATCATCTAGATATGGTGGAAAGATGTCTTGCATTAGACGATTGAATGTAGCTAGGGCATTAGTCGATCCGAATGGCATGACTTAAAATTCATAATGACCATACCTAGTGCTATTTTTTGACCATAACCTTGTTTAGTCCTCTGAAGTCAATGCAGAGTCTAAGTGTTTCATCCTTTTTCTGGAAGAGGACAGGCACTTCCCAAGGTGAGTTACTTGGGCGGATAAATCCTTGCTCTATTTGTTGCCTCAGTTGTTTCTCAAGCTCAATGACTTTTGGAATAGACATTTTGTATGGTCGTTTTAACACTGGCTCGGCTCCAAGAATCAATTTTATTACATGATCAACCTTAGGATTTGGAGGCAGTTGAGTCAGTTCTTTTGGAAAGACATCCTTGAAGTCGTTGATCCAAGAAGGTAGAGTGCCTTCATTACTATTTTTGACCTTATTCAATCGGATCATGTAGATTGGTTGACCTTTCTTCAATCTATTCCTTGACTTGCCTTGACTAGTTGGACTCTAGTTCTTCCAGCTTTCCCATATGCCTTTATGGTTTTTCTTTCCAAGTCCTGAAAGATTATTTCCTCTTCAGTACATAGAATCTAGGCTTTGTTTTTCTTAAGCCAATCCATTCCCAGAATGCAATCGTAGCATCCTAGTCAATAGGAAAAAAATGAACTCACAAATCGGCCCTTAAAAATAATATAGTTTAAGATGTGAGACTTTTGGATTGTCTAATAGGAAGGCTAGATGTTGACATCCATGGAGGGTGAATCTTCTCTCTCCAAATCTTGGGTTTTTTATTTAAAAATGGGGTAGTGGGGGATTTTAAAAAAGGGAGAATGAATAGTACACAAAAGTTGAGTTTCTCTCACCTCTTATTTTTCCCCATTTTTTGTAGAATTTTCAATTTTAGTTTTTTTTTCTCTCACGAAATTAGTTTGACCCAAAAGTTGAGCAACACACACAAAAATCCCAAAAACTATTTTAAATATCCAAAATTTTTAATTCTTCTAGTCTTTATATAATTCACTATGAGACCACAAGCCTCCATCACACATCACACTTCCACCACAAGCACAGGGGTCCATCATAGTGAAGTAGATGAATTGAGAGTTAATCCCCCTATTTGTTGGGTGCCATGAAAATGGAAAAAAAGACAGCATATGTTGCTTTTACTTTTTCTTTTGGTAGAAGGAGAGTACATATTTTGACAAGAATACATGCAAGCCAAAGAGAGGCAAGAGGAGAAGCAATGAGGGAAAGAGAGGAAGGAACAAGGATAATATCATCGTCTTCATCATTGTTGTCTCTAGTTCTAGATAGGGCTATCTCCATCTACTAAAAGTTCAATTGATTTTTGCTTTATTTTCTCATGTATGTCTGCTACTCACACAACTTGATGCCTTGATTGTGGCATTTTCAAAATACCTTCACCCATCATCTCTCTCCAACACAACCTTATTGAGTGGGTTGAGAGTCATGTGCCTTCCCTCACCTTAATAACATTGATGTTATAGAGGTTGTCTTCATATTAGCTTTGGTGTAGTGCTTGATTTATTCTCATACTTAATAACACTCAGATTTGGTAGTACATAGCCTCCACAATTAGCTCTATGAGCTACTCCCAATACACACACTCACTAGGCACATGTGGAACTACACTTTGATACAATGATACATGCTTATTCACCTAGATCTACAAAGTAAGCTACGAGCATGCCACACATACTACAACCACATTCCTAATGCACCCTACACTAGTCTAGTGGCACATGGCTCTAACATCACACACCCTACACTAGTCTAGTGGCACATGGCTCTAGCATCACAATACTCATAGGTGTTGCATACACGATGCAATACTATATGTACACTTACGCACAACACAATAAGCAAATGACACACTTACCATGTGGGTGCAATAAAGTCATTAGGATAGACACATAGGATATTGCAGCAACATTAGATAGCTAGGGTAGAACCATAATCAATCACCTAGTCATGAGTTGTAGACATACTAACACCCTTAGAGTACATACATTAAAAGACACCACAATGCTTAAGTATCATTCACACTTAGGCATTAGGGTAGGAGCACGTGCACATTTTGTGGTAGTATTAGTGCATGAGCCATGGACATATACCTTAGGGTAACCTTGTATGAAGTCCCTCTAGCTCGAGCATTTGGGATGCATTAAAAAAAGAAATATGAGCATATGTAAGAAAGCCCTAGTTCAATTGTGTGTAGAGAGTATCTAATTCTCACATAATTCTAGGCTTGAACATAAATCTTTGAGGACTCACATTTGCCACCATTATGCTAAAGATCTCTTCCATTGCATGGGTTCTCGCCTTGGTCATGTAGGGCTAGATTCTCCTGGTGCATGTGGTAGGTGGAGAGGGTATACATATGGTCATGGATGTAGATGGCCGTGCTTTTGACAAGTTGCTCCAGGATGAGTAGGGTTTTTGAGTGAATTGGGTTAGAGTCCCATGGGAGGGTGAAAAAGTGAGTAATCTATAGGGCATCACGCCAAGGCTATGCACTATTGATGGCATCAAGGGTAGGTGGATAAACCTCCTCAATGTGAGTTGGAAGTCCGCCATGAAAGTAGCACCTGAGAAAAGTGATACATAGGCAATAAAGAGAGAATATGGTGGAGCTAAGGCACTGAATACAAATGGGAGGTTATAAATAAGGGTGACAATAGAAAAAAACTTCCTTAAAAGGTTGTGGAGTGAATGTGAAAGGCCTATGGCCAATGCATATGTGGCACATTAGCAAAACGCGGGTCAGAACCAAGTATGATGACAATGAGATTTTTGAGGAATCATGCCACCATATTGGGGATATCATCCAATGATTGGGCACCATGTTAGTACATGCACGAAATTTTGGGAGCCATTTAATAAGGAGGCAGGTGACCAGCAGGCATGGAATGCTGAAATTCAATGGGGAATCGAGAGAGACAAATCTAGTGTGATAAAAAATGGGCATTGAAGGCCCTTAGCACAATAGTGGCATAGTTAGAATCTATTGACAAGATTCAGCACAACAACTTGCCTATAAATATGTCAAATAGAAGAAATTAGTGCCAAAATCATAAAAGACCCAAAAAGGACCGCTCCACCAAAATTTGAGGTTGTCAGGTAGTTTCCCCATATGAATCTTAAAGACTAGGACGAGTTGGCTCTTTTGGAACAATGGTTTCTTGGACAGCTGGTTGGCTTGGTGTTTCTATCAAGGTTGGACCTTGAACAAAATATACATATTGCAGATCCAATCTTCTTCTTATTTGGCTATGGCTTCCATTCAAAATGGAAGTGATTCTTTGGGAATTATTTGATCTTTCACCTACAAGTTAGAAGCATGGGATTACAAATTCTAGGGGGGGTAATGGCTTCTAGACCAAAGGCGAGCTTGTAGGGGGGTCGTGTCAGTGTGGCGACTTTGAAGGATGTCCGAAAATCCCATAGTACAGCGGGAAGCTTAGTATCGCAATCTTTTCTATTCTAATCTACCAACTTGGTTAAGATTTTACACAAGACTTTGTTGGTGGACTCGACTAAGCCATTAGCTTGTAGGTAGTATGGAAATGATTTCTTATGTACAATTAAAAAGAATGATGTGAGCTCGTTGATTACCTTATTGATGAAATATGTACCTCTATCACTGACAAGTTTGATTGGAGTACCATATCTTGTGAAGATGTCCCTAAAGAGATATTTGGTGAGAATGACTTCAGCTATTGTCTAGTAGGGCCCATGCTTTGACCCATTTGGTGCAATAATCTGTTGCCATTAGGATATACTTATCTTGTATATGCCACAGCCAGAGAGATGGTACCATCCCCACTTTTCAAAAGGTTTGAGAGGTAGGATTGGCCAGAGTAGCAAGTGGTCCCTAGCTCCAAGACTGGCCAAGTCATTGATAGGAATCATAGTGCTCTCTTTCGATAACTGAATAGTTTTTCTCAACATTAGATAGTCTTTTCTTGGCGTAAAATACATGTGTGAACCAACCATTAGTATCCTACTATATAAACACACACTACCGATAGCAATTCAAATGCATTTACAAATATATGGAATATCTTTTCCCAATCTAGCAAAATTACAATAGGAGATTTTAGGAGTAAGAGGCAAAGGCATTGGAATGCAAAATCAACCTCTTCATTCCATTGATATATTGATTTGGCCACATATGCCAATTTTTTGAGTGGGACAACTAGATGTGCCAATTGGCCTAAAAAGTGGAGTGGCACTGATGGAAAATCCGATATTGTAGCTTGCATTATTGCTGCCACCTTGGTTCAGGTCAATAGCTGTGCCATTTTGTGAAATGATGTGGCCTAGCCATTTTGTGAAATGATGATATACATTTGAACACCATATTAGAGAATTTGGAAATCTCCCAAGTCGCACTTTCAAATAAGGGGTAAAGATTTGGCCATGTGGCTAAATCTTAATCCACTCTTCAAAGTAGGACTTGGAAAGATAGCCTATATAGTAATTAGGGTAGACTCCACTCTCAAGTGAGGGGACAAGATTTGATAATGTAGATAAATATTAACTATACTAGAAATTTCCATACTGTATAAAAATTTCCAAATTTTCTAATATAGTGTTTTTGAGTGGATTTAAATGTAAAATTATCTCTTGGCATTTGGTGAGGCAAAATTGGAGGTGCACTAGGTGAAAAGTGGCCTTTCCAAAGATATACTCCCCATGTAATGATAAAAGTAGTTTTAGCTTGGTCTTTTGGAGCAAGGTGCACTCGATTGTATCCGCTAAAACCATCAAGAAAATAGTACATCTCGTGGCTCAATATTCAATACACTGTGATCGGCAATAGTGTGCCTCTTTGAAAACCCTCAATTGCATCATATTGTACGAATGTTGGTGGGGCATGCTATTGGTTTTCCAATATGTCATGAGGAAGATCAATGCAATCCTTGGAGGATTCCCTATTGCACCATATCACGAAGGTTGCTTTAAGGCACCAACTGATTGAAAGTGGAGCCAAAAGTGGTACTTTATAGGATGACTAAAATGAGCCATGTAAGCTAGGGCCCATCTTATACACTTGGTGTGGCCCATGACATGTGCCATTATGTAATTGGCTGGGGTTTTTTATGACCATCCACGTGGCGAGGTGCCTCGATGGTGTATAGATACAAGTGGCAAGGCCTTTGTTCACTTTTTTACTCAATCTTGCACCACCTTGATTGTCCTATGTGTTTAGAGTTATTTCTGTGTCTTCCTTCTCATTTTTCAAGCTTTTTTTCTTTTGCTTGTCATACGAAGCAAAGATAGTCATATGTTAAGTGTGCAAGTTTGCATTCATCTCATATTGACATTGCATGATACGAAGTGAGGATGCATTTTTAGTGTGGTTGGTTTCTTGTATCTTGGACTCTTTGATGCTTGGTGAAAAAGATTTTGCAGGCAAGGGGTTCAGTTTGTGCTGCCTTTGCTCCTAAAATTCCCTCAGCTTCTTCTCCCATGCTCAGCAACAATTGTGGGAATGCCTAAGAAATCTCCAGGAAAAGGTAGGCCACCATTGAGGGTTCTTGGATTATCTCAAATCATAAAGGTTTCCCCCTCAAAAAGGCTTCTAGAATTTCTTCTTTAGAATGACATGTAGTTATTATCTTAGTATGTAATTGCAAAGGATATTTTCAAGCCTAATTGGGATATTGAAAAGCTTTGTATGGACGACTTGGTTGAGTTTGAAACTCTAGCATTGCCTATGGTTGAAAAGGACACTGGCAAGGAATATGTTCGTATACCTATTGGGACCACACCTTCAGAGAAGTCACTATTCATAAGAAAGTGTAGATCTCATTCTCTAGAGAGGTTTTGTACAACAGAGGTGTTGTTTTCTACTCATTCTAGGAAATGCAAGCTTATGTCAAAAGATACTACTTTTATTGTATATACACTTGTTAAATATCCCATAAAATCTGATGAACAACAATGAGGCAGAAAAATCTTCTAGCTTCTACCTTTTGGAGGAGGCTGCAAATGAAAAGGATGCATAGGAATGTTTGGACCCTCAGCAAAAAGCATATATTGCTGACAAAATAGGTGTTATCCAATTCATAGTTGAGTTCATTATTGAATAAATCCATGAAAATGTAGATATTGTGTATGACTCCCCTTCTTTCTATATTGTTCATTCTCTTCCAACTTTTTCTATTAAGGACAAGGAATACATACTATTGTCAAACATCCAAAGGCTCTTTAATCTTAGGAAGGATTATTGTTTAGCAATTATTTTAGAGGATTTTGATGGTGCAAATGGTGTAGTTGATGTCAAAAATTAATTCAATGAATATTTACTTAAATTGGGCACCAAAATTTCACATGACAAATTTATTGATGCAAGGGATACTCTTTCTCTTTGTATCAACAAGGCAAAGGATGCTAAAAAAGACTTGGGGATTACTAATGAGGAGTATAGATGTCTTCAAGACCGACTTGGAATTTCCACTTTTGGAAGAGAGCACTTAGAGCATGTTAAAAATTTGCAAGATACCAATGAGACATCTTCATCAATTAATCTATGCAATCCAACTAAGTTATAGCATGATGAAAACTAATTTGGTACTATTATCTCCAATTTTGTAAGATACATTAATATGTTTGATTTTGACTTTCATTTGATATTAGTCATTTTTGTAATTGGAGATTGAAGATTTTGATAACTTCTTGGAACAAGGCAAAGGGTTAAGAGCTGGTCATGGTTCATTCAAGGATGTTACAATTGGTTGTTACTTGGCAAGGATTGATCCTCATGCTTGCTTAGTATTCCATAACATCTTCTTAGAGGAAGCAACATGGCCTATCCTTCAATGGTTTCTTTGCTTCTAGACTAGGATACTTTTTGGCCCTCTCGTCTTATGCTTTGGCAGCAAATCGAACTAATATAAAATCCATAGCTGGCTACAAGAGAAGTAAAAATTTTACATTATAAAGGAAAGATCCTTGAGGAGGAAGAAGATTCAAAGCTCTTGAGAGCTAACTTTGTACTTTTCTATCTTAAAAAATACTATGAATTCTCATATTTCATTGTCATATTTAGTATTCATTCCTTATTGATATCATCTAAAAGACAAATTGAATAGCTCCTCAAGAGCATTTCTTTTCGTAACTCCTCTTCCATAACTTGTGCTTTAAAAAAAACTTGTATGTGCTTGATAGTGAGATTTTTTCATGCCTTGGCCACTATAAGTTACTAGGGGAACCTTGCTCTGCCATAAAGTAAGGCCCATGGATATGAAGGATATGCTACAGTACAAGAGAGTAACAATCATTTTACACCATTGGAAAATTTAGGAAAGAAAAGTTGAATTAAATATTATCTCTCTTACCAAATAAAATGTGATATTTTTCTCTCTCCATGCTTCATTTATTTCTTAAACAAGATTTGTATTTGAACATTTGAACTCGTATGGATATGTGTATGTTGTCTTTTGTTGCTTGAGGAGCTTTAGAATGATATCGAGGTATCTCCAAACCTCCATTCTAAGAAATGCAAGTCGTGGTGTGCTTGCAATATTTGTTGTTATCCTACACAACTCTCTCCAATACTCCTAAGTAATGCTTGCCCATTTTCCTATATAGTTTCCTAAAAAGTGTTTGGCTTTTGAGCCTTCCATGGATACATCATCCAAGACATCTCTTATTTTTCTTGAAAGTGTTGGATTTTTTCTCAAGTGAACTTTAATCTCATGGAAATCTATTTTCAAGAGTAATGCCTCACATTTGTCAATGTACTTATCTGAGAAAGACATGAGCTTAATTAAGTATGCATAGTCGAGATGCAACCTATGAAGTTTGTCAATTATTCTAATCTTTATGTATAATTTTTTTTAAAAAAAAATTCTAAGAGGAATTGAAAGAATACGAACCCATATGTCTTCTATGTTTTCAAATTTACTCAAATCTATAGAGTCTCTAGTTGGGGCTCTTCTTGCGAGATACAAGTTGCTCCAATGTTTAGACCTAACACTTTCCATGTAATAAACACAATGATATTTTACATTTTTTCTATTGCATATTTCAAGCATACTTTTGATAATTTTTAAGTCAACACTCATATACCATTCCACATTAAAACTACCAACCCTATCAACCACCCATCAACATCTGTCCTTCAACTTGAGAATTAATACTTTTTGGAATACTTGTATGAGCGAACAACTATTTCAATGCTTTATGATTCTCAATTGGTACCTAAGCTATACCAACCCACAAAATCTCTATCTTGGACTAGAACTTATGCACTGATGCTTGACCCCCACCATTGATATAGTCCAATATTCTATTCATGATGCAAATGCTCACTCTTTCCATCTTTTGTCCTTTTTGAATTTGTGTTTCATATAACTTTGAGGAAAACTTCAAAACACCATAACATTCCTCTACTGTGAGTTTATACATGTGGACAATTGCAATCTGCACTCTTAGATCAACCCATATATTTTTAAATGCATTGTTTTTAAAACTAGATTTTCTTTTTGGCTTTGCATATAGCATAGACCAATCAATATGAATGCATTCCCCAAAAACATGTGAAATCTTACGATTCATAGCAATCCTTGCTCAACTGATATGGCAAGGGATTGAGGTAAACCAAATGTACTTATTCTATTATATTTAAGGTTTTCAAACCATAATCTAGAAATAGCACGATAACCTTTTCGACTAATACCCATAGCATCACATGTCTCTACAATTTCATTTGGTTTTACTTTGTCATTTAAGTCCTTAACCAATTCTTTGAGAGTTGGACCTCTCAAATCCACATTTTGAGGTGACTTAAGAATACTCAAATATCTTTCTTATTCATGGTCTCTTTTAAAAGATTAATTCTCTCCTCACTCTCTTGGATATTAATGCTCGATATGTTAGATACATATTTCTTTGTAAGATTTAGTCTTCTTTTTGTTACTCTCACGCACAAAGCTAGTTTTGTTTTTGAATGGTCTCTTCCTCTCTCTCTAAATCCTATTGGAGTTTCCTTCAAGCATGTTAGCTTGTCTTGTAATGACTTATTACTATTTTTCAAAATGTCAATCTTAACTATTAGCTAAAAAATGCTTGTTTGTGTAATTAATAATGCTTTTTTCATTTATGCATTTAAACCATGTATGTGTAAGATGTAGAGCATAACCTTGTACAATAGCAAAGCATATCGTCGTAACCTTCTCCAACATATCTTATGTAGTCATGAATATTGAGAAAATGAGGAGTTTTACATGTAAAAGGGTCCTTGGGATAAATGTTTCTATCCACCCATAAATCTATATGTTTTTTTCCCTATATTCGTAATCTGTTAGTCTCCATCTCATCTTTCACTACTACTCGATGATGTATACCTTTCCAAGATGTATAAATTGGATCTAGTTGAATGGTAAGTTTGTACTTGTATGTGCTTGCATCTGTGTTACTTGAAGAGGTATTGCTAAACATTTTAGCAAATCAACCACAAATGAATCTCACATTGATAAGAAAGTAAGTGCAAAGAAAGGAATGACAAAAGAGAATAGCAAAAGAGAACCCTGTGTAAAAATAAGGCGTAGGAGCAAATGAATGTGATTTCAGTGCAAATATCTTGAAAATACAAAAAGTCTTAAGTTTCAAAACAAAAATTTGAAAAGGTGACCCTAACATAAATTAAAAGATGAGGGCATTTAATGATTGATGCCTTTAACGAACCAAATATTCTCTCATTAATCACATATGAGCCACCAAATTTAGCAAATTCATTCTTCCAAAATCTCAACTAATTAGTAACTTAATCATTTTCTTACAAGTGCTTTTTTTGAAGCATTTTTTGCCTTGATGGGCTTCATAATAATTTCAATTTTGCTACCTCGTTTTTCATAGTTGGCTCATGTGAGCTCCCTTGTGCATATTCTTTGGCCTTCTTTATGCTCTCTTGTTTTCTAATCTCTTATATTTGAACATGTATTTTGTAGAAATCTTAAAGTAGAATGTCATGACTCTCTCAAGTAGTGCTAGTCTACTCTTTTCCATCCTTATCACTAGGATCTAATGAAGGGTCAATGAATTTGTGTCAAATCCTTAGTCAGCTCACTTTGTCTAGCAATATCATCTCTATAAGTTGGCTCTTATGAGCTCCCTTGTGGATGTGTCTCGGCCTTCTCCATGCTCTCATCTTGTCTACTTCCTTGCATTTGAGCATGTACTTTATAGTTATTCTCAAGTGGCATGTCATGACCCTTTGTTCATCTTTATATAGGATTTGCATAAAAGCTGAAGCCATTATCATCAAAGAAAAAGTGGGTGCGTGTGGCCCCAGACAGGTCTGCCATCTAATGGTAGGGTGGTCCCGGCTCCCAGTTTACTCGGAGATTTTCTAAATCAGCAATAGAAATAGGAAGACGATAAATTGACCAACTAGTCATTAGGTAGAACCAACTTGCATTGTTTTACGGGGTCAGAATGGGATTCTGTCTTATGGGCAGGAGGGTTGGCGTACTACACTCCCCTCCGTCTCCCATTCTCTTTGAACCAAGTGCAATGGCTCTTCATTCCTCCACCTTTCTATAATAGCTCTTCATCGTTGAGGTTCACTGGTGATGGGTTATAATGGGTTTCTAGGCTATACATTTAACTTGGTTGAAGAAAAGGATGTCCTCAAATTAGAGAACCCTCTTTTATCAAAACATAACAAGAGTTACTAGAAAAGCTAGAAGGCTTATTAACATAGGATTCATTCATTGGAGAAATGAATCCAATCTTATCAACGAGAGAAAACTATTTTCAGGACTTTGAAATCGACAAAAGGCTCTTAGAAGTATTGAGGGTTTCAGACGGGGAGGAGATGGTTGTAATAAAAGAATCTGAGGAGCAAGGTACATTTTTTTCACTTTAAAAATATGAAATATGACTTTGTTTACAATTAATTGTATTGATTTGTGATGTTGACTTTGTTTAGGTCTCTTCTTCAACCAAATGCAAGTGAAAAAGATTATCTGAAAGCGTCTCAATTTTATTATCGTCTTCTTCTTTTGGTAGTTTCAAAAGATCTTTTGGAGAATAAGAAATTCAAAAAGGTAGCGAAATAATACTTGGAGCCAAATGGTAAAGCATCTCTCTTTGAATACTGAATTAGTGTAGAAGACACTAGATACTATTGGTATTAGTCGATATGCTTATATACAACTTTTCGAGCTTTTACAATCAAATATGAAACAAGGACAAGCACGTAATTGCATACTTCCAGGGCCATCTGTGATTTCAACTATTAGATAGAGAGTGAATAATAAGGTAATGGAGATTCTGGGTGAGCCTTTCCATATTAAGGCTAGCTTCAAGGACAAAAGGAAGTTGTATTCAATGAATTTAACAATATTTTCCTTGACTTTCCTATTCTCCAATGCTTATGATTAGATTCTATGACTTGTCACTAGTAGAGGCACAAGGAGTGGCTAGATTTGTGGCTAAACTCGATGAAAGTGAGATTCTAAAATGTACAAAACTACAGAAGGTCTCTATTACCTTGATGAATAGAACAATTTCATTAGATTATTACAATCACTCCTTGTCATTCAGTGTTCAATCAAAATACAAAATCTAGTGGCTAGGAGCATTCGAAGTAGATACAGAGGATTTTGATATATTGTATTGGGTTTTCATCGAACATCAATACCTAATGTTATTAAGAGACAACAAGTGGGAGAGGAGCTATTTGTTGAAGGATTTGGAAACTATAAGATTGACTGACACATATAGCTGGTGACTTAAAGACACTTAAATGTATGTACAATTTATCAAAGGGAGCCAATTCTAGATCTCCTTGCCTATATTGCATGTTCCCAGCTAGAGAGAGTTGAACTCAAACAATTGGAATAGAGTTCCATCTAGGCACAACAAGGACCCATAGTTTAAGCCAACAATCCTAGATATTCCTTTAATGAATGCCCAAATCTATACACTTAATGCGCTTTGTAGGATAATTGAAAAGCTTGTTCATCTTTATACAGGATTTGCATGGAAGCTGAAGCGATTATCAGCTAGAACAAATGCTATAACAAAGATTGAATAAGTCTTATCTGCAATTGGTTTGCATAGTAGTAATGTTGTTATTGAATCGAATCTTCAAAAGTGTAAGGATGGCAATTGTGTCCCCAAAAAGCTAATTATTGGTAGATGAAGGCTAGAAGGTTCCTAGACTTTCATGGGAGACTTGGTAAGATAAACTCTAGGAATGGTGGCTCAACTATTAGATATAATCAATGGAAGTGCCTACATAATGCATTTAAGGATCATGCTCATAATAGACAAGCTCGAAATAGAAAAGCCAATGTTTGGGAAACACTAGACAAAGTATTCTTTTATTGTAAAAGATCCTTTGTGAACGTAGCAAGGAGCCACCTACAAAAGCAACCATTTAGTAACATCCATAACTAAAGCATGACGTATCTCAATGCAAAGTATAAACCAGTCTAAGAGTGTATAACACACCTATAGAAAGCTAGTGATCTTTCTGTACCTCCTCGAACCTCTACACCATCCACATAAGTATGCTCAAATGATGTGCCTTGGAGGTGTGTCTTGAAGAGAAAGCTACGAGAGGCGGGAAACTTGTATGGGCTAACCCTCTCGCCACCGTCTCTATCATATGAAGGGACGCACATCCCTCGATAAAACAAGCCAATAGTAAGGTCCATGACCTAGCAATATACAATCATCTTCTTAGCTATTTAAAATTTTATTTTTAAGTTACAAGTTTGTCTTCAACACACTTACCTTCTCTCGAGTATCAGGTGTCTATATCCACCCTCACACACGAGAGTCCATGTGCGATGGAGCTTCAATCCAATGGCACGAGCTCCTCTAAGAACTTTTTCAAAGTGTTGTGCAAGTCTCAAAGTCACCAAGAACCCCTCATCTGCCAAGAATCTACGGGCTAGGTCCATGACACCTTTGACAAGTGCACTAGAAAATGTATTCCATTAGAAAATCCCTTTCAAATGTAAAGATGTATAAGCCCATGCAAGTACATATACCTTCTGCCTCAAGGACAATAACAAGCAAAGATGTAAAAAAATCTGGAAACAACAACTTAGCAACCTCATATGATGGGACACCATCACGTTGGTAAGAGTTGGTGGTATTTTCCTCCATGAAGCACTGAATGCTAAAATTGAAAACATAATAACAAAGCATAAGCAACCATTACAATAGATGTGTATATAAGGGATGGTGAAAAATATACCCATCCAATGCAAAATTGTCGA
This sequence comes from Lygodium microphyllum, assembly GCF_053477565.2. NCBI lineage: Eukaryota > Viridiplantae > Streptophyta > Polypodiopsida > Schizaeales > Lygodiaceae > Lygodium > Lygodium microphyllum. The sequence continues at coordinate 155,193,929 of NC_141141.1, read as the reverse complement.
TCGATGTCACGTCTACCAATAGAGAATCTACGATAGTTCGGTATTGAAATCCTATCATCGAAATAAAGTTTACTTACAAATGTTGATGTTGGCTAAATGTTAAGCATAGAATGTAAAGATGGAAACCTACATACCTGTCTTGCGTATAGTGAGATGTCTACAAGACTCTTGTATATGCTCTGATGTGAGTGAGTCATGAATGACATAGCTTGAGAAGGTGTAGTATGTCGCAAAGATCCCTCAAAGTGACCCTTACTTTTTGCCATTTCTTTCCAAATGCTATGCATATCAAAGCCATCTTTTTTGCCTAAAGTTGTAAAGAAAAATAAGAAAAAAACAAATTATTTAGTGTTTAACGTTTAAAATTTATATTATCTTTTTAAAAATAGAAAAAAAATACTTTTAACAAGACTCCAATAATCCAAAAAATAATACTTGATTCACCTTCTATTTCTTCATCCAATGAAACAACTTTCTCTTTGTGTTCAGACCTTCGCTTCACTGTACCAACCTCATTTGATTCACTTATATTACCTAGGCAATGTACAACCAATAAAATAATACTTTAATAAATTGATCCGTCAAATGAAAACCCTAAACTCTATCATTCATGCAAATTGGCTTACCCTTGCCATGTTCCAACACATCATCTATCGTGGGGATATCCTTTCGTTTTCTTATGGACTTTTTCTTCACTGTAGTATCAATAGTTGCATCACTAATGGTATCTAAGTAGTGTGAAGTCAACAAAATACAATGTTATATTCATGCAAATTAGAAACAAGGCTACTTGGATCAAACTAAAACTTTGCACTCCATCCAATGTACCCTTTGCCATGCTACCACCACAAGTCGCCTTTATCCCCACAACATGAGGGACTATGTCTATTGTATTGGATATTTCTAATTTGCAAAAACAACAAAGTTAAGAAAACACACAAGTCTAAAAAGTTATGATAACTTTCATGTTAAACAAATACATTTTTAGAAAGTACCATTTCCTTCATCCTCTTCTTTGTGCATAGAAATTACTCTATTTTGCTCCAAGAACCTTGCATATAAGGCAAGTATTACTAAAAAAAAATAGCTAAGAGCAAGAGTTACCACATATTTATTATGTTTGGCTCTCAAAGTACTTACTCTCTCTTAATTCAATCTCTTGCCATGGAATGTCATCCAATGGATAGTCTATCCACCATGGACAAACACAGATTTCCCATTCTGACAGACCCCTCTCAAGCAGTGCTTTTGAGAACATACAATTTTTGCATCCCAAGTCCATCCACTCCTCCACTAGAGGAGGGAGGCTTTCTAGCATCCCACTTTCCTGTAGACTATGCAACCATCTTTTCCAAAAACATAAGAACAAACAACTAATGGCACTCTTAAGTTATAGCATATTTGTACATATGCTATTTAGAAAATATGATTTCTTTATATTAGAAATACATATACACCACCCTCTTGCTTGATTGTGTGAGCTCTGGAACCTTCTCAGAGTCTCCAACATTCTTCATCTCACCAAAAATATTTACAAATGCCTTTAAAATATGTAAACATTTTTTACCTTTTAAAAAAACATCAAAGTCTCCTGGAATCTCAGTGCCACCAACTTGTAAGCTTCTTATCAATAAGGAGGATTCTCCAAGCATATGAAACCAATACACATCTTGCTTCATGTAGATGCGAAATCTCCTTACATCTACAAAGTGTGACATAGTGGAGTCCTTTGCCTTTGTGACAGTCATGAAAAGTAAAATCTCCATTTTCCTAATATATTGGTTATGGAACAAAACACAACTTCAATATTGTTAAGTTTAATTCCAAAAAATAAGAGAACATTAGTCCATGAGAAAAACATACCTCTCCGTAGCAATATTAGCACTACAAATGGCATACAATTTGTCCTTGGTAATAGCCATCATGTTCTTTCATTCCAATTCAATGCAAACAAAACCAAAAAGAGATCCTCTCCATGTGCAAGATTAGCTATTCCAAGGTACTTATATCATTTGTCCCTTAATTTATCTTGCTCTTTGTTTATGAATTGTTTTCTTTTTGCCTCATAATTTGCCTTTGGCAATGCAAGATCCTTGAGACGGGCCTCCTCTTTGAGTATGGTAGAGTTATAGTCATCCTAAATAAAAAACCAATACACTATTCTTAGTTATGGTTAAATTCAAGATACCACAATTTGTTATGCTGAAAACTAAAATACTATACCAAACTTTTTACCTTTCACACCAAAAGCGATATTAGCAGACATGGGTTCTTGTACCATGGATAATTGCCATGGTTACTTTTGCCTTCAATTTCATACTCTATTTCAGCCCACTGTCTTTGAGAAGGGCTCATCCTTTCCAAAATGCTTTGTTGATCAACGATACCAAACTTTTGGAATATAAAAATTTCATGGCCTAGGTTGGGTTTTACATGTGCTCTTGTTATACTACAACATTGAAAATTGTCTTTAAATTTTAAAATTAACACATAAATAAAACCTTTTTACATTCACATAACTAATAAATGAAACTTATTGGCATTCACACGTAAATGAAACCTATTGGTATAAATAAAATCTCTTGAAATTCACATATAAATTATCTTTATATTTTGAGATTCACACATAAATAAAAACTATTGGCATTCACACATAATTGATAATCTATTAACCCATTCGAAAAAGTTAACATTGATAAGTATACTTACGCATTTGATGTATCCAATGCTAACAATAGTTCTCCTTCTTTCTTCTTCTCCACTTGAATGAATTGACATAGAACTCTAGCATGTCGTGAAATATCTTCACTATAAACTACCTACATCAAATAATAAAATAAATAATGAGTCAAAGAATGAAGTATTATCACAATAAACAAGAGAAAACAAGACAATGCATAGTTACCTTTCTTTATCCTCTTCATCCATGTCTTCAACGTATGATTACTGTCCCATACCAAAAACTTGCGTCCTCTTAAATCAGCCCACTCATCAGTCAATTCATCTTCAAACCTTTGGTCAACTTCTCTCCAAAGAGGGCCCCACTCTTCCAAATTTTGGGGAGATACATCCATGAGCTCACCAATGGGCCTTCTCAAAGAAACCAAATTTTTTTTCCATTGTTTCCATATATGAAGCATTATCAAAAGATGAAATCAACCATGTAGGAGAACTAGATGCAAGCCTTATAGCCTCATAGGGCACAAGTCTACACAAAGGGATAGGAGGAGGAGAGGTAGACCTCACAAAAAATGAGGTCAACACATTTGATATAAGCCCAAACTTGACATTCTCTCCAATGTGTCTATCATGCTCACTCACCTCGTTCTTTTCTTCATTAGCAATATCCTCATTCACCTCTTCATTTTCCTCATGTACAGTTTGTAAATCTAAAGACCTCTCGTGTGTTGTTTCACCACACTTCCGTGGTGGTAATGTGGGTGCTCATAGGATGAGCATGAATGTCATTGCTTGCTTCATCCATGCTATCCTCAAGCACTTCATCATCAATGAAAGGACATTTTTTCCTTGGTTTTACAACCTTGTTATTTGGAGATTCAGACAATGCAGGGGAGGATGCTTCTTGATTGTAGATCTTAACCTTGTAATTGGAGTATCTACAAAAAGAATTTGGAAACAAAATATACAATTTATATGGAACATTAAAAGAGTTGCTTAACCATTAAGAATAGAATATGAAAAATTAAAAGAGTGATTGAATGACTTACATGGATAGCCCCTTTTGCTTTGACCTCTCCTACCACCACCACGTCGACCTCTAGCCATGCTCAAAAGAACTAAAACAAAACTTGGCGCAATGGTATAGGGAGGAGGGGCAGAGAGGGGAGTGATAGATAGAGAATGACACCTGCAATTGTGCCATGGCTCAAAATAGCTGCGCCTCCTTCCACCTTTACTTCCACATGAGAGCACTAGCTTGTTTGCCCCCTCTACCTCCTATGGCTACCACAGCCTCAAACCAACAACTCCCCGAACCGCACCAACAATACCCTGCAGTCAGACAACCAGGAGGTGCTGAGGGTTCCCCTTCCCTGCCTTCTCCCTCTCCTCCTCCTCCCTCCAAAGGGGGCTGCGCCCAACCCCAATAGTTGTCTGTGTTGACGCAGATAGCCCCGGGTGTCCCAAAGGTCTCCTCCCTCCCATTTTTTCAATTTACTATCTCCTTCTCTACCTCCCCTTTCCTTCTCTCCCCTCCCATTTTTGTCCTCTCATTGTCTACCTTCTCTTCCATTTTTTTAGCCATGGACAAAAATGAAACTTGAAATATAGATTTTCAGCCATGGAGATAGAGTGTGGAGCTTATCCGGTGATTTTGATGGAGAATGTTAGTCTTGTTTGAGCTTGTTTCAGGGGTTGCTCTCCTTCTTGCTTTTTCTTTATACCTTCTAACTTACAATGGGAGAGAAGAAGAGGGAAACAAAAGAGAAAAGGAAGAAGAAGAAAAAGGAGAAGGAGGAGGAGGAGGAGGAGGAGGAAGAAGAAGAAGAAGTAAGAGAAAAAAGAGTATATGTTTAAACTGTTACACATAACTTCCAATGGTAAGAGGTAGGTGCATATTGAATGTCCATCATGAGAGAATATTTCTCTCAAACACCGAAAAATTATTTACTAAATAAAACGTGCTAATAAAAATATGTGCTATAGCATGACCTCGAAAATAATTTATAAATACTTGTTAGATTTATTTTCAAGAAGACATGATTTAAAAAAAATTAATTATTTAACTCTTATGATTTTTCAATATATAGACTTTTTTAATCATTTGGTTCATTAATGGACTGATTCGCAACTTCAACCATCACTAAGAACTTGCCTATGGAGTAAGAGCTCATTTAATCCATATTTGGTGGGAATCATAGACTATTATTTCTAGGTTTAAAGAAATTGATAAACAAAATGCATGCTATTAGATACAATATTTCACCTTCGCAACTCCATTGTTTGTTGAGTTTCAAATCGCCTTTTGTGAGAGACGATGGCAAAAGTTACTATTCAATGGTCAATCGGCTCCCAATCATTGGAACATATTGTGCCCCTGAGGGATAGAAAGATTCTTGTGAGCTCTTATTTTCTTCAATCACTTCTACCCCCTGACCGGAAGCTGGTAGGCTTGCATGCTATTTTTCAACTTGATACTTACAGTGAAGAGATCGCGGTTCATGGCTAGTCGAATATCAATGGTGCAGAGCAATTTTTACTCGATTCATCTCTTTCATGCCAATATAAAATAGTACACTATGATACCACTTTCACAATGGACCATGGTGAAGAACTATATACTACAGAAAATAGCAAACAAGCTCATTCACTTTTAGGACAACCTGTGGTAGACATTTCATCTGATTCCTTTGCAGAGACGTCATCTCAAACTTCTTCGCCACTTATAACAAATGCTTTTTGTGCACCCGTATCAACTCCGACTATTGACTTAGAGTTGGATGATGGACTTGATAGTTCTCATTCATTTCCACCAATAAAGAAAGAGATTTTACCTTTGATTACTAATAGCCCTAGAGGAAAGAATTTGAAGGCTTTATTGCAGATGAGTGAAGGCCCTTTTTTTGTTGGTGAGATTCCAAGAGAGTACAATGGTTTTATTGCTTTCGTTATTTTGCCTACATATGGCACATCTTCAAACATGGATGGGATGCAACAACAGTATGATGGTCATGTCTGGACAAGACCCCATCTAACTAATATATTCCCTGATGCTACTTCAAGAATTAGTCATTGCCTTGGAGATTTGCAATGTCATCGAGTCAATTTTCCTTACTATGAGAGCAACAATCAACATAATAAAATGTATTTTTATGGTCACCTCAACAGCACAATGAGCAAGGGGCTACTTACAAGTAAAGAAAAACATTTAATCACTTGTCACTATTGTAGTAAAGTTGTGCAACCAGGGAGAGATTAATGCTTCATATAGACACTCACACACAGAGTGTGCAACCAGGGACTTCAATGGCTGCAATTAAAAAAATTAGATCTCTATTTCACTTGGTTTTGCAAGTGAATTGATATTCTGGTGCTAGGAAGATTCAAATGATTGTAGCAAAACAAATTATCATTGCTCTGGAGTGGAATTGGTAAATCGAATGCGACGCTCAGGAAATGGAGACCTTTGTAAGTCTTGTATTCACTTTGACTTTACACATAGAATAGTTGACTGGGCAACAATGTTTTGTTTTTCGTTCGAGAACCTTACTTGTTATCAATTTTTGTTAACATATTTTAGTTGCTAATCATTGTATTTTTTTATTGTAGCTTGAAGGGGATCATGGTGATTGCTATTTGTGATACAAAGGAAGAGGATACAGAAACATAAATTCTCTTTTGAAAATGCCTTAATAATGTGATGCTCGAGTGTGGACACCCTTGTGCAGACTTTGCACGTTTTATGGCGGATGAAGCAGGTGAAAATTGGATGGCAATCCACACTATTTTCAATGGGAGACTTGAGAATGTATTGAAAGGAAGAGAGTGATCATGTTTGTTTCACTGGGAACAAAGCTTACAAAAGCACATAACAAAATATGTGGCTTCAAATCTTCAAATGCATCACTTGAATTTATGTGAGAGATGGTGCCTTTCAAAATCCATTGAAGAGGGCAAGAGGAATGCCACACCTATACAAAATTGGTGGCAGCAAGTAGGACTACCTCGAGATAGTGCGGTAGCATTGAAGAGATGGATCAAATGGTGGGAGAATAGGATAGACCATTGGGGTAGTACTACACATGTAAATGTTTTTATTTGTTTCTATTTATTACATACACATGTACATCATTGGGATGGGAATATCCAAGTACGAGAATAAAATAGACATATAAGAGAAATTGTTTACTTTTTTATTTGGTTGTAGGCTTCCTTGAGTCCTTGGAAGAGGGTTTGTATTCCCAACACAAATCTTTCTGAGAGTGTGCATGCAAGTTGGTTGGCAAGGGAGGATGGAAAGAAGAAAATTGGTTTATATGATGCATGCATCACTGACTTGATCAACTCATATATTCAATGTTCAAGGCAACTGGCCTTCACAACTAGAAGATACTTTAGAAGTGGTCCCGACGTGGATGCTCTTATTCAAGGAACACCCCTTTACTTGCATTCATAGCTCAAATAGTTCAACGAGCAGTTCTTGGCACCCCCATGTACGGAGGGAGAGCCTTTCATTTCTAGAAACAAAGAAACAATTCAAAGGAAAAGAAGAGCACTAGATGGTTATAGCTCTCATAAACCTAGCTATGAAATGGAGTCAAGGGATAGAAAACAAAAGGGATGACCACGCAAGATAAATTTTCAACATAGAAATGACCAAGCTACAAAAGTAGGCTTGGACCATGAGGTGCATGCAATGCCAATTTAAATGGATTTCGCAACTAATATTGTCTCAGAGGAGGAAATACATAGAAGTTTGTGGGCCATCCGGAGAATGCCCGTTCATTGTAAACGAAAATGTTTTGGTATTATAAATAGAAATAAGCGTTGCAATGATAGAAAGTAGATCACTTGGGTTACTATGCCCTTCATTTTGGTGAGAGAGGGAATTTCAAGGTAAGCCTATTGCACAATGGTTCTGGTTTTGCAGTCATGATGTGGAGCATACATGGGATGTTGATAAAAAAGTTAAGCATGTGCCCTTGCGACCAAGGATTTGGTCTATTGATAAGGACACCAATGCTTCTATAGAGGAGATTTCAATTCTTATAAAAGGAGTTTTTGCATTCAAGCATGATGGCATTCCACTTACCCCCAAAAATACTACAACCCATAGGACATGACCAAGTACCTCTTCAAGTGGCAATCGAAGAAAAAAATGGAGACATGGTATTTCTAAGGATGTAGAAAGAAAAATTGCATTGGCTAAGGCATTGGATGTAGTTTTCATGGAAGAGAAAGTAGTGGTGGCAAATGAGAAAGTTATATTTTATGTTATGTTAGAGCATTTGTATGAGGTGCATGTCAATCTTGAGCCCTTTTGCATGTGTTCTGACTTTCAAAAGAGAGAGTTGGAAAGTAAACCCTTCCTGGCCTACAAGCACATGTATTATGTCTACATTCGTGTGCTTGGGATGGACAAAATCAACATATGATGATGCATCAACCTTCCCTTAAAAGCAAACTAATTTAAGTTTTATGCTTGCCCTTCCCCGACGCATAAAATGCAAATCAAAGACTTGAGAGTTTCATTTTGGTTATTGTTCAATGAGATGGAGACCATGCACTAGTGAATAGAAGATTTAAAGGGCATATGAAGAAGTGGAGGTGGATGTTCATTTTGGATATATGATGTGAAGGGACCGCATATTTGGTATTTTTCTTTTTGAGCATAATGAGAACTCTAGTAAAAGTAAACATTATTAATCATGGACCAGTTGTCCATTTGTGGACATGATTGGACGAGGATCTAAAAGTGAAACTATTGATCATGATTTTTTATTCATTGAGGGGGCCGTCTATTTATAGGTTAGGTACCTCTTTATAAAATATGCTTATTTAGTATACAAAGTAATTTCATTTTTCTTGATTTTGATGCTCCAATCTCGTTTTTGTTGCTCGAACTAATTTTTTTTTCAAGGTAATCTAGATCTTGCTACTCTGCTCCTATTATGAAAAGTATGCAAGTTTATTGTTTGCCTTTTGCTATGAAGAATACATCTATAAAGCTTGGTATTCACTGAGGGAGCTACCTATCTATAGGTGATGGATCTCACTATAAATTATACTTATTTTGTGTGCAAAGAAATTTCATTTTTCTTAGTTTTGATACTCCAAGTTTATTTTTACTAGTTGTGGCAATTTTTTTCTCAAGGTAATCTCAATTTTGTTCCATAAAGCTTGTTGATCACTTTGTTTTAATTCCCCTCAAAGGGTTGTCTATATCCCTTCTAGGGGTAGATATATCCCTTCTAGATATGTTGGAGTTAAAGCTCCCTATAACCATTGCATATATGAGAAGCTTTGGAGTGATTAGTGAAGAAGATGAGGAAGATATTGACCTTTGTTGCTGCCAAGTCTACATATCGATACAATATAATAGTTATATATAAGTGGCTTTCATAATTTGCCTAAATAGTTACAAGAGAAATACTTATATTTTTCTATATTGAGTTATTTTTGTGTTTTGTTTAGATTGACTCATTATTTTAGAGATTAGTTTGATTGATAAGGATACTTATTGAGATGTGTAATAGAATCCCAATTTTTTTCATTTTTCTGTCTTTGATATATTTTTAGAGTTTGAAAAACATGGTCCCTATACAAATTTTCAATATGGGTAACAAGATTATCCCTCATAAAGTTACAAATTTTGTGAAAAAACTCCAAATCGAGAGCTTGCTTTTTTAAATCCCCTATTACTCACAAAGAAAAATCCAAAAAATAAAAATAAAAATAAGAGACATAATATACAAATCCACATTTTCTCATATGCAGTAGACTAAAGAAAAATTGCTAAGTAAATTTAGGAAATACAAGATAAATGAAATGAATTAAAACTTTATGCAACAAAGATAATATAAAGTTCCAAGTCTCATTGATCAAACTTTGTTAAACATTTTCGACTCATGAAATGTAAAAACAATGATTTAGACCACCTCATAGTTCACAAAATCGTGTTTCACACGCTGTCAAGTGTTTTTGTGAAAACTAAAAACCCCTAGTCAAATTGTAGTTAGGTTTGCTTTCTTAGCTTAGTTGTTTGTGTGACTGATTGCTTTGTTATTTCGTAATTGGATTTCTTGTGTAGCTTAGGATTTGGTTTTGTCATTTTGTTTGATTTGTTGAGTGTGAAACTTGATAGCCTTGGTCGAGCTTGGTATTTTTTTGGACATGTTGAATATGGAGTTTGCTAGTTAGTAGTTGTTGAACATTGTGAAACAAGGTATATTTCTTGTCGAGACTCTTGCACATCACGGGGATTATGGGTTCATGAGCACTTTACGTTACACTTGTTGATTCACTGCACTCGGGGGTCGTCTCCTATTCTTATTAAATACTTCCATGCCATGGGTTGGGTTTTATGCACATTGTGCACCATCGTTGAGCACTAGCATGGCATGAGGCTTGCTGCAGCTATATGCAATGAATTGTAGTTGCATGAGCACATGAGAGAGTACCTTCATTGAGCATGCACGATATTTGGGATGTTAATCACAAAGTTAGGAACCTCTGGTTGAGTGGGTAAGATGGTTGGGTGAGCTAGAGGGTCAGACGTCGCCAATTGTGAGATGGGTTATTCTTATGTAGTCAACATCTTGAGGACCATCATTTCCAGAGAGATTGTGGGATTTTGGATGGGTGGAGTGGAGTATGATATATTTTCTTGTTGAGAGTTGAGAGGTGAGGTTAAGATTTAAATAATCAAGTAATTTTATTTACATAATGCATGACACACGAGCACATGTAGATAGGCTAGACACGGTTCTTCAAGTGCATACATAATTTTTTGTGTGAAGCATCGCTTGAATGGTTGCATAGCATAGATCCAACATTGCATAATTTTTCAAATCATTAATGATTGGGCATGAAGTTCATTTCAAAAAACCATATTCCTACTAGGACACGCTACATAAAAAAGCATGTTCATATATCCAGAGAATGTTTATTTTAAAGACTCAAGGATCAAAGGAAAAGGGCATAAGTTTTACATCGTCAACGAGTATTCTTGAAGAAAAAGAGGACACATGTGCTGAAAGTATGTGTGATTACAAGAACAATAGGCCAGGGAAGGGAATAAGTTGTCCAAGTTAAAAGATGGAGAAAAATGATACGATTTAAAAAAATTGATATTTTTTCCTATTTTTGATGGATTTTTGCAATTCTGCCATCGATGGCTTGTCGACCAGATGCATTTGGATCATTTTGAGTACCGAACGATTATATTCGGAGTTCATATGACAAAGTTATGATCCAAAAAAGTTGAAAACAGGCATAGGGTAAAAAAAATAAAAATAGTGAAAAGAAATAGAAAAGAAAAAGCCAAACGTTGAAAGCAAAGCTTAACACATGTGAGAGTACTTGTGAAAACTATATAAGGAGAGGAAGAGAAGAGCAAAGGGCTTTTCCCCTTGGAGTCTTCTTGTATCTTATGAGAGATGTGAGAGGAGGGTTGCATGCGAGAGGATACTCTTGACGTGCTAATTCAAAAGTTGAAGAATTTGGACTTTGTGGTGACAAGCGCTCAAGGTTGTCAAGGTATATTTTACTTGGTTTTGTCTTCGAATTGTTAGTGTTTTTTGAAATTTGTGTTGGAATGATGCTCTACCTGAAATTGGGTTTTAGTTGTTTGAGAGCTACAAGAGGCATATTTGTGTGTTGTTTCATTTCGTGTGTGGCTTGTGGTATTTGTCGAATATTTAAAGTTTTTTGTGATTTGTTGCGCATCCGATAAAATCAATTTTTCCAACTGGCACTCCTTAACGTCTCATCATTGGGTTGTGAGTGGGACTTGCTCTCGATCACCACTCGCATAACAATGTCACTTATAAAAAAATATTGATGAATTCGAGTTTTATACATCTAGAAAATTTAAACAAAATAATGCGTCAAGAACATCAAAACACTATCGTTTAACACGTGTACTAGACCAATATTAATAGAAAAACAAAGTAAAACCATTACTAAATTTCTAAGTCCTTGTTGCATCTTTCTCCTCTTAAACAAACTAACATCTTCAATGTATAGAAATTTAGGATTGCACAAAAAAATATTTATAAAAGTGTGATACCTAATATTTGCAGGCCTTGATCTTGAGAAAAAATGGTTTCTTGAAAGAATATGCTTGGTTTGCCTTATGATGCTTCCAAGATAAATAGTGGTCGAAGACAAGACAAGATACGTGAAAGAAATAGTAACCAAAACCCAAACTGAGTGTTCATATATATATATGCCAATGGTCACCGCATGTTTGATCAAAAAGTAAGCTTCACTAATTCGGAGGATATGTGCTAAAAATGAAAATGAAAATAAAAAAAACTTTAAAATCGGAGCTATTAAAGCGCTATCATGTTGAAAAAGTAAGTGACACGTGGCACAACTTCCTAGGCAAAACGATCTTCAATCGCACTTGTGAAATTAGCTACACATTATAGTAGACACAAGTGTAAACCAAAATCGTTATAAAACCCATTTCTGAACCGCAAAAAGAGTTTTTTTAAAGACAAAACCCTCTCTATGCTCAACCAGACCAACACAACGCTAATTTCATTACAATACAAAATGTAAGTTTCATCGATAGCATACGCACCCAACACTCAAGAATGTAAGTTTTTTGCTAAAATATGAGTTATTTTTTAATCACTTAAATAGTCCTACCAAATCATCCCCAAAAATGCAAAAATTATGAAACACAATAGGTGCTAGATTTATCTTGTCCATAAGAGCCCTCCTCACATTTCATATGACTAAGGCCTGCACTATTTTTGTTGTGACGTGGGTATAGCTTTTGTCTTGTCCATTTAAGCCATCCTCACATTGCATCTGTTTAACTTCATGCAGGTTATAGAACTTTGAATATACTCTATGATCTTTTACTTCAAGCTTCAAGTAAATAAATAATTGAGTCTAACAATAAAACTTCAAATATAAATTCCTTGAAATATAAATTGTGCTTCCTGATAGTGAGATGGAAAATGTTGCTAGAAGGTATAGGTAAAAATACCTCTTCGATTAGATGTGTTGAATGTTTGTATTAACATCCAATCTTGAGCCTTTAAGTAATTGGATACAACATCTTGTTCTTTGAATGTTATAGCAAGAATATGCACGTATGAAATGTGATGGAAGTAAGGTTCTCTTGTCCTTGTGAGGTCTCCTCGCATTTCATATGACTAAGGCCTTCAAGTTTCTAATGTGACGCATGAAACATGATGGGTGTCATGTTCTTTTTTCTGAGTTAGGCCTCCTTGCATTTCATACGTCTTGTGCATTGTTTGGCCACTGCCAACATAATGCCATCTACTATAATAAAAGATAAGAATGAAATTTTGAGTAGCAACCATATATTTACAAGCTATAGAGTCTTGATCTATCTTACATATAATTTTCCCTTCTGTCTTGGTGTCCCATCCCTCATCAACAAATTGTATAACACGAGCATATGTTAGTCTCTTCACTGAAAGCATAGCCTTTGATTTTCTTATCTCAGCATTAGAAAAGAAGTCAACAAGCAACATCTCACTATCGAGGCCAGTCCAAAGCTTCTTGCGGTGGTACAAAACAATCCCCCTTGGAGCAAGGTTCCGCGTCTAGCTGTGGGGGAGACATAGCGCGATCTCTCCTCTTATTATCCTGATTATATATTTATAATCAAATCTAACTGTTGCAAGCATAATCAATCTTTCTTGTGCAACCATCAATGCGTGCACAAATAAAAAAGAAACATCATCAAGTGTTTTTAGTATAGGAAGTAGTTCCACCCAAATCTAGGGTTTCTCCTTTAAGGTCCCACCTTATTCTTAGGGTTTTGCTCCCTACTTGGAACTCTTTTTCAGAATCTGTAAGTTATTTTGCGAATTTGAAGTCTATTTTATCCTTATGAAAAATTTGGTATTTTTTCCCTAAAAGATAATATGGGCATTTATACCTATGGCAAGCAATTCATGCATTGCCCTATTCTAACTTATGCTTAGTAGGATTTCAAATACTTTTCCAAGTCTGTTTAGACTTTACAATTTGTATCGAAAAATTCTTATCAATGTCCAATAAGTCCTATAGAATTGCGATATTTATTTAATTTTCAGATACTGATATAAGTTTAAGGATTGTCGAGTATTTCATAGTTGTTTTTACTCCAACATCCTTGATATTTTAAGTTAGGTTTTCTCATTGATTTATACGTGGGTCAACTCATGATATTGACACTTTTGCTAATATAATCATTAATATTAACATTGCGTGTGTTTTTAACAAGAAAATAATTTTTATTTTATTCTACTTATATTCTATGATTTAATTGACAATGTTTGACCGTTTGCCAAACTTTCAACGTTATCTAGAAAGATCAATTTTTTAAAAGCTATGTCTTAAGTGTAATGCTAATTGTTTTTCTAAAAACTTTATTTTAGGTAATGCATAAATTATAAGTGATTTCTTTTTTCATCTTTCAAACATCGAACTATATTACTACCTAATTTATACACGTCTAGTATATATTTTTCTATACAAATTTCTATTGATTTAATGTATTGATGATATTATCTAAATTATTTTCTATAAATTATTATAAAACTCATATGCGCATGTTTTTAATTAGAAAAATAAAATAAAGATAGACATTTTCAAGGAAAAATGATAAAATATTCTCTTTTCTAACACCGTCTAATTGTGTCCCATTATTGAGAAGCTCGACAAGAACAACTACCCTTCATGGAAGTTCCGTGTGACGAACTTGTTATTATGATAACATGCGTCATTAATAAAATAATAATAAATATCATAAAATAAACCATAATTATATTATTTTCTTAATGATAGACATATAATCCTTTTCCAAGTGAAAGAGTATTTTCACTGAATAGCTAATTATTATATTACTTAGGTTATTTTCTTAAGCGGTAGTTCATAGGCATTTTTTTTAGAATATGTTTATAATCATTTAAAGCCAAATATAGCGATAAGATTATAAAAAATTATTCCGAATTGATGAGATGTTACCTCTCTCAAGTTTTTTGTAACGGGGGTTTCACCAATTTCTATCGCATCATTTTCTCCATTGGTCACAATCTTTGCTTTCCTTGTTTCAATTGAGCTTTTTGAAATTCTATGACCTTGCAGAGCCATGGATGTCAAGTGAAATCAACATGGTAGTTTAGGGAGAGTTGGTGGTCGTAAAAATTTTTTTGCTAGTGTTTCGCTTGGCGATATGGTTGTATGGAACAAAAACGTAACAAGGGGTAGAGAGAATGGAAATGAGGTAGAAGGGGGGTGTTTTCCTCTTTCAAGCTCAAAGCTTCAATGGATAAGAGAAGTAGAGAAAATTTTCCATCATTAGGAGGTCTTCCTTCTTGCTTTCTTTGTAAAGGATGTTGATGTGCAATCATATCCACCATAGCCTCTTTGTAAGGAACAAACAAGGTAGAGAAACACATTGCAAATAAAGCATTAGACTAGGTCATGTATGCATGGTTTATTAAAAGCACAATTGGTTAATACCATGGTCACTTTCCACCTTTCTCCACCTACCAATATCACCTACTGTAAGCCTATAAAAGGCACTCATCCCCACACTCATTCCATTAGTCATTCTCATCAGTTGTACTCACATTATGCTTGGATAATATCAGTTGTTCTTCTTTGTCAATGCTTATGTCTTATTATGGTTGTCTATTTGCTCATCAGTGATTGTCCTTAGCATGCTTCCTCAATATTTTAACATGGTATCAGAGCGAGTTTCAAGGTAATGAGCCATTAGGCCACTGATTGGGTCACTTAAGTTTAAACTTCTCCACTTTCCCACGAATCTCTCACCTACCTCCATAGCTACCCACCTTCAGTGGAGGCTCCTTGACTCAAGGCATTCCTCCCTATTATCTCAGGGCATGACATTGTCACCTCTCAACTCCAGGATTGCGCTTGTAATGAATCGCTGCCCAGATTTGCACTATTTCCATTCGTACTACTTAATCCACCTGCACACGCCGCGATGATGTCGATCATCATGGGGATTTGGTAGCCTATCTACCAAGCTTCATTTCTATAAAAAAAAGTTCTGAAAATGATCAACTATTCAATTCACAGGAGCTAAAAAACCAAGCTAATGTAGACTCCATAGCCATCAAACTTCAAGCTTCTATTTCACTTTATTTTCTTACTTTTTTTAGTCAACTGGAGTTTTTGCCACTTGGGCTAGAATTCTCACTTAGTTTTCAGTAACACTTGAGGTATCAAACCAGTAAGAAGGGGACATTGTGGAAGATTCAAGTTCAATCCAAGAAGATACAAGCACAGTGTCCATTGACACTCATTTAGTGCTTTTAGCACTTATGTTATCTAACACAATCAGCTTTTCCTCTGATCAAATCTGAGTTTTTTTGTGCTACTCTAGTATCAAATCAAGGAGGGGAAGACTCGGACTTGCAAGGCCTTGAAGATCCCAAGTTCAAAGGGCATATAGTTACCTAATCACCTAGTATCTCTTGATACTAATAACCTAGTGCTTTTGGGCACTTGTGCTCAACTAAAATTTGAAATTTTTGGAGCTGATTTGCCACTATTGATCTTGCAACCTCAACATGGGAAAAGACTCACCGACATCTCGATTCAATGGTGTTGGATTCCATACATGGAAAACTAGGATCAAACTGATCTTGATGAAGAAAGGCTTGTGGTCAATCACAAGTGGTCAAGAGAAGAAACCAAGGGAAGCTGCACTTTTAGTCATATGGGATAAAAATAATGATAAGGCTTAAGCTATTATCAAGCTCAAACTTGATGACAGCTACATTCATCATGTTGATGATCGTGAAACCTCTCAAGCAACATGGGATCGATTAGAAACCCTCTTTAGAGCTCATTCAAAATCCTCCAAATATGGCTTACTGATTGAATTTTTTAGGGTTGACATGAAAAGTAGTACCTCACTTGCAACTCATTTGAATTATATGGAAAGCTTGTTGATACAACTTGTAGGGATCAACTTGAAGATGGATGAAGACATTTGCATTGGAGTGCTTCTCAAGAGTTTTCCACCTGAGTTTGATAATGTGTCTACCACATTAATCAATATTTCAAAGTCTAAGCTTGTGAATATCAAAGCCTCTCTCCTAGAAGAGGAAAAGAATATCAAGAGCAAGGGAGAAACAAGTATCCTAAGAGGAGACCAACAACTCCTCTATGTGAAAGGGAAGAAGAGCATAGTCTGTGATTTTTGTAAGAAAACTCGACATATTGAGAAATTTTGCAACGCTAAGAAAATGTCTTAAAGAGCATATCTTGCTATAATAAAAGAAGATGAAGACAACAATGAAGAAGAAGAAGACACCCAATAAAAAAAGGACAGGACTCACCAGTCCCTCTTTTGTAGCTCATTTTTTGATAGAATTTTTTAAGTTTAAAATGTTGACTTGCCTAATGTTCCCACCATAAGCTCCTATACTCGTCATGTTTTTCAAAAACATATTTTTTTTCTTCAAAACGACTTCATCTGGTGGTATTTGACCAAGTTACCTCATGACTTATCTAGTTTATAAAGTCATACCATACTATTTGATACTTAACTTACTCAATATCATGCTCATTCTTGCGCGTTCTTCATCTATTGATTAAGGCTTTTGCAATTTGTCTTTCAATTACGAAATCAATGCGATCTTTGATGCATTAAATGGAATCAAGCATACTTAATCAAATATAATGCAATAAAAATTATAATCAAGCCATCGTAATATTATTTACGAGGCATCTTTGCTTTTTGTTGGGTGGAAACATTGAGGCATCTTCTTATATCAGATTACGGAACTGCTTTAATGTGAGACTTGATATTAACAAAATTACATGCGGTCACTTATGTGATAGCTCAACAAGTAATTTTTAAAACGTCTCAAGCCCGAATTCGTTTCTTGATATGAAGTGTTATGGTAGAAATATTACATCCTCTCCTCCTTAGAGAAATCAAGATGCCCTCATCTCGAAAAGAACTGGGGAAGCTATTTTTCTAGAGCTATCTCTTCTATCAAGGTGGCATCCTCCTTAGGATAGTCTTTCCATTGGATAAGGTACTCTCTAATGGTTTTATTTCTCATAGGTTTCTCTTTTATATCCAGGATCTTATCAGGCTGGAGTTCAAGGGCTCCTTGACTAGGCATTACAATTCGCTGGTCATCAAGAATATGATCTTGATTTGCCACACGAGCTTTTAAAATGTGAAATACATTGTGGACTTTCACATGATCACAAAGTTGTAGTTTGTGGGCATTAGCTCCTAGGCATTTGAGAACCTTATATGGTCCACAATACCTTGGACTCAACTTTTTGAACTTTTCCAATGATAGAGAACTCTTCTTTGGACGTACATGGATGGAAACCATGTCTCCCTCTTGGAAGATACACTCTTACCATCCTAGATTAGCATAAGCTTTCTGGCAATCTTTGGCAGCATGGATGTCTTGTTTGATAGTTTTGACTTGATCATCCATGTCTTCTAGCATTTTATTAAAAGCCTCAACCTTTAGGATTGGATCAGAGAAATTTAGTGGCGTCAAACAATCTTGCCCATACAATGCTTGAAATGGAGTCATTTGAATACTCTGGTGATATGGTGCATTGTAGGAAAATTCTACTAAGGGCAAATATTGTATCCACCTTGTCGGTTCTCTAGAACAGTAAGCTCTTAGTATATCTTCAATGACCTAATTAGCCCGCTCTGTTTGACCATCAGTTTGGGGATGGTAAGCTGTGCTAAAGCAAAGCTAGGTTTCAATTGCTTCAAATAGACTTCTCCAAAAATGCGACATAAATAGAGAGTCATGATCACTAACGATTCATTTAGGAAATCCATGAAGCCTAAAGATTTCTTTCACAAACAATTGTGTAATATTTGAAGCTTTGTAGTTGGTCTTGACTGGGATAAGATAAAGATTCAACATATCCACAATCACCATGATTGAATTATACCCTCCTTGAATAGAAGGTAAGCTAACTACTGTAAGAAGTTGGGAATAGTTAGAATGTTGATAATATGCCATGTCACACAGACATTGGTATATAAGGAGAGAAGTTGTAAATTTTCACATCTTTTTGGACATATCAATACATTTACAAACTTTCTCTCCCTTCTTGCTCCAAGCTTCCATGGCTTCTTCATCTTTCCTGTCTTTCTCTCTCCAATTCTAGTCTTTCTCTCTCCTCGTCACTCTTATTCTCTTTCTTCTTGCAGTCTTTCTCTCTCCTCTGCAGTCTTTCTCTCTCCTCTTTCTCTCTCCCTAGTTCTCTCTCTGACAAGTGGTATCAGAGCTTCAGTCTTTGATCCATTATTTTCTTCCATTTTCACTCCTATTTTCCTATTTCAAAACCAATTTCAGACAAAAATGGTACAAGACAGTGACTAGTGGAGTGCTACAGGACAACTACAGTTAGCAATGACTACATCTGGAGATATTCAAGGTCAGAGATGGCGGGTAAAGTCTTAAATGGCTGGACGTCATCAAATTTCATGCAAAATGGAGGTAACTAGGGTAAAGAATGGTTAACTGGGCTTAGTTACAGACTAAACTATAGTTACTTTTCAAAAGAGAGCTTCTCTTCTCTCTCCTTCAAGCTTTTGGCTGAAGCTTTCATGGTGGATGTCAAGAATCTTCACAAATATCTCTCTCTGTGCTGAATATCTCACTGCCAAACCATGGGGCAAAGGTTCTTTGTTGCCTAAGCTACAGGAGGAGCACCATACTTGATGCTTGCTGCTGATTTTTAGCTAGCAAACTGCCCGAAATTTGCGCCGAAAATTGCGCTGATCCTCCTGCCCCTTCTCACTGCTCAGCTGCTCCAAATTCTCAGCTCATTGATCAAAGATTGTTAAGGCTTCATCAAACACTTGAGTACATCAACTTTCAGCTCCAGGAGAACTCTTATCAGCCATTCCTCTGTTCAAAACCCTAATACACAGTAGGGCAGCCATAGCCACAGACATGGAAGCTCAAATTTCTCAAAATTTTGGACTTCCCCGACCTTCAAGGCTTTTCTACTGAATACAAGCTGGATAGACTTCAAGATTGAAGACATTGAAGAGATTTCAGCCCGTGCATGTCAATGAAGCTCAAATGGAAGGAATATTTTGGGGCTTTTCATCAAGGAGCTTGTATCTTTGAAGTTCAAGTGTTCAAGCAAGGCTGGAGTATTGATCTTTCAAGGATTTCATCATATATGTTGGATTTATGGTGGATTATGAAGAACTCTTGCATCAACCGGGTTAAAGCTGATATCCATCATCATTTACAAGCTTAATGGAGGTATTTTCTTTTGCTAATCTCTGAAATCTCTCAATAATCCTATTGCTAATGGCTTTTCCACTTGTTGATGAGAGGTTATTGATCAATTAATTCACCGGATTGATCAATAGATCAGAGAATAGTATTAATTTTCTTCAATCTCAGCCTATTTCATTGAATTCCTTTTGATTCAAAACCATTACTCATCTTAGGTAACATTTGATCAGCTTGATGCATAACCTTGATCTGTTTTGTTGAAAATTTTCTCACCCAAGTTGAAATATTGTAAAAGGGTAAGTACTAGCAATCAGTGAGTCACTGAATTGCATAGGTAAAACCCTTCTCCCATCTCAAGTTCTCTTATCTCAATCAATTGCATCTCATGAAAGGCTGAATGAATATTTTTGGAATTGCATATCATGCTGATTGCTTAGCACACTAGCCTCTGCCATGTTGATATTCCCACCGAGGAAAAAGGTGGATGCCGGGGGAGATAGTGGGACAAAAGAGAGGTGACCCTCCCTCACTATCAAAGATCCCGAAGGGGTGCAACCAACCGACCCGGGAGGAACTTTGCCCACCTCCCGGTGATTCGGAGCCCGTGTAGGGAGCCCGTCCTGCCGTTTTATCCCTCACACAGGTACAGCGAATGGAGAATTGAAGATTGAAGACTTTCCAACGACTCAAGTACCTACTGGACTAAAACAGGGTAAAACAGGGCATTTACAAGTTACCCACAGGGTATTTACAGGTGGATACAGGTACACCCTTTGATACTGAAGCACAGGTGCAGGTACTACAGGGTACCCACAGATCCTACATACCCCTTTGCAGGGTTTGGTAGCCATTTGAGGTTACTTTCTTGCATTACAGGGTCAAAACAGGGCACTTATAGGTCTAAATAGGGTGCAGGACTGGACAGTTCAGACTCTGAAATTCAGTTACAGAATTTTCTATCCTAAACCTGTTATAGCGTGCTATAGCTCATCTCGAAGAGGACATTGTAAGCTTCGATTCGCACAAAAAAATTTTGCAATCGGAGTTTTCTAGCCAAAGTTATAGCCGTTTTACTGATAGGGGGTACTGTAGGACTGCACTAGTATGGCAGGACATAAAGGCAAAAACAAGGTCCAGGAGGACTATGCACAACAAATCAGGGATTCTATGATGGATAGCGCACTTCAAGAGAACCCTAAAGAGCCTCAACAACAAGGAGAAATCAGTATACTCATTGATACCTTGTGTACTCATGAATTGAGACATAGGGAACGACATGAGGCCATCTTGTCAAAAATGGAGCAGATAATTCAATCTACTGATCAGACCAAGGCTTCTATTGATAAGTTGGTAGAATCCAACGAGCAACTCATGGCACAAATTGCTAAATTTATGCAGTTGCAAATGGCATCAAAAGAAGTTAATGAGAAGGCTTGTTCAAACAGTGACCCTTCAGTCCCACTTCAGCCATCCAACCAAAATGGTCATGGAGATGGGATCATTGGAAGAAGAGGCATTCCAAAAAATGGTTATGCTCATGGCCAGCATCAATATGCTGATGGTACACCTGAATCAAATGCTTATGCCTATGGACAACATGTATATGCTGATGAGTATCATCCCATTGAACCTTGGCACCAGAATGGTTATTATGGTCAACATGCTTATGCTTATGAGCATCCATCTCTTCAGCAAAATAGTTCTTATGGATGTAACAGAAATGGTTATGCTTATCAGTACACTTCTAGCTTTGATCAATAGCAAGCAAGTGATTATGACCAATACAGTGGGATCAATGATCAAAGGCAACATGCTTATGTATATGAGCAACAAACATCAGTAGAAGCAAATGTATATGCTCAACCAAACTGTTCCTCTGATATGCAGCAGGGCTATTATCACCATATGCAGTATGAACAGCATGAGCAATATGGTTATGAGTATGGACAGCCATCTATTGAAAATGATGAGCATGGACAGCCATCTGTTGTACATGATGAGCATGGACAGCTATCTATTGTACATGATGAGCATGGACAGCCATCTGTTGTACATGTTGAGCATGGACAGCCATCTGTTATGCATGAGCAGCAAGATGACTATGAGCAGCATGTCAAAACTATCATAGAGCTGACCAATGGTGATGAACAGGTGTGTAAATTGCTATCTAAAGCTAAACGTGTTAGACACCTTACTAGTGATACAATATGGGAACTGCATGCTGCGGGATTATGCTATCGTTGTGCTAAGCCACTATCTTGTAATCACCAAGTCACATGTAGAGCAAAGTCTGCCAAAATAATCTTGCTATTTGAATATTATGATGTAAATGATGAAGAACATCTTGTTGAGGACCATTCTGGTATGAGTCCACAACAAGAAGTTCAGTTCAAGAAGGCAGATTATGGACATCATGTGGATTTGGAGGACCATCATGCAATGGAGACTTCGTTAGTGAGTACCATCATGATGATCATATTTCCAGCAGTATTTGATTTCGATCTTATGAAAGTTGATCCAATGCATGGCAAAGATACAACTTTTTCTTTTGATCCGGGAGGCTACAGGCTGATTTTGACCTCCTGTATAGATTAGTACTACTATTGAGTATTAGGTAATCTTTTCCTTTATCCCTTGTAATGCTGTACAGAGTAGTACTCTGTTCTATCCATCTCCTCTTAGCTTGTTTCTAGGTTTGTTTTTTAGGACAAAAACTTTTGGGAAGGGATGGATTGTAAGAAGTTGGGAATAGTTAGAATGTTGATAATATGCCATGTCACACAGACATTGGTATATAAGGAGAGAAGTTGTAAAATTTCACATCTTTTTGGACATATCAATACATTTACAAACTTTCTCTCCCTTCTTGCTCCAAGCTTCCATGGCTTCTTCATCTTCCTGTCTTTCTCTCTCCAATTCTAGTCTTTCTCTCTCCTCGTCACTCTTATTCTCTTTCTTTATGCAGTCTTTCTCTCTCCTCTGCAGTCTTTCTCTCTCCTCTTTCTCTCTCCCTAGTTCTCTCTCTGACAGCTACAAAATCCATACTGATGAACTCCCATTTCATCTGTGAAATGTCAAGTGATTGGAGCTTACCTAGTGGCATTTTGACATGATTAACTTTCACTCGGTGGCAACTTAGGCATTCAGTAATATATCTGAGTATATCATGCTTCAATATTTCCCAATAGTAACTTTTCCTGACTACATTAAGAGTTTTTGCACATTCAGGGTGTCCTGAGAACGGGGAGTCATGGGCTTTCCATAATATTTTTTTTTCAGCACTTGATTGAGGGGAATACAGAGCCTTGTCCTGAAATAGACAAGTCCATCATCCAGAGTGAATTTTTGGTATTTGACTCTGAGCTTAGGATTAGCGTCCTTAACTAGGATTTCTCTAAGCATTAGCTGATATTTAAGATCCTTGTCTACCTCTTCTTTGGCTAGCTCAATGACTAGATTGCTAGGCATTGATATCATGGTATCTCTCTCCTTTAGATAGCTCTTTTATTATTAGTGTATTCAAAAAAGCTTTACGACTTAATACATCAGCAATCACATTCTCTTTTCTAGGTTTGAACTTGATTTCAAAATCAAATTCTTGCAAGACTTCAATCCTCCGACACTGCCTCATGTTGAGGTTTGGTTGAGTAAAGATCCATTTGAGACTTTTGTGGTCAGTGAACCAAAGTAAACTTGCTTCCAAGCAAATAGTATCACCACAACTTGAGAGAATGGATCACAGCTAACAACTCAAGATCATGGGTGACATAATTCCTCTT
Organism: Lygodium microphyllum; assembly: GCF_053477565.2. Lineage (NCBI taxonomy): Eukaryota > Viridiplantae > Streptophyta > Polypodiopsida > Schizaeales > Lygodiaceae > Lygodium > Lygodium microphyllum. Next base: position 155,170,213 of record NC_141141.1, on the reverse strand, counting down.
ATGGATTTTCAATTTCCTTGAGGAATAGGCTATCAGATGACCTTACTGCATAAGCAACAACTTAGTACAAGATAACTTGCATCTGTTAGAACCTCAAACTCTCAACCTAGGTCAAGTATCTTTAAAATGGGTGATGTTATCAAACTTTTCTTGAGCTGCTCAAAACTGGCTTTTGCTCAATGGGCGTCCATAAAATGGTAGTTTACTTTTTCAGTAAATCAGTGAGAGGTGCAAATATTAGGGCATAATTTTTTATGAAAATTCTATACCATCCAGCCAATCCTAAAAAAATTTCTCACTTCCTTAGTTGTCGTTGGAGGTTGTCACTCTTGAACATCTCGAACTTTGGATGGGTCTACAAAGATTCCTTTAGCAGATACTATGCATCTGAGATATTCTATCAGTCTTTTAGAAAATGTATACTTCTTTTTCTTTGCATAGAGCTTGTGCGTCCTCGTTGTGTCCTGCTAGCATAATGCACAATTGCAGCTCATGGTCTTTGTCTCTCTTGGAGTATGTTAGGATGTCATCAAAGAAGACTAGGACAAACTCATCAAGATAAGGTCGAAAAATGTCATGCGTTAATATGTTAAATGTAGCAGGGGCATTAGTTAGATCGAAAGACATTACAAGAAATTCAAAATGACTATATCTGGTATTGAAGGCATTTTTGGGAATTTCTTCCTTGATCCTTATTCGGTAATAACCAGATTAGAGATCAATCTTGAAAAAGATTATTGCCCCTTACAGCCTATCAAGTAGCTTGTCTATTCTTCGGATCAAATACTTATTCTTGATTGTTACCTCGTTTAGACCTTGGTAATCAATGCAAAGGCGAAGAATTCCATCCTTTTTCTTTTGAAATAATACTGGGGCTCCCCGTGGTGAATTGCTGGGTTTGATGTATCCTTGATCCATTAACTACTTGAGTTGTTCTTTCAGCTCAATTGCTTCAGGGATAGATATTTTATACAGACTCTTAGTGATTGGAGAAGCTCTTGGTTCAAGTTTGATATTGTGATTGAATTCTCTTTGAGGTGGTAATTCAATCAGCTCTTCTGGGAATATGTCATCATATTCCTTCAGCCAATAAGGCTCTGCTCTCTCTCATCTTGATTATTCTACTCAATCTTAATTAATTTAATGAGATACATAGGTAATCCTTTTCTTAACCCTTTTATTATGTGAGATGATTTGGCTAGTTGAACCTTGGGTTTTTCTACCTCACCTTGGGTCATCACTTTTTCCCCCTTTAGGTTTTGAAACATTAGCTAGCCTTTTCTGCACTGAATATGTGCATCATTGGGGATTAACTAGTCCATACCCAATAGACATTCGTAGGTCCCTAAATTCATGATTCTAAATCCTATTTTAGAGAGATTGTTTCCCGTGCTAAATGTCACTTTGCAAGTTTACTGAGTAGACATGATTTCTTTTCCATTAGCAAGTTCCACAAGCAACCTAGATGTAGATATTGTGTTTATACTTGATTTCTTGGCACACTTTGGTGACATGAGCAAGTGTGTGCTTCCATAGTCAATCACAATTTTAAAGGACTTACTCTGATATTCTGCTGGTGTTTGAATCACCAAAAATTGGAGTTTTGGGCCTTTCTTATGGAGGGTGGTATGAACTGATGCCCTCTCCATATCGGCTTCCATAGTTGGGTTTCGCTCTTATTCAAGCTTTTTAAGAATTACAACAGATGCTTTTCCTTTTGCAATTGAAGCTTGATTATGACCTTTATACTATCCTTCACGCGGAATTTGGCCAAGCTTTGGGCACTGTCTTTTAAAGTGGCATGGCTCATTATAATGGAAACGCCTAGGTACTCCTGAATTACTTCCCCTAAGTATGATGTTCTCGACTGTATTTGTTTTGGTCCTCTTTCCTTGACAAAGTGGATGTTGACCTTGGGCTCGATTAATGTCAGAGAGAGAACTAGGGAGAGAAGAAGAGGAGAGAGAAAGACTGCAAGAAGAGAGAGAAATAGAGTGACGAGGAGAGAGAAAGACTAGAATTGGAGAGAGAAAGACAGGAAAGATGAAGAAGCCATGGAAGCTTGGAGCAAGAAGGGAGAGAAAGATTGTAAATGTATTGATATGTCAAAAAGATGTGAAAAATTACAACTTCTCTCCTTATATACCAGTGTCAATGTGACATGGCATATTATTAGCATTCTAAGTATTCCCAGCTTCTTACAATCCATCCCTTCCCAAAAGTTTTTGTCCCCAAAAACAAAACTAGAAAGAGCTAAAGAAAAGATGGATAGAACAGAGTACTACTCTGTTTTACAGCTTTACAAATAGGGAATGAGTGAAGAATTATCATTACAAGGGCTGAATTTGAAGTACGGAAAGTGAACCCTGCTATATACATGATTTGAAGAACTTTAGAAGCCATTGGAGCCATAGAATCTTCAACAAATAGTTCCAAAAGAAAGTAGACAGCTTGCTAAAATAATAGTCCCTGCTAGACCAAATCTGCCATAACTTTTGATAGAAGTGTCCAAATGAAATGTACCACATATCAAAACGAAGCTCTTGAAGAGTACTTTAAGCTCATATAGATAGCTCAATTCTGAAAATGAAGTACGGCAAAAACTGTTCTAAAACAGCGTGCTGTCCTGAACCAGTCTGCACCAATACTAGCTCCATAAGCAATAGACTTCAGCCACCAATGTATCCTTCAAGTATGGATACTCATCCAATATTAAATCAGGTCTCCAAGAAGCCTCTTCAGAGGGTAAACCTCTCCATTTAATCAAATATTCCACAATAGAATGTGATCGAAGCCTCTTTTCACGCTGACCTATAACAGCCTCTGGGATGTACTGAACTATACCATCTTCATCAATAGGTGGCAGCTCATCGACTAAATCCACTGGATCACCATAATAGGGCTTGAGCTGACTAACATGGAAGACATTATGAATCTTTGTAGAAGAGGGAAGCTCTAGTCTGTATGCCAAATCTCCAATTCGCTTAAGGATCCTGTAAGGGCCATAGAATCTGTGGGCAAGCTTATTATTGGATCCATCTTTCAATGTAGAATACTTGGATTTGGGTACCTTCAACAAAACCAGCTCTCCTTCCTGGAACTCTAAAGGCCTCCTCTTCTCATCAGCATACATCTTCATCTGATCTTGAGCCTTCCTTAGATTCACCTTACATTGCTGAAGAAGGGTCTGCATTCTATCCAACTCTTCCTTCCCATGAGGGTTGATCTTTTCGTTAAAAATGACTGTGGGTAGGGGCACCTTGTAACCATACAAAGCCTCAAAGGGTGAAACTCCTATGCTCGCATGAGTGGAATTATTATAAGCAAAGTCAGCCAGGTGTAACCAAGAATCCCATGAGGTTTGGACATCATAGCAAAAATGGCGAAGATAAGTCTCCAACCATTTATTAACTCTCTCTGTCTGTCCATCAGTTTGGGGATGATAAGCCGTAGATGGAGCCAACTTGGTACCCATAGATGTAAATACCGCTTGCCAAAAGTTACTCATAAACTTTGAGTCCCTATCATGGACAATCACCTGCGGTAATCCATGCAATCTGAAAATATGCTCCATAAACTGGTCGGCCACCTGAGAAGCAGTAAACTGAATTTTTTTTGGGATAAAATGAGCTGCTTTGGTGAGTCTGTCAACCACCACATAAATACTATTCCACCCCTTCTTGGTAGTAGGTAAGCCAGTGATAAAGTCCATAGTAATATGAGTCCATTTACCCGTAGGAATAGGCAATGGCTGCAATAATCCCCCTGGCTTATGGGTGCTATCCTTATTTTGCTGACAAGGCATACACTTCATAACGAAGTCCTTGACATCTTTCCACAGTCCTTTCCAATAAAAGCTCTTGCTGATCCTGTCATAAGTCTTGAAAACTCCCAAGTGTCCAGCTAAAGGCGAAGAATGCATCTCCTCCATAATTTTTCGCTTGAAAGAAGAAGTAGAGGGAATAACAATCTTGCCCTTCCACCAAATAAGACCATTTTTAAGCTGGTAGTGCGAGTTTTCTTCCATAAGACCTTGCTGTAATTTCTGAAAGATTTGGCTGAATTCCTCATCTAAGAGATATGCCTCTTGTAGCTCTTCAATCCAATCACCATGTAATTCCGTCATGGCTGATACTTTGCAGGCCCACATACGAGAGAGAGAATCAGTCACTATGTTATCTTTGCCCCTTGTATGAGTGGTGTCAAAGTCATAATTTTGTAATGTTGCTACCCATCGTCGTTGCTTTGGAGTAAGATTTGACTGAGTAAGAAAATACTTGAGTACGCGATGATCACTATGTACTCTGAATCGGCTGCCATATAAGTAATGGTGCCATTTCTTGATTGCATGCAAAATAGCCAACATTTCCTGATCATAAACATTCATGGCCATCTCCTTATCAGTAAGCTTACAGCTTTCAAATGCAATTACTCCATGCTCCTGAAGCAAAACAGCCCCAATGCCACGGCCACTAGCATCACATTGTATAGTAAACTCTTTAGAGAAATCCGGGCATACAAGAATAGGAGCGGAGGTAAGTAATTCCTTTAACTGGTTGAAGCTGCTATCTGCAAGAGAATCCCAAAAGAAAGCCTCTTTCTTCAACCTGTCAGTTAAAGGGGCTGCAATTGCCGCATAATGCTTTATAAATCTGCGATAGAATGAAGATAGACCAAGAAATCCTCTAAGAGAGGTAGTAGTAGTAGGCGTTGGCCAATCTTTTATGCATTGCACCTTCTTGGGATCAGCCTGTATTCCTTTTTCACTGACTATATGTCCCAAGTATTCCACTTCAGTCTGCATGAAAGAACACTTCTTCTCCTTAGCAAAAAGCCTATGATGTCTCAACACATAAAAAACCTTCCTCATATGTGACAAATGATCCTGAAAAGTCTTGCTGTAGATCAAAATGTCGTCGAAGAACACCAAGACAAACTGAAAGAGGAAAGGTTGTAGAATCTTATTCATCAGGCTTTGAAAGGTAGCTGGAGCGTTTGTAAGGCCGAATGGCATCACCAAGAAATGGTAGAGCCCACGATTAGTCCTAAAAGCAGTCTTGACCTCATCACCCTCTCTCATGCGAATCTGATGATACCCTGATCTCAAATCAATCTTCGTGAAGAATCGAGCCCCCTTAAGCTCATCAAGCAAATCATCTATCCTGGGTATAGGATACCTGTTCTTCACTGTTATCTTGTTAAGATCCCTGTAGTCAATGCACATTCTGAAAGATCCATCTTTCTTTTTGACTAACAGGACTGGGGATGCATACGGTGAAGAACTTGGTTCAATGAATCCCATTTCAAGAAGCTCTTTGATTTGCTTGGCTACTTCCTCTCGTTCACATTTTGATAGTCTGTAAGGTGGCTTATTGATCGTCTTTGAGTTGGGTTCCAAATCAATGGGGTGATCCACCGCTCTCTTAGGAGGCAATGAAGTAGGTACTTCAAATAAATCTCTATACTCCTCAAGAAGAGCTATCAAGGCTGGATGGTTTGCTGAATTATTGGGCTGATCCTGTGTTTCTTTGTTCAAATGCAATACAAATATCTGTGAGCGCTTCTTGTACTCTTTCTTGAGTTGTTGAATGGTGATAAGCTGAAAATCAGATCTACTAGGGATTCCCTGTAAACGGATGAGCTGTCCATTGGAGAAAAACTCCATATATAACTGTGAGAAATCCATAGTAATCCTGCCTAAGGTCATCAACCAGTCACAACCAAGTACAATATCTATGGGCCCCATTTCCAAAGTGATTAGGTTTACTTTGACTTCAAAATTTTCAACCATCTGCAAAGAAACCTGTGGACAAATCTGTGTGCTGATTTTCTTTTCACCATTAGCCACTTGTACTCTAATGGGCTGCTGTAAGTCGGTGGGAACACAATTCAACTTGTACAAAATGGATTTATTGACAAAACTGTGGGTACTGCCACTATCTATCAGGATGAACACTGGCTTTCCACATATGCTTCCCTTCATACGAAGTGTATTAGGGTTCTTAGATCCCGTCCAAGCATCCATAGAGATAGAACAATTAGTGGCAGCAGGCAACTCATTACAAAATCCACCAGGATCAAATGGAATATCACCGCCTGGATCAAAAGGAAAAGAGTCAGATGGATCATAGAAGTACTCCTGTCCACCATCATCCTCGAAATCTTCATTTTCAGCATTGATTGGGACTGTATTAACTTCATCTATGTCATTTTCAAGGTCCTCAAGAACTAGCATACTCTGAATTTTTGGCTTGGCATTTTTGTATACACACTTTGAAGCATGGTCAGGAGTATACTTTTCTCCACACTTGAAGCATAAGCCTTTGTCCTTTCTTTCCTTGTAAAGATCCATGGGAATATTTCTGGAATTTGTATTGGCTGAAGTAGACTTAGGCTTATTGTCACCTTGCTTAAATTCAACCTTTGGACTGTTTGCTGTCCTGAAATTGCCTTGAAGCCTAGAAGCATTAAATGGGGGATAAGTTGGTATCCGTAAGCTCCCACTAGGCATATGATTGCTGCCATAATTGTTACCAACTTGCCCTTGCTTTAAAACAGTCCTTGGCTGTCCATAACTTGGCTGAAATGAAGACTCTTTCCTATACTTCCTTCCAAAGCGCTCTGGAAGCTCAATAGCCTTGAAAAGTGAAGTAGGATTCTGCGCCATAACATCAGCTGACAAGGATGGTTCTAAACCATACATGAACTTGTGTAACTTGGCCTCATCACTGATGTTTTCCACATACATGGTCAAGTTGAGGAATTGGTTTGTATATTCTCTTACACTTAGGCTCCTTTGTTCCAAGTTATACCATCTTCGTTCTAACTTCTCTTTTTCAAGAGGTGAAACAAAGACTTCAGCCATAAGTGCCTTGAAAGCTTCCCAATTCTCAATAAGTACATTCTCTTTCTTGATATACCTCCACCAAGTGTGGGCAAATCCTTCTAAGTGCAAGGAGGCAAAATGTATCTTCATATCATCAGTTTTAGGGAATATGTCAAAATAAGACTCCATCTTAGATGTCCATTCCTCTAATTCTGATGGTGAAGATGACTGGCCGTTGAATTTGGATAAAACAATTTTATCCTTGAATTCTCTATCATGGAAAGGTTGCTGTCCCAAAACTGGCTGATCGGAATTTCTAAGTACAGAACCCCCAAAATGAGATTGAAATCTTCCAACAGGTGGCTGAGAATTACCCTGTAATCTTCCTGTTGATAAAGTACCCCTAGAATGCTGAGTATGCAGTCCAAAAGTTTGAGTATTGGCGCCGTTCAAACTGCCCAAATAGTCATCATGCCTTTGTGAAGCTTCTCCTACTTCATATTGACTATTGGGTATGCCTCTTCTTCCTATGATCCCATCTCCATAACCATTTTGGTTGGATGGCTGAAGTGGAACTGAGGGGTCACTATTTGAACAAGTCTTCTCATTTGCTTCTTTTGATCCCTTTTGTGACTGCATGAGTTGAGAAAATTGTGCCATAAGTTGGGCATTAGATTCTACCAACTTATCAATGGAAGCATTGGTTCGGTTAGTTGATTCCATCATCTTCTCAACAGTAGACTTCGTTTGATCAAATGATAAAATCATATGCTCCATTGCTGATAAAATAGTCTCATGACGTTCCTTATGTCTTAGTTCATGGGCACACAAAGCGTCATTGAGAATACTAATCTCTCCTTGTTGAGGCTCTTCAGGGTTCTCTTGAAGTGTGCTTTCCATCATAGAATCCCTGATTTGCTGTGCATAGTCCTCCTGGACCTTATTTTTGCCTTTATGCCCTGCCATACTAGTACAGTCCTGCAGTACCCCCTGTCAATAAAACGGCTATAACTTTGGCTAGAAAACTCCGATTGCAAAACTTTTTTGTGCGAATCGAAGCTTACAATGCCCTCTTCGAGATGAGCTATAGCACGCTATAACAGGTTTAGGACAGAAAATTCTGTAACTGAATTTCAGAGTCTGAACTGTCCAGTCCTGCACCCTGTTTAGACCTGTAAGTGCCCTGTTTTGACCCTGTAATGCAAGAAAGTAACCTCCAATGGCTACCAAACCCTGCAAAGGGGTATATAGGACCTGTGGGTACTTTGTAGTACCTGCACCTGTACTTCAGTATCAAAGGGTGTACCTGTATCCACTTGTAAATACCCTGTGGGTAACCTGAAAATGCCCTGTTTTACCCTGTTTTACTCCAGTAGGTACTTGAGTCGTTGGAAAGTCTTGAATCTTCAATTCTCCACTCGCTGTACCTGTATGAGGGATAAAACGGCAGGACGGGCTCCCTACACGGGCTTCGAATCATCGGGAGGTGGGCAAAGTTCCCCCCGGGTCGGTTGGTTGCACCCCTTCGGGATCTTCGATAGTGAGGGAGGGTCACCTCTCTTTTGTCCCACTATCTCCCCCGGCATCCACCTTTTTCCTCGGTGGGAATATCAACATGGCAGAGGCTAGTGTGCTAAGCAATCAGCATGATATGCAATTGAAAAATAACCATTCAGCCTTTCATGAGATGCAATTGATTGAGATAAAAGAACTTGAGATGGGAGAAGGGTTTTACCTATGCAATTCAGTGACTCACTGATTGCTAGTACTTACCCTTTACAATTTTCCAATTTAGGCAAAAGAGAATCAACCAATCAATTGGATTAGAGTAAGCAAAGGAATCAATCAATGTATTCAGTCCATAGGATTCAAATATTATGCTGAAATCTCAGATTAAGGCCATTCATTCACTGATTGAAGCTAATATGCATTAGGCAAGCATTGCATTCATGAATAGATGAATTCAAGCAAAGGTTAGCTGAGAATTTGATGAAAATGTTCAATTCTTTAATCTCTCAGTCAAATGGCTTAAGCTCAGCAATTGGATTAATGAGAGATTAAAAATTGAAGAGAAATACCTTGACATGGTTGAAAATAACTTGCCAAATGCTTGATAGGGCTCCCGTTTGTCCAATGTTAGCAAAATAATCCATGAAGCTTGCTTATCTGATGGTAGAGACCAATCTTGAAGCTTCAAATGCTTGAAATTGAAGCATTAAACCCGTTTCCCCCAAATTTTTGCTCCATAGAAGCTCTTGATCTTCAATCTTAAGCCATTCCGTGCTTAATCCTTACAATTTGTTGAAGAATCCTTGCTGAAATGATTCCACGGACCAAAAGGATGAAGAATCTTCAAGAAATTGTCAAGAAATGGAAGCTTGGGCTGAAGCTTTCATGGCTGCCCATGGACTGTTCATGTAGGGTTTCAAGAGAGTAAAAAGCTGAGAAATATGGTTCTATTTTGGAGTAAACACACCAAAACCTTGAAGGAATCACTGCCAATGATGAATTAGAAGCACCATAGCTGAAGATTGGCTGAGAACTGGAGGAGAACAGGGCTGGAAAAATCAGCGCAAATTTCGGGTTGCTGTCCAGGCCACGTGGCAGCTTCTACAGGGCATGATTGGTGCTCCACTTGTTGCATTTGATGTCTAGAGTGCCATTATGCAGGCCATTGTTGATGGAGAGCAAAGATCAGTGAGAAAAGAAGAGATCTCAGCCAGCAAACTCCATGAAAGCTTGGGCAGAGCTTGAGGAAAGAGGAAAGGAAGACCTCTTTTGAAAAGTAACTGTAGTTTAGTCTCTAACTAAGCCCGGTTAACCATCCTTTACCCTAGTTACCTCCATTTTTGCATAAAATTTGATGATGTCCAGCCATTTAAGCCTTTACCCGCCATATCTGACCTTGAATATCTCCAGATGTAGTCATTGCTAACTGTAGTTGTCCTGCAGCACTCCACTAGTCACTGTCTTGTACCATTTTTGTCTGAAATTGGTTTTGAAATAGGAAAATGAGAGTGAAAATGGAAGAAAATAATGGATCAAAGACTGAAGCTCTGATACCACTTGTCAGAGAGAGAAATAGGGAGAGAAGAAGAGGAGAGAGAAAGACTGCAGAGGAGAGAGAAAGACTGCAGGAAGAGAGAGAAATAGAGTGACGAGGAGAGAGAAAGACTAGAATTGGAGAGAGAAAGACAGGAAAGATGAAGAAGCTATGGAAGCTTGGAGCAAGAAGGGAGAGAAAGATTGTAAATGTATTGATATGTCAAAAAGATGTGAAAATTTACAACTTCTCTCCTTATATACCAGTGTCAATGTAACATGGCATATTATTAGCATTCTAAGTATTCCCAGCTTCTTACAATTAACATAGCCCCATGAAGTCCCTTTGTTTTGATTCCAAAGCCTATTATTCCTTGGATTTAACTGAATCTCCTGAACAAGAGGTGTTGTGCAAATCAAAGCATCTTGTAGATTAGTTGTGCACATAGATTCAAGGTGTGTGTTTAGAGGAGCATTCAATCCGTGACAAAACTCAGACACATGTTGAAGCAATAGTCATGAAATACGCATATTTAAGCAGTGAGATAAACTTTGAGTAATATGTCTCCAAGCTCATTCCCAATTGTCTTAAGTTAAAGAACTCATTCATTTTTAGTGTGCAATAAGCTAGTGGTAAATATTGACCATGCACAGCTTCTTTCAGCTTTTCCCAAATAATAGCTATCTCAGCAAGTCCCTAGTCTTTTACACCATTATTTCCACCACAAGCGTGCCTCATCGGTCAATTTCAACTTGGCAATCATAGCCTGATTAGTAGGGCTACTAGTTCTTGTGGCAATAAAGTAGTCCTCCATAGTCTCAATCCAAATCTCTACCTCGGTTTCAATGTCTTTGCCCTTGCCATAGAATTCCAGTGGCTTAACTTGCTTAGGGAGATACTTCTTCTCCTAAATTTCAATCAGACTAGTGATAGTTGTATTACCGTGGGTTATCATAAGTTTCATGAATTAGTTTAGCCTTTAAACTTTTCAGCTTCGTTTCCATATTAAAAAATCTTACTAAATTTGTAAAGCAATGGGCCAAAGAGCATAATATTTTTACAAAATATAGCCATTATCATCTTTTAATATTAGTAGCCGTACACTACGATTTTTACAAGTAAGGGATATTTACAAATGGCAAATGTTTATAAGTAGAGATACATTAGCATCGATAGGATAGGTTGGATGCTATGTACAATTTTCAAAACATGATATTATCATTATATCTTTCTTTTTCAGGGGTGGATATCAGCTACATTCATGTAGAAAAAGTAGGCCAATTGATGTCTATGTCCAGAAACCTATACTGTGAAAATGGCAGATTTGGAAAACCATGGATACAGTAATCTGGATACTTGCGACATCCTTGGATTATAATCATGTCGGCAGGGATTATATTCAGTATCTTGTCATAGACATAACGGTCTAGATGTATCTGCCCACGACTGGTAATCATAAGTAGATTCCTTCTAGATGGACGAAAGATAAAGGCCTTAACTACTTTTAAATTCTCCATCCATTCAAGAGGCATTTCAGATTAGTCTACATATTGAAGAATTGATCGACCTTGATGTAACAATAATGCTTATCCTAGAACCATCTTCTTTCGCAATTCACAGGGGATAGATCATATAGGCGATGGAGTATCCTCGTCATTTCTCTTCTCCACTCATCATCTTTGGAGTTTAGCGTAGATGTGTACATTGTTCGAAAAACAAGGAACTGGTTCCAAGCTTCATTATTCTGCCAAAGTTTATCTCTTAACAATTAGTAGGCCGATTATCACTTAGCACAATTGGTTCTTAACAATTAGTAGGCCGATTATTACTTAGCACAATTGGTCTTAAAAACCATAGATATTTTTAATTTCAATTATGCTATGATACCATGTGTCACTTGCCTACCTTGGTAGCATGCTTTAGTGGTCCATCGGGGAACAATCCTAGATGGCTTCGCTTGACACTCACGAGAATGCACGAGGTCTATCGTCTAGGTTTCCCAGAGTCCACCCTATAACGGAAGGTACCGACTGTTCCCACAAGGATCAACCTACAAGCTCGGGGTCCTAATTTGACAACTAAGGTCTCGATGCATTAGCTAGTTCCTTCGGAGGTGTCCTACAAGGGCTTCTCGTCCAACCAGAGTGATTGTAGTTACCCTTGGTTCATGGAGTGCTCGGGGAAGTTACTATATGTATAACCTCTACATCACATGTGTTCAAGGCCTATTTATAAATATCTTTATTTTAAAAATACATTATTTTAAACTCATGTGATGCACACATATATTCATGAGCAACTTATCCAAGATGGAGTGCAACGTTTTTTTCCAACAACTGGTTAGGATTCAGGGAACCTCAACAGAGTTTTGGCATAGTCGCCGCACCTTTCCCCCCCAAGATAATTACTGATCAAGGTTTTAAGACCCGATCCTAGGTAAGTCAATGTTTGGCTTTACCTAATTTTTCCTAATTAACGTTTCATTCAATCTCTTGAGAGAAGCTCCCAGCTTACCGGGATCACCCATCCGTAGGATGGATCGGTCAGAGATCTCGCCCACCCGCTTTCCACAAATGGTTTTTTTTAGCTTTTTAATTATATATCACATTAATTTATGGTATATAAAAGTAACTTTGATAATTAACCTATTATTTTAGGTCCCTTCATGTAATTTTACGACACAACACAAAGACATAGAAAATACTCTTTTGGCAAAACATATTTCGCAAAGTTATTTACAATGCTTTTCCCCTTTTGCCTACGTAAAAGATAAGGGGCTAGTCCAAAGCTCCTCATGGTGGTACAAAACAATCTCCCTTGGAGCAGGGTTCTATGTCTAGCCATAGGGGAGGTATAGTGCGATCTTTCCTCTTATTATCCAAATTATATATTTACAATTCAAATCTAATTGTTGCAAGCATAATCAATTTTTCATGTGCAACCATCAATGTGTGCACAAATAAAAAAATAACAACTGCAAGTATTTTTAGAATAGGAAGCAGCCCCATCCAAATCTATGGTTTCTCTTTTAAGATCCCACCTCTCCCTACTTGCAACTCTTTTTTGAGATCCACAAGTTATTTCGCGAATCTGAAGTCTATTTTATCCTTATGAAAAATTTGGTATTTTCACCTTAAAAGATAATATGAGCATTTATACCTATGGCAAGCAATTCATGCACTGACCTTCTCTAATCCGCGCTTAGCAAAAATTCAAATGATTTTCCAAATTTATTTAGACTTTAGAATTTGTATCGACAAATTATTATCAATGTCCAACAAGTCATACAGATTTTTGATATTTATTTAATTTCCTGATACTGATAGTTTTAAGATTATCGAGTATTTCATAGTTGTTTTTGCTTCAATATTCTTGATATTTTAGGTTAGGTTTTCTCGTTAATTCATATGTGGGTCAACTCATGATATTGATGCTCTCGCTAATATAATCGTTAATATTAATATTGCATATTTTTTCAACAAGAAAATAATTTTTATTTTATTTTACCCATATTCTATGGTTTAATCAACAATGTCTGACCATTTGTTAAACTTTCAACATTATCTAGAAATATCAAATTTCTTTTAGCTATGTCTTACGTGCAATGCTAATTTTTTTTCTGAAAAGTTTATTCTATGCAATGCAAAAATCATAAGTGTAAACTTTCTTTCATATTTCAGACATCGAATTATATTACTACACACCTAATTTGTGTGCATCTATTATGTATTTTTCTATACAATTTTCTATTGATTTAATGCATTGATTATTTTATGATATTATCTAAATTATTTTCTATAAATTATTATAAAGCTCATATACATTTATTTATCATTAACAAAATAAAATAGAGATAGTGAATTTCAAGAAAAAATTATAAAATATTATCTTTTTTCTAACACCATCTATATTTTTCCTATTATTATGATCACATGCGTCATTAATGAAGTAAAAATAAATATCATGAAATAAATCATAATTATGATATTTTCTTAATGAGAGGCATATAATCCTTTTCCAAGTGAAAGAGTATTTTCACTAAATAGCTAATTATTATATTACTTAGGTTATTTTCCTAAGTGGTAGTTCATATGCATTTTCTTTAGAATGCGTTTATAATCGTTTAAAGACAAATATAGTAATAATATTATAAAATATTATTTTTAAAAAAATCGATGAGATGTTACCTCTCTCAAGTTTTTTGTAACGGGGGTTTCGCCAATTTCTACCACGTCATTTTCTCCATCGGCCCGCGATCTTTACTTCCCTTGCTTCAAATGAGCTTTTTGAACTTCTACAACCTTGTGGAGCCATGGAAATCAAGTGAAATCGACGTGGCAGTTCCAAAAGAGTTTATGGTTATCCATAATATTTTTACCATCATTTCACTTGGTGATATGGTTGTATGGAACGAAGGCATAATAGGGGATAGAGAGAATGGAAATGAGGTAGAAGGGGGGTATTTTCCTTTTTCAAGCTCAAAGCTTAAATGGATATGAGAAGTAGAGAAACGTTTTCATCATCAGGAGGTCTTCCTTCTTGCTTTCTTTGTGAAGGAAAGGGGAGGGGGGTGTATTTATAGGGATGAGGGGGAGCATATAGTCGGACTCATTCTTTTGGCTACTTGTCAAGAGTCAAGTGAGCTTTATTAAAAATGCATTTTGATTGCCTACCTGTTGGATGGTGGCATGGGGATGTTTATTTTATGCTTTCTCTTCCTCAAGGTACCAAAACTATCATGAATTTTGGTCTTTTTTTTAAAAACGTTTTTTTCTTCAAACCAACTTCATTTGGTGGTTTTTGACCAAGTTACCTCATGACTTATCTAGTTTACAAAGTCGTGTCATACTCTTTGATACTTAACTTACTCAATATCATGCTTGTTCTTGTGTGTGCTTCATCTACAGATTAAGGCTTTTACAATTTGTGTTGCGGTTATGAAATGAATGTGATCTTTGATGCATTAAATAGAATCGAGAATACTAAATCAAATATAATGTGAAAAAAATTATGATCAAGTTGTCGTAATATTATTTATAAGGCATCTTTGCTTTTTGTTGGCTGGGAACATTGAGGCATCTTCTCGTGTTGGATTGCGGAATTGCTTTAATACAAAACTCAATATCAAAAAAATTACGTGCAGTCACTTATGTAATAGCTCAATTAGTAATTTTTAAAATGTCTCAAGCCCGAATTCTTTTCTTGGTATGAAGTGTTATAGCGGAAATATTACAAGAACCTTCATCAATGAGAGCATCAATTGTAACTTGCTAGGAAGCAGTCAATTGGATTCGAAGAAAGATTGGAGGAATGATAGGGTCACCCTCGCGGTCAATTAAAGAAATGGAAACTACTTGTACATTGGAAAATGAATAGGAGTTCTGTAGGGGACTAGGTGAGGACAACTTGTGGTGTCAGCTTTCTACTCAAATTGCTCAAACCATGTTTATTTAGTCACCATGACTACGCTGATAGGAACATCATGAGGATACATGGGGGTGTTCATGCAAGTAATGGCCTGGGGGATAATATTTCTTAATGCAGTTTTTATTAAGGTATCCAATGCCTTCCCCCTCCATGGTTTCAAGCTCAACATTGCCCATCCTACTAATTTGATGAACATGATACGATCCTAGGCCTCGAAGTTTCAATTTTTGCTTATGGCCTTTAAGAGAATACAAGAACATGAAGTCATCTTTATCAAAGGAACGTTGTTGCACATGTTTATCAAACCAAGCCCTTACGTTGAACCTTTTCAGCCAAGGGGGGCATGTATGGCCAAAAGGCAAGTTTTAGTGAGCATTTCAACTCCACAAGGTAGTTAGTCCAAGCACTAGTGCCTTCCCAATGCTCTTGAACTACAATGTGAAGACTGGGGATTAGAAACTTAACTGGCATAATCGCATTAGTACGATAGGTGAGGTGAAATGGAGTTTGGCCAGTTGCAATCTTGAAAGTAGTACCTTAGGCTCAAAGGGCAACCATAAGCTTGTTATCCTAATCAGATCATGAAGCAAAAACAATCTTAGTCAAAACATTCAACAAAATCTTATTGGTGGCCTCAGCAGTCTCTAGCCATTGGCGCCTGAGGATGTACGTAGATGACTTGTAGTGGATAATTAGAAAGGTAGAGAGTACATGCTCAATGACCTCATTCAAAAAATGAGTCCCCTAATTGCTAACCAACTCAATTGAGCAGGCAAAGTGAGAAATCACTTATTCCCACAAGAACTTAGCCATTGTACGGGTGTCATTCTTGAAAGGTGGCTCGTGCCTCAGCCCATTTAGTCAAATAGTCAGTTGCCACTATGATATAGCGTGCTTGGGAATATTGGAAAATTGGAGTGATTGGTCCTACAAAGGCAATCCCCCATTTTTCAAAAGTTTATCTAGCAATGATAGGTGAGGGCTCCATCTTGTCCAAAATTGCTTATTGGTTCTCAACAAGAGCAACCCAACACTGAAAGGTAGACAAGACATCTGATTTTTGCTTAATAGGAAAAGCCCAGACCTTATGTGAGTAATCATCAATGAATATGACAAAGTACTTTGCACCACCTAGTGACTAAGAAGGCATGGGACTAGATACATCCAAATGAACAAGAGCCAAAGGATTACCCATGTGCTTTATACTAGACTTCTTATGCATACTAGGTGTCTCCCTAGCCACAACCAAAACATGGTCAATTGACCTAGATACAAGCAAAGTATAGAGGATATTAGACTTAACACCATGTGCAATAACAAGATTCCCATGGGAAATCTTCCATGAGGAATCACCAAAAGAGATAACATAGCCTGCATCAAATGAGCAAACAGAGCTGAAAACATCAATGTGAATGACGTTCAAGTATCCAAGATGCATGAAGCATAAGTCGAGAGCATAAAATTCAATACATTCTTCAAGGTCATAACTACATAAGCCATTGAAGTAACCAAGGCATGCAATCATAGCCAATATCAATGTAACAGAGCTCAAATCTCAGCTCAAAGGCATGCCATATCATATCGAAAAGTATACATAACAATCAAAGTAGTGGTGTACATCCGTAGAGTATCCTCTAAAGCGTCAATAAGCATTAGGCACAAGCTTTTCACTTATAAATATTTGTTGTCTTGTTATTATAGCATTAAAAAGACAATGAAATCTGAGCTATTTCAAGCTCAAATTAGTCCCAAAGCATACCCATACCATCCGGGTGTCAAAATAGCATCCTTAAAGCATTAAACATGCATTATGGAATTTATTGTATACTATTTAAACGATAGTAGTTTGTTTTGTGTGAAACATAGGATAGAAAAGTACATGGAAGCAACTCTATGAGTGCCTAGATTTGTGGCTCTCATTATACTCTTTGTTTCTAGTTATAAAACACCTAAATTTGATCTTGTCTTTGTAAACGTTATGGCCAAAATATGATAGTGCTATCAAGCTGCCATAACTATCCCCACGACTCCTATAGCATGCTCTCTAGCCATTAAAAAAGGATAAAGTGGCTGCTCCTTAGCTCAATAAGTACTCAACAAGGCTTAATTAAGCCTTGGGAAGCTCCTCAACAAAGTGCAAAGCAAGTTGAGAATAATCGATACTGTTGGTATGGTCATTCCATAAGCCTCAAGCTAGATGACTTGCTGATGAGGAGGTGGACTTGAAACTCGTGGCCAACCATTGTTCTTCATGTTGAGGTAGTAGAGAGTTTTAGGTAGCAAGTGGAGTGAGTTTTGCTTGACAAAAGTAGCTTCTTGTTGTTGGATTTCTTATTGGGTGCTCTTGGAAAGCATTAAGAGTTCTTCATATCCTTGTGTTTAGCCTTTTTGTGTTCTTGAGTGCTTATGTTGTTGACAAGTTGCTGCTCCATTATTGTTGGCTTGAGCATCACCTTTGTCACTTATTTGTCTACATTCACTTGATAAAAATTGAGAGCACATGCAATAGTATTCAAGGAAATTTCCTTTTTGAAAGAATTGTACCAACTAGTAAGCGCTTGCTTGACTTTCTCCCTTACACAAAAAAATGTTATAATGCTTCTGAATATTACAGGGATATTGATCTTATGGTGTCTATGAATTTTTCCTTTTTTCATTTAGAAATCAATAAATAACTATAAATTCAATTACATACAAAATTGTGATATACAGGCAAGTAAGTTATGGTAGATGGACACTCCACTAAGGTGTGAGCCATTAATTAAATTTAGGATTTTATTGAAGTGCAGTGTATGTGTCAAGAAGTTATGGAAATTTTTCAAACAATGTTAGATATGTTGCAACATCAAGTACCACACCTCCTTCATTTAATCTACTTGCAACATGGAGCACTTCATCTGTGAGGATTTTATTTAGCAAGGGAAGGTCTAAGAGTGGTCCAGCTAGCATGACTTCTCATACAATGGCAAGTACTCGGAGGTCACAGAGCTATGTACGTTGGATCAATTTGGGATTTCCATATAGCTTGTCTTTAATCTAAAATGGTCATGAAGTGACTTCCAATTTTAGTTTTTGAGGCTCTCATAGTGTACCATACTTTCTTGAATGAGCTTCCACCATGTCCTTCCTGTTTTAGTATTGATATTTCCTCAATGTGTGGCTAAAGTTTATAAAAGGAGTCACAATCTATTATGATAAATATTGTGTTTCATGTTTGCTTTTTTTATTGCGCAACCACAATAGACCATTAGTTGTATGAACTGTAGGTCTATGAATCAAGCATGATATTTAGTGTAAATAGTCCTTCGCATAGCTAGAGGGGAAAGGAGGGGTATCCTTGCCATACCACCTACAAAGAAGGGGCTAAACCTCCCTCACACCAAACATTTAATTCTTGTTTATAGAATCTGTAAGGAATAAGAAGTTTATATAAAAATGATTGCTCGACTTTTAATTCATGAAAACATTGTTTGTATAGTTAATATTATTCATAGGTTGAATAGAAAATATTAGTCATAAGCTATCAAGTGGTATGAGCATATACTTAAGCTAGTATAACAAAGCATTTAACTTAAATCATAAAAAAGGGTGCCCTTGGTTCCCCTCATCCACATATGTTTAACTTAGTAACAAAATCTTTAACCTTATACTCTTCATGTACAATTTTGACAAGAAAAGGAATTTAAAAATGATGTTATCATTTCCATTAATAACATGAATTATAACATGCAATATAGCTTGGAAGAGTAATTCCTTGATTATAGTAAAACCATAAAATTCTAAACACCTATATTTCATTGTTAGGATATGTTTGCATGTCTATATATATCCATGTACATGTGCATGCATGCGTTTGTGGATATCTATAGAACTCTATGTGTGTATGCATGTCTCCATAAGATACACATACAAGTGTCTCTAAATGTTTTGTTTTATACATCTATGTGGATTGTATCTTAGTTTGTAGAATGTGTTTGTATATATGTGTATGCATGTGTCTCCATAAGGTGCATGTGCAAGTACATCTAGATATTTTTCTTTTCCAAATCTATGTGGATTATGCCTTTTTTGTTGGACATCAATGCTCCACCCCTCAAGTAACTATATAGGTAATTGTTGACTTTATTTTGTGAGCCCCCATATGAGGAGAAGGTATCTATGAGCATCATATTTATCTTTTAAGTCGGTTTCAATATTGAATGGTAATTGTGTGGCTAGATAGCTAAAGATAAACCCTAAAAGGGGTTGGCATTTTGCTAGCCTAGCTACATACATGTGCAACGCTAGTACTACACCAAGTCCTTATTTGGTGGGCTTGTTGCAACGTAGCTTTTCCTGCTAGACTTCTTGGGGGGATTGGGGGGCACAATGCATTATGGAAAGTGGGGACAAAATGGTGTTTCCTTAACTTCCTCAGTAGGGATGAGTTGTAGAAGGCCATCTATGTGGTCACTATATTGCTCAAGCTGAGGTGTTCTTGCTCTTCCCATGATAGTGGGTATGCTAAGAATTCCTCAAAGTCCTTGGGTAAGATTCTCAACATTAGCATGGGCATAAATGCTAGCATGGAACATGATTTTATCACTCAATTCCTTAAGGTAAGTAGTCACTCTTTGATTTTCAATTTGGGCAATTTTCCTTGCAATGTCCTTTAATTTTCTAAGTTTGAAATGAGTTGGCAGCCTTGGTTGCGTTGAGCTTCCAAGGAACAAGCACAAAACCAACAAGCCCAAGTGAATCAACTTGGGCAAAGAGTTATTGATTCACTTGGGATTGTTGATTTTGTGCTAGTATTATTCTTTTTTAGTGCATTAGGAGTATGCTCCTTAGCGAAGTTAGCGGGTTTAGTGTATCTTTGGTCCCTTGTTGACATATCTTTAAGGACTGTGATTCTTCTCCTTTATAATATCTTTTAAGGGTTTCTTTAGGAGGTATGGACTCTTGACCTGGATGCTTAGGCTTATTGCTCTTTTCTCCTCTATCATTTGTTAGAAAGACGGATCTAGAGCATGGCTAGAGCTATGGAGGTTAGAAGATGAATAGAAAACTCATGATGACACAGGCAATCGACTGACTATTACATAAGTGAATTAGGTTCCAAGATGGAAAATTGGACTCATAAACACAATCTTGGGAAAAAGACTAACAATGACAATGACACTAACTAAAAGAAGAAAGCATCTTGATATATTGCATTCAACTCACTGAAAGTGATGGTCAAGTACAATGCTTTATAGTAGTTGGATAGTAGCATTCTGCCTCATTATGCATATGGGATTCAAGACTGATTACATGTTTTTTGCCTTATAGCTTCATAAAAAGAGGCATACAAATGGGCGTGATTGCCAAACTCTCAACACCCCTACTTGATCACAATCGTGAAGAGGCACTACGTGTAAGAGGCTGTCATGAGCAGAGCCTTGCTATGTGTGGATATGCCATAAACATGGTAATCATCTAGAGGCTGTCACATAAAAGGGTAAGTGTGGGTAACAAAAACATGGCAGACATCCAGGGGCTATTACAAGGCCTCACTAAGTGTGTAGAGGCTGTTATGCATAGGTTACATGAGGAGTTTTCAAGCTTATGAAAGTAGCATTAGAGGCAAGTACATACAACAAAAAAATCTAATAAAATTTTGGGTCAAGGACTGGCAGGCCCTTGTGGCCCTTGTGGTTTTCAACATTTCTTTTAGCATAGATATTTTGTTCATTGTTCTTGTTGTCCTTTACTTTTCTTGCAACTTTAGTGTCTTCATGGTTGATCTTCTTCTTCTTTTTCTTCACCGTTTTTCTCGCATTGATCATTTGGTCCTCTTCTTCATGGTCCTTTTGGTCTTCTTCTTTGCTTGCATTAGTCTTCATGTCCCCCTCAAGCAAAGGTACCATCATCTTTGATCTTTGCATGATGTCCAAGGCAGCTGGAATGTCTTCAATATCTTCTAATAGATTCATTGACAGCTCTTTGATGTAGGCAGCTCCATGTCTTTCTATAAGTAGGGTAAACAAGTCTTCTATTTGTTGTACACGATTAAGAAGAGTTATATTGCTTTCTATAGATGTAAAGATCTTCATATTTTCAGCTTAAGAATTTGAGATTTTTTAGCAATGAGTTGACAAAAAAAGATTATGCCAAGGAACACAACAATAAGTAGTGTTCAAGAAACACTATTAGTATCAAGAGATACTATCTTGCAACTTTCATGTCGGATGTTGATGCTTGAATTTCTTCTTGATTGTTGATTTGAGGTTATGCTTTGTTGGAGACTGAGCAATTCTTAGTAGGGCAGAGACTTGAGTACACCAAGGTTAAGAATGGAAAATGAAGTATTGTGAAGAACTTCATGTTAATGCTTGAGCTTGAGGTCTTCAAATCTTCACAAATCTTCTTCTTTCTAACTTTGAGGGCAATTTTTTGCCTGAAACTTTAGTGAATCAATGAATCAAAGTGGTAGTAGGTCTAATGTGATGGAATTAGTGAGAAAATGAAGTGGAAAAAGAGCTTAAGATAAAGAAGCTATGGTGGATTAGGATTACAAGAACAAGCCGATTGGTTTTTCAATTGCTATAGCTCGTAGACAAAATAATGTGTCAAAATATTTGTTGTGCAAGAAGCTTATAAGCTGAGCTTCAAATGCCCTCTATTCACAGGAGTTATGGTGGCCCATAGAAGGAGAACAAGCTATATGACTAGAATCAGATGCAAAATTACATCGATGGCAAAATCACGCAATGCTAGCTACTTCGTGCATTAATCGGCTCGATTTTTGTAATGGGATGAAGCACCTTGGACTATAAAGCAACTCTCCAAAAGAAGTTGAGTTGAGATATGGCCTGTAGAGAGAGTTATGAAGGCTCCAAGTGCTACTCATATTGTTGGCTATGGCTTCCAAGTAGTGAGTGTAAGATTCAAATGAAAAAATGAGATCATGAGTTGGGACTAAGCTAACTAGAGATGGAGAGAGACCAAAGGGGTAGACAAGAGAGCTAATCCATGATCAACTAAGCTTTGATACCATGTTAGAAAGACAGATTTAGAGCATGGCAGAAACTATGGAGGTTGGAAGATGAATACAAGACTCATGATGACATAGAAAATGGACTAACTATTACACAAGTGAATTAGACTCCAAGATGGAAGCTTGGACTCATAAACACAATCTTGTGTGACAATGAAAATAACACTAACTAAAAGAAGAAAGAATCATGATATATTGCGTTCAACTCATTGAAAGTGATAGTCAAGTACAATGCTTTATAGTAGTTGGATAGTAGCATTTTGTCTCACTGTGCATATGGAATTCAGGACACTAGTTACATGTTTCTTGCCTTACAGCTCCACACAAAGAGGCATACAAATGGGTGTGATTGCCAAGCTCTCAACATCATTGTGAGGGAAGATTATGTGCAATTCACTTTACTTTGCATCCTTAGATGTGGAGGAGTTGGTTGGGCAGGGAAAAATCAAGAGATAGAGTAGGGATTTTGTCACATAGTTGTGGATTAAACTACTTGAAGAAGTCAAGGTTGTTCTTAAGTGAAGCATAAGTACCTAGAATTGTCAGGTCTTGGGTAAGGAAAAAATACATGTACATTGACATCAAGTATCATGCTTTCTACTCCTAGATTTCTAGCCACATGTAGCTCTTCTTCTACACGGAGTTTATCATACAAGAGATGTTATTGGATAGTGGCTAAAAGCTTGACACCATGGATAGTTGATAGTACTCATAGGGATATAGGGGTGACATATGTGAGGTCTACTTGCAAAAATGTTTATCATGCCTTGTCATCTCCTACCTATGAGCCTTAGTCTGAGTTAGATGAGGACTTTAGGAGCTCTAACCTATTTTTCACTTGTTTTGATAGAGGAGGTACTCATTCTAAAGCACTTAGTTTATTGCCTTTCAGTGAATTTTCTCCTCTAGCCAAGATTTTTTGTGCATTTCTCGGGTAGTTACTACTTTCCATAGTCTACTGCCTATACATGTCAAATATTGTCATTGTTATCTAGGATTGTTCCAAGGTCACTCCTATTTTTTTGGCATTTTAATCATCATTGACCAACATTTATTGTTGGTCGGCTAGCATTTATGGCCTCTGTTGATGCATGCTAGCCATGTTTGGGTATTTTTTGACATATAGCATGCCCCTTCCACATTCATTCATTCATCTTCCTCCGTCTTTGGCAAGATCACACTCTGATTTTGTCATCTTCCTTCGTTTGCAATGTTGTTGTCATCATCAATGTGATCTAGTGCCATCACTGGCCTTCTAGGCTATATGCACGGATTTATTAGTCTCCTTTCTCTTTCATGTTTGTATCAACATTCTTTCTTGTTCAGTGCATATGCCATTCTTCTTTTATTGTAGTCTCTCTTTGTTCCTTTGTCTCCATGTTTCCATTCCTTTCCATTGTGCACTCTCATAGGGTCATGCATAGAGGTCAAGAGGTCCAAAGAGCTTTCTTTTGCTCAACCATTGTCATTAGTTGGTGGCCAATTTTAGTTACTAGATTATGGTTAGAATGCCATATGTGTTAAAGGGTACCTTGTCCTTTCCCTTTCTACTCTATTGCCTCTAGTTTTCCTTCGTGTCTTATGAAGGGCAGTATAAAAAGAGGGAAATAAACACAACTCTTGCCTCTAGATCTCCTTTGTTTGTCTCATGAAGGGTAGTATAGAAACAAGGAATTAAACACAACTCTTTAGATGTGGCTTTTGGCATACCTTTCATGACTTCTTTGGTGATGGTCATGTAATGGGAGTAGATCTGTTGTTGGTCATCCCACATCAATAGCTTTTCTAAGAGCTTGATATGCTATTCTGTTAGTTTCCCAATGTTGGTGTAAATATATTCATGTGTGAACGATATCAACTTATTATCTAACTGGACTAAACACTTCATTTCTGCCTCATTAGTTTGTTGTGCTATCTCGTTAGCCATATCTTCAAGAGATTTGTCCTTATGCCTAGTCTTTAAGTGCTCTGGAGTTTGTAGATGTGATGAAGACGCTTTTTGAAATGTCACTTTTGAGAGTGGATTGACAAGGGTTTGTTCCTTTGTGGATGTGGCTATTGTTGTCATGGCCAAAGGCTAGGACTATTGAGATCCTTGTTTGGAAGTAGTAGTGGTTAAATTAGTGAACTAGCTACTTTTATTGGTTGAGATTGACTACTTGGTCAAATCCTTAGCTTGGTAGGGAGTGGCAATGTCCTTGGCTAGCTTTTCTAGGTTTAATTGCCTAGTTTGAGTAGCTACATGAGGATGTTATTGCTGGGCTTCAATTTTTTTCTAAGGTGAAGATAATTTATGAGATTTTGGACTTTAGTAGGTGGGCTATTAGGACCTCTAGTGGATGCTTGTCTTTCTTAGATGGCCCTAAGTTATCCTTCTTTAAGCATTCCTTCTCAACTAGAGTGGTACAATATGAAGGGCACCTTGCTCCATCTTTTGAAGTTGATGGCTTGTTAGCTATTATCAATCTCTCCTTAGAACCTTCCTATGCGCACACCAGCAGGGCTGCTTTTGTCAGAAGTCCTGATTATCTTGACACCACGTAGGGTCAGTTGTATTCGATGCACTCAATAGTCCACATTGCACTTTGTGGCATGCTTAGGTCATCCAAATAGAATTTCCTTTTTGACATTCTCTCTATTGGGAAGGACATAAAACATAGTTGACAAACTCTTAGTCTCGAGAGTCATCAAAAGTTTGCATTTGCTTAAGAGAGAGTATGGTGATCCTCCGTAAGGATTGACTGTAGCATTATTTAGGCACAAGCACAAGTTGTCCTATGTAAGTCCAAGCATCATGGCTAAGGATATTGTAATTGGCTCCCTCATCAATGAGAGCTTTAGTGTTGTGCTCTCACTTTGTAATTAATTTGACCCTAAGATAGGCATGTGGGATTAGCTCATCATCTTCCAAATCAATGATGACATTCCTAGCCATGTGGGTGGAGATAGCAGGCCTAGCATGTATGTGAGAACTGCTATTGGGTCCCCTACATTCAAGACAATTGTGATGCATATGAGTGGATTTACATTCAATGCATGGAGGGTCATTTGTATTGGATCATGGCCTAGAGCAATAGTGGCCATCATGGCCTAATTGATAGCAATTCTGACACAAGCTTTCGACTTGTAAGGCTATGGGATGGGTGATTTGTGGGAGTAAGTTGTGAGATGATTCCATGGTAGCTTTGGTTTGTATTGTGTCCCTAAATTGGTCACATATATTTTGCATCTTGCATTGTATTTAGGTTGTCTTTTTATGGAGTTGCAGAAGAATTTTGGCATTTCTAATGTGTTCCCTTTCCAAGTTTTGGTCATATGAAGAATTAATGATTCCTTGTCCAATGTCAAGAGTATTGGTGGGTTCAACTATGGTAATATTAGAGCACTTGATCCTCTCACTTCCCATGATATCTACTAGTTGGTTCGTACCGTGCCATTTTGCTTTATGAATTTTGGGGTCATTGTGGAGAGGTCACATTTCATAGTGTGTTGAGGAGAATTCACAATTGCTAGGAAATTGTCCAATACTTTTGCTAGCACAGGGGTTTTTGTTCTTGATGGGGAGAAAAATAGAAAAAGAGAGTTAGAAGTCATAGGTTTTGGTCATATGTTGACTATTGAATGCAAAGACTACACATTTTCTTAATTTTAATTACCTGCAAGTGCCTAGTGTGTTTCCTTCTTTGCAAACACTTCTGAATACTTAAAATAATTTCTAGCACTTTTAAGTAAACAAATTGTAAGTCAACAATGATGTTGATGATTGTGATACATTTTTCTTTTCTTGTCTAATGATCTTTCAGTCTCTCTGGCTCCTTGTATTTTCATCTTTTGCCTTCCTTAAATCCTTGTATTCCCACTTCTAGTTTAATGTGCATGCCTTAAAGTTAGCTTGCACACCAAAATCTATACATGCAATGGTGCCATGCAACTTATATGTCCTACATGTATATGTGTGTGGATGTGAGATGCAAGGTGTGTGTGCATGTATATGTGGATCGTAGGATGAATGCCTAGGTTAGCATGTGTGTCTACACCTACCACTACTGGAACATGGGTTAGCACATTTGTGATGATAGTGCACTAAGGAGTTTCCTACATGTGTGAGAATGTATGTCTATATATGACGTAAGTAAGAGAAGAGGGTGGTGGGTTAATGCACAAGCAATATGTAATGGACGATTGTGCTACTCTAGTCTATATGTGCCTTGGACATTGCATACTCATGTTGTGCATCTACGCATTAAGGTATTGCATACTTGTGATGTGCACCTACGCATTAAGGTAATGCCCTAGGGGATTACATGGTACACTATAAGATGTTTAGGGTTGGGGATGTGTGCCCTAGAAGTTTAATCCAAAGGATTGCAATGATAAGCAAGGATGGTGCCCTTCTTGCAATGCATATGCATGTGTGACCTACAATACAAGGTAAATATGAGTTACTTGTGATGGTTATGGCATACCATGGGCATTCATAGTGTACGATCTAGGTGTGAGTGCATGGATAGTGCAAAAACTACATTATTTACGTGTTTGTAAGGTAGATTTAACTAAGCAATGGACTCACAATGGAATGGGTGTATGTAGTGCATACGTATGTGAGCTATAATGGAAGGGAACTTAGTTTAGTGTAATATGCATGCCCTTAGTGCATGTGCACCCTAGATGTACTTAGCAACTAGTTGTGCTATGAAACTGTGAGTAAGGTGCAAGGGTAAGGTGTTTACTGCGTGGGTACACTAGGTGCCCTAAGATGTGCCTAAATGTCGGTGTACTTGTGCATGGAATATGTATACTAATGGGTCATATGTGCAAGGAGATGTGCTAGCATGTAGTGTGCACTAGTGTAGTGCACGTGTACTCGTGTGCTTGTATGCACTCAAACGCACACAAGTTCCTAGTGTGTGTATGAATGCCCCTAAGGGTCTATAGAGTGAGTGCACTAGGTATAGTGTGCTTGGTTAGAGGCTTAGACACACAATGCGTGATAAGAGAGTACTAGGTTTTGTAGGCACTAAGATTATGTAGATGCAATAGTGTATATAACTAGGGTGTAAGGATATGTGTAGGGGTGTTGTTTGTGTATGTGTATTCACAATCCATTGTGTAGTGCTCTATGGATGCAATGTGTATGTGTGCATGTGAGGCTAACATTCAATGATGTGAGTGTGGATATATTTATATGTGAATGCAGTGTGTGCTATGCACGTGTGTGTGTAAATGTGATGTGTGGGGCCATTGTGTATTGTATAATGATTCACATGCATGCGTGCATGGGTCTATGTGCATAGATGTGTGCACATACACATGTATGTGTACACATGCATGGGTCTACATGTAGGGGTACTCTGCATGTACATGTGTGTAAGGGTTGTGGAATGTCCTAAGTACTAATACCTATGTGTGATGACCTATGTGCACATGCATGGGTGCATGTGTATGTGGGGAGACTATGTGCAAGTGAATATGTGGGTAGGGATCCTAGGTGCAAGGAGTTCTACATGTGTGCAAGTGTGAGTTCATGTGCATGTGTGATTGTGCAAGTGCAAGGGTCTGTATGCAAGTGTATGTGTGCACATGCACACATCCACGTGCAAGTGTATAATAGCTATGTGCAATTATTTATGTGTAGGTGTCTATACGAAGGGGTATCTTGTATGCATGCCTATGTGCATGTGCCTAGGGATGTGCACATGGTTCTTGAGCAAGTGCACGTGTGGGGAGCCATGTATGAGTGACTATATGTAGATATGCAAGAGTAGGAAGCTTGAAATTTGTTTGCACAGATGTAGGAGTATTGTGCATGTGAACTATTGTTATGGGCACATGTTGGCCTATGTGCACATGCCTACATGCATGGGTCTAAGTGCACATGCATGTGCCTATATGTGGGATCTACGTGCACATGTATGTGTATGTGCATGTGCAAGGATGTATGGATGTCTAAGCCTAAGGATGTGATAGGTTTTGGCTATGAGAGTCTTAGTCAATGTTTCAATGTGCATGCATCTATGTGCCTATGCACAGGGGTGTTGTGTACATGCACATCAGTTGTGTGCATGTGTGTTGGTCTATGTGCACATGTCAAGGTGAGTGTGCAAGGTTAGTACGTGCAAGGGTATGTGTGCATAGTTCTATGTGTGTGTGTGTGCATGTGCATGTGTATGTGTGCATGGGTCTTGAGCAAGCGCACAAGGGCTGTGTGCACGTGCACATGTGTGTGTGTGTATATGCATGTGTCTACGTGCACATGTAAAGATCTACATGTAAGGATATTGTGCGTGTGTGTAAGGGTCCTATGAACAATTGCAATCATGTGAATGCGAGAATACATGTACCTAGGGATGTGTGTGTATGCATGCACAATGTTCTATGTGGTCTAGTATGCATGTACTATGGCATGTGTATGTGTTTGTGAGTATGTGGATACATGTGTATGTGTGTCAAGGTGTGTTATGTGTGCATAGTGTGTGTAAATGGTATATACATAGTGTGTGTAGTTTGTGTATGGGTATGTGTATGTGTTTATCCACATGTGTGTTTAAGTGGATACATGTGGGGTGTAAGCATGTGCATATGGTGTGTGCATAGGGGGGAGTGATGTGTATTGTGTGTATATTTAATGTGAGGTATGTGTGAAAAATGTGAGGAGTGGTGTGAGTGTATGCAAGTGGTGTGCACATGGAATGTGTGTGCATGTTCTATGTGTTACTTTAAATGGGTGTGTGTGGTGCATTTATGGGTGTGCACATGGGTTATGAGAGGATATGCACATAGATTGTGAGGGGATGTACAACATGTGTATACTTAACCCTTGGGAAGAGGTATGTGTGTGTGTGAATTTGGGGTCGTGGATTTGGGTGGGGGTCGACGGCAACGACAATGTGGTGGTGGTGAAATGGCAAGGCTGCACAGGCAATTGGTTGGAGCCAACATGGTGGCAGGGTGGGGCTCGTGGCAGTATGTAAGAAGCTAGGAATAGCAAATAAGTGTTAAAAATGTTGATACTATGCCATGTCACACTGACATTGGTATAAAAGGAGAGAAGATGTAATTTTTCATATCTTTTTGACACATTAATACAATTACAGTCTTTCTCTCCCTTCTTGCTCACAGCTTCTATGGCTTCCCCTTCTTTCTTGTCTTTGTCTCTCTAAATCTAGTCTTTCTCTCTCCTCATCACTCTTATTCTCTCTCTTCTTGCAGTCTTTCTCTCTCCTTTGCAGTCTTCTCTCTCTTCTTTCTCTCTCCTTGGTTCTCTCTCTGACAAGTGGTATCAGAGCTTGAGTCTTTGATCCATTATTTTCTTCCATTTTCAGTCCCATTTTCCTATTTCAAAACCAATTTCAAACAAAAATGGTACAAGACAGTGACTAGTGGAGTGTTGCAGGACACCTACAGTTAGCAAGAGACTACATCTGGAGATATCCAAGGTTAGATATGGCGGGTAAAGGCTTAAACATCAAATTTTATGCAAAAATGGAGGTAACTAGGGTAAAGGATGGTTAACCGGACTTAGTTAGAGACTAAACTACAGTTACTTTTCAAAAGAGAGCTTCTCTTCTCTCTCCTTCAAGCTTTTGGCTGAAGCTTTCATGGTGGCTGTCAAGAATGTCCTCAAATATCTCTCTCTGCTGAACATTTCTCTCTGTCAAAGCATGGGGCAAAGGATCCTTACAGCATGAGCTTCAGGAGGAGTACCATGGTTGAGGTGTGATGCTGATGACCAGCCAGGAACAACCCGAAAAAATGCACCAAAAATTGCGCTGAATTCCCTGCTCAACTTGCTCCACATACTCAGCCATTGATCTCAACTCTTAAAGGATTCATCAAGCACTTGATTGGCAACAATCTTCAGCCTCTAAAGTATTCTGATCAGTCATTCTCTTGCTCAAATCCTAATACACAGCAGGGCACCCATAGCCACAGACATGGAAGCTCAAATTTCTCAAAATTTTGGACCTTCCCGACCTCCAAAGCTTTTCTAAAGCTAAGTACAAGTTGGATAGACTCCAAGATTGAAGACATTGAAGAGATTTCAGCCCATGCATGACATTAGAGCTCAAATGGAAGGATTATTTTGGGGCTTTTCATCAAGGAGCTTGAATCTTTGAGGTTCAAGTGTTCAAGCAAGGCTGGAGCATTGATTCTTCAAGGATTTCATCATATTGAAGTTTGTATGGACTAATTTCATGGAGATTTCAAGCTTTATGATGGATTATGAAGGACTTTTGCATCAACAGGGTTGAAGCTGACATCCATCATATTCTTCAAGCTTAATGGAGGTATTTCCCTTTTACTAATCTCTGAAATCTCTCAATAATCCTATTACTAATGGCTTTTCCACTTGTTCATGGGAGGTTATTGATCAATTAATTCACTGGATTGATCAATAGATCAGAGATTAGTGTTAATTTTCCTCAATTTCAGCCTATTTCATTGAATTCCATTTTGATTCAAACCATTACTCATCATAGGTATCATTTGATCAGCTTGATGTATAACCTTGATTTGTTTTGTTAAATTTCTCTCACCCAAGCTGAAATATTGTAAAAGGGTAAGTACTAGCAATCAGTGAGTCACTGAATTGCATAGGTAAGACCCTTCTCCTATCCCAAATTTTCTTATCTCAATCAATTGCATCTCATGAAAGGCTGAATGAATATTTCTGAATTGCATATCATGCTGATTGCTTAGCACACTAGTCTCTACCATGTTGATATTCCCACCGAGGAAAAAGGTGGATGCCGGGGGAGATAGTAGGACAAAAGAGAGGTGACCCTCCCTCACTATCGAAGATCCCGAAGGGGTGCAACCAACCCACCTAGGGGGAACTTTGCCCACCTCCCGGTGATTCGGAGCCCGTGTAGGGAGCCTATCATGCTGTTTTATCCCTCACACAGGTACAACGAGTGGAGGATTGAAGATTGAAGACTTTTCAAAGACTCAAGTACCTACAGGACCAAAACAGGGTAAAACAGGGAATTTACAGGTCACTTACAGGGTATTTACAGGTGGTTACAGGTACACCCTTCATTGCTGAAGCACAGGTGCAGGTACTACAGGGTACCCACAGGTCCTATATAACCCTTTGCAGGGTTTGGTAACCATTTGGGGTTACTATCTTGCATTACAAGGTCAAAACAGGGCACTTACAGGTCTAGACAGGTTGCAGGACTGGACAGTTCAGACTCTGAAATCCAGCTACAGAATTTTCTGTCCTAAATTTGTTATAGTGTGCTATAGCTCATCTTGAAGAGGGCATTGTTAGCTTCGATTCGCATGAAAAAGTTCTGAAATCGGAGCTTCCTAGCCAAAGTTATAGCCGTTTTACTGACGGGGGGTACTGCAAGACTGCACTAAAATGGCAGGACATAAAGGCAAAAATAAGGTCCAGGAGGATTATGCTCAGCAAATCAGGGATTCCATGATGGATAGCACACTTCAAGAGAACCCTGAAGAGCTTCAACAACAAGGAGAAATCAGTATACTCAATAATACTTTGTGTGCCCATGAACAAAGACATAGGGAACGGCATGAGGCCATCTTGTCAAGAATGGAGCAGATGGTTCAATCTACTGATCAGACCAAGGCTTCTATTGATAAGTTGGTAGAATCCAACGAACAACTCATGGCACAAATTGCTAAATTTATGCAGTTGCAAATGGCATCAAAGGAAGTTAATGAGAAGGCTTGTTCAAACAGTGGCCCTTCAGTCCCACTTGCATGATGACTATTTGGGCAGTTTGAATGGGGCCAATACTCAATCTTTTGGACGGCATACTCAAAATTCCAGGGGTACTTTACCAACAGGAAGATTACATGGTAATTCTCAGCCACCTGTTGGAAGATTTCAGTCTCAATTTGGAGGTTTTGTACTTTGAAATCCTGATTAGCCAATTTTGGGATAGCAACCCTTTCACGAAAGAGAATTCAAGGACAAAATTGTTTTAGCCAAATTCAATGGCCAATCATCTTCACCATCAGAATTAGAGGAATGGACCTCTAAGATGGAGTCCTACTTTGATATATATCCTAAAACTGATGATATGAAGATTCACTTTGCTTCCTTGCACCTAGAAGGATTTGCCCATACTTGGTGGAGGTATATCAAGAAAGAGAATGTACTTATTGAGAATTGGGAAGCTTTCAAGGCACTTATGGCTGAAGTCTTTGTTTCGCCTCTTGAAAAAGAGAAGCTAGCACGGAGATGGTATGGTTTGGAACAAAGGGGCCTAAGTGTAAGAGAATATACAAACCAATTCCTCAACTTGACCATGTATGTGGAAAGCATCAGTGATGAGGCCAAGCTTCACAAGTTTATGTATGGTTTAGAGCCATCTTTGTCAGCTGATGTTATGGCGCAAAATCCTACTTCACTTTTCAAGGCTATTGAGCTTGCGGAGCGCTATGGAAGAAAGTATAGGAAAGAGTCTTCATTTCAGCCAAGTTATGGACATCCAAGGACTGTTTTAAAGCAAGGACAAGTTGGTAACATTTATGGCAGCAATCATGTGCCTAGTGGGAGCTTACGGGTACTAACTTATCCTCCATTCAATGCTTCTAGGTTTCAAAGTAATTTCAGGATAGCAAACAGTCCAAAGGTTGAATTCAAGCAGGGTGACAACAAGCCTAAGTCTACTTCAGCTAATACAAATCCTAAATCTATTCCCATGGATCTTTACAAGGAAAGGAAGGACAAGGGCTTATGCTTCAAGTGTGGAGAAAAGTATACTCCTGACCATGCTTCAAAGTGTGTATACAAAAATATCAAGCCAAATCTTCAGAGTATGCTAGTTTTTGAGGACTTTGAAGATGACATAGATGAAGCTAATGCAGTGACAATCAATGTTGAAAATGAAGATTTTGAGGATGACGGTGGACAGGAGTACTTTTATGATCCAGCCGACTCTTTTCCTTTTGATCCAAGCGGAGATGTTCCGTTTGATCCTGGTGGATCTTGTGATGAGTCGCTTGCTGCCACTAATTGTTCTATCTCTATGGATGCTTGGACGAGATCTAAGAGCCCTAATACACTTCGTATGAAGGGAAGCATATGTGGAAAGCCAGTGTTCATTCTGATAGATAGTGGTAGTACTCACAGTTTTGTCAATAAGTCCATTATGGACAAGTTGAATTGTGTTCCCACAAACTTACAGCAGCCCATTAGAGTACAAGTGGCTAATGGTGAAGAGGAAATCAGCACACAGATTTGCCCACAGGTTTCTTTGCAGTTGGCTGAAAATTTTGAAGTCAAAGTAAACCTAATCACTTTGGAAATGGGGCCCATAGATATTGTACTTGGTTGTGATTGGTTAATGACATTAGGTGGGATTACTATGGATTTCTCACAGTTATATATGGAGTTTTTCTCCAATGGACAGCTCATCCATTTACAGAGGAATTCCTAGTAGATCTGATTTTCAGCTTATCACCATTCAACAACTCAAGAGAGAGTACAAGAAGCGCTCATAGATATTTATTTTGCATTTGAATAAAGAAACACAGGATCACCATCCAGCCTTGATAGCTCTTCTTGAGGAGTATAGAGATTTGTTTGAAGTACCTACTTCATTGCCTCCTAAGAGAGCGGTGGATCACCCCATTGATTTGGAGCCGAACTCAAAGACAATCAATAAACCACCTTACAGACTATCAAAATGTGAATGAGAGGAAGTAGCCAAGCAAATCAGGGGCAAGTTTTGATGTAGTTTATTACTGCTTCATATTCGGCCAAAAGAACTGCTTCCTAAGGGCCTCCAAGGTTTTGCTTTGCCCTTTGTGGCCTCCAAGTTTGCCATCATGTATCTCATGCAGGATGAGTTTCTTCAACTCCAAATTGTTGGGGATATACAATCTTTTGCCTAAAAATAGGATAGCCTCCTCTAAGGTGTACATTCCATGCGGGGTCTTCTCTACTTCCACATCTCTGGTTATGTTGTGCATCTCTTGGTCTTGCTCTAGAGCCTCCTTGACTAGTTATATGAAGTTGTTGTTGACCACACTGGTAGCTTTCAAGTTAGCCTTTCGACTCAAGGCATTTGCTATCTTGTTAGTGGAGCTGGGCTTGTGTTTAATCTCCAGGCTCAATTCTGCTAGGAAGTCTAGCCAGCAGGCTTTCTTTGCCGATAACTTGGGTTGAGATTGTAAGTATTTGAGGGAGATATTGTCGGTGAAGACTATTGTGTGCTTGTCTTGAACATAGTGCTTCCATTTTCTGAGGCAGTGGATGATTGCCAACATTTCCTTCTCATGTGTACTCCACCTTGTTTCAGCATCGGTAAATTTCTTGGACTCATAAGCAATGGGGTGACCTTCCTGTACCAGTACACCTCCTATACCGTAGTCAGATGCATCTGTAGAAATTTCAAAGGGTTTGGTAAAATTTGGCACCCTTAGGATGGAAGTTTGGCTCATGCACTTCTTCATCTGCTCAAAAGCTTCTTGTTGCGCGTTCCCCCATGTAAAAGAGTGATCTTCTTTGGTGAGGTGGGAGAGGGGAGCTGTGATGAGGCTGTAATCTTTGATGAACCTTCGGCAAAATACTGTGAAGCTAAGGAACTCCCGCACTTCTCTTACAGTTTTCAGTACAGGCCATCTTTGGACAGCTTCCACTTTCTTAGGATCAACTTTGATTCCATCTGCTCCTACAATAAAGCCTAAGAACTCCAACTCTTTCACAACGAATTCACGTTTTTCAGGCTTGGCATATAACTGATGCTGCCGTAGTTTCTCAAAAACTCAACGTAAGTGTTGCTTGTGCTCCTCTAAGGTTTTGCTATAGACTAGGAGGTCATCTATGTAGATAATGACAAAGATATCTATCTCAGGTCTAAAGTCTCCATCCATGAGGCCACAAAATGTGCCTGGCGAATTGCTTAGGCCGAATCCTAATACTAACCACTCAAAACTGCCATATCGGGTGCGGAAGGCTGTTTTAGGGATATCTTCTTCTGCTATGCGGATCTGATGGTATCCTGATCTAAGATCAATACGGCTAAAGTACATAGCCCCATGCAATCTATCTAAGAGGTCTTCCACTAGGGGCATTGGGTATTTGTTTTTTATGGTGATTTTGTTAAGGGTCCTATAATCTACACAGAGTTTAAGTCCCCCATCCTTCTTCTTTACAAATAACACTGGGGCACCAAAGGGGAATTTACTAGGGCGAATGAACCCTTGTTCTTATAATTCATGTAGTTGCTTCTTCAATTCCATGAGCTCGGTGTGCCATGCTTTCCTCACTTCCACTTGGGATTTCTTGGATACACGGTGGTTGTGGTTCTTCTCCTCCATATGCGCTAGTCGCATTCACCCTTCACCCATACGCCCCGCATCTGAAGCATCTGATCTCGATGGATGGGCCTGGGGGTCTCCACCATGATGTATTTGATCCTGTGGGTCCATACGATGTGCTAGGGGTTGGCCTGTAGTGATTGTTTCCCCATCTTCTTGCTGCTCCTCTTGGTACTAATGCGGTTTGTGACACGGCCGTTGTGGTAGTGGTGTTTTGGCTCCTTGTATCTGTGAATGCCTCTCTAGGGGCATTGGGCCTTTGGTTCCATGAGTTGTTGTTGTTGAAGCTACTTTGGTTCCCCTAGGCTGTTCTTTTGCCTTCCAGGTCCACTAGTCTTTCAGCCATTCTCATGGCTTCTGCTAAGCTTGTTGGCTCATGTCTCTCCACATCTCTTCTAGCCCATTCTTGCATCCCAAACAAAAATCCATGTAATTTAGTATCTATATCCATGTTTGGTAGCTGCAGCATAATCTACCTGTATTTGCTAATGTATTCTTTCATCTTCCCTTGTGTTTGCTTGAGGTTCCTCCATTCATCTCTCACTTTGAATTTTTCCATCTTTGGAATGAAGTAGTCTTTCAGTTCCTCTTGGAGTTCTTCCCATGAAAAGATGGTGTGGCCCTGCTCTTACTCCAGCAGGTACCAACAACTGGCAGCATCCTCCTCCAAGTAAATGGCTGCCACTTTTGCCTTCCTGTCTTCAGTTATTTGTGAATACTTCAAGTAGATGTCTACCTCTGCAATCCATTTCTTCAGGACTAGCTCGTCTCTCTCTCCTTTGTACTTGGCGCGTTGGGGCAACTTGAATTTTTCATAGTTGTCTTTTGAACTGTCACTACTTCCTCCTCTCTACGGTGGTGCTTCTTCTCCTTCTTCTTGTCTTTCTTCTTGCTTCTTGCTTCTACTACCTTCTCCTTCTTTTTCCTTGTATCTTGCACCCTCCTAGATGTCTCCTCTCTACCCATTCTATCTATCTCCTCTTGCATTTTTTGTCTTTTCTCCTCCTCTTGCTGTTATATCACCCGTTCTCTATAGCCCTGCTCCACTTCTAGTTTTTTCTTCCTTTCCTCCTCCTCTTCCTTCATGTGCATGTTCCTCCATATTGACTCCAGCATGCCTGACATGCCATCTAATTACCTTTCCAGTCCGACCACCTTCTTCTCTTGGGCCACTCTCCATTCTTGCACTCTACTCTTCTTCCTCTCCTCCATTGTTGGGAGGGTGACATTCTCCCTTTCGTCCTCCATGTGGTTGGTGGTGATGTCGGTGCAGGGAAGCCGCGTCTCACCTATGGTGAAAGTGGTCATGCCGCGGTGAAACTGCGTCACGTCTTCAAACGGTGGGGTGTCGGGGTTGGGGAGTCACGCCGGGGGTTGACGTACCAGGGCGTCACGATATGGGGCGACACGACGTGGGGCGTCGCGCTGAGTCATTACGACTTCGTTCTCTTTGGGGCACTGGATCTTCTCTCCTGCTTCCGTGAGCGCTCCTTCACTCCGAGCAAGAGTTGTTCTGATACCAAGTGTGATGAACCTACACTCGTTACACACTCAACACTGCATAGAAAGGTAACACGATATATGAGCTCAAGGTATACTCTTGTATTATTCAATCCAAAAAAGGGACAACATAGACACATCCCAGGACTACACCCTCATGATACCGCACATAAGAGGGTTCACCACTGGGTATAGGGAATCACACGTAATGTGGAAAGAAGGCAAGGCTTTGAGTCACTACTACTCCCTATATAGGTGCATTCGGTAGCAAAACGACATGGTATAGCTACAAAGCCCTTACATGGGGGGGAGGGAGGGGGGGGGGAATTTACAAGTATTTTGGGGTTCGCATGTTCGTGCACCTCCTATTTCGTAGAAAAGGAAAAATTGGAAAAACCTAAACTATTCCTCATGTACTTTTTGGAGCTAGCGCATTAGTGTCTCTTCTATTCTATAACATGGAACCATGTGAGTGACTTTGTAGTCGATGTATCCTTGGTATTAGCAATGGAACCAAAATATTGGACAACATGCACTCAATGTCTTGGGGCTAGTTGATACACATATTATTTCAAGAGCTTCAATGCATGAAATCCTTAGACTATCTCTCACCTAGCCACTCGTATGTGGATCAAGATCCATTGTATTGAGCATTGCAAAGTATATGTCCAACCATGAAGGTCGTCCATGCAAGCTCCATGACTCAAGAAAGTGCTTCTTTGCTCCTTAACCCTTCGTGGCCTTTGTCATACAAGGAGAATGTATGGGCAAGGCATGAGAGAGTACTTGAGAGGAGGAAAGAGGTTTCACTTCCTTGGTCCCTCATCTCATATTCTTACCGTCTTTCCCTCAATCTCACACTCTCTCTCAAGGACAAAAGCAAGAGAATAAGTACTAGAAGTTTGTATACACATGAATAGCTTGCTCTATTCATTCTCATCCCTTTTATACACTTTTGTAGGGTTAGGGTTTCCCTATCCCTCTTGGGCCAAAAGACACGTCATCTCTTATTGCATGCTCTTTCTATGGTGAGAATAGAATAGAACCTTTGTTATTTTATCATGAGAGTCTATTCTAACATTACAATTTGCATGGGATCACACTTGACTTACAAATTCACATGACAAAATCATACAATTGATGTAACTGCTTTGTGCAACTACTATATGCACATTGTATTGTGAATAATAATTTAAAAATTAGGCTCCTTCTTCATGCTTTGCTTGCACATTACACATTGATTAGTTCTTGTGGTTACCAACAAGGGTAGAGAGGAAGATAAAATAATTTAAAAAAATTAAAATAAAAAGAGGGACAAGGGAGATAGAGAGGAAAAAAGAGGGAGAAAGAAAGAGAGGGGTATTAAACGATTGCTCAATATGTTTTATTCCCCTAAGTCTAAAAGTAATTGATAGTTGTGACTAATAATAATTTCTAAGCATAGACATACTCGGGGAAGTTACTATATGTATATCCTCTACATTACGTGTGTTCAAGGTCTATTTATAAATATCCTTATATGTGAGTTTTTATTGAACAAGACATAACCCTTTTCTATTCAATCTATAAATAAACCCCTTTATATTATACCTTTCTGTATGTAAAAGATGTATAAAAGTAGTATTTTAAAAATACCTTATTTTGAACCCATGTGATGCACACATATATTCATGAGTAAGTTACCCAAGTAGACATACTACAGTTGGTAGCCAAGTGCTTAAATGTAAGTATTTTGCAAAACCAATTTATAAATTTCCTAGTCAAGTATCATTGATGATTCATTAGATGAATAAAGTAAATCTCTAGGGATTTAAATTGAGAGTATAGTGTGACTTAATCATTTGAATGAATATAGTTATTATTCAAGTAATAGCTAATATATTAGAGGGTCCAACCTTTTAGGGAGAATTACCAACAATGACAACCACAATGTTGGAGATTGAGAGGCATGACTCGATCAACATGTCCCATGTCCTTGTACTCAATGCGAATCTTCATGGGGGAATGTCGACACATTACAAGCCATGGATGCTTGGCACCGGATAAGAAGAGTTCATGGGGGTAACATATAAGGAGCACCTAAGTAGATACATCCAATCTAGTACACTCTCAATTGAAGAAGATATTGGGGACCAATTGGACCTCCGTCAAATATTTGAGCCTGAGATAGAAGTGATGATTGATGCATTACTAGTAATCCATGGATGTTGAGCTATCAAATCCATTGAAATAGGAAGAATCCATACCATTATATGATGGGTGTTGGATATCACACTTAAATATGATTTTTGTGCTCCTGAGTATACAAAAAAGTATAGATGGATTGATATGAGTGTAACCCAGTTGTTTAGGTATATAATGTACTCATATTTTGCAATAAAATAATTTTTGTATCCTTTAACTTAGGAAAAATACCTTAGTTGGGGTTGGAGTATAAAATGCAAGGATGTGCTATTGCAATCATCTTTTTACACATTTGTAAATTTCTCGTTCTTGGAGCTTAAGGGTTCTTGCATTTTCCACCAACATTAAGGGTGAATACTCAATGCCCACCATAACAAGAGATAGATTTCTTGTAGTAGCCTCTCATCCATGATTCTCGTTATACCTTTAATATCATTTAGCTATGGCTTCATTGTGATGTAGATTTAGTACATTTCTATCTATGATATGGCTATGGCCATTTGATTCACTTGATGTTTCTTGAATTTCTTGTTATTTTAATTCAATCTAGGTTAAGTTCATTTCAATGGTATCAGAGCCTTGAATTTGGTTATAGGACATGGTACAATTTAAAGTCTGACTAGTCATGGTTTTGTGCAGTTAGCCTTTACCAATTTTGGAGCTCTTGGAGAATATCTAAAGAAAAAATGGTGGGATCATGGGTATTTTGGTAGCTCATGGACAAGAAGAGGCCCATTTTGAAGATTTCAAGCCTAACTAGGGTTAACAAGGTTTTGAAAAAGGCCTAATTGGGATTAATAGAGTTTAGAAAGAACTTAATTATGGATTGATTTTGTTAATCTCTTTTCTCTCTTAGCTTGGTCAAGTTTTCGTGAATGAATATTGATCATATCTTCCTTCCTTGGCTTCTACCATCAGAAAGGCTTACCTAGCATGATACTTGACTTCTTCCCAAGCTGATCAAGCACCATATTATGGAGGTTAAATGCCACATGTGCAAGTTGCCATTTAGTACATTTGTTTAAGATGTAGAGGGAAAGAGAGAGACACAGAGTGAGGCAATCTCAAAAAGAAGACATCTCTATATCTACTTTATTATTCATTGTATTAGAGTAACACACCAAAGCCTAAGTACACTAACCATAGTGTAAACACCTAACCTAGTAGCTAACTCTAGTTAGGTAGTCTAAGATCATTTATTAGCACATACAAGGTACATTTAATCTACAACTGTAAGAGTCATTTGAGCTTCATCTTGTAATACTTCCCCTCAAGCTCAAGTCACCTACTATATACCAAGTAGTAGCCTAAAATGAGTAAACTTATCTCTACCAAGTAATTTAGTAATGATGTCTGCTACCTAGTCTTTTGTCTTCACATTGATAAGATCTATCTTACTTCCAAGTACCATTTTCA
The DNA here is from genome assembly GCF_053477565.2 of Lygodium microphyllum. Classification (NCBI taxonomy): domain Eukaryota; kingdom Viridiplantae; phylum Streptophyta; class Polypodiopsida; order Schizaeales; family Lygodiaceae; genus Lygodium; species Lygodium microphyllum. The sequence continues at coordinate 155,129,500 of NC_141141.1, read as the reverse complement.
TGATGAAATGGTAATGCACTTCTATGTGCTTTGATCTTGCATGATAAATAGGATTACTAGCAAGAAGCACACTACTCATGTTATCACAATATAGCTTCAGTATTGGAGAGAGCCACAATGGGTTTCTCTTCATTGCTTTAGATAACCATGCTACTACCAAGACTAAATGCATACCCACTTGTCGATCTTCTACTGTAGGCACATCCAACCCAATTTGCATCACTGTAATTTATTAGCTCAACAGTCTTACCATACTCATAGAACAATGCATAGTGTAATGTAGCCTTCACATACCTCATAACCCTTCTCACTACAACTAAATGAGGTTTCCTTGGTTGTTGCATGAAGTGACTAATCAACCCATCTAAATAATTGAGGTTTGGTCTAGTGATGGTAAGTTAAATCAAGATGCCAACCATCTATCTGTACATGGTTACATTCTCAATCTCATTTCTTGTATCAACTATCAACTCAACATTTTGTTCCAATGGAGTATCCATGGGATTGCACTCTAGCATACCATACTTCTCTAGCATGTTATGTGTATATTGATTTTGTAACATCTAGATTCCTTGAGGTGTGCATATGACTTCAATTTCAAGGAAAAATTTTAGCTTTCCTAGATCTTTGATTTGAAACTCTTTTTGCAACATAGACTTGATCTCATCAATCCCTTGTGAATCATCACATGTAAGACCAAGTCATCTACATACAACACCAAAATCACATAGCCTTTCTCTATCTTCTTGGTAAACAAGCTATGATATGCTTTGCTAACTTGAAATCCAAGACTCTATAAAGTACAATATGATTTTTGTATTTCATGCCCATGGTGCTTGTTTCAATCCATATAATGCTTTCTTCAATCTGCAAACATAAGAAGTATATGTAGGATATGCATATCCTTTTGGCTAATCCATGTGTCTTCCATCAAATCATCATTTAGAAAAGAATTCTTTACATCCATTTGATATAAGTTTCAATCCTTAGATATAGCTAATGCAATGACAGTCCATATAGTTGCCATCTTTGCAATAGGACTACAAGTCTCTTCATAGTCCACAACCCATACTATTGAACATAACCCTTCACAACTAACTTGGATTTGTTTCTCTCAATTGAGCCATCTGAGTTGCATTTGACTTTATAAACCCACTTGCATTCAACAGACATCTTGCTTCAAGAAGGTGAACCAAATCCCAAGCTCAATTTTCCATCAAAGAATCATACTCTTCATCTATGGCTTTACACCAATTCTTATCTTTTACTACTTCTACAAATGATGTGGGATCTTTGTAACTCATAACTTTTATTATGTATGCATAGAGCTTAGTTGAGTATGAGTTGTAAGTAAAATTTTCAGCCAGTTTTCTTTCTCTCTGTGATCTTCGTAGTTGTGGTATACTATGCGATTTCTCTCTCATAAGGTGGTACATATGTTTGCTTCACATTAGGCATAACAACTACAGGTATTCCAAACTCACTATCCAAACAATTAGTGGAATCATATCTCGATGTCAATGGACCTATTGCATCATCAAGTACCTTCTCTTTTCCTTTATCCATATCCAATCTCCCCCTCACTAACATATTTGTGTCAATGGAATGTGATCCATGACTTTGCAATCATCCTATCCAAGGACTCACACTGGTAAATGCATCTTGTGTAGGTCCACTAGCAACAGTAGTATCCTCCACTGCATTTTCAACATATGTACTTTGTGAAGTGTCATTATGAAGTGTTACCTACTTAGAACCATACCATGATGCTAGTTCATCAAATACCACATCATGGCTAATCAAGGTTTCACGATGGAACATAGCACTTATGAGACTTCAGTTCTAGTGAGTAACCAATAAAGACAAACTTCATTGCTTTTGGATCAAGCTTCTTCCATTTCTCATTAGATACATGGACATATGAAATGTTACCAAATACTTTCAAGTATCTAATGTCAGGCTTATATCCATAAAGCTGCTCATATGGTGTCTTCTCATGTATACTAGCTATGGGTGTCCGATTCATGACATAAATAGTACTAAGAATTGCTTCATCCTACTAGGAAAGAGGTATATGTTTCTCATTTAGCATTTCCCTAGTTGGTTCCATAATAACCTTGTTTTTCCTTTTGGCCACTCCATTTTGTTGAGGAGTATAATTGCATGTTAACTATCTTCTAATCCCATGCTTAGATAAGTACCTATCAAACTCATTTGATACATATTCATCACCACAATAAGACTATATGCATGAGACATAACAATTGAACTCTTTCTCTGCATGAGATTTGAAATCCATAAAGTTGTCTAGAACCTCATCTTTATGTTTTAGAATGTATATCCAAGTATACCTATTGAAATCATAAGTCACATAATACCTAGACCCTGCAAGAGATACTTTATATGCAGGTCCCCATACATCCAAATGAATAAGTTGCAAGGGTCTATTGTTGCTCCATGTATGTCTAATAAATGGAAAGTAGGCTTGTTTGCCAAGCTAAAGATATATATCCCAAATCAACATATTTAAACTTTGGTAACCCTAAAATAATATCCTTTTGCTGCATATTTTTCAGCCTCTGAACATTGTGTGTCCAAAGTGTTTATGCCACATATTTATGTCTCTGACACTTGCATCATCATGAGTAAACATTGTAGCTTTCATCTCAAGGATGTTTGCATCCAATGTAGACATTCTTCCATGTCTTTTTCCCTTTGCAATAAGCTTATAACCTTTCCCATATTCCTCAATGAAACATTCATTTTTGTTAAACCGTATCTGCATGTTTTGTTCAGCCATCTAGCCAACAAATAACAGATTCTTTGTAATGGATGGAAAATGCAAAATATCATACAACTTCTTTTTCTTGCCATCGGCATAACCAACAAAAAACATTTGTACTTGCTTTCATATCTTCAAACCACTTGCCATGTGGTGTCATATGATTTGATGCTCATGAATCAATATACCATATGCCATTTGATTTCTTGCTTTTGCCTTGTTCCATACATATGCCATAGCAAATAACCTATCACCACTCTTATGCTGTGCATGACTGGATGAGGCATAGAGTTCTTATTGCTTGCCTCTTTGATTCGCTTGCCTTTTCCAACACTCTTTAGCAATGTTTCAATATTTCCCATAGTAGTGATAGTCCTTGTCCTTGTTGGCATTATCATGCGTAGTCTATGACTGCCAATATCCTCTACCTCTGGAATTACATCTTCTCCTTGATTGAAGTATCCACCACCTCTAGCATGATGTCCTTGGTGATTTGGCATATTCTAAGATGCATGTTTCTAAGTCCCTCTGCCATGAAGGTACCCTCTATCATGACTGTCATGGCATCTTTGATTTGCGTAAAAGACTGCATCTTTGTCTTTAGAGCTATTAGAGCTAGTAGTTAAACCTAGTTTCACACTTCATGAATAAGCAATGCAAGTAGCTCATTAAAGTCAAGCATTTCAAATCTCACTGATATAGATGTGTCAAATGACTTGTGTTCAGGTCCAATACCATTCAAGGTCACTGCAACCAAATCATCATCCTCTACTTTAGTTCCAATAGTTGCCAATAGATGTGCAAGGGTCTTTATCTCCATTACATAATCCTGTACAGACCGCCCTTTCCTCTCCGTGGTGTTGAACTTCTACTTTAGTTGAATTTTGCATGCACTAGTAGTAGTGCCATAGTACTTCATCAAGATTTCTCAAGCATCTTTACAAGACTTGAAATTCATTATCTGCATGACCATTGCATTCGTAATGCACAATGAGAGCTAGTGGAAAAGCACATTCAAGCCAAGCATAATGTGCCTTGTACTGTTCAGGAGTTGGATGTCTCTCTAGAATCTTAGGCTCAACTTCATCACTTGTCACAAGATCCCAATAGAATTTTTCAATGAGAAAGTTCTCCATATAGAATTTCTAGATAGTATAATTGTTTCACCCACTATGTGAGTGATATTGTTAGTCTTTTCATCATTTGCCATGATCACAACTCTATGTATTAATGCAGTCCTTAATAAATCTGAGTGCTTGACTCCCTATAAACCAAGTTGATCTTTCATTGATCGCAATGCCCATATAACATCCAAGCAACACAAATGCATTTGTAGCTATTTCAGCTCAGCCCTGCTCAATCCATACATGTAGTAGATATATGTTCTCAAATGTGAATCCCAGAACCTTTAGTCAAGTTGCATAAACAAACTTAGACATGAAAATTTTAGTCCTAATATTTATGACAGTAAATTTTCTACAATAACTAGGGATTTCTTAGCTCAAAATCATATCGACCATCTCCACACATATATGTCATAACAAGTGAGTAGTATTCCAAGTAGGGTTCATTTATTGCATACAGATCATGTAGGTGTCTTCCAAAAGATTACGATAGACAACAATCTATGAATAACTAGCAGTAAATTCCATGTGCAACTTGAAGTATTCTCAGCTTAAAACAACCCCATGACGTCTCTGACATGTACCATAATCCCTGGGTTCAATGTAGGTGCATACCTTTGCATCAACAATGGCTTATATGACCAATACCAATGCTAGACAAGTTTCCCACATGCTGTTGTTTAAAACTAGCCCACTATATAAATAGTAGTGTACTCAGTCCAAACTCAAGCATTCAATGCTATTATAGCCCACAAACCATCTGACATATATTTATCAAGATCCAAGTATCAATAGGTAACAAATCGAGCTATGACAAGCTTCCTAGAGTGCATGTACTCATTGTCATACTTTAGGATAGTTTTTAGCCTGCTAATAGGTTATAGATTTGAGCATTTAACTCCTCCAATGTAAGATTCAAGCACACATTAATAGTCCTACACAAATTTTCAATCATCCATGATATTTTGATATGTCAAAATCCAAGTATTTGATGGCGAGATCCTCTCTGTTTGATGGTTGGAAATCCTTTGATTTTAGATATCAAATCTAGACATGCTGGTTGCTCATCACAATGCCAAGGTTAATGCTCACCAAGTAGGGGGTCAACAAGGCTTTAACATGTGCATCAAGATCACACAATGACTACACAAGCATTAGATGATTGATAATCTCTAGATCTGCTGATGTTGATGAGGGTTGCGATCTGGCACAAATTTCTCAGGTCATGTATCAAAACTGACTAGCACATCCTGGCTAAATCCACATTGGTTTGGATGTTGGGACAATGAGTATACATGCTACCAACAAGCACTCCATAGTGCTTAATGAAAGCTACACACAAATGACCACTAATTGATGGATCTCCATTAGATCTACTATCCACGTTTTTTCTCCAAAAAATAGGCACAAATTTCTCTAAACATGTGGTTGGGCTGCTGCAAATGCTGGCCACAAATGGATTCTTGCAAGGCTCCAATACAAGCCTCTAAACTCTCTAGACAATCCTCTCTAGGATCTGGTAGATGCAAGATTCAACACTCAATGATGCATACCTTCTGAGTCTAGGTTACAGCTTCGTTGTTGAGTAGATCCACTTTAATATTCTCTTCAAGCTCTAGATCGTCAAAACTCCAATACCAAGCTCATAGGCTCAAGGTCTCATGGTGCTTTGATACCATGTTTAAGATGCAGAGGGAGAGAGATACACATAGTGCAGCAATCTCACAGAGGGGTCAGCTCTGTATCTACATTATTCATTGTGCTAGAGTAACACACCAATGCTTAAGTACACTAACCATAGTGTAAACACCTAACCTAGTAGCTAACTCTAGTCAGGTTGTCTCGACTCATTTATTAGTACACATGAGGTACAGCTAACCTACAACTATAAGAGTCCATTGAGCTTGATCTTGTAACACATTTTGCACTAGATTTCCTACCCTTCAAATGCCAAGACTATTGCTGCTAATTGACTTATCCATGGTAATGCTCTCCATAATCTCCTCTTCATGAAGCTTTGTGACTTCTAATGTAAGTGAGAGAGAGTAACTATGAAGGAAGATTGATCTTAGCATTTAAGTTGAATATTCAAGCTGAATATGGCTGGATAGCAAGCCATTTATCCATAAAATCTTACATCAAGCTTGAATAACCCTCTCTTCTAGCTCTTTACTCTCTTCCTTGAAGCATTAGTCATTATTTCACTCTTGTTAGACAATCTTGAAACTCTAAAAGCCTAGCCATGGTAGTTTCAAGATAGCAAGGAAATTTTGATAATATCTTGAAGATTTGAGAGGGTTTTTGTGCTCTTTGGTCTCTAGAAGGTGAGGGTGCTTCTATATACAACATAGACCCGAATTGATGTATTTGCACAAGTTTTAGTGGATTCTTCATTTATAATTTTGAAAATTAAGGAAGCCACAAAATTCTTCAAAATTTTGATCAATTTGTGGCTTATTTTGGGGATTATGATGTGTTTTCCCTCTGAGCATCAAGTACAAGGCTTTACATCAATATTGATCCAACCTTGGATCAATAGACATTGATTCATAGCATTTCTTTCTTTTTGAATACTTGGGCAGCTATGGATTACTAAAATCACTTGTATTCTTGATTTAAACAAGGATTGAAACATCTTTTGAAGCTTTGAACTGATCTTCATTAAGAATTGAAGCATCCCTTGAAGCTTTGAATTAATATTCAACTCTACTTGAAGACATTGGATCATATTCATGGATATTTGATCATTCTTCAATCAACGTAGATAATTATGGATCAAGATTGGCATTGTTGAAGGTTCTTGAAGACTTCAAGTGAATTCTTAGTCAATGGAAGATTTATATGGACCTCCCATCAACTATCTTGAAGGCATCTTATCTATTTCAGTAATCTACATCGACTTTCGCATCAACAAGATACTACCTACTCATTTTTTGAAGGTTTAACCAATTGCTGAGAGAGGGGTTGAATTGGGTATGTCCTCTTTGCTTGATTAATAAATCTAGTCCACTTATGCTGAAAATTGAATATCTATTCATTGTTGATTGAGTCTCTAACATGAAATGATGGATAATTTAGCCCTTTAGCTTGATTCCAACATTGATTCCTTTCATTATTGCAACATGCATAATGGTACATTCCAATATGAAATTTTTAGTAAATTCTTCCTCATGTGATTGCCTAAAGTTTGAAATTATGATTTCTTGTGATTCTTTGCATTGAAATACCCAAGAAATTATAAAAGGTGAGTTTAGTAGATTAGCAAGTCACTGATTACTCATGGTAAACTTTTATCAGCCCTCTTCATTTCATTCAATTTTCAATTCCTACATCTCATTAAATGTCCAAAGCCTTATTTCAACCATGTAAAGCATCCTTGTCTTTTAGAACACTAGCCTTGCCATGTATATATATCGACCAAGAAAAAAAGTCAAAGTTACACGAGATAGCTATAAAAATATTGAGGATGCAATGAGTGTGGGGATGAGTGCCTTTTATATATGGGATTATCACATATAGTATTGGAAGGTGGCAAAGAGTGAAAAGGGACCATGGTATTCCAACTACTATGGTTTTAACCAAGCATATATGAAGTGACCTAGTCTAAGGTTTTTTTGTAATGTGATCCTTTGCCTTGTTGTTCCATACAAAGAGGCTATAAAGCAGGTGTGATTGCACATTTCTTAACACTCCTTCTCAATCATAACCATAAAAAGCACTGAGTATATAGAGGCTATTATGAGTAGAACCTTGTTAAGTACAAACATGGAAAAATCAACCATATAAAGCTAGAGGTTGTCACAAGGCCTCACTAAGTGTGTAGAGGCTATGGTGCATAGGTTATATGAGGAGTAAAAGAGCTTATGGAAAGAACATTAGGCAAGTACACACAAAATCTAAAAAGGTCTATTAGAAAATGAGGTGCAAAAGAAGGACTGATGGGTCCTATTCTTTTGCTCTTGAGTGTCTTCTTCTTCTTCATTGTTGTCTTCATCTTCTTTGATTGTTGCAAGGTATGCTCTTTGAGATCTTTTCCTAGCATGACAAAACTTCTCAATATGCCTAGTTCTTTTACAAAAGTCACAAATTATGTCATTATTTCCTTTGTCCTTCATACAGAAGAGTTTTTGGTCTCCTCTTGAGGTGCTTGCTTCTTCTTTGCTCTTGATCTCCTTTTTCTCTTCAAGGACAGAGGCTTTGATGCCCACAAGCTTGGTCTTTGGCATGTTGATCAGTGTGGTAGACACATGATCACACTCACGTGGTAGACTCTTGAGAAGTACTCCAAAGGTCTTCATTCATCTTCAAATTAATTCATGCAAATTGTGTTAACAAGCTTTTCATATAATTTAAATGTGTTGCAAATGAGGTAGTGCTCTTCATCCATCTTCAAATTAATTCTTGCAAATTGTGTTAACAAGCCTTTCATATAATTTAAATGTGTTGCAATAGAGATAGTGCTCTTCGTTTCATGCCTAAGAAATTCAATACTATATTTGGAGGATTTAGAATGTGCTCTGCTCTATCATCATTTTTCACCCATATTACTGAGATTACAACTTTCCTTGGCTTCTTCTCTTGGCCACTTGTTATTAACCACAAACCTTTCTTCATCAGGATGAGTTTGATCCATGTCTGCCAAGTGTGAAATTGAACACCTTTGAATCAGCATGAAGGTGAATCTTTGATCATTTTGATGGTAGGAGTAGTAACAAATGACATATTTCAGAGCATATGAGGGATGTCAATGATTGCATCAAAGGACACAAGAGCATTAGTGTCAATCAACCCTATTTGAGTATTAAGAGATACTATGCTTGAAGATTAATCTTGATTCTTGATGCTTGATCTTTGAGTTGAATCCTCTTCTTGCTGACACCTTGGCTTAGAACTATGTATTGCAGGAGATTAGAGTATCCAGGTCATGTTTAAGCTTAGAGAAGTAAGAGAATAAAGAGAGAGATGAGATTGAGCTTTAGTGGGTATGGTTGATTAGGGTTTCAATAGGGACTTGATTGGTTTTTCCTTCACTACACCTCAATGTACCAATCATTAGATGAGATCTCTAGTGGAGAGGTAGCTTAGGTGGCAAGCTTTGAATGCCCTACAATAATTACCAACATCATGTTGCATGCCATCTAAATGAATATACAACTAGGGTAGAGATGCAAGCCTAGCAACCAGCAAGAAATTGAGTAATACCAAGGTGAGGAAGTACAGATGTTGCAATTTGAGGTAATAGACCATTATGCCTAGAGTCAAAGAAGATTTCTCCAAAAGAGAGCTAGTTGAATTTTGAAATGACTTGTTTTTTTTTGCTAATTTTTGTTATTTTTGTGGACTGAATGGTTGATTTTACATGATGATTGATCAGTTTGGAAGTGGTTTGAGAGTGTTTTAGATAGGATGGAATGGTTTTGATAAGCTCATTATGTTTTTTAATAGAGATATGAGGTTTTGTGATGTTCAGTTGATGTCTTGTTAGTGTCTAATTGGTTCTGATAGCTTCTGTTTCGTAATGTTTTTCTTCTATATGGAAGGATGAAGTAATGCTTGATGAAGTTTAAGGTTTTTTGAAAGCTCATTGAATCGTTTTGATTGGTTTTAGTTGAGTTGGATGCTTTCTGTTGACCTTCTGTAACCCTATGTTGAGCTTCTGTAGAGCTTCTATAAATCCTCTATATGCTTCTGTATGTGTTTTGTTGGATGAGGGTGAAGCTTGGGAAAGTTTCTAGCCTTGGAAAGAGATGAATGCAAGTTCAAAAGAGCTCAAAGAACTGGAAGAAGTAGCTATTGAAGATTCAAGTGAAGAGTGGAGTGAAGTGACAGTGATGAGCTATGAAGAATCATTATAGTGGGTTTGGTGACCTTTCATATTAGACATACCTCTTGGGAGGGGTATTCGCGACCAAAGAAGGGTTATTGTAAGTGATTATTGAGTATTGTAGTGAGAATATATATGCGAGAGAGTGTGTGTAAGAGATATCCAATCTTATGTTAAACAATGTATCTATGAGTGAAAGATTGTGAGAGAAAGCTATGGAACCTTTGAAGATGAATAATATGTGATATCTTTCCATTCAAAGTTGTGTATTATCTTATGTTTTTGTGGTCTATCAAAGAATTCTATAAAGAATATAAAGAGCATGATCGATTTTGTTAAAGTTAAAGCCATGTGAGAATTGTTTCTATGAAGCTACATGAAGATTTCTTATTTAGGGTGTTGTTTTTCTTGTTGTGATCATATTAAATATGAAATAAATGGTTGTTGATTATACAATATAGATTTTCTTGTAGTAAAATCCCTATTTTCTTGGTGTTTCTCTTTAGGGCTTTAGAGTTTGTGTAGATCTTTCCTAGTTTGAAAGATTGAGGTCCTTTAACTGAGGTGGGTGGCTATGGAGGTAGATGAGAAAATCAAGAAAAAGAGAGGGAAGCCTAAAATTAAAATTGTAACTAATCCAGTGACCTAACTAATACACCTAATGAAGGATTAGGACTACCACAACTTTGGTACCATGTAAGAATATTGAGAATGCAATGAGTGTGGGGCTGAGTGCCTTTTATAGGCTTACAATAGGTGGTATTGATAAATGGTAGAGAGTGGAAAGGGACCATGCTATTCCAGCTACCATGCTTTTAATCAAGCATGCATAAAGTAACCTAGTCTAAGCTTTATTTGCAGTGTGATCCTTTACCTTGTTGTTCCATACAAAGAGGCTACAAAGTGGGTGTCATTGTACATTTCTCAACAATAGCAAGTTAAAAGCGAGATGACCCTCCCTTGCTATTTAGGACTCCATAGGGGTGCACAACCTTAACTTGAAGAGACTTTGCATACCTTCCAAAGTTTCAGAGCCCATTTAGGTGCCCCGTCCACCGTGTTATCTCTTACCATAGGTGGAGGACTATGCAAGACCACTCAAGATAGAGTGAATGAAGATTGAAGACCGTTGGAAAACATGGCACTAAAATAGGGTGAAACATGGCAATGAACACAAAGAAAGTACAAGTTTATCGATTTTTTAAAGTTGGATACATGGTATTTGAAGGATACACATGTTGTACTTCAGTGGATATAGATGCATGATGCATGTCAATGGCTAAAAGTGACAAATAGGACAATTATAGGGTTAAATAGGTTACTATCATAGTTTGGATAGTCACAAAAAGTAAAATTTAGAATTAGATATTTTAATTTTGACATAGAACTCTTGTACTCATTACATAGAGGACTATTGAGAGTGCTAAAATGACTATATTTTTAGATGTTTTTAATTGATTTTTGGTTGATATGAGGATGTATTGATTGAATTTTTATGAATTTGAAAGTGTTTTTGAATATTTTGATTATGTTAGGGAGAGTCATGTTAGTTTTTGATTGAGATTTGATGTTCTCATAGGTCCTATGATGACGAGTCTATTTGGTTCTGTTAGGCATATTTTGCCTCTATTTTGATCTATTTTCTTTATGTTGGTAAGGTTGAGATTGTGAATAAGTCTTTTGAGGAATGAAAGAAAGAATTTTGGATGGTTTGAAGTGATTTTGGTTAAAGCTACATGGTTTTTTTGCTTTCTATTGACCCTTTGTTGAGCTTCTGTAGAGCCTCTATCTTTGTTCTATTTATTTTTGTGAATGTTCTGTGGGATGGATGTTTAGCTTGGGAATGTTTTATAATCTTGGAAGTGGAATAATAAAAGCTCAAGATATCTCCAAGTAGCAAAAGAAGTAGTTGAAGAAGTCTTGAAATGAAGACTATAGTGACAATGACAGTAATGAGTTCTCAAGGGACAATGTAGTGGCTCTAGTGACTCTTCATATTAGATATACCTCTTGGGAGGGGTATCTAAGAGAGGGTTATTGAGGATTGTTGATTTTAATTCTAATATACTATTGAGTAAGGATATGTGTGAGAGAGATCAAGTGTGAGAGATAGTCATTTCTATGCTTTAAAACATTGTATCTACATAAGTGATTGAGAGAAGATTATGAAGACATAAGATGAATACTATATGATGAATTTTCATTCAAAGCAGAGTATTCTTTTGCATTTTTTTGGTTCTTTGATGTATTCTAAGAAGAATATAAATAATGTGATCAATTTTGTTAAAGATAAAGCCGCACAAGATTCTTTCTATGATGATGCATGAAGATTTATTATTCATGGTGTTTTTTTTCTTGTTGTGATTACATAATGGATAAAAACAATCTTGTTGATAAATACAAGATAGATTTCCTTGCAATAAGATCATTGTTTTCTTGGTGTTCTTTCTCAAGCTCTTTGTTTTTTATATGCATCCCAAGAAAAGTACCATCAATAAGCACCAATAGAGGGTTGAAAATGGAAGGAGTGGCATTGTTGAAGAGGAAGAAAAGCAATGGAAGATTAGAGCATCCTTGCTACTATTGAATAATTAGAGATCTTCATTGCCAGAGCCACTTTCTACAAGAATTACATTTCCCAATACTGGAAGCATGTTATTATCTTGATGCGAGTTCTATGTGATAGATTGATCCCACTGTCTTTTGAAGCTATAGAAAGTTGTATCACAATAGCCAATTGTTTTCCACAAAACTGAAAAGTGAAGCAAAAATAGAGAGAATGACCATTCATGGGAGATTTGGCCTTCATTGAAGAATTTTCAAACATCATCAAGTGGAAGATTGTGCATAAGCTTTAAGAGTTATGGTTAGTTGAAGTTTACAAAAAGAAGGAAAAGAGTTGGAATCTGTTCATAGATACTTAACAAGAATATACATGGAATGCTTGGTGCACTAACAATCTTCTATTTGTCCAATTGGAAGCCCACTAAGAGCTAGTAGATAGAGTGGTCTTCACAACCTATGCTATTGAAACCCTCACCTTCAGAACTGAATATCTTTCCCTCTGTAGTAGTGAAATAAAAATTGAATTTAAAGATGTTAAAAAGAAGGAAGTAGAAGAAATATTGGCAAGAGAGTCCTCTAGAGACTAAAGCCCTTCTGATTTTGTTCTATTGAGTACAAACAAATTGAGTGGAGCTAACTCCTTAATGAATGACGTGATCAAGAGGCAAAGATTAAAACGAATCAAGAGGTATGTGAGAAGCGAGAATGCAAAAATCAAAGCTCAGAACAAGCTAGTAGTAGAAGCCTCCTTTGACATACTTCCGACACTCTTTACAAAAGTCCTAATAAGAGTCCATGTCTCTTCCTAGTCAGATCCATCCTGGAAATATTAATAAGTGACAAGCTAGCAAATGTAGTCATGTTGTCCATCTTTAAGAGAGAGTACAATGAAGACCCTTATCTTCATGTAGCTGAGTTCATGGTAGTGTGTGTAGGTAACAATGCCAAAACCTCAGGGCATTGGTTGGTGATACTCCCGGCCACTTTCAAAGGCATAGCATTTCAGTGGTATGAGTGACAAGCATCACAAAATTTTGGTATATGGGACAAATTCAGGCGTGAGTTTTTGAAGAGCAGATGGAGAGGAGTTCATGAACTTAAGTCAATCCTTTGGTGAATGGGTGGAAGTATATGTCTCTAGAATGGAATCTATATTGAAGAGATGGACCAACCATCACTTGGTTAAAGGCATCCAGAAGGGAGCTTTTCTGAGAGGCCTACAACTAAAAGTTTGTAAGTTTGTGGAATTGAGGAGACCCATTAACTTGCAAGCTGCAGTCGAAGGTGTGAGAGTGTATAACAAAGTTGAAGGAAGGCTGTCAATCACCTCAGGAAGAGGAGTCTTACCTCCTCCCATGCCAAGAATGGTATACCCACCAAATGCAATCCCAGGGATTGTTTCCTACCCCTACCCTTAGATGCAAATAGTGTCACAGTAGTATAGTGCATCGAATCCACAGTGGTTGGTTGCTATAGACATCAGTACCTTAAATGATGGTCCATCCACAACAATAGTGGTGTCAAACAGTTCCCCCAATGGCAACTCAACAACAACAATGGAACTCTACCAATTAGAACCAATAACCACCAATCTCAATAGGAGCTCTGAATTAGAATCCTAATAGAGGACCCTATAGATAAACCCAACCAATCTACGCAGTGATTATGGAGGCTTCCCAAAATCCTATAATGAGTACTCAAAGAGGAGAAATTTTGAAGGATTATTTGTTAAACTCAATTGTAAGCATCAAGAAAGAGTTGATGGATGTGATTACAGAATAATTGCAAATGCTAAAGGTGAATATTGCCAACATATCTGGTCCTACAAGAGGCGAAAGAGATGTAATGTGATCTAATACATGGTACAAAAAGTGTCATCAAGCATGACATTTAGCTACTAAATGTACTTGAAAACCAACTATTTCTTGGACCTTCTGTTCATGTTGTTTAAGGAAGAACCATATAGAAGATATTTGCTTTCTAAGGAGATGTATGAGTGAAGGAAGAAAGATAAAGAAGTAAGATTCAACTTATTGGAATCCAAGATGACTACCCAGGATAAATGACCAAAGCTTAGAGACTTCAGTCCTAATTTTGGCCCAAGGAGGTTCGCCTCTCAAAGCTATAGAGGACAATAGTCTGGTTGTGGCTAGAGATTAGAAGTCGAGTGTTACAGATGCAAAGAAAAGAAACATATCTCACCAAATTTTCCAAACCCTAAAAGGTCAATGGACTACAAGCCCTTATGCAGTTGATGTAAGGGAGATGGCTACATTGCAAAAGACTATCCCAATCTAGCTCCTATGAAAGCCAACACCACCAATAAACCAATAGAAGACCCAAGAACCTACCTCCAATTTGGTGGAGTTGGAAGTTGCCACAATAACACGTGCAAAGAAAAGAGAACCCTGCCACAGTTTCAAAAGAGAATGTTCCTTCTGCCAAATCGGTGAAGTTCAATCTTCCAAAAGAGAAATAGAATAGTACTCAACAAAACAGTATAGTACAAAGAAATCCACTACCACAGAAGGATATAGAGATAGTTATAGAGATGGAACCGGAGGTCCAAGAGATAGAGCATGTAGAAGTATCCCTAGTGATAGAAGATGTGTAGGTGTTGCCACTACTAGAAGAAAAAGGAAGGATAAAAGTAGATATTGCATCATTTCCTAGCCGATTGGAGAAGCTCATGGATCCTATCAAAGAGTATGACTTGGGCAAAGACTTAGACACCTTCAAACCAAAACTAATATCTTGATAGTTGCTGATGTTGTCCCCTAGTATTTTCGAAAGAAATTTAAAAACATATTGATAAGAAGACGGGGCCTAAAATTTCTCCCACAGTTGCCAGTAAGACTAATAAAGCCCTAGAGCCTATCAAAGAAGTAAATGTGGCTAATGCCTTTTTGGATCTTGGTACCCTAGAGATTGGCATCTAAATTGAAGGATGTTTGATTGCAGATGCATTGATTGATGGAGGTTTATCAGTGAGCATAATGTTGGATGTGACAATGAAGGGTCTATTCTTGCAAGGTATGTAGCCTACACAATGGCTTATTAGACTCACAAACCAAAGTAGAATTAAGCCTTTGAGCATTCTCCTATATGTAAAGACAACTCTCACAGGATGGGACACAAAACAGAAGTACTGTCCCTAATAGTAGGCACTGTAAGCCCACTCCTAAAAGAAGCAAAGTCCTTGTCAATGGGTGAATACCTATTGCTTTCTTGAACTAAGAATGACATCTGAAATTACATCTAATAGTGAGATAGAGGTATGGATATACTGCTCTCCCAATTACATGGTCATAATAGAGTCGAAGATAGAAGCAGAAATAAAGATGGACACATGAGGAGAGCTAGAGGTAGAAGTAGAAATAGATGATATAATAGAGAGTCTGTTTTTCTCGTACATATCCCCTACAGAGATAGAGATAGAGTCTGTAGAAGACAAGGATGAAAGTCAAGTTAAAGACAATGAAAGCGATATGGAAGAAGCTATACAACTAGAAGAGAGTACTAATGAGAAGGAACTCCCAGAAGCAATTGAGGTTGAAGATTCCATGCTGTCAAACAGAATGGCTCTAGTACCCTTTGGACTAGTTAGTGAGTCATAGCATATGCAAACCCTTCATAAGCAATGGATTAAGTAGAATAAGCCCTCTTTTAGTAGCGGCTCTTGTCACCCTAATTTACCATTCTTAAGAAAGGATGATGATGATTCCCCATGACAATAATAGTACCATTTCAACATCCCAAAGAGTCAGTCGAGCCCCCATGGAAGAAAGACGTCACTTCTAGTGGAGCATTAGATGAGGAGGCCACTCCCTTAAAGGATTTGGATCTATATCTAAAAGCAGTCTGGGGGACCATCCGTGAAGTGGAAGGTGAAAAGTAATTAACTTTTATGGATACAAATGGTACTGAACGTCACCTAAAGGTGGATATTAGTCTTTTAGAAGAGGAGTTATCAATCTTGCATGACTTATTGAAGGAGAACTTGGATGTGTTTTACATTGTTATATAAAGATCTAAAAGGGAATGATCCCACAGTGTGTTAGTATCACACAGATACCAAACTTGTGGGGCAAAGATAGAAGCCTACTCAGCTTTGGTAAAATTTGAATCATTGAAGCTTCTTGAAGACAAGTTTAACTATCCAGTGGCCAATAGTGAATGGGTTTCACCCATCATGGTAGTATTCAAGAAGAATGGAAAGCTGTGAATATGTGTGGGCTTTCAAAAGCTGAATTCCAAGACAAAGAAGAATCATTTCCCTATTCATTTCATAGATAAACTATTGAACACAGTGGCTGGACATGAACTCTATTCCCTCTTGGATGGATTTAGTGGATACAACAAAGTCTAGATAGCAAAATAGGATAAATCCAAAACAACCTTCATAATAGAATGGGGAACCTATGCTTATAGAGTGATGTCGTTTGGGCTTTGTAATGTCCCTGCTACCTTTCAAAGAATGATGATGGCCACACTTTAAAATCACCTGTATGATTTTATTGAGGTATACTTGGATGACTTCGGTGTCTATAGCTTAATCCATGAGCATTGGGGATACTTGTAGTAGTGCTTTGATAGATGTCGAGAGTATGGGATCTATCTCAACCCTGACAAATACATCTTCAAAGTCTCTTCAGGAGTTCTTTTGGGCCACATTGTCTTGGCAAAAGGGATAGCAATAGACCTTACCAAGATTGAGAAGATTATAGCTTCAACCACGCCAAACAAACTCAAATAGTTGAGGGGATTTCTAGGCCATGTGGGTTACTATAGGCAATTCATTGCACACTTTGCAACCAAAGTAGCCTCCTTGCATAAGCTCTCGAGGAAAGATCTAGATTTTACTTGTACTATTGAATGTGAGGAAGCGTTCAACACTCTAAAGCAATGTTTGATTGAAGCACCTATCTTGCAATTTCTTGATTGAATGAAAGAATTCCATGTGCACACTAATACCTAGTCTTTTAGAGCTGATAAGTGATAGAGGCACTCACTCTCTCAATAAGATTATAAAAGAATTGATAGAGCTTTACAAGATACACCATCACAAGTCCACATCTTACTAGCTCAGATCCAACAATCAAGTCAAAGTTACCAATTGCATCCTCTATTCAATCCTCACAAGGACGATTGCTACACATCGGTGTGACTAGAATGATTGATTTGCAAAGGTTCTCTGGGCATACAGAACCTCTTATAAGCTACTATAGGATATACACATTTTCAGCTACTAGTGTGTGGCATTGAAGCAGTCTTCCCTATCGAGTTAGAGCTATTCTCTTTGTGGTGGCTATCATTGAGTGCTTGGGAGATAATGAGTCATTGTTGTGCTATCTTCTACACTTGGAATGTTTGGACGAAATACGCCGAATGGCCTTACAATGTATGGAAACCACCTAGGCCATGACTTCATCAAGCATAAGGAATTCAAGGAAGGTCACCTCGTTCTTGCCTATGATTCACTCTTTGGCAAGTTCCCAAGAAAACTCCAACAACATTGGATGGGCCGCTACAAAGTCCTTGCTGTCAACCCTAATGGCTCTGTTCAAATACCATCCATGGATGCCTTTAAAGATCCCTTCCTAATCAATGACTATCATGTCTAAAGAAGTATTATCCTCCCTAGGGATCTTGACAATCACAGCCAATAGTCCCTTCCTCCCTTGTGCATCGATTGGTAATGCTTTGCATATTGCTATTAATATAGTTGTCATTTTTCTTTAGACAAGGTGGATAATGCCTTTTGTCCCCTTAGTTTCACCTCTTGCCTCTACTCTGCTACCTTCTTGTCTAATCCTGCAAAGGTGGTGTGGATAGCCTTGTGAAAAAAAAGAGAAAAGAAAAAGGAAAAAATATAAGGAAAAAAAAGATTATGAAAGAAAATGACTTCGGTCTCTACCATGCCGACCTAGTCTTTGAGAAAAGATGGAAACACCCTTGGAAATAGGAAAACACAAAAAATAAGGAAAAAATTGTTATGGGAGAAAATGAAGAAATTTCTTGTGATAACAGGCCTCACTCCAAGAAAAGGTGGCAATCACCCTTGGCTATGGAAAAGGTGGTAATGCCCTATAGTCTAGATTAGCAGATTTCTCAGTCGAACTTTCAGGATTCAGTTTCGAAGCTGCCTCCCTTGGTGCATTGTGTCCTATACCTTTACAGAGCATCTTCCTCCTTCAGCAGATGATATATTCCTATATTTTAACATAAGTTCTTGCTTTGTAGGCTACCTTCCTGGGTACACCTCTTCATCAAGAGACAAACTTTGACATCATTAACAAGTACAACGCTGATCTTCATCGACAAACCCTTGAGTGCTATGATCTTTCATCCTAGCAGGATGGGGATGTGAGTATGGGTTGCCTTCTAAATCTCTTAATAGAGAGTGAGATAGAGGATAGGGTGAGTAACCAGTCCTTGCCCTTTAAATCCAAATGAGAGGTGAGATGTGTGAATGGACCATTGCATGTGCAGATTGGTCTTCTCAATGCACAAAGCACAATCTTTTCTTATGCATGGCACTATAAATCTCCTTGGCTTTCCTTGTTGCACATATGCTCGCACCACAGGGCAGGATGCACTGTTGCACTACCAATTGTGCACAAGACATAAAACCTTTGTATAAGTGGCAGTAAGGATTAAATTAATGGCTATCAAGAATCGGATTGCCCTCTTATATTCATCAACAGAGCGTGAGATAGAGAGGGGGGCTGAGTGTGATGGATTTTTTCCTTCAACTAATTGAGGAGTGTGATTCAGGGACGTTACGACATTGGTGATCAGGTATGTTTACGTTTTTCTATGCACACATAAAATATGCCTCTTCCATCATCACATGATATATCACTTTGTTTTGTGTACTCCACTATAAGGCTCATTGGCCTTCCTTCTTGCACCTATGCTAGATGGATTAAAACGCCCTAATGCACCATCTATTGTGATGTTGGTATACTTCCTCTGCATCCTTCCCCTTGTTGATTTCTAAACTGGGCATGTGACATGGGTCCCATTCTACTCCTCTCTGAGGAATGTGAGTTATGGGGTGAGTGACTAATCTATCATCCCAACATGAGTGATTGTTGAGATTGAGTATTGTATTCTTTGCCATCGACGGCTTACTAAGTTTTCATCAACACTGCTATCTCCCTGGGTGTTGCTGCATAGTCCTGCCATGCTGGAAACGTGCTGTGGAGAACTATGGTACCTTCTGGATTACTTTGACTCCCTACATGTCAACTATGATCTACATTGACGAGCTGAATGGGCCAAGTGTTTGTAACCCTACCTCTTGCATTCATTTATGTGTGTGACATGTCTTAAGTGTGGGAACGCAAGGATACAAGTCATGGTCATGTATTAGGCCCTTGGTGATTAGTTAAACTAATTTTCTCACATTTTAAGTGTGGGGACACGTCCCTGCGCATCTTATTTGTATACATTCATGAACACCCTGCTAATTGATCCTTAAATGATATTATATTTTCTTTATGCCTTGTTGAGGTCCCTTCCTCACCCACCTACCCTATTCTAACCCATTCATGCGGTCTTCTCTTGCCCTTTCGATTGTTTTATCATTTTACTGATCCTCCATGCGAATGCATCCTACATTGACCAACATTGCAATTTGACCCTATAGCCTTGTTCATCCCTTTGAACCAGCCAAATTTTTATTTTATTAGCCTCTGTTCTGAGCAATGGTTCATCAATTATAAATTTTTGAAGAATTTTATGTGAATCAGATTTGTTTCTGTGAGAACGTACCTTTTTTGCATTAGAATTGTAGTTTGATATGATAGCCTTGATCTTCCCCCTTTCTCAAACACTTTTTCTTTTTACAGTCATGCTCAAATTGATCATTGTTTATTTTTGTGTGTTTGTGGATTTATTTTTACGCATTTTTTACTATTTTTCTATGCGAACATGCTCTTTTCTAATTGGAATGACATCTTGCTTGGTTAGCCTCAAGCTATTAGTCCCCCCCAAATATTTTTCATTTTTCCTCCCCCTTGTTCCAATCCCTTGATTTTTTGTTATTATTTTTTAATTGTGTTTCGTCTCTTTTTTCACGTGAACGTGCCTTTCTTCCATGAGAATCACGTTTTATCATGACATCCATATCGATCACCATTCCTCAGATATTTTTCTGTTTGTTGCCTGTAAGAAGTTGGAAATAGTTAAAAATGTTGATAACATGCCATGTCACACTGACATTGGTATATAAGGAGAGAAGTTGTAATTTTTCACATCTTTTTGACATATCAATACAATTACAATCTTTCTCTCCCTTCTTGCTCACAGCTTCTATGGCTTCCTCATCTTTCCTGTCTTTCTCTCTCCAAATCTAGTCTTTCTCTCTCCTTGTCACTCTTATTCTCTCTCTATCTGCAGTTTTTCTCTCTCCTCTGCAGTCTTTCTCTCTCCTCTTTCTCTCTCCCTGGTTCTCTCTCTGACAAGTGGTATCAGAGCCTTGGTTCTTGGTCCTAGTTAGTCCCTCATTTTCACCTAGGTACAACTTTCTAGTTACATGGAATTTTGAGTCACAGGTACACAAGTACGGGAGCAGTAGGGGAGTTTCCAAAGCATCTCTAGACCACAAGGACTGCATGCAGAAGCATTAATGACAGCTTTCTTGGGAGTTTACACCTCCAGACCACAAGGATTGCATGCAGGAGCATTAATGGCAGCTTTCTTGGGAGTTTACACAACATCTCTGCTTCAAGACACGATGAATCAGAATTTTTAGTGGATCCATTCCTTTCCTTTTAATCATGTGTTAATGACGGTTCATCTTATTCCCGAGAGGCCACGCAGACCTTTATGTTTTTGCTTCCATTGCAGTAAGGCTTTCTCCAAAACTCTAACAGACCAAAGAATTTTGTGGTAATGCTTTTGAGCCTTGTGCATTCTGAAGTATGCCTGAATTCTTATAACATGTTGCCGCGGATTGAGAAAGTCTTTGCGACTTTTCCAACCGTATGCCTTCTGAATTTTCTGAGCTGTAATTAGAGTCCTTTGTTCCTCTTGTGAGAGTCCATATCGAAGAGACTGAACTTTATGAGCATGTCTAGCCTGTTGCAGCCGTATCCTCTTCTTTTAAAATGAAAGCATACAACGACAGGTTCTTGAGATTCAGAAACAGCAAGATGATCTGGAGGGAGAGGAACCCCTGAGGCAGCGGCCTGCAAAAAAAAAGCTAGGTCTCTAGCAACAACTTGAGCCATTGTTGTAAGAAATATTTGAGGAGATAACCGTCCACCATTGTTGCGACTTTGAGCTACTGCCAAGGAATGACGAATCTCTGACTCCATGGCCTGCTGAAGAGTTTGAGGATCTTCAAGGAGGTGGCGGATGATCTGCAGCCTCCCTTCTTAGAAGCACAACCACCATCCAGTAGACAAAGTTACCGACGTATGCCTATCTCATCCAATCGGAAATTGTGGCGAGCAGTGTTCATAAACTGTGCAAAGCACCAAAAAGCCTCATAATCTTCATCCAAGAGAGCTACAAAAGGGGAGAGAAGGTCACTCATTCCTTGACAGTAACCTGTTTCCGGATCATAAAGAGCATATATGCCTCCAAAATAGCCGCTAGGCAGGTTGCATGACGTTGTCTGCAGGGCTCTAGATGTTCATCATCCTTCAGACCTACACTGGAGGCAAGTTCACATGCCACTTCCTCTGTTACATTGGCTTGAGTTGGGAGTAAGGAACCCATTCAGCATTCATTCGAACTGCATCCAGTCTAATGATGCGTTGTCATGTGATGAAGTCTTCTGAGGCTTTATTGCAACCATCCTTTATGTATACACTTTCTATTTTACTTGTATGACCGCCTTTTGAATCCTCTTCAGCAGTTTCCTCCCCACCTTCCAGTTCAGATGTGACTTCATCTGTGGCTGAAGCATTCCTTCCAAGCACATTGTGTTTAGCTGTTGAAGGAGAACTTGAACCTTCAGATCCTGTCTCTACAAATGCAACTCTGATCAATACTCCATTGTCAATACTCCATTGATGAGGTTGCAGCCTCCCTTCTCCTCATCTGCAATTCTACCCCATGTTCTCAGAAATTTTTTTCAGCTCCGGGCATTTGCCATCAGCATTAATATATACTTCATCATGTGAGATAGCAGCTGATAGATCCCTGCCTCCTACACCCTGAATACTCCGTTGAGACCTCAGTCGTCAGGCCAGTTGGGGAAAAGGTAACAACCATACCAGGCTTCAACACTCCAGTCTCCACACGACCCACTGATACAGTTCCAATGCCACCAATCTTGTACACATCCTGAAGAGGCAAGCGCAGGGGTTTGTCAGATGGCCTTTTTGGCTCCTGAACCATGTCCAAAGCTTCCAGAAGGGTTGGTCTCTTGTACCAATCCAGAATACCACTTTCTCACTCAGCCTTGAGCTTATTGAGCACCCAAGCATACTGTAAGGATCGCTTGTTCATTTCAGCAGCCTCCTTTTCAAACCTTTCAATCACACGCTTGTCAATACCTCCAAGCTTGTAGATCAAGTGGCTAGTGGTTGTGGACTTGCCAGAGTCGGCATGTCCAATGGAGGTTTCCAGCGAGTGATCATGCCTTTAGAAGTGCCTTCAGAAGTCCGCAATGAAGACCAGGAACTCTCCTTTCTATGAAGACTAGGAACTCTCCTTTCTCTTCTTTTCTTCTACTCTCTACGCCGTATCTCCCTTTCTCTGACTGCATTGTACCACAGGCCTATCCAGAGAGAGCTGGCTTTCCTATCTCAGAAAGCTTGCTCTGCAACTCACCCTCTGTCATTCGGTTTCTAATACGCAGAGCTCGGAGTTTTAAGTGTGGCAACAGACATCCTAAAGAGAACTCATTTTCTGTAGCATTTGTCTGCTTAACTTTCAACTCATCTAGCTCTTCCAACACTTTGCTAAGAGCTGTAACAGATGCCAACTCAGTAGACCTCACATGGTCCAACTCCACTTTCAAGCTAGCAATTTTCTTTTGTGTCTCACTTTCAGCCAACACTGCCTGTCTCTCAGCTTCTTGTACATCAGAATACTCTTCCTTTAGTTTGATTACTGCAGACTATGATCTGACTTTAAAAGTTCAATCTGCTCTTCTGTCTCTACAAGTGCAGCTTGAGCAGCAACCAAAGCCTCATTAACAGAGTCCTGTTCTTCAGTAAGTTCTTGAATTTTCTTGGAGACAACATCCAGAGCATTATTGGCCTCTTGCCTTTCTTTTATTGCTGCTTGCTTCAAATTAGTGACAGAGAGGAGCACCCCCTTTGTGCTTTCAATCTCTGCTGAGACCTTTTGTAGTTCTGACATAATTTCTTCAACCTTCAGATCGCTGAACCTGTAGAACTTATAGAATTCTGATCAACATGTTTTAGCTCTCTTGTGGAAAACATCCATGAATCAACCACCATCTGAGGATATATAGGCTTTGGGGATGCAATCTTGTAATGCCATATTCATGGAACGTTGTTTCTTACTCATTTGAGTGTATAGGCATTGGGTATCGACTCAAGTTGGATAAGAAGTACTCAAAACACTTGGAACAGGGTCAAAACAGGGCACTTACAGGTTTAGACAGGGTGCAGGACTGCACTAGTATGGCAGGACATAAAGGCAAAAATAAGGTCCAGGAGGATTATGCACAACAAATCGGGAATTCCATGATGGAAAGCACACTTCAAGAGAACCCTGAAGAGCTTCAACAACAAGGAGAAATCAGTATACTCACTGATACTTTGTATGCCCATGAACTAAGACATAGAGAGCGACATGAGGCCATCTTGTCAAGAATGGATCATATGGTTCAATCTACTGATCAGACCAAGGCTTCTATTGATAAGTTGGTAATATCCAACGACCTACTCATGGCACAAATCTCTAAACTTATACAATTGCAAGCGGCATCAAAAGAAGTTAATGAGAAGGCTTGTTCAAACAGTGACCCTTCAGTCCCACTTCAGCCATCCAACCAAAATGGTCATGGAGATGGGATCATTGGAAGAAGAGGCATTCCAAATAGTCAGTATGAAGTAGGAGAAGCTTCACAAAGGCATGATGACTATTTGGGCAGTTTGAATGGAGCTAATAATCAAGCTTTTGGACTGCATACTCAGAATTCCAGGGGTACTTTACCAACAGGAAGATTACATGAGTATCATTCCATTGAACCTTGGCAACAAAATGGTTACTATGGTCAACATGCTTATGCTTATGAGAATCCATCTCTTCAGCAAAATAGTTATGATTATACTTGTGAAGCTCTCTTGGTTGACCAGCCCAGTTCTTATGGATGTGACAGAAATGGTTATGCTTATCAGTACACTTCTAGCTTTGATCAATAGCAAGCAAGTGATTATGACCAATGCTGTGGGACTAATGATCAAAGGCAGCATGCTTATATATATGAGCAGCAAACATCAGTGGAAGCAAATGCATATGCTCAACCAAACTGTCCCTCTGATGTGCAGCAGGGCTATTATCACCATATGCAGTATGAACATCATGAGCAATATGGTTATGAGTATGGACAGCCATCTGTTGTACATGATGAGCATGGATAGCCATCTGTTATGCATGAGTAGCAAGATGACTATGAGCAGCATATCAAAACTATCATAGAGCTGACTAATGGTGATGAACAGGTGTGTAAATTGCTACCTAAGGTTAAACGTGTTAGACACCTTACTAGTGATACAATACGGGAACTGCATGCTGCGGGCTTATGCTATCATTGTGCTAAGCCACTATCTTGTAATCACCAAGCCACATGTAGGGAAAAGTCTGCCAAAATAATCTTGTTATTTGAATATTATGATGCAAATGATGGAGAACATCTTGTTGAAGACCATTTTGGTATGAGTCCACAACAAGAAGTTCAACAACAAGAAGCTCAGTTCAAGAAGGCAGATTATGGGCAGCATGTGGATTTGGAGGACCATCATGCAATGGAGACTTCGTTAGTGAGTACCATCATGATGATCATATTTCCAGCAGTATTTGATTTCGATCTTATGAAAGTTGATCCAATGCATGGCAAAGATACAACTTTTCCTTTTGATCAGGGAGGCTACAGGCTGATTTTGACCTCCTGTATAGATTAGTACTACTATTGAGTATTAGGTCATCTTTTCCTTTACCCCTTGTATTGCTGTACAGAGTAGTACTCTGTTCTATCCATCTCCTCTCTAGCTTGTTTCTAGGTTTGTTTTTTAGGACAAAAACTTTTGGGAAGGGATGGATTGTAAGAAGTTGGAAATAGTTAAAAATGTTGATAATATGCCATGTCACACTGACATTGGTATATAAGGAGAGAAGTTGTAATTTTTCACATCTTTTTGACATATCAATACAATTACAATCTTTCTCTCCCTTCTTGCTCATAGCTTCTATGGCTTCCTCATCTTTCATGTCTTTCTCTCTCCAAATCTAGTCTTTCTCTCTCCTCATCACTCTTATTCTCTCTCTACCTGCAGTCTTTCTCTCTCCTCTGCAGTCTTTCTCTCTCCCTGGTTCTCTCTCTGACATTGCCCCTTGTTTTGCTTGGAAGATTGTCTCGAATTTTCTTTTAAATTTTCATGTGTGTTTTTATCAAAATTTCCATCCAAACATCCATGTTTGTAATCAAAACCATGGTTCGACTTGATAGCCCTATCCATTTCATCAAAAGATTTTCCTTCGTGTTGCATTTCACTCTGACTTTTTAATTTTTTTAAAATTAATTTCTAATAATTTTTTAGGTTTTATTTTTTCATTTTTTTCATGTGTATTTTCATCCTTGTTTTTGTTCTTTTTTCATGTGAATATTGATTTTTGCCATGGTACTACGTGTTGGGGCGTCCACCACCGTGTTGCGTTCGACCCATGCGTGCTTCTCCCACTCCTATTTGATCCCATCATGGAAAATTTTTTTACCTTGCCCCATGTAGGTGCATGGGATGGGGGTGTTTATTTTTTCTAATTCTTTACTTTCCTCTTAAAAGAAAATAAATCCAAACCAAGAAAAGAAAACTAAAAACTTAAAAAAAAAACTTCTTCCCAACCATTCCCTCATGTACCCTCCCCTCTCTCCTCTCTCTTCTCCTTCCTTCTCTTTCATCTCTCCTTCTCTCTTCTCCCGCCATCTTCTCCTCCCTCCTCTCTCTCCATCTTCATCTCCATCTCCCGCTCCCTCCTTCCTCTCTTCCTTCTCCTCCCCCTCCTCCTTAGCTCTACGCTCTCTGTCTCCTTGCCTTTCTTGCATTTTCCCATGTCCCCACAAGCTAGCCCTACCCTGCCACCCTTCCAACCCTCCTACCCCGCCTACCTAGACCCGCCCTTGAGCTGTACCCTCACCCTTCCAATCCTCCTGCCCCAACCCCTCATCCCCAGTTGCCTATCCCCTACCCTCCCCATCCACTAGCCCTACCCCCACCCTTCCAACCCTCTTGCCCTACCTACCCAAGCCCGCCCCCTAGTTGTACCCTCACCCTTCCAATCCTCCTACCCCAACCCCCCATCCCTAGCCAGCTATCCCCTACCCTCCCCCACCCTCACCTGCCAATCCCCTTGATCCCCCACCCTCGCTCGCCTATCCCCTACCCTATCCTCCCCCTGCCCTACCCTGCCCTCTAGTCCCCTTGACCCCTCATCTTACCACCCCATGTAACTTGATCCCCCACCCTTACTTGCCCTCGCCCGCCCACCCCTTCCCACCCCCACAACCCACCCAACCTCCCCAACCCTCCTACCGACCCTTGTCCTTGTCCCCCCCAAATTCACCCCTCCCCCTACTTTTCCCACCCACTCCTCCAAATTAACCCCTCCCCCCTAAAATTTTCCCACCATCCCGAATTTATCCCCCTACCCCTAATTTATCGCTCTCCACATTTGGCCCTTCCCTCCATTTTTGGTCCCCACTCCCATTGTCTACCCCCTCCTTTGGTCACCCTCACGTCGCATCATGGGCATTTGTGCAGCTTATGTCAAGCCTGTGCATGTTTGTTTTTCTATGGTGTGCTTGGATTTTTTCTAGTTCATGTGTGCATGCCGTTTAAGCTCCCATTCACGTGCGAGGATATGTGCGTGGTCTTCCTCGAGCGTGGATTTTTTGCTATTCATATGCAGTCTGTTGCTCATATGCCATGTAGCCAGTACCGACCTTTTACTTGCATTATTATTTATTATTAGAAAAACCAAAAACTAACAAAAACACAAAATTTCATACAATATTCAAATTAAATGGAAAATTTTATTGAAAATTTACACAATAAATCAAGAAAATTCAAAAATTGGGATAACTCATTCAAAAGGGAGATTTATATTCAAAATTTTAAAAAAGAAAAATTCATAAAAATTCACAAAATAGCTTAAAAAATTCCAACACACTCCCTTACATAAATTCCACCCATTTTTACTCAATCCCCCCCCCCCCCCCCACTAATACAAGATATCATCATTGAGAAAACAAAACAAACATCAACACAAACATAACACCCAAATGTAAAAATAAATTCAAAAACCTAAATCAAAGAATTAAAACCCAATAAAAACCTAATAAAACATAACCCAACTCACATATAATTTATATATATATATATATATATATAATCCATCAAAACAAACAAACCAACAATACAACCACACCTTTTTAAAAAAGAAAAATAAAAAAATATCGACACTAAAAAAAAAGAAAAAAACACCATAAAATTTTTAAAAAGTAAAAAAAAACCATCACTCACAAATTAAACTAGACACTACTATTATTTTGAATGATGGGTATTATCCACCATGTTTTTTTAATTATTTTATAATTGTCCCCAAGAGGTCGACTCTCTATTGATTGACTTGTTGCACTCTTGTTTGTGGATTTTTTTTTGGATGTGGGAGTCATATTGGTTCTTTTTCCATAGTGCCATCAAACTTTATAAGTACCATATACACATTACTAGGTTCCATTTTCTTCTCCCTTCTTCACATGCACTATAATACACATTTAATTTGTAAATAAAAATCACCCAACCATTGCATCCACAAAATTAATAGAATGCATCCCTTTAAATTTTAACTTAAAATTAATTGATCATTAACTTGTAAAAGGATCCCTTGCCATTGCACGAGCACATTACACAATAACCTATTTAATTTTTTAAATTAAAATTCACCTATGATAGTCCACAACATACGCACTCATGTGCTGCACACATTCAAATTGTAAATAAAATGAACCTGCCATCATGCATGCATGCGCTTGTGCCAAATATAATCTAATTTGTAATAAGAAATTCCATTAGTATAGAGACCAAATTTTTATCTAAGTGCGAGTGGGGTTGGGTTACGTGATTTGATTCACCATCCATTAATAATAAATTGAAAAGTAAAATTTTCACCTATGAAAAAAATTCATGTAGTTCTCACCCACCCACATCACTACACCTTAGGTTGATGACTTGCGCTTATGGAGTTGGGGTTTATCAGTCAAATGGTAGTTTGGTCAAGTCTTATTTGTTGTTAGTGGTTTTGTCATGAGTTTGTTAGTTTCTTTGCTTAAATTTGAGTCAAGGATATGGCGTGACTTGATTATATTTTATTTGGATTGCTTGATTACGGGGGATTAGGTGTCTATTTGTTTGCACACCATGAAGCTTTCGGTCACACGTGCACATAGGTCATGTTGAAATTTTTCAATAGGCTATGGATTGCCTAGGGTTGTCCAGTTTAGTCTTGTCAATCTTGTTCTTTTCCTTAAGTTTTCTTATCTCAATTGTGGTCTATTTATTGGTGTTTTGCACGAATTCCCTCCGTTTTCTTGGTTTTGTATGTTTTTGCTTAATAGTCTAAATGGCACCTTCTGAACCTCCTATGCTTGTGATTCAATATCTTCCCCTTTAGACCGATGATTGTTCTCTCGTACTAGATGCGATTGCATTTGTAAGGCTAGTTTTCATCTTTCTGTGGCCCTGAAGTTCCCTACAGTGGTGGATGCAAAGCTTTGTTACTCTTTTCTAGAGACTTACAAGAAGCTTTCGGGCTTGGTTTATGGCCACAATCAGTTTTATTTATCCCCTGCTACTGTCAATGAGACCATGTTCTTGCCCTTTTCAACTTCCCCTATGCCTAGCGGTAGTCATTTATTATCCATTGCAAATATCCTTGCCTTGTTGTAGAAGAAGAGCTCTACTCTTTTGGTAGCGAATAAGGTTATCACCAGTTTAAGAGTATTAGTGGCACATATTTGCTCTCCTTTGTGGAAGCCATTATGCCAATTCCTCCAGGATTGATTTAGGTGGCAATGTCTAGGGAACTATTCATTGTGTTTGTGAAAATGCTTGAGGGGGTTAAGTTTAACTTGAAAACCTTTCTATTGGCTAACTAGATAAGCATTTTCAGCATGTAAAGAAGAGTCAACTTAGTATTGTTTCCTATGGGGTTTTCTATAGAAAATCATTCAATTGGCACCCCACATGTGGCATTTCTGCACTTGATCCTGTTCCACTTCCTCATCAGTCTCCTCCTTTTGTTCCTTCTCCTCCTATGCAACCTAACTCAGATTCAATATATGTGCTCCTTGTCAAGATCATAAGAAGCACAGCACCGCACACAAGGTTCTTCTGATCCTGCCCATGTTCTGTTGCATGTGGTACATATTATGGTACTTGAGGTGTCTAGTAGCTCGCTTCCCCCATTCCTTGCATGTCCTAATTTGTTTGTGGTACAAAGGGAAGGTACACTGGATTCACAAATTGCTTCATCCCTCAAGATGTTAATTACTAGCACCTTGTTTTCCCAGCTCATGTCAAATATCCAAACTACAATGGACATAGCTTGGACTTTTGGTCTCTAGTCTTGTCTACACAGAGTTTTTGCCTCTTTGTAAGACAAGGTGAATTCCTTGATGTGTCAATTGAGCAAGGCACTAGAAAGTTTGGGTTTAGAAAGGTCTACCCTAAAGTTGCAAGCTTAGAGGCAAATAAGATGTCCATTACTAAAGAGAAGGATGACATTTTGGCAGAGATGCTTACTTTAGAGATGAAGCTTAGTGTTTGTGAGGGAGAATTAAAACATGCCCAAATAACTGTGGAATTTCAACAGAAGCATATTTATGAGTTATAGTCTAAAATAGTTACCCTCTCTATTCCCCCTCCTACTCCTATTACTCTTATAATTTACAAGAACAAGCTAAGTTGTGTGATATCTTTGCTACCAAGGTGGAAAGGTTACAGTATTGTATGGATTGTGTGTAGAAAGATTTACTCATTACACTGAACTTGCCTCCCCTCCATCTTTCTTTTGGCTTAAATATCATTAGCAGAGGTTGGCCTTATATATCTTTTTGAGTAATGTGGATTTACAACCTCCAAGGGGATGGTTGACAAAATCTTTGGTTGAGCAATTTGCTTAAATTAGTGTTTGATAGAGCCTTGGATGACCCGCTTGATCCTCAAGTTAGATTACTCTCTTTCATGTATATTAAAGGGGATTTGGAAATTCTAGATGACGAGGAATTGAATATTTATGTGGGGGACGTGGTTTATTCATCTTCTTACCACTAAACTTGATTCCACTTCTATTTTATCTTTTACCCTTGCTTTATTCCCTCATATTCTAGTTTTTACTCCATACCCTTTTCTTGTTGTTCCTCCTATTCCTTCCACCTTTTGTTTAGAATCACTTAAAGCCTTTTTAATATCATTTTCTTCATTTTCAACATCATTATCTTTATGATTTCCATCTTTTTATGATCTATCATATCCACCTCTTCAATGTTCTATCCTCATTCCTATTCCACCTCCTACAAAATATATCAATCCTCAGTATGTATTGGATACTCTTGGATTTGATAATTCCATCCTCCATCAATGGAAGTGGACTTTATATGATTCTATGATAGGATGACTTGTGTTCAATTGGCCTCTCATTTCTGGGTCCTAGGAGACTCCTTCATCATGTTCAAACTCCTATCTTCAATTTGCTTGGTGTGTATGCTCAATCTGAGTATACTTTTGTACATCTTGCTACACATTTTTATTTGTATATTACCTTCATGCATCAACCATCGAATAATCTGAACACTCAAAAGACCATTCCAAATTTGACAATAAATCTTAAGAAGGATGTGACTGTTGCTCAGATGGATGTGCTGTACTACTTTGCATAGGCTTTTCCTACTAGATTCATTACCTTGTTGGAAAGGATGTGTTGCTTGTAGTTCCTTTAGAATATGCACCTCTCCATTTTTTTTGGATGAAAGTGAAACCCTAGAACGTCTCAAGCTTAGTATGAATTTTAAGAAGAAATATCTTCATCCTATATAGCAATGGTATAGTCTTTGGATGTATCATCTTTTTAATGAAAATTCTCATTCTTTTTAGCTCTATTTTTGGAGATTGGTGCAATTAAGACTACGTTTTACTGTGGATTTGTAAGTGTTGTGATCTATGTTTTGTGATGTGTGTTGTGTGTATATTATCGTTGTCTTGAGGAGATGATGAAGTTGCTATTGAAGAAGATCGAAGCTAAAGTTAATCAAAGCTGATTGGAGATTGAAGTTAAAGATCATCTAGATGATTGTGTGCTGCAATGTAGAAAACTCTCATATCCTTTACTACTTTGTTTGATTCTAGTTTAGCATACTAAGAATTGATCTATACTTTAAGGTGTTTTCCTTTCCGTAATTTGTTTGTTAGATCCATGTTATTTTAAAGAATGGATGGAGTCGTGATTGGTTTCTACATATTGATGCTTGTTGAAGATAAAGTGATGAGCTAGATTTTGAGCTTTTAGTATCCTTTTTTAAGATCGTGAGGATGCTCCCTGACTAAGTGTGGATATATATTGAGTGTTGAAATGATTGTATGTTTAGTTGTTTTTTGTTGATTTTTTGGATGATTTTTGGTTGATATGAGGATGTGTTGATTGAATTTTGATGATTTTAGAAGTGTTTTGAAATGGTTTGATTATATTGGGAGAGTCATGATGGTTTTTGGTTGAGATTTGATGTTCTAATAGGTCTTGTAATGAGTATGTTTGGTTTTGTCATGTCTGTTTTGCCTTTGGTTTTGTTAGGTATGTTTTGCCTCTATTTTGATTTAATTTCTTTTTGTTGGTGAGGTTGAGATTGTGAATAAGTTTTTTGAGGAATGATTGAGAGAATTTTGGATGGCTTGAAGTGATTTTGGTTGAAGCTGCATCGTTCTTATACTTTTTGTTGACCCTTTTGTTGAGCTTTTGTAGAGCCTTTGTCTTTGTTTTGTTTGTTGCCATGGATATTTAGTGGGATGGATGTTTAGCTTGGGAATGTTTTGTGATCTTGGAAGAGGACAAATACAAGCTCAAGGTAGCTTGAAGAAGCGAAAGAAGTAGTTGAAGAAGATTTGAAGTGAAGTCTATAGTGATAGTGACAATAGTGAGTTTGTAATAGACAATGTAGTGGCTCTAGTGACTCTTCATATTAGACATACCTCTTGGGAGGGGTATCCACAACCAAGAAAGGGTTATTGAGGATTATTGATTGTAATTCCAATGTACTATTGAGTGAGGATATGTGTGAGAGAGATTAAGTGTGAGAGATAACCATTTCTATGCTAAAAAAACATTGTATCTACATGAGAGATTGAGAGAATATTATGAAGACATTGAGGATGGATACTATATAATGAAATTCCATTCAAAGTGGAGTATTGTTTTGTGTTTTTGTGGTTCTTTGATGGATTATAAGAAGAATATGCAAAATGCAATCAATTTTATTAAAGATAAAATCGTGGAAGATTCTTTCTAAGATGATGCGTGAAGATTTGTTGTGCATGGTGTTCTTTTTCTTGTTGTCGTTACGTATAGGATGAAAACAAGCTTGTTAATTAATACAATATATATTTTCTTGAAGTAAGATCCCTAGTTCCTTGGTGTTCTCTTGAGAGATCCAAGGACAAAGAAAGATTTGATTATAATCAAGAATTTTGGGAATCGCAATTGTGGAGCAAAAGTTATATCCATTTTTCTATATAGGTGGTCACTAAAAACAACTCCTTAGCAGCTAGGCAAGATACACTATTTTGGTCTAGGACTACTCCTTATCCAATTGCAACTTGAGATTTCAGCAAATCTGTCTTACCTACATATAATAAGGTCTATTTAAAGCCCATAAATACAAGGATTGAAGCTCTATTCTCAATAACTTGGGTAATAAGTGGCAAAGAAGTCCACCTTTCAATGATAATGGGACATCAATTCCACATAACAATGTAAAGTCAAGGGCAGCCCATCAATTTATACACTCAACCTATGAGCAAGGTGGTCCATCAAGAGTTAAGGAAACATTTCAGCCTCCTTCTAACTATTGGAATTGGGGAAGATCAAACTTTGAATCTTCAAAGGATCATGGATAACATGTTGAAAAAGAGTAAGACATTCATGGGTGTGACTCATCCTATAAGAAGTTTTATCCATAAAACTCACAAATGCCTAATGCAAGAAATAGACAAGGTATGATGACCACATGGAACTAACTCCTTTGTTCATTACTCCTTTGGCAACAAGAAGAATGGTTATCAATCCTTTAACAACAACCATGGATAGCCAATATTGGATAATCTCTCTCCAAGGCAGCAATCAAGTGGTTTACTTGAGAACAATGGTCATCATTACTATTGTGATAGAGAGTACAAAGAGAAAATCAACATATCACAACTCAAAGGGGACAATCTGTCACCAATAGAGCTTGAAGAATGGATTAATAAATTGGAAATATATTTCACTCTCTATCCACACCATGATGAAACAAATATTTGCTATGTGGCTTTACATATACATGGTGGAGATACATGATGAATATTGGGCAATTCATTCATACATAGAAGGACTTTAAATCAGCCCATGATACAAATTTTTGTATCTCAAAATGGAAAAAAAGATTAAAAAGGAAGTGGTATGATCTTAGATAGCAAGGCTCTATGGTTACGGAGTATTCCAGCTAGTTCCTAAACCTTTCCATGTATGTTGAGGGCATTTCTAATTCAACCAAGTTGAATAAGTATATTTTTTGGATTAGATCCAAACCTTTTAGTAGAGATGGGGACAACAAAGCCTACAAATGTACATGCAGCCATATAATATGTTGAACATCATTGCCGCATGTTTATAGAAGAGAAGTGAGCTCCTTTTAGCCTAAGATAGGAGCCACTCATCACTCAAATCAACCAATAAGTTTTAGACATCAATTCAACTAGCAAAGGGAAGCTTATTGACAGTGTATACTTTCAACAAGCAAGGGAACAACTTCATGTATATTGCTAATCCAAAAGGGGACTTCAACAGAGCTGATAGTGGAGCTAAATAGACACCCAATACTGTTAGTAGTAAGCCCTTCTCTAATGACAAGCTAAAAGGATTGTGTTTCAAATGTGGAAAAAATTGGTCACCTGATCATAAACAAAAGTGCAAAGCTAACAATGCAAATTTTAATCATAGAAGATTTAGATGAAGATGAAGCCCAAGAGGAAGGTGAAATGCAATATGAGGCAACTCTTACTTGTGATGAGGTACATCATCGTGATGATCACCTTGTACAAGAGGATTTAGAGCTGGCCAATAGGTTTCCATTCGATCCAGGTGGATTATTGTTGGATAATTATTTAGCTCTTGCATGGCCACCCATGCAATGTTATATATCCCAAGATGCTTGGACGGATTGTAAAGGAGCGAATAAACTTTGGCTCAAAGGCATGATTAATTATAAGGTTATATTCTAATTGATATGAGTAGCACACATAGCTTTGTCTATGCCAAATCATTATTTGAGTTGAAGTTATTACCTCAAGAGATAGATACCCCATTGAAGGTACAAGTGGAAAATAGAGCTCAAGAGTTGAGCAAGGAGATATGCCTACAAATACCCATTAAGCTCTCATAGTCTTGCACCATTATGTTAGACTTGATTATCCTAGATATGGGTCCTATTGATATCATTATTTGCTTTGATTAGCTTAAAAATATTGGAAAGTTTTTCTTGGATCTTAATTGCATGTTTATGGAGTTTTCTTGGAAGTGGCAACAAGTAACACCTAATTGCATAGAGAGAAAACAAGTGGAAGTAATGAGAAAAAAGAAGATAAAGAGAGAGACCAATGCAATGTCTTATATTTTCACACTTTTTCTCTCAAAGGTGGATGAAAATCAGCAATCTTCAGCTCCTAAAGAGCGTGCTTCATATCTTTGTAAACTTTTGGAAGAGTTTAAAGACATATTTTAGCTTTCTACATCATTACCACCTAAGAGAGAAGTGGACCATTGTATTGATTTGACACTAATACTAAATCTATCAAGAAACCCCCTTATAGGTTATCAAAGTACAAAAGAGAAGAAGTAGAGAAATAGGCTAAAGACTTGTTGGAAATGGGATTTATTAAACCTAGTCAGTCACCCTTTGCTTCTCACATACTGCTTGTTAAGAAGAAAGATGGATCCTATAGGATGTGCATTGATTATAGGGACCCCAACAAGAGCACTATTCATGTACCCAATTCCTTGCATTGATGATTTGTTGGATGAACTCAAGGATGCAAAGGTATTTACCAAGATTGACTTGAGGTCAAGCTACCATCAAATAAGGATGAAGGAAGGTGATGAGTACAATACAAATTTTAGAATAGAAAGGGATCCCTACCACTTCTTGGTTATGCCATTTGGGCTTTTCAATGCACCTATACTTTCCAGACTCTTATGAACAAGGTTCTATGGTCATTCTTGTATAGATTTGTCTTGGTATTATTTGTCTTGGATCATTTGCAGCATGTCTGTATAGTCATTTTTACATTGAGATAAGATAAGCCTTTTACAAAGGAAAGCAAGTACACTTTTATGGCTAGTGAGGTTGAATATTTGGTTACATTGTGGGTAAGAAAGGGATCAAGGTAGATCCAAAGAAGTTACAATGCATTAAAGATTGGCCTATACCACAAAATTCTACTTCATTGAGAGGATTTCTAGGATAATCCTCTTTGTATTGAAGATTTATCAAGAATTATGCCCATGTAGTGGCTCCTCTCATTGATAGATTCAAGAAATATGCTCTCTTTTGGGATGCTATAACCATGAAGATTTTTGAAGAATTGAAAATTCTCCTTATTTCAACACCTATTTTAGTATGCCTAGATTTTTCTAAAGATTTCACCATCTATGCTGATGTTAGTGGCTATGGTATTGGGATTTTTCTATGCTAAGGACATGGTGTAATTGTCTATGAGAATAGAAAGTTGGATGATAAGGAAAGAGAAGTCCATATCTATGAGTAGGAAATGTTAGCCATATGTCATGCCATAAAGAAGTGGCATCACTACATTTATGGTAGCCATTTCAAAGTCAAAAGTGACTACTGAGTGTGCTAAAGCATTTTCTTTCATAGCCTAACCTATCTCCTAAGTAAAGAAGGTGGTTATCTGCATTACAGGGATATGACTTTGAGATCTCTTATATGGCAGGCAAGGATAATGTAGTGGCAGATGTATTATCTAGGATGTGGACATGTTTTGTTTCTACTATTTCTACTCTCTATAAATATTGGATCCAAAATATACATGAATAATATTTGTTAAATGAGCAAATATCCAACATCATGAGGAAAAAGTTCCAACTTTAAGTGGCAAAACCGACTTTCTTTTAAGAAAACAATCTTAGAGGAGATGCATTCTTCTCCTTTGGCAAGGGATACTGGTTTGTTTTAAACCTTTGATAAGATCCATAAATGATTTTATTGGAAAGGACTTTAAAAAGATGTCAAAGAAAATGTGATGCAGTGCTTACCATGCTAGTAGAATAAAGATTCCAATTTCTTGCCTAGTGGTCTACTTCAACCATTACCCATTCCACATGATAAATGGATTGATATCAACATGAACTTTATTACAACACTACCTACACAATATTGGAATAGTATTTTTGTTGTGATTGATCATCTTACCAAATCAGCCCATTTTATACCCACCAAAGTCTAGTATTTAGCTAAGTAAGTGGCAGATCAATTCATGGAAGGAATTTTCAAACTTCATGGTTTACCTATGGGAAGAAAACTAATTCCAAAGTACAACTTACAATGCACAAACCGATGGTCAAACTAAAAGAGTCAACAAATGGTTGAAAGTCTGTGATATTTTTTCCATGACACACAAAATGCATGGAATCATTTGATTCATCTTGCAGAGTTTTGCTACAACAACACATACCACATGAGTGTAGAAATATCACCATTTGAGGCTTTATATGGCTACAAGTTTCAAGTACCTTTTTCAACATTGTTTCATGATGAAGTAAAACCCCTTGTTAAGGAAGAACTAGAAAAGATCGAGGCCTTAATGAAGCAATGCAAGGAGAATATTTGAAAGGTTGAAGAGACTATGAAATCTTATGTTGATGATATGCGAAGGCATGTGGACTTTGAAGAGGGAGAATGGGTCTTCTTGAAAGTACCTAAGTCGTGTTATACTTCTCTCAAAGGTGAACATAATAAGCTTGCTCATCGCTATTATGGTCCATATCAAATTTCAAGAAAAGTTGGAGATCTTTTCTACCAACTTGATTTTTCTTCAACCACTCATATTCAAAAAAAATTTCATGACTCTCAACTCAAAAAGTATATTGGTCATGATATTCAAGTAGTTGAAGAACTACCTCCCCT
The DNA here is from genome assembly GCF_053477565.2 of Lygodium microphyllum. Taxonomy (NCBI): domain Eukaryota; kingdom Viridiplantae; phylum Streptophyta; class Polypodiopsida; order Schizaeales; family Lygodiaceae; genus Lygodium; species Lygodium microphyllum. Next base: position 155,091,548 of record NC_141141.1, on the reverse strand, counting down.
TGATGAGGATGGGTTAATCATCTACAAACTTGAGAGGATTGTTGGTAAGTGGAAGAAGTTCTAAGAAACCTTTTTATCATGGAATATCTTATTAAATGGAAGGGAATGCCTATGGAAGAATCTTCTTGGTAGCATGCTTCGTATTTGGAACAATTTCCATGGCTTTTCCAAGAGGATATAATACTCACAAAACAATGGACAACTTACTACATCATACAATTTTTACATTCGAAATAATTGGCCTACTAATGTCAAAATTAAATTTGAAGAAACACATGGATACCTACAGAAGTATACTTCATTTTTATATTGCATATATACCAATCTGAAATGTCTATCCAAAGTTATGGTCCATTTTCTATAGCTACCTTGCTCAAGAAAGAAATTTAAAAACTCATTGTTCAATCTTAATAAGGCTTCTCCAAGGTTACTCCAGCATTGGGCCTTCTATATTTATTTCTACCATTCATTTACCTTCTCTATCTTCAAGTTTTGAGGATTAAAATTTGACTAGGGATATATTATAATAAAATAATTTTTGTACCCTTTAGCTTAGTAAACAATATCTTAATTGGGACTAGAGTATAAAAGGCACATGTGTGTTGTTGTAATAATCTTTTAGCACATTTGTAAACTTCTCCATTTCTTAAAACTTGAGGATTCTTGGCTTTCCCACCAACATTGAGGGTGAATACTCAAAACCACCATGGCAAGATGTGGATTTCTTGCAATAGCCTCTCATCCATGATTTACATTGTACCTTTAATGTTATTTAGCTATGGCTTCATTGTGCTGTAGTTTTAATACATTTCTATCTATGGCATGGCTATGGCCATTTGATTCACTTTACGTTTCTTGAATTTCTTGTTATTTTAATTTAGTCTAAGCTAAGTCCATTTCATCTTTTTATTATATGAAAAGATGAGTTCTCATTTTTAAAATATTTTTGAGATTTTTCAAAACATTGAAATGATATATATTACTATCCAAAAATATGATACCAGAGTCTCGTGAGATGATGCAAGGCAAGTGTTGCAAAAGCTAGGCAGCATGGATTACAATAGTATACATGTCTATGTTAATGATTGTGCTCTCTTTCAAGAAGAATATGAGTCCATGGCTATGTGTCACAAGTGTGATGCTTATAGGTATCGACAAGACTTGTAGGGTTAAATAGTCCCTTGAAAGAGTCTCAAAAACTCTCGTTCATACCCCATACCCATCATATGTTTCAAATGTTAGGCATGGCAATCTTAACAACATGGCACGTACAAAATAGATCCATGGATAGTATCTTTTATATACTAGTAGACTCATGGGCATGGCATCACATTGATTCCATGTTTTCGAACTTTGCAAGAGAGACAATGAATCTTCAGTTTGTCCTTGCTCTGGATTGCATGGATCGATTTAGATTTCAATTGACCTCTTATAGTGTGTGGCTAATAATTCTTGTTAACTACAACATTTTGCCATGGCTTTCTACTAAGAACACCTAATCCTTAGCTTTCTTGTGCTTGGATGCTATAAAGTTAAGAATATGGATATCTATCTCCATCCATTAGTTGATGAGCTTAAGATGTTGTGGGAGAAGGGAATTATAGTAGAAGCTATGAGCAAGCATTGTGGGAGGTGGTCTACTAATATAGGGACCATTCTTATGTGGATTATGCATGACTTTCCAGGTTTATGACTCAAGTAAATGAGTCTCCATTCTCATTGCTTTCTCTAATATCGTACTTTTATGTTCATGTTGACTAGATACCATGGTTGTTGTAGGGCTAGTCACCTCAAGTTACTATGCATCTCCTGTATGTGGACCAAAGCTATGGACTTTCAAAGGTTTCAAATAATGAAGAAGTTAGTTTGTTAGGGAACACAACACTCTTGATAGAGAGCCATGCTTTAAGAGAAGGAGCCATGTATGTGGACCAAAGCTATGGACTTTCAAATAATGAAGAAGATAGTTTGTTAGGGCACACAACACTCTTGATAGAGAGCCATGCTTTAAGAGAAGGATTCCTTGGATGATCTCTAATGAGGATGAATGCCCAAATATGGTATAAGTGGAACATGGTCCATGATGAGTTGTTTCCAAGTGAAATGTGATTATTCTTAGTTTTCTATGGGTTGCCATATTGGACTTATTTTCAAACAAAATATCTTTTGATCCCATGGACATTTCCAAGAATTATAGCAACTTGTTGTGGGACTATATCACAAGAAAGAGAGACACTTTGGGGAAAGGATTGTAATGAAGGAGGCAGGAGAGAGAGAAGGAGAGGAGAGAGAGGGTGTAGAAGAGAGAGAAAGATTATAGGAAGAGGGAGAAAGAGAGTGACAAGGAGAGAGAAAGACTAGACAAAGAGAGAGAAAGACAGAAAGAGAGAGGAAGAAGCCATGAGAGCTTGGAGAAGGAGATGAAGATGAAAGGAGACTTGTATTAAAATCTGATGATCAAAAATCAAATCTCTAACACCTTATATACCAGCCAGTGTAGCTAGTATTTTCCCATTATTAAATCCCCCTCTCTTACATTCCATCCCCACCTGAAGGTTTTTTCCCTCAAAAGCAATTTGGACACTTATGATAACTGGGTAGGAGCAGATCATAGTACTACTCTGCTTCATTATTACAGGGGTATACAAATGAATGAAGAGATATTATTGTATATGATGGGTCATTGGGGTATGTACGTTACATGGTTCTTATTGGGGAATGATAAAAATGAATTTTGACCCAAGTATATTGAGTAACTACAGGACCCTGCTGTAGTAAGCCTATCATAACTTTCTATAGGAGACTCTGATTGGGCCATGCTACACATCAAACTGGAGCCCTTGGTAAGTGCTTTCATCCCATGTAGATTAGGTTTGGCTGTTCAAAGTTTAGAGAAAAATCTGGTGTAAAACAGTGAGCTATCTACAATCTTTCCTACACTAAAATATGGCCATAGATAACCAATTTTCAGCCAAAAGAGTCTACCAAAAAGATGGATGCTGGTCTAAATGAGATCCCAAGCAATCCATTAACCTCCTGGATCAAAAGATATTCCGTCATAATGATTGTCCAAGAGAAGAGAATGCCTATCAACCACATACTCCAATCCACCCGGATCAAATGGATACAATGAAGTATCCCCATAATCAAGTCCATGATCACATCCATAATCTCCCGGATCATAGGGAAGCACAATGCCATCTTCATATTCATGTATGCCCAAATTATGTATTATATCATCATTGAACATGTGCCAGTCATCATAACCATGGTCAAGGTACTCAGTATCAAATGCGTTCAATGGCTGTTGTAAACCTTGATTAAGTATAAACTGATGCTCAAGAATATCATCATGAGGTTTCTCTAAGAGTCTAAAACCTTTAGCATAACCATCTACATCTGCGAGTGCCTCATGTGATTCATCAATGAAGATGCCATCATCTTGTACATCTTGCTCTTCATTGTTCCCTTCTTGTACAGCTTCTTGGTCTTCTTGCTCATCTTGTTGATCATGTTGCTCATTATCCCAGTCTTGTTATTCAGCTTGCTCATTGCTCTCTTCTTCATGATCAACACTTGGAAAAGAACTCATCATTACATTTGGGTAATCATGAGGTATGAACTGACTGGGATATGGGGTACCATGGTAGTTATGGACTTGCTGCTAATCAAAGCTAGAAGATTACTGATAAGCATGAACATTATTGTCATGTCCATAAGAATTGGTCTGCTCAATTAAGAAAGGTTCCCATCTATAATCATGACTATGTTGCTGAAAAGGTGGATGCTCATAAGCATAAGCATGTTGCCCATAATAGCCATTCTGCTGCCAAGGTTCAATGGAATAATACTCTGCATTATGACATGGTACATCATGTTTATAAGCATTAACATGCTATCCAGATGTACTTGCATACTGCTCATGTTCATTTGCATGTTGTTGCTATTCATATTCATAAGATGCATGCAGATCATAGTGTGTACCATCAGCATATACATGTTGGCCATAAGTATAAGCATTTGATTCCAATCTTGCATGTTTTTCTCTGTCTGCCTTCGTAAGAGCAATATATTGATCGATTAAAGCTCCAAGTTTGTCAATATTAGCCCATGTTTGAAGCCAACATTGTTCACTAGAGCTGGAGCTATTGATCTCAGCTGCCATTGTAGTAAAGTTACTTTCAAAATCTTCTTGTTTGATGAGTATCAGCAAGGATGCATAACTTGTCTATTTCTGTTCTTGTCTTCCACAATGTGAATTGTGTCAATAAGCTATGTCAAATGCTAAGATCAACATTGATGCCTCTAGCAACATGTGGTTCATCTCTGTCAAGTGGTAATGTCTGAGCAGATTGAGATCTTAGTCTCTGTTGCAACTCAGATAGATATGGAAATATAGCTATCTCTGGGGGGGGGTGCTGTAATTTCAGCAGGTATTTGTTAACATCAACACAAAGGTTGCTAAGTCTGTTCGTGTAGATGAAAATTCCCTCTGGCAGCTTTGATGCCTCAATGGATCTTGTCCCTCAAGAGTGTTACAAACAGCCACCCAGCTCTGTGAGAAAGCACACCATATCTTTCTTTCAACCTGCTTGCAATGCCATGTGATTTTAGTGCCATTGCTCGAGCACATATGCCATAAGATATGCATGTGTTTGATACAATGGACTTGGTAGTGGCTTGCAACTCCTCCAATTTTCTGGGCCCAGCATTTGATTGCATGCATAGCATACGCCTATCGACAATGTCGTAATCAGATTACATGTTTGCAGTGCCCTCGGTGTGACCATCAAAGTACCTGTCTGCAATGTCAACATCAGAGTATATGTCTGCAATGCCATCATCAGACTACATGTTTGTAATGTCATGCAATCGCACTCAATATCTCCTGGACTTTTGATTCATGCAAACTCCACGGCTTGTCTTTAGCTAAAGCATGTCTTAATAGTACTGATCCACTTTACATCTGACATTTCCTTTCTCTAAGCATGATGAGAGCTATTGAGCTCTATTGAATCTCTTCCAATGAGATCAGTCCATTCTTGTCTGTATCAATTGCATTTGAACTGGTCTTGCAAATTCACAGTTTGATCTGCTCTGTTAAGATGATCACTAATGCCCTCAATGCAATATTTCTTAGGCGGCTATTTTTCACAGGAAGCCCATCCATCAAGCCAGAGTCTGATACTTGCAGGGAATCAAAAGAAAGATCATCAGCTATAGAATGCTGTAAAGGCCCCAAATCTCTGTATACAGGACTGCATTAGTGGCATGACAATAAGAAAGATCATCAGCTATAGAATGCTGTAAAGGCCCCAAATCTCTATATACAGGGCTGCATTACTGGCATGACAGTAAGAAACATCATAAGCTATAGAATGCTATAAAGGCCCCAAATCTCTGTATAGAGGACTGCATTACTGGCATGACAGTATCCAATGCATAACCATTGTATTCACAGTTTATGTACGAATACTGCATTCACTGTCACATCAGATTTTACACAAAGATGTATATACTATTGCATTCACTGAACTAGCAGGTTCTACACTGTAACAATAGGTATGTTCCAAGTTTTAGCAGTCAGAAGTACGACATCCCAGGTTGTTTATATATTTGCATTTACTACATTTTCAAGAAATATCCATAACATGTCTCCTTTAGTTCAGGCATCCCGTGTCACATCCGAGCATTCAGAGCTCAGAGCATTCATCTCTCAGAGTGTACACAGCATTTTTCTCTCACTGCAACATGACTAGTATTGCATGTAGTCGATCACACCAGGTCTGCAAACGTCACGTCAGACCAGCATTAACGACACATCAAACCATTAACATCACTTGGTAGTTGAAAATAGGATAGAGAAGTGGATAGATATAACCATGGAGAAGAAGGTGAATTATTTTTGTATGCTACACCATGTATCCATGGAGAAGTAACTTCATAGATACGAGGTCACTAGAAGGAAATGAGAGATAGTGCAATAAAAATTTTGGTCTAATACATAACAACAACATGTTTGATACCCACAACACCTAGAGAAGTTGCCGTAGTTTATGCCTACAAGGTGGTTGTATGACTCATTAACAATAACATCAAATGAAGAGGACAAAGTCATAGGAGAGGAGTGAAAGTTCTCCAAGGGATGTAGCCTTCATCAATGTTGTATCTATCAATTGTAAGTGACAACTAACCTAAGTGTTTTAATACATGGTACAATGTCTATATTGTAATGTAGTTGTGTGGGTGACATTTTGAGTAGAGTGTATTGATCAATTGTGCTCAACAATAAATTGTGGTGTCAAGGAAAAATTTGAGCAAGAAAGTCAAGGTTGAGCCACATATTCAAATATTCTAGTAGATGAAATGGACTACTTTGGAAACTTGCAAATTATGATTTTAGTAGATTATCATTGCTTTTCCATAATCATATTTGATGTCCAATGGTTTAAAGTAGTATTGAAAGGAGCGGGGGTACTGCTTGATGAGGTCTATATGGATTCTTGGAGGTACATATAGAGAAGAGATGGAATGATTTTGCAAGACACACACATCTTGTCAAGTCATTATGAGTAGGTATATGTCATTTTTTTGTTTTAATTCAAAAAATTAAAGGCCATAAATATATTTTATTTTGTACATAGTTCTTAATTAATTCCATACAGGTGATCTTCTATGCTAATCTATAACAACCTTTTTGATTGTATGTTGTGTCTCTAACACCTTAGATGGCTCAAGTGTATGATGAAAACAATGTCCCTACTATGGATGAGGATGGGAGAAGGACTTCTAAGAAGAATAGGATAAGAAGGGCTTGTAGTATGTGGAGGAAACAAGCATAGGAAATCCAGCATAACCAATGGAGGAGATAGGTATACAAGAAATCTTTGAGAGCAAATTAGACTCTTCTTTTCGAGTAGACCTCTACCCACAGAGGGAGGTAGCTCAAGTATGTCTCACTTGATTCTTGGAGGTAGTGGCCTTGGTGGATGTTGTTGGGAGCTGTAAACTTCCTCTCCTTGTCGTACCAACACTAGTTTCGAGGGATATTATGGAGATACTAATGTGATGATCACAAGATTGTTTGATACTCCTCACTCCCATGTAGTTCTAAAGAGAGTGGCTTTTGTGGTTGCTATGGAGATATAGATGCAGTTATTAGGGAAAATATGGACTCAAAAAGGGCCTTCTAAGAAATTGATCAAGAATTCTTAATCTTGGATTAGTCTTTCTTCCATGTTCATCATTGTATGCTTTTTGTCCCCTGGCTCCCCAACAATCCTAGGCTCCACCTTACTTTTGTTGTAGGCCCACCTAGAAAGGAGGGGATCTCCTTCTTTTTTTTCACTTTAGTAACTAGACTTTTTCATCCTCCAAACACTCTTTCAAAAGTGCCACATCAATAACTTAGATTTATTTTTAGTCCGAAAAATATTTTTTTTGAATTTCTCACAAAAAATAGACTTATTTCTCTCAAAAGGTGCCCAATCATATTGCAAGTTAAAATACTCAATTTTAGTACATATTTTTGAATTGAATAGCCTCCAAATCAATTTATACTTTTTTATATTCTCATAAGTAGTTCTTGAGACCTTGCAAAGATAGTTACGTATCCTCTTTATACTCATCTACTCCTCCTAAGTGCCATATTAGTAGGGTGGATTAATTATGACCCCAAAAGTGAATTTTTCTCTCCCCTCTTAAAAATTGATATTTTCCACCTCTAATGGTGCTTGACCATATTATATACACATCTAAATATTTTTCATGTATTCTTTTACTCTATGATAATTCTAAATTATTATTATTGTGACAAACTTAATCTACTCCATTTACTTGCCTAACTTGCATTTCCTAATGGAACTGCTTAGGGACATAAGTAATTGTAAGAGGAAAGTGGATTTGCACGTTCGAGTGGATGAAGAGTATACTCTTACAAAAACCCCTTATAGTAAGTGTGACCTAGATGCAACATCTGCTTCCCAATATCATTCAGAGAGAAAGAAAAGCATCTATCTTTGGGTAGATGATTGCTTGTATCCTAACAACCCTAGCACCAGGCTAAATCCACCTTTTGATTCCACTTATTCATTGCTCACTTTTATTGGGGATGGTGAACAAGGTCTACTAGGCTATTACAAATGCTTGGGTAGTAATCTTCAATTGCATCAATATTATCAATCAATGTTATATAACACTCAGTAATCTTTGCTATAATACTAGGGTTCTCTAAATGTGTTGCAAAAAGCCCTTCAAGACTAGGAAAACAAAGTACAAAGAAGAAAAATTAAAGCAATGCAAAGGAGCAAATGGAGAAGGGATAAGAACATTGTAGAAGCAAAATTACAAAGATGTAAGCAATCTTCCACGGGTTACAAGGAAAGGAAACATTAACTAACACCATTGTTGTCACTATCTGTTAATGGTGGAGTGCAAAAAAGACATGCACAAACATTAAGGTTTGTGATATTCTATTGACTAAAATTTAGTTTAGAAATAACTACATTTCTTAATAATTTGCACCTTCTTTAAATGAAAAATTTTTATGATGCCAAAAGCCAAGTGAGGGCAAGTAGTCGGAGCTTCTAAAAGCATTCTTAAAATGTAAGCATATGATTGTAATCTTGAGAGACTCTTGACATCAATCCCTTCACCTTGATGCTTTGAATGAGGTTCTTAAGAATGTTCTTAATAGCTTATCAGTGGAAGAAGTTTAAATCACATATGATACAACTGGCATTAGTCCATAAGGTTATGAGGCCATACACAACATGATAGCAAATGTACTAGCTCACAACATGAAATGCATTAATTGGAGAGTCGATCATTAGGAAATGTTTTTTTAATTGTGGAGCGGATGGAAGTAGAAGGCATCAAACTCAAAAAATTTATTTTCTTCGAGTATGATGAGTTCAACAATATTTTTGTTGACCTAATTAAGTTGCAGTGTGCAAAGGCTCATTTTTATAAGGTGCAATGGACACAAGGTATTGATTTGTGATATAATATTAATAATACAATCTAATGTACTTATATTGTAATATGCTTATGATATAGTATGTTAATCATAGGCAATGGTTCAACTTTAGAGTTTGTTGTGAAGCTGGATGAATGCCAATTTGTAAAGGGATACAAGTTGGAAAGAGTAGGACTTATGATTATGAATTATGCAATGGCCTACACTAAAGAAGAAACACTTATTACTCTATTCAATATGAAGTCAAAAGGGAAATTTGGTGGTTAGCGACATAGCTAAGGTACCTAAGGAGTCAAACAACATGCTATCATGGATTTTTTGATGGACCCCTTATCTTGATATAATTGCTAGGAAAACAAATGGTGAGAAGCTTTGTGTGGAAGGCATTTGAGAATTTAATGTCATGTTGAATTGTGACATTAAGGCAATGGAATCACTATGGTGTCCATATTGCATGAAAACAAACAATTGTTCCAAGTTTTTACAACATGTCATATGGAATGACGGAGCACTGGCACACAATAGAAGGGCACCTCCCAATAGGTCACGCTTGGACAACAATTAGAAACCTGTATTCCCTATTGACATCAACAACATTCATTTCTGCACTTTACATTGCCTTATGCACATATTTGACAAGCCCTTAAAGTTGCACATCAATTATGTACACACAATGAAACCTCCACCTAGGCGCCAAGAAGCTATGGAGAAAATTGAGGAGTTATTGAACTCCATAGGCATGCATGGAGGCAAGGTTAAGACATTGGGGCTAACTCATGATGTAGTCCAAAAGATATCTATGAGCAGGGCAAGGCCAAAATATTCCTAAGCAACATAATTGGAAAGTTATCAACACTAAAGTGGGAGCTTTGGAAAGATCTCTGTCAATGTAGTATGGACTTAGAAAGAAATCTCAACATTAGGAATACTCGATCCAATCTAACATTTCTATGATAAACCAATGTCCATAATGTTGAAGCCCTCAAAAAATCCTTCAATACGATCAGAATTCCATCAAGTAGTTAATGATTTCACAAAATCTATTGTCAATGAATGTGAAGGAACAAACATCACCCATTGCATGGTACCAAATTAATTTACCTTGTTGTACTTTATTTTATGAGTATAGTTTGGTGTTGTAAATTAATGCAAATATGGATCCTTGAGAATATGGAGCACACAAGCAACGAATGTCACATTATCATGCTCGTGGTGCCTATTTTAAGAATACTTGCCATGGAGGTGGTCACAAGAAAACTAGCTACCTTGTTGAAATGTTCAATTGGTTCTATAGATACACATTTGGTTGTTCAATCACATTAGAAAATTCAAGGACTAGTACTCTAGAAAAATATATTAGAAATGAAATACAAGCTCATAACAGTGAAAGATTATAGACTAGTAACGTAGCAAATACACATGCCACATGGCGTAGTAGAAGACAACATGATGGCTATGGATGGGCTTGTCCTTTCACTCCATGTATAACCATCCCTACCCCCTCCCCTCCCTTCACGTATGTGAATCCTCCCCCGAGCTTCCCATTTAAATAGAGAGTACAAAATTCTTTCTTATACTTCACTCTTATTCACATGTAGCCATCTAAAGTTCCTTTCTCCACAAGAATGGCCTGTAGAATGCAAACCACGCAACCCCATCTATTTCTTAGGCAAAACCAAAAGCTATAACCATGGCATGTACAAGGGAAGACCGTGCTTGAAAAGTACAAGGGAAAAAGGCGGCAGGGGGATGACGACGATGATACCTTAACCGATGATGAAACATACAAGCCATCTGATGAGAGTGGGGATGAGGAGTATGGAGATCAACAAGAAGAAGATGAGAAGCATGAAGAGCAGCAACAAGATCAAGAGGAGGATTCCACGAGCGAGAAGACACATAGTGATCAAGAGCAAGGAGATGAAAACCTATACCATGGCCATGGCAAATGTCTTATGGAGGGAATCCTTAGTGGTGAAGGCCTTGCTCCTGTGTAATAATTGACAAGACTTCTTGCACCACCGCAACAATCCCCTCAGAAACAACTAGCCCTAATGGCTCCACCAAGGGCACATTCTCCCCAAGGACACTAAACAAGACCTCCAGTAGCATGAGTGCTAGGGCAATAGAGGAGGAGGAGGAATTGCAACCTGAAGGCGCTTAGAGAGATAAGGAAATATCACAAGAGTACAAACCTTTTAATTTGCAAAGCACCATTAGCCCACAATGTAAAGGAAATTTTATGGAGCTATGAGATGACAAGTGGATGCAGGGTGTAGCGCTAGAGGCCTTGCAAGAGGCAATAGAGGCTTACTTAGTAAGCTTGTTTGAGGATGCATACCTATGTGCAATATATTCAAAGCATGTGACACTCATGCACATAGATATGCAATTAGCTAGGATAATTAGAGAGGAGAATGGGACTAGAGTCCTCACAGTTGTACAATTTTTATGATAAACCTAGCTTGTAATCCATGTGTGGAGCCTTTTGCTTTTACTTCAATGAAATGAAATTCTTTTTTTAATACATATTCTTTCACATCTATTGGCGAGTTTTTAGTAAAGCATATTTTTACTTACACTGATTGAATATGTTTAATGCTTGTCATACTACTCCCATGATAAATGTTATGAAGTTACATATGAGTAATTTTTTTTTCAGTGATGGGAGAACTATTTTCCACTCACAAAGCATTAATTACATTGTTGAGGGGTTGATGGGTGGTCAAAGGTATGCTGCATCTACAATTGGATTGAAAATAGCAATGTCAAGGGGTTGCTAGGGATTGCAAGGTGAAAAATCTTGCCCATGATGCGTGAGATAGCATGCCGTTGCGGGGTTTTTGCCCTGCAATTTCTAGCAACCCCCTGCATAACTATTTGGGCTCTTTGAGTGCAACACAATGTGTTCGGCAACAAATTTTTGTTGTGTTGCATGTACACAATTGAATTGGATTAATAATAGGACACCATGTTTTGGAAATAAGTCATATAAAAAGGAAAGTGTATTAATATGTAACATATGTTTACCATGAGTAGATTTTGAGTAGGGCATCACTATATAAGCACATGAAGTATAAGGCAATAAGTTTCAGTACATTAGTTACTCCGAAGAGACAACTCTTTGATGGCTTCAACCGCTTCTTTGCAGTGTCTCTTGGCTGTAGGTAATTGTCCCTCCACAACAACAACCACCACCGCTTTTGGAGTCTCGAATGCACTCCCTAATGCAACTAAGCACCTGACCATCCTCCAATGTAAGTGTGTGTTCCAAACATGTGTCTCACTAGCTCCTTCTCCACAAGAATGATCTTCTTTGCATTTGTAGTAATGCTCGAGACACATAGCACCTTTGAAAGTGCTTTGAGGATGATAAGCTAGGCACAATCAATAGGAGTGAAGTTGACATACACCATAGTAATATAATGAGGGGGAATGCACCCAATGTATTTGAGCTAGGGTGGCATATCTTCCAAAATCCCCATTGGCCCCACTATCTACTAGCAAACTCATCAATATCTAGCATGGCCTTGAACCATAAGAAATTTCATTAGATAAATCGGCTAAACTAAATAAATACACACATGAGCTATTAGATTTACCTCCTTGGCTTCATCAATTTCAACCTTGGTCTCCTTTGTTAGGTCCAAGCTAGATTTTGATTCATTGATTGTTGGGGGAATGGTGTCAATTGCATCCATAAGGGTATCCACCATTGATAATGGAAGTGCATATACAAGGAAGAATGTGCAATTAAATACCTAATGCTATTGCTAGGGACCAACATGAGTATACAACACCTCTATGCACACCATCCACCTAATCCCAACCTTCTTCGAACATAGATTCAAGGAATGTTTCATCTATACCTTTGCAAATGTACATAGAAGGAGAACGATGTAGATTAGTAGCCTTGAAAATATGCACAAAAACTTGAATTGGTAGAAATCAGGAGAGTCCCTCAGATCTTGACACTTTATTATAGAACCTCATAGAGCGATGAATATCATTTAGTATTTTTATTGCCAGAAGCTACATGGATCACCAATCTAGGATCAGCCACTCAATTGAGTCAAATGGTGGGCAAGGAAGAAGTTCAAGAGTGCCATATGGATTTGGAGATGTAGGTACCAAATATTTATACTCATAAAAGAAAAATTTTGAGCAAAGAAGGCTTTATGAAGACTTCCCAGTCATCAAGATTTTGCCTAGATCAACATGCAAAGCTTCATAGGTTCCAGTTAGCCTCTTGAAAGGTTGTTTCTCTTCTAAATTTCATGAAAAAATATCTACAAAGGGAGATTATACATGTAAGTAGATGAAGTTCACGACTACAGAGCAACTAAACCAAGAAAAAGGGAATACCATGGAGACTTACAATTAGATGGGAAGATATGAATACAAACTAGGGGGCCAAGTTTCAAATCCTTTGCAGTGTAAACATGTCACACTGTTGCAACTAAACCTCCCCCTCAAATCTTCTTAAACCTAAGCAATCTATCTTTCCAATAATTTTTTAGTAAATCACAATATCTTACTCAGTGAGGGCATGCTGCTCTTGGTTGCATGTACACCCATGAGTCTTTCTTGAATGTTGCTTTTGTTTATTGTCCATGCTCATCCATTGTATTAGAAATATAGACAACCTTGATGGAATCTTAAGAATGTCATTAATGACCTGTAGATGCCATTAGAATGATTTAGCAAGAAGAAACTTGTAGTTCTTGTGAGGAAGACAAGGAGCTTACTATAGCAATGGGAGAAATGATGGCTCTTGAGTATCAATTGTTCCCTTGTGGCTATGGCTATGGATGTGGTAGATTTGATAGGAAGAATGCCAAAAGAAGCAAAAATTCTTAGAGAAACACACCAAAAAGGTTTTTTTTGAATTATACACAATATGACTTGAGTTTTTTGAGTAAGAAGGGGCCTTTTGGGAGAGGAGGGAAAATTTTCAAAATTTACCTCTCACTTTTGGATGCCCTATGGGGCTCACCTAGGATAGGTGACAAGTTGTCAGAGGTAAAAGTTAGGGGGTTGGGGGAGCAAAAGTGGAGATAGGGGGACAAGTCTACTTTTGGTGGGCCTAAGGGAAAAAAGAAAGTAGATGAATTATGTACACCACCCACTCTCCCATTGGCCCACCTCAAATCTCTTATCATTAGGAGAGTCATTAACTTTAAAGCTAAAGGCTCCTTTTTGAGTCCATATTTTATCTAATGATAGTATGTTTATCACATGCAATGGCTCAACTTTGGAGTTTGTTGTGAAGCTAGATGAATGCCAATTTGTAAAGGGATGGAAGTTGGAACGAGCAGGACTTATGCTTATGAATTATGCAATGGCCTATACTAAAGATGAAACAAGTGTTTCACCATTTAGTGTGTAGTCAAAAAAGGAAATTTGGTGGTTGGCAATAGTAGAGGTGCCTAAGGAGTCACACAACGTGCGGCACTATCATGGATTTTTCAGTGAACCCCTTATCCTGACATAATTGCTAGGCAAAAAAATAGTTTGAATCTTTGTGTGGAAGGCATTGGATAATATAATGTCAACTCGTGCTTGAGGGGTGATCTCAAAATACTCGAGTGTATGTTGAATTGTGACATTAAGGCAATAGCGTCACTATCGTGTCCATACTATATGAAAATAAATAATTATTCCAAGTCCTTGAAACATGTCATGTGGAATGATAAAGCACTAGTATGCAATAGAAGGGCACCTCCCAATAGGTCACACTTGGACAAGAATTGGAAACCCATATTCCCTGTTGACATCAACAACATTCATTTTTGCAGTGTACATTGTCTCATGCACATATTTGACAAGCTCTTAAAGTTGCACATCAATTATGTGCACACAATGAAACCTCCACCTAGGTGCTAAGCAACTATGGAGAAAATTGAGGAGTTATTGAAATCCATAGGCATGCATGGAGGCAAGTATAAGAGGGGAGTAAAATGAATTGGGGCTAACTCATGACATAGCCCAAAAGATATCTATGAGTGGGGCAAAGGCCAAAAGATTCGTAAGGGGGAAATTTATCAATGTTGAAGTGGCAGTTTTTGAAAGATCTCTTTGAATGTAGTACAGACTTAGAAAGAAATCCCAACATTAGGAATGCTCAAGCCAAAGTCTGGCATTTCTTTGATAAACTAGTGCTCATCATGTTGAAACACAATATAAAATCCTTCAATATGATTAGAATTTCATCAAGTAGTTATTGATTTCACAAAATCTATTGTTAATGCATGGGGGAAAACAAACATCACCAATTACAGGGCACCAAATTGACTTACCTTGTCATACTTTATTTTATGAGTATAATTTGGTGTTGTAAATCTAATGTTAATAAGCCATATTTTTGTAGCATATATTGTATTGTATGCCCATCAACCATACTATTTGGACAAGTATGGGTCCTTGGAAATGTGGAGCACAAAAGGAATGAAGAAGTCATATTGCCATGCTCATGTCACCTATTTTAAGAATACTTTCCATGGAGGAGATCACAAAAAAACTAGCTACCTCATTGAAATGTTCAACTGGTTCTATAGATCCACATTCGGTCATTCAATCACATTAGAAAATGCAAGGGTTATTGCTCTAGAAAAATTGTTAGAAATGAAATATGAGCTTGCAATAGTGAAACATGGCAGAATATAGCAAATACACATGTTGCATATGGCGTAGTAGAAGATGATGTGATGGCTCTAGATGGCTTGTCCCTAGACTCCATTCCATGTATTACCATCCCTGCTTCCCTTCTCCCCTCTCCCCCCCACAACTAACTTCCCCTTTAAATAGAGAGTATGAAGTTCTTCCTTATACTTCACTCTTATTTGCCTATAGCTCTCGAACAAGCATAATATATCATTCTTTGTTTTCATTTCCATCATCAAATTGTACATGAATCTCAACTCCATTTAAAGCTGTAGATAATGTGAAAGATTTTTCTATTCTCTTTTCCACCTTAAAAAATTTAAAACTCTTATGCATGCATCAAAATATAGAAGACCATAGATAAAATCAAACAAACATACCTTTCTATGTCCAACTCAAAAGCTAAAATAATCAGTATTTACACTCGCTCAGAGCTAAATGTTCACGGATATTAAATAAGCTCCAATACTTGTTTACTAAGGATTTTTCCACCAACCCATTTGGCATATGAATTTCAATGTCAAAGGTTGGTCCACCATCTTTGTTGGACTCTAGGGGGATCCAATTGTCCACTTTTTTCATTCACCATTGATAATGGAAGCGCACATACAAGGAAGAACGTGTACTGAAATACCAAAATGTAATGCTATTTCTAGGGACTCGCCATGAGTGTACATCGCCTCTATGCATACCATCCACTTGATCCCAACCTTCTCCAAACTTAGATGCAAGGAATGTTTCATCTATATCTTTGCAAATGTATGTAGAAGGACAACAATGCAAATTAGTAACCTTGAAAATATGCATGAAAACATAAATTGGTAGAAACAAGGAGAGTCCCATGGATTTTGACGCTTTAGAGAACTTCATGGAGCTATAAATATCATTTTAGTATTTTTAATTGCCAAAAGTTATATGGACCACCGATTAGTGGTTGGCCACCCGATTGAGTCGAATGGCAGGTAAGGAAGAGGTTCGAGAGCACCATATGGATTCGAAGCTGTAGTTACTAAATATTTATACTCATAAAAGAAAAATTTTGAGCAAAGAAGACTCTAGGAAGACTTTCCAGTCATTAAGATCTTGCCTACATCAACATGCAAAAGTTTCATAGGTTTCAATTAGGCTCCTCAAATATTGTTCCTCTATTAAATTTGATGGAAAAATATAAGTAGATGAAATTCATGACTATAAAGCAACTAAACCAAGAAGAAGGGTATTACCATGGATACTTACAATTAGATGGGAAGATATGATGTGAACTAGAGGGGCAAAGTTTCACATCTTTGGAGTGTAAACATATTGCACTATTGCAACAAAGCCTCACTCTTGAACCTCCTTAAACTCGAGAAAACTACCTTTCTAGTGATTCTTTTAAAGTAAATCACAACATCTTACATGGTGAGGGCCTGTTGCTCTTGGTTTCATGTGCACCCATGAGTCTTTCTTTAATGTTTCCCCTATCCATTGTCCATGCTCATCCTTTGTATTATGAACATAAACAATCTCGATGGAATCTTGAGGATGTTATCAATGACTTGTAGATGCCATTAGAACGATTCAGCAAGAAGAAGCTTGTAGTTCTTGTGAGGAAGACAAGGACTTGACTGCAAGAAAGGGAGAAATGGTGGTTCTTGAGTACCAAGATAATGATGTCATTATGGCTATGGCTATGGCTGTGGAAGAAAGGAGATACTGGAAAGATTTGATAAATGGATTAGTGAAAAGGAGAGAAAGAATGCCAAAAGAAAAAATAGTTCTAAGAGAAACACAAAAAAAAAAAACCTTTTTTTGGACTATACACAATATGAAATTAGTTTTTTGAGTGAGAAGGGGCCTTTTAGGAGAGGAGAAAAAATGTTCAAACTTTTGGTGGGCCAAAGGGGAAAAGGAAGTGGATAAGATGTGTCCACCACCTGCTCTCCCATTGGTCCACCTCAAATCTCTTGTTATTAGGAGAGTCATTAACTCTTAAGCTAAATGGCCCTTTTTGAGTCCATGTTTTCCCTAATGGTCCCCCTCTCATCAATTGAGTGGATGCCTATCGCCCGTATTGGCTATACCTATAGACACTTTCACTCCTATGATATGGTAATAAAATAAATTTTGTATCCTTTTAGATTAGGAGTATTAACTTAATTGAGGTTGGAATATAAAAGGTAATAGTATGCCATTGTAATCATCTTTTAGCATACTTGTAAACTCCTCCATTTTCTTGGAGATTGAGGGTTCTTGCCTTCCCTACCAACATTGGGGGTGAATACTCAATGCCCACCATAGCAAGAGATAGATTTCTTATAGTAGCCTCTCATCCATGATTCTCATTGTACTTTTGATTTCATATAGTTATGAATTCATTTACTGTAGTTTTATTACATTTTTATCTATGTCATGGCTATGGCCAGTTGATTCGATTATTGTTTCTTGATTTTATTGCCATTTTAATTAAGTCTAGGTTAAGTTCATTTCAATGGTATCATGATGACTAGCACCATCCAGGGTGATTGGAGTTCAAGATTTGTTTACAGGACTTGGTACAATTTAAATTATAACTAGTCGGGGTTTCTTGCATTTACTCTTCACTATTTTTGGTGATCTTGGAGGGATCTTAGATGTTTTGGAAACTTGTGGACAAGAAGAGGCAATTTTGAAGGTTCTAGGACTAACCAAGGGTAATAGAGTTTAGAAAAAGTCTAAACTAGATTACTTTTTGTTAATCAAGGCTTTTTTTTCTCTCAGTTTGTCCCAAGCTTCCATGGTTGAAATCTTACTCAAATCTCTTTACCATGCCAAGATCTTCTTCTTTTGAGTACACAACATCATTCTTCACTTCCTTAGGAGAATTTTGAGCAACATTATGACCATTAGCTAGATCAAACTAGCCACATGGAATCATTAGCAAATTCAATGAAAAATGTGCTATAAATTTCGGGTAGCAAATAGACAATCATCTCCAGCTAAAATCTCCTAGGACCGTGATGCATCAAGTGTGATCCTTGGCAGTCCCTGAAGGCTCTTCAACAAGTTGATGTCATTATTTCAAGGTTGCATCAAGATTTAAGGTTAGCCATGGATTCTTTCTTCTCCCCTTACTTAGTATTTAGGACAATAGTGCATCTTCATTAATTTCTTCAAGATTTCATGGGATTTTCACTTCTTTAAGCTCTTGGAAGTATTCTTTTATCCTATTCTTTAGATATTGAGCCATTTCCTTCTCTTGAAGCTTCTTCTAAACCCTAGCAATGGAGTTTGTGGATAGCAAGCTAAATCTTACTCAATTCTTGTAATTTTCATAGGGCTTTTACTCAAATACCTCTTGAATACCACTCTTAACCTTCATCATGTAATAAGGAAGTAAGATTGAAGCATTTGGACAAGATTTAGAGAATTCTTGGTCTCTAATTTGAAAAAAATAGGATAGCCACAAAATTCTTCAAATTTTTTATCATTTTATGGTTTAATCATGGGAATGATAAAGTTTTACTTTAAATTATCAAGTGCAAGACCATTCCATCAATATTGATCCAATATTAGAGCAATGGACCTTGGTTTATAGCATTTGCTTCTTCTTCTTGAATACTTGGACAGAAATGGATTCCTGAAATCTCTTGGATTCTTGTTTCTAATCAAGAATTCTTGAAGCTTTGGATTGATCTTCAGCCTTACTTGAAGGCATTGATTTAGATTTATGGGTATTTGATCACTCTTCAATCAATGTAAGAAACAATGGTTTAGAATTGGCATTTTTGAAGCTTTTGAACACTTCAAGTGGACTCTTAATCAATGGAAGGCTTATATGGAGTTTCCATCAACTATTGTGAAGGCATTTTTATCTATTTTAGTAGGCTACATCAATCTCAAGCATTTAACAATGTACCATTTACTCTTTTCTAATCTGTCCAATTCCAATTGTTGAGGCTTAGCCAATTGTTGAAGGAGGGGTTGAATTGGATATGCCATCTTTGTTTGATTGATAAATTCAGTCCACTTATAGTGAAATTTAGTGCTTATTCATTATTGATTAAATCTCTATCATGAAATGATGGATAATTCAACCCATTAGCTCGATTTCTATCATTCATATTTTCATGGTTGAAACACGCATGATAGAACATTTTAATCTGAAAATTTCAATGAATTCTTGCTCAAAGTGCTTGCTCAATATTTGAATATTGATTTCTTGTGATTCTATACATTGAGATACCTAAGAAAATTGTAAAAGGTGAGTTTAGTAGATCGGTGAGTCATTGATTACTAAAAGTAAAACTTTCTTAGCCTTCTTCATTTCATTTAACTTCAAATTTTGCATCTTGTTGAATGTCCAAAGATTTATTTTAGCCATGCAAAGTATCATTGTTTTCTAGAATATTAGCTCTACCATATATATATACTGACTGAGGAAATAGGTTGAAGCCGGATGAGGTAGCAAGACAAAAGAGAGGTGACTCTCCCTTGGTATTTAGGTCTCCATAGTAGGAGTGCACAACTTGGCTCGAAAGGAACCTTGTATACCTTCTAGAGTTTTAGAGTCCATTTAGGTATCCCATCTACCATTTTATCCTTCATTATGGATGGAGGACTATGGAAGACCACTCAGGATAGAGTGGAAGAAGATTGAAGACCATAATTTGGGAAATAGGACACTAAAATAGGGTGAAACAGAGCAGTATGAACACTAAAGAATTGCAAGTCATTACAAGTGTACATTTCTATAGGAAAGTGACAGACAAGATGATAAGGTAGAATGCTGTTCGAGGGGTGCTAGGCTGCGTTGGCATGGAATTGACAAAACATGAAAATTGTAGAATTAAATAAGTTGATGTTATAGTTTGTACATTCACATAAAAATAAATTCAAAATTATATAATTTAATTTTGATATAGAAATTTTGTGCTCCACATGTAGAGGACAAAGCAAGATTTGATTTAACCAAGAAGTTTGGCAATCAAAGTTGTGTGCAGCGAAAGTTATGCCCATTTTACTAATAGGTGCTCACTAAAAATAGATCCAGGATAGTTAGGCAAGGCACACTGATTTGATCTAAGACTACCTCTTATCTAATTGCAACTTGTAATTTAAGTAAATATTCCGCACCTACACACATTAATCTTCATTTTGAGCTCATAAACACAAGGATTGAAGGGGTACAACTCTTGCTATAGTACAACTATTTCAATGACTAGAAATAATGAGAAAGAGCTGATATTGGAGAGTATAAATGAAGACTTAGTTGAGTATCAAGTAGAGATAAATTCATCCATTAGGGCAAAATGTCAGAGAGAGAACTAGGGAGAGAGAAAGAGGAGAGAGAAAGACTGCAGAGGAGAGAGAAAGACTGCAGGAAGAGAGAGAAATAGAGTGACGAGGAGAGAGAAAGACTAGAATTGGAGAGAGAAAGACAGGAAAGATGTAGAAGCCATGGAAGCTTGGAGCAAGAAGGGAGAGAAAGATTGTAATTGTATTGATATGTCAAAAAGATATGAAAAATTACAACTTCTCTCCTTATATACCAGTGTCAGTGTGACATGGCATATTATTAACATTCTAAGTATTCCCAGCTTCTTACAATCCATCCCTTCCCAAAAGTTTTTGTCCCCAAAAACAAAACTAGAAAGAGCTAAAGAAAAGATGGATAGAACAGAGTACTACTCTGTTTTACAGCTTAACAAATAGGGAATGAGTGAAGAATTTATCATTACAAGGGCTGAATTTGAAGTACGAAAAGTGGACCCTGCTATATACATGATTTGAAGAACCTTAGAAGCCATTGGAGCCATAGAATCTTCAACAAATAGTTCCAGAAAAAAGTAGACAGCTTGCTGGAATAACAGTCCCTGCTGGACCAAATCAGCCATAACTTTTGATAGAAGTGTCCAAATGAAGTGTACCACATATCAAAACGAAGCTCTTGAAGAGTACTTTAAGCTCATGTAGATAGCTCAATTCTGAAAATGAAGTACGACAAAAACTGTTCTAAAACAGCGTGCTGTCCTGAACCAGTCTGCACCAATACTAGCTCCATAAGCAATAGGCTTCAGCCACTAATGTATCCTTCAAGTATGGATACTCATCCAATATTGAATCAGGTCTCCAAGAAGCCTCTTCAGAGGGTAAACCTCTCCATTTAATCAAATATTCCACAATAGAACGTGATCGAAGCTTCTTTTCACGCTGACCTATAACAGCCTCTGGGATGTACTGAACAATACCATCTTCATCAATAGGTGGCAGCTCATCAACTAAATCCACTGGATCACCATAATAGGGCTTGAGCTGACTAACATGGAAGACGTTATGAATCTTTGTAGAAGAGGGAAGCTCTAGTCTGTATGCCAAATCTCCAATCCGCTTAAGGATCCTGTAAGGGCCATAGAATCTATGGGCAAGCTTATTACTGGATCCATCTTTCAATGTAGAATACTTAGATTTGGGCACCTTCAACAAAACCAGCTCTCCTTCCTGGAACTCTAAAGGCCTCCTCTTCTCATCAGCATACATCTTCATCTGATCTTGAGCCTTCCTTAGATTCACCTTGCATTGCTGAAGAAGGGTCTGCATTCTATCCAACTCTTCCTTCCCATGAGGGTTGATCTTTTCGTTAAAAATGACTGTGGGTAGGGGCACCTTGTAACCATACAAAGCCTCAAAGGGTGAAACTCCTATGCTCGCATGAGTGGAATTATTATAAGCAAACTCAGCCAGGTGTAACCAAGAATCCCATGAGGTTTGGACATCATAGCAAAAATGGCGAAGATAAGTCTCCAACCATTTATTAACTCTCTCTGTCTGTCCATCAGTTTGGGGATGATAAGCCGTAGATGGAGCCAACTTGGTACCCATAGATGTAAATACCGCTTGCCAAAAGTTACTCATAAACTTTGAGTCCCTATCATGGACAATCACCTGCGGTAATCCATGCAATCTGAAAATATGCTCCATAAACTGGTTGGCCACCTGAGAAGCAGTAAACTGAATTTTTGTTGGGATAAAATGAGCTGCTTTGGTGAGTCTGTCAACCACCACATAAATGCTATTCCACCCCTTCTTGGTAGTAGGTAAGCCAGTGATAAAGTCCATAGTAATATGAGTCCATTTACCCGTAGGAATAGGCAATGGCTGCAATAAACCTCCTGGCTTATGGGTGCTATCCTTATTTTGCTGACAAGGCATACACTTCATAACGAAGTCCTTGACATCTTTCCACAGTCCTTTCCAATAAAAGCTCTTGCTGATCCTGTCATAAGTCTTGAAAACTCCCAAGTGTCCAGCTAAAGGCGAAGAATGCATCTCCTCCATAATTTTTCGCTTGAAGGAAGAAGTAGAGGGAATAACAATCTTGCCCTTCCACCAAATAAGACCATTTTTAAACTGGTAGTGCGAGTTTTCTTCCATGAGACCTTGCTGTAATTTCTGAAAGATTTGGCTGAATTCCTCATCTAAGAGATATGCCTCTTGTAGCTCTTCAATCCAATCACTATGTAATTCCGTCATGGCTGATACTTTGCAGGCCCACATACGAGAGAGAGAATCAGCCACTATGTTATCTTTGCCCCTTGTATGAGTGATGTCAAAGTCATAATTTTGTAATGTTGCTACCCATCGTCGTTGCTTTGGAGTAAGATTTGACTGAGTAAGGAAATACTTGAGTACGCGATGATCACTATGCACTCTGAATCGGCTGCCATATAAGTAATGGTGCCATTTCTTGATTGCATGCAGAATAGCCAACATTTCCTGATCATAAACATTCATGGCCATCTCCTTATCAGTAAGCTTACGGCTTTCAAATGCAATTACTCCATGCTCCTGAAGCAAAACAGCCCCAATGCCACGGCCACTAGCATCACATTGTATAGTAAACTCTTTAGAGAAATCCGGGCATACAAGAATAGGAGCGGAGGTAAGTAATTCCTTTAACTGGTTGAAGCTGCCATCTGCAAGAGAATCCCAAAAGAAAGCCTCTTTCTTCAACCTGTCAGTTAAAGGGGCTGCAATTGCCGCATAATGCTTTATAAATCTGCGATAGAATGAAGATAGACCAAGAAATCCTCTAAGAGAGGTAGTAGTAGTAGGCGTTGGCCAATCTTTTATGCATTGCACCTTCTTGGGATCAGCCTGTATTCCTTTTTCACTGACTATATGTCCCAAGTATTCCACTTCAGTCTGCATGAAAGAACACTTCTTCTCCTTAGCAAAAAGCCTATGATGTCTCAACACATCAAAAACCTTCCTCATATGCGACAAATGATCCTGAAAAGTCTTGCTGTAGATCAAAATGTCGTCGAAGAATACCAAGACAAACTGAAAGAGGAAAGGTTGTAGAATCTTATTCATCAGGCTTTGAAAGGTAGCTGGAGCGTTTGTAAGGCCGAATGGCATCACCAAGAAATGATAAAGCCCACGATCAGTCCTAAAAGCAGTCTTGACCTCATCACCCTCTCTCATGCGAATCTGATGATACCCTGATCTCAAATCAATCTTCGTGAAGAATCGAGCCCCCTTAAGCTCATCAAGCAAATCATCTATCCTGGGTATAGGATACCTGTTCTTCACTGTTATCTTGTTAAGATCCCTGTAGTCAATGCACATTCTGAAAGATCCATCTTTCTTTTTGACTAACAGGACTGGGGATGCATACGGTGAAGAACTTGGTTCAATGAATCCCATTTCAAGAAGCTCTTTGATTTGCTTGGCTACTTCCTCTCGTTCACATTTTGATAGTCTGTAAGGTGGCTTATTGATCGTCTTTGAGTTGGGTTCCAAATCAATGGGGTGATCCACCGCTCTCTTAGGAGGCAATGAAGTAGGTACTTCAAATAGATCTCTGTACTCCTCAAGAAGAGCTGTCAAGGCTGGATGGTTTGCTGAATTTTTGGGCTGATCCTGTGTTTCTTTGTTCAAATGCAATACAAATATCTGTGAGCGCTTCTTGTACTCTTTCTTGAGTTGTTGAATGGTGATAAGCTGAAAATCAGATTTACTAGGGATCCCTTGTAAACGGATGAGCTGTCCATTGGAGAAAAACTCCATATATAACTGTGAGAAATCCATAGTAATCCTGCCTAAGGTCATCAACCAGTCACAACCAAGTACAATATCTATGGGCCCCATTTCCAAAGTAATCAGGTTTACTTTGACTTCAAAATTTTCAGCCATCTGCAAAGAAACCTGTGGACAAATCTGTGTGCTGATTTCCTCTTCACCATTAGCCACTTGTACTCTAATGGGCTGCTGTAAGTCGGTGGGAACACAATTCAACTTGTACAAAATGGATTTATTGACAAAACTGTGAGTACTGCCACTATCTATCAGGATGAACACTGGCTTTCCACATATGCTTCCCTTCATACGAAGTGTATTAGGGTTCTTAGATCCCGTCCAAGCATCCATAGAGATAGAACAATTAGTGGCAGCAGGCAACTCATTACAAAATCCACCAGGATCAAATGGGATATCACCGCCTGGATCAAAAGGAAAAGAGTCAGATGGATCATAGAAGTACTCCTGTCCACCATCATCCTCGAAATCTTCATTTTCAGCATTGATTGGGACTGCATTCACTTCATCTATGTCATTTTCAAGGTCCTCAAGAACTAGCATACTCTGAATTTTTGGCTTGGCATTTTTGTATACACACTTTGAAGCATGGTCAGGAGTATACTTTTCTCCACACTTGAAGCATAAGCCTTTGTCCTTTCTTTCCTTATAAAGATCCATGGGAATATTTCTGAAATTTGTATTGGCTGAAGTAGACTTAGGCTTATTGTCACCTTGCTTAAATTCAACCTTTGGACTGTTTGCTGTCCTGAAATTGCCTTGAAGCCTAGAAGCATTAAATGGGGGATAAGTTGGTATCCGTAAGCTCCCACTAGGCATATAGTTGCTGCCATAATTGTTACCAACTTGCCCTTGCTTTAAAACAGTCCTTGGCTGTCCATAACTTGGCTGAAATGAAGACTCTTTCCTATACTTCCTTCCAAAGCGCTCTGCAAGCTCAATAGCCTTGAAAAGTGAAGTAGGATTTTGCGCCATAACATCAGCTGACAAGGATGGTTCCAAACCATACATGAACTTGTGTAACTTGGCCTCATCACTGATGTTTTCCACATACATGGTCAAGTTGAGGAATTGGTTTGTATATTCCCTTACACTTAGGCTCCTTTGTTCCAAGTTGTACCATCTTCGTTCTAACTTCTCTTTCTCAAGAGGTGAAACAAAGACTTCAGCCATAAGTGCCTTGAAAGCTTCCCAATTCTCAATAAGTACATTCTCTTTCTTGATATACCTCCACCAAGTGTGAGCAAATCCTTCTAAGTGGAGGGAGGCAAAATGTATCTTCATATCATCAGTTTTAGGAAATATGTCGAAATAAGACTCCATCTTAGAAGTCCATTCCTCTAATTCTGATGGTGAAGATGACTGGCCATTGAATTTGGATAAAACAATTTTATCCTTGAATTCTCTATCATGGAAAGGTTGCTGTCCCAAAACTGGCTGATCGGAATTTCTAAGTACAGAACCCCCAAAATGAGATTGAAATCTTCCAACAGGTGGCTGAGAATTACCCTGTAATCTTCCTGTTGGTAAAGCACCCCTAGAATGCTGAGTATGCAGTCCAAAAGCTTGAGTATTGGCGCCGTTCAAACTGCCCAAATAGTCATCATGCCTTTGTGAAGCTTCTCCCACTTCATATTGACTATTGGGTATGCCTCTTCTTCCTATTATCCCATCCCCATAACCATTTTGGTTGGATGGCTGAAGTGGAACTGAGGGGTCACTATTTGAACAAGCCTTCTCATTTGCTTCTTTTGATCCCTTTTGTGACTGCATGAGTTGAGAAAATTGTGCCATAAGTTGGGCATTAGATTCTACCAACTTATCAATGGAAGCATTGGTTCGGTTAGTTGATTCCATCATCTTCTCAACAGTAGACTTCGTTTGATCAAATGATAAAATCATATGCTCCATTGTTGACAAAATAGTCTCATGACGTTCCTTATGTCTTAGTTCATGGGCACACAAAGCGTCATTGAGAATACTAATCTCTCCTTGTTGAGGCTCTTCAGGGTTCTCTTGAAGTGTGCTTTCCATCATAGAATCCCTGATTTGCTGTGCATAGTCCTCCTGGACCTTATTTTTGCCTTTATGCCCTGCCATACTAGTGCAGTCCTGCAGTACCCCCTGTCAGTAAAACGGCTATAACTTTGGCTAGAAAACTCCGATTGCAAAACTTTTTTGTGCAAATCGAAGCTTACAATGCCCTCTTCGAGATGAGCTATAGCACGCTATAACAGGTTTAGGACAGAAAATTCTGTAACTGACTTTCAGAGTCTGAACTGTCCAGTCCTGCACCCTGTTTAGACCTGTAAGTGCCCTGTTTTGACCCTGTAATGCAAGAAAGTAACCTCCAAAGGCTACCAAACCCTGCAAAGGGGTATATATGACCTGTGGGTACCCTGTAGTACCTGCACCTGTACTTCAGTATCAAAGGGTGTACCTGTATCCACCTGTAAATACCCTGTGGGTAACCTAAAAATGCCCTGTTTTACCCTGTTTTACTCCAATAGGTACTTGAGTCGTTGGAAAGTCTTCAATCTTCAATTCTCCACTCGCTGTACCTGTGTGAGGGATAAAACGGCAGGACGGGCTCCCTACACGGGCTCCGAATCACCGGGAGGTGGGCAAAGTTCCCCCCGGGTCGGTTGGTTGCACCCCTTCGGGATCTTCGATAGTGAGGGAGGGTCACCTCTCTTTTGTCCCACTATCTCCCCCGGCATCCACCTTTTTCCTCGGTGGGAATATCAACATGGCAGAGGCTAGTGTACTAAGCAATCAGCATGATATGCATTTGGAAAATATTCATTCAGCCTTTCATGAGATGCAATTGATTGAGATAAAAGAACTTGAGATGGGAGAAGGGTTTTACCTATGCAATTCAGTGACTCACTGATTGCTAGTACTTACCCTTTACAATTTTCCAATTTAGGCAAAAGAGAATCAACCAATCAATTGGATTAGAGTAAGCAAAGGAATCAATGAATGTATTCAGTCCATAGGATTCAAATGTTATGCTGAAATCTCAGATTAAGGCCCTTCATTCACTGATTGAAGCTAATATGCATTAGACAAGCATTGCATTCATGAATAGATGAATTCAAGCAAAGGTTGGCTGAGAATTTGATGAAAATGTTCAATTCTTTAATCTCTCAGTCAAATGGCTTAAGCTCAGCAATTGGATTAATGAGAGAGATTAAAAATTGAAGAGAAATACCTTGACATGGCTGAAAATAACTTGCCAAATGCTTGATAGGGCTCCCGGTTGTCCAATGTTAGCAAAATAATCCAAGAAGCTTGCTTATCTGATGGTAGAGACCAATCTTGAAGCTTCAAATGCTTGAAATTGAAGCAATAAACCCGTTTCCCCCAAATTTTTGCTCCATTGAAGCTCTTGATCTTCAATCTTAAGCCATCCCGTGCTTAATCCTTGCAATTTGTTGAAGAATCCTTGCTGAAATGATTCCACGGGCCAAAAGGATGAAGAATCTTCAAGAAATTGTCAAGAAATGGAAGCTTGGGCTGAAGCTTTCATGGCTGCCCATGGACTGTTCACCTAGGGTTCAAGAGAGCTGAGGAATCTTCAAATGTTGCTGAGAATCTCAATGTAGCTGAAGATTAATGCCTGGAATGGATGAAGAAGAGTGCCAAGGCTGAGGGGAAGCAAGCTTGGAGCAGGGCAGGGCTGGAATCAGCCCGAAAATTGCGCCGCAATTTTCGGGGCTGTTCCTGGCCTGAATGCTTGCTCAATCTTGAGCAAGTAGGTGCTCAACTTGAAGCTCATGCTGAAAGGCTTCTATTCCAGGTGATTGTTGGTCAGGAAGATCAGAGGTAAGAGAGATATGAGCAGATCTTGGGGCTGAACCTCCATGGAACCTGCAGGAATTTCCAGGAAAGGGGAAAGAGAAACCCCTCTTTTCAAAGTAACCACAGTTTGTTCTCAAACTAAGCCCGGTTAACCATTCTTTACCCTAGTTACCTCCATTTTTGCATAAAATTTGATGACGTCCAGCCATTTAAGCCTTTACCCGCCATATCTGACCTTGGATAACTCCAGATGTAGTCATTGCTAACTGTAGTTGTCCTGCAGCACTCCACTAGTCACTGTCTTGTACCATTTTTGTCTGAAATTGGTTTTGAAATAGGAAAA
This sequence comes from Lygodium microphyllum, assembly GCF_053477565.2. Lineage (NCBI taxonomy): Eukaryota > Viridiplantae > Streptophyta > Polypodiopsida > Schizaeales > Lygodiaceae > Lygodium > Lygodium microphyllum. Next base: position 155,062,704 of record NC_141141.1, on the reverse strand, counting down.
TAGGAGTGAAAATGGAAGAAAATAATGGATCAAAGACTGAAGCTCTGATACCACTTGTCAGAGAGAGAACTAGGGAGAGAGAAAGAGGAGAGAGAAAGAGGAGAGAGAAAGACTGCAGAGGAGAGAGAAAGACTGCAGGAAGAGAGAGAAATAGAGTGACGAGGAGAGAGAAAGACTAGAATTGGAGAGAGAAAGACAGGAAAGATGTAGAAGCCATGGAAGCTTGGAGCAAGAAGGGAGAGAAAGATTGTAATTGTATTGATATGTCAAAAAGATATGAAAAATTACAACTTCTCTCCTTATATACCAGTGTCAGTGTGACATGGCATATTATTAACATTCTAAGTATTCCCAGCTTCTTACACAAAAAATCATGGAAAAAATGATAGGAATGATGGCAACATATATGAAGAACCACAATGGCCAAGAGACCCTGTTGATATGATGCATATATTTGAAGTGAACACATCACATGATTCAAACAAGTTCTAATAACTTTCTCATAGGATTGAATGTGTGAATGAGTATACCATTCAATTGCACCAAACAATTGATGATAAGTTTGGATAAATGGTCAATTACTTTGAGAAGTTTGGGCAACACAATCAATTATTGGATACTAAGTTTGATTAGGTGATCACTATTCTTAGGAACTTGGGTAATAAGTGGCAAAGTATTGCACCTTTCAATGATAATGGGGCATCAATTCCAAATAATAATATGAAGCCAATGGTAGCACATCGGTTTATACACTCAACCTATGAATAAGGTGGTCCATCAAGAGTGAAGAAAGTAGTTCAGTCTTCTTCTAAATCATGGAATAGAGGGAGACCAAATTTTGACTCTTCAAAGGATCATGGATATCCTCAAAGATCTCAGCATGTTGATAAAGAAGAATACATTGATGGGTGTGACTCTTTCTATAAACAATTTTATCCACAAAACTCTCAAACGCCTAATGCAAGGAATATACAAAGTAAACACCTTCATAAAGACTCAAGAAGAGAGAACAAAGTTCAGCATGATCATGATTTTAAGAAAATGATTTCACCTATTTAACCCACTCATAATCATCTGCCATGTGGAACTAACTCACTTGGTCATTACTCTTTTGGCAATAATAAAAATAGTAAATAATCCTTTAACAATAACCATGGACATCCAATATTTGGTAATCTCTCTCCAAGGCAGCAATTAAGTGGTTTAGCCAACAACAATGGTCATCATTACCACTATGATAGAGAGGTACAAAGAGAAAATTAACATACCACATTTCAAAAGGAAAAATCTCTCACCAACAGAGCAATGGATCAATAACTTGGAAATGTATTTTACCCTCTATCCACACCATGATGAGGCAAAGATTTGCTACGCAGCCTTATACTTAGAGGAATATGCACATACATGGTAGAGACAAATGGAAAGGAAGTGGTATAGATCTTAGACAACGAGGTTGTATAGTTAGAGAGTATTCTAGCCATTTTCTAAACCTTTCTATGTATGTTGAGGACATTTTGATTCAACAAATTTGAATAAGTATATTTTTGGGTTAGTTCCAAACCTTTTAGTAGAGGTGGGAGTAACAAAGCCTACGAATGTACATGCAACCATACAATGTGCTGAATGCTACAAGAAAAGATATAGAAGAGAAGTGAGCTCTTTTCAGCCTAAAATAGGAGCCACTTATCATTCAAATCAGCAACAAGAATTGGATAGTAGTTAAGCTAGGAAAGAGAGGCTTATAGACATCAGAATAGGGCTTCAAACACTTTCAGCAAGATTCTTACATACCCTATAATAGCATACTCCCAAACAAGGAAATAAATTTAGATATAATGCCGATCCAAAACAAAATTTCAAGAGAGCTCCAGATGCATTGGTGATGTCAAAACGTCAAGATTCAGAGCACAAAATTCTTTGCAGGTCTCGAAGCATGTTACATGATACCTCTTGACTCTTAAGATTCTATATTTCTATTGATATTTGTACTTTCTTTGTAATTATATGTAAGATATGAATGTAATTATCCATGTAAAATTATAATATATAATTAAGGATGGAAAACCATGGCTTTTTCCATGGGGGAGGTTGAGCCTAATCGTACCTTTTTCTCTTGTCTTTCTCAATCTATTGAGTTATTCAAATACTCTTATTTATTATAATGTTGTTTGTATTTAATAGTTGAGACGCTTAATTTGTTAGATTTTTTCACTAAGTTCTATTATGTGTGTCATAAAGTTGTTTATGATTGAGATTTGATTTGCTTGATTTGTCATGTGTTCCACTTCGTAACATTGGTATCAAAGCCTGCTCGAGTTTTCAATTGTATGATATTAGTGTATAAAGGCGAACACCATGGAACAATCGCAAGCTACAATACAAATCACTACAGATGAATATTGCAATTGCATTTCTCGTGTTTTGGACAGCCTTATATCCACAATTGATTGACTCGAATTGATCCAATTTGTTCTTCTCTGAATTTGGATTATAGCATGGACTTGGCTATACAAATAGGATATAGCAAAAAAGCTTTTGAAGTTTATTTCATAGTAAATCATAGCTTTATTTTATTTTATAAAAGTTTCAATTTTAAGCATATTAAGTATTTATTTATGTAACAGGCTATATCGAAGAGGCACTTGAAAGTAGTATAGCTATTGTATATGCTTCACCATAAAAATCCTCTCAAACAACTATTTTTTCAAGTAATGTAACTTTTTACTAGTTCATATTTTGAGGATGGTGTAAAAACAAAACTTTTAGCCCTAAAAAATATCTACAATTATTATTACACACATATTTTACAAATTCTAAATATTTAGCGAGTTATTTGAGTCCTAAAGTGACCCTAAATGCAAATTTCACAGTAATATGCAGAAAACTGTGTAGTAGCCAACTTTGAACCCTATTTTTATGACCTTACCTTCAGATTTGGTAATCCATCATAGGGACATGAATTGCATAACTTTTTGTTGTCTACAACTCTCTAGTTATCATCATGACCTCATTCTATCTACAAAGAAAGTTATTTATCTTGAAAGTAGGTCTCACAATTAACCCAACCCAGACTTAAAGTGAAATTTGTAAATTTCAACCTATACAGACATCTAATTTTCTAGTATGATAGTTTTTTAATCCATTTGGAATTTGAGTATACTTCCAAAAGAAAAAAATTTAGCTTGTACAAAGATCTAAAACTTATATTAGACATGGTTTTTTCTAAATATGCATATATCAAAAGATAATTATATCTAAATATGCCATAGAACTTTAATATTACTATTTTTTTAACCAAGAGACTAGTATTTTATCCAACTTTAGCCTTATCTTTAATAAGTTTCTTTTTAAATTTTAGTGTTCGTCATAAGTAAATGTTTTGTAAAATTCCTTATAAGCTCCAACTCTCTAGTTATAGACTAACTTGATTCACAAGAATATATAAGTTGTTTTTATTCAAAGTAGGCCTTCAATATGATTCTCACTCTAATTTTTGATGATTATAGTATGTCTTTAATGTTGTTATCTTTTGATTTGATAAACATTGAGACTAACAAATTTTTCTTAAAAGTACTTTGAAAAATTATTCAACTTCCTAATTTTGTTGCGAATTCACACTTTCTAGTAAAGATAGAGATCTCCAATCAAGGTAAGATAGGTAAGTATTTTACTTTTTTTAAACTAGAATTCTTAGTTAAATTTTTACTTACTACTAAACTAGAATAATAATTTTATTTGTTATTGTCGATGCTTTGAGTATGACACCTAGTATTCATAATATTTATGTCTTATCTTTTGACTCTCTTACTCCCATGAAAGATATCTATGGCACTAACATTAGTTTTTAATCTTATTAGAATCAATTGTTTGCTAATAATTAGACTCTGATTGATTCATTGTCCTATACTAACACTTGGTAAAATTCCAAAAAAAAAACTCATTCAGTTGAAGACATGTAATGCATGACCGCTCGCGCCCTTAGTGCTTACCCTAAACTACTACCTCCACATTGAGAAATTAATAGCAATTGTGGATAATTGCTATCCCACCCGGGGGTATGGTGCCAAGAGGCATATTTCACGGTGGATTTCGTGAGGTTTTTCGGTGGATTCCATAAAACCAGAGGCATATTCCATGGTGGATACCGTGAGGTTTTTCGATGGATTCCATAAAACTATAGTTATTTGATGGGGCTCGTACACAAGGTGGATTCCTTGTGCGAGAAGTTAACGGGGACTTTTCGAGCGTCAAATTAATTTAATGTGCATGTGGGTGATTCCACAATGGATGATTCCACAAAATACATATCAAATTAATGGACGTTTATGAGTTTAGAGTGCGCACTCGAATTAAATTAAGGTTAGGATAGTGTTTCAACCTATTTTAATTATTTATAGCTGAAGACTACTAGGTATTCACTATTGTTTGCTTATTTTATTTATAAACAATTGTGAATGCTTCAGTTGATGTGTAGAAGAGGTAACGGTGGCTTTGGGTAGCACTGGGCATTAGCGTAAGTCCAAGTGTAAATTTCATAATTATGATTAGTTATCTTAAGTATAATAATATAATATATTGTATTATTAAAATTATTACTCTATTTGTAAGTTATAAGTTTAAACTTCTTTAGTAATAATTAGATCATTGTTCTTAGTACTATTAATTTATTTGTTTATTTTAAAATATGAGATTTAAGATATGCTTTTATTGAAATAAGATTTCTTTATATAATACCTTGCTATTTTCTTAATGTGGTTAAGTTTAGAAGGCTTTTCTAGCTTTCTTTATAAAAGCAATAGGATCGCGCACAAAACAGGAGAACAGGGTGAAAATTGGGTTTTTTCGTTTGTCCCTCATTCAGAATTGAAATTCAAAGGTTCAAGAGTCATTTTTGGGGTTTTAGCATGCTCTGACGCGATGGTGATGTCAAAACATCAAGATTCAAAGCATATAATTATTTGTAGTAACTGTAGCATGTTACAGGATACCTCTTGACTCTTAAGACTTTGTATTTCAATTGATATTTGTACTTTCTTTATAATTATATGTAAGATATGAATGAAAATATCCATGTAAAACTATAATATATAATTAAGGATGGCAAACCATGGCTTTTGCCATGGGGGAGGTTGGGCCCAATTGTGCGTTTTTCTCTTGTCTTTCTCAATCTATTGAGTTATTCAAATCCTCTTATGTATTATAATATTGTTTGTATTTAATAGTTGAGATGTTTGATTTGTTAGATTTTTCCACTAAGTTCTATTATGTGTGTCATAAAGTTGGTTATAATTGAGATTTACTTTGCTAGATTTGCCACATGTTCCGCTTTGTAACATTCCATCTCAGCTAAAAAGTATGATAGAGGAGGTGAATCCTTGGATTTATATTGATTGCATAAACAATGGAGTTTATGGTTGCAGTTCTACACATTGATACTAGAAGTTTTACAATGAGTGTTTTATAAAGAGTCTCAAGATTCTCTCATGGCATTGCCTTATACATTTTAAACTCATAACTTTTATATTTCTTGTTCTCATATTGCCTCACAATGTTTATTGAATGGTTCAAACTATGAAGGATCTATTTGATGAATTGAACAAGTGTGAAAATATATCAAGCCACATAGAGTTATAGTTGTGAATACTTTAATTGAATCAAATATAATATTTGTTTTCACATTGACTAGATTTGATGATGTACATCACTTGTCAACACAAGCTAAACTTGTTCTTAGTTTTGTTCCCTTTGCAACTATTTTATGTGAGGTTGTATGGCTAGTCAAGTGTATGATTCCATTTCAAGAGCAACAAAAGGCTTATCAAAGAATCCCATAACTCATTCAATTACACTAAGATATGTATCAAAGTCATGGTATTTTAGGTATTGTAAGCATATATCACATCAAGCATCATTATTATTTTTGTCATTTCTCAAGTAACACACTGTAAACATATGTCACATCAAGCATTATTATTGTTGTTGTCATTTCTCAAGTAACACACATGGTATCATTCCTATGGGACCTAACATAGACTAGAGCATGCCACATGACTGAGACAAGTTCAAGGTTTTGCACTAATGCAGGGCTTATTGTTGTCATTTCTCAAGTAACACACATGGTATCATTCCTATGGGATCTAACATAGACTAGAGTATGCCACATGATTGAGACAAGTTCAAGGTTTTGCACTAATGCAGGGCCTATGTAAAGAGACCCTCTACATGCTGATGCAACAGCAAGTCTTTAAGTTTGGCAATTTTAGAATTCTCAAGAAAGGAAGGCTAAACAATTTTGACATTTGCATAGTAATGCACTTTACTCTCATTTCTCTCTTTGTACCTTTACTAAAGTTACTTTACAATCTCTTTAAAAAGAGATCCTTAACCATGACTTTAAAATGTATAGAGGATTATGCTCTAGGGCTCTTGCTTTAATACCATTTTTGTGGATAGCTTGTGAGTTGTCCTATTGCTTCTGCCAACTTTCTCTAGCATGGAAGATTGCAAATGATTGTCATTTGCCTTACTTTATCCATATGCAAGCATGTAGGAACATCCTCTCATGTTTTGATGGACACACAACAATCTTTTTCTTGAAGTAATTGAAGACTTCTAACATAGCTCTTTGTGAAAATGATGTAAAGTTCAAGAAGGTTAAAAAGACCGTGACACATAAAATGGAGTATGTACAAACTTAGCAAGACAAAAAATTATGGTTCAAAGTAGTCATGTTTTCTTAGAATACAAGAAATGGAATGACTGTCACAAAAAAAAAGTTTTGGTAACTCTCACACACTCTTTCTAGTATAAAAAGAAAAAAAATAAGAGGGCAATGCTCTTGCATGTGATAGTGTGGCCTTGTTCTAACATAGGCCTAGAGGATCCAATGAAGAGATTGAAGGCTGTGATTAAGCTCGTAGTGATTTAGGCTTAATGGTCCACTATAAAAGCATGCCTTTCATTAGTTTATGAAATCTAGCCTTTAAAGCAATGCCTATTAGCTATTCTTATACATTTATGACTAGCCACATTTATATAATGAGATTGACCAATAGATAAGCATGATAGATTAGCTTACACACTCTTTTTAATGCACAAAGTAAAATATCAAAAGGACAATGCTCTTGCTTGTGATATTGTGTTCTCATTCTGACATAAGCATAGGAAGAGATTGAAGGTTATGATTGACCCTACACTGATGTAGGCTTGATGATGCACTATAAAACATGCCTTTCCTTGGTTGCTCAAATCTTGCTTCTTAAGTAATGCCTATTAGCTCTTCCTATACATTTATGACTAGCCACACATACATAATGAACTATCTAGATTGACCAATAAATAAGCATGATAGATGAATATGCAAATTTGATTGAAACTGATATAACATCAATCAAGCATTACCTCTCCAATAATAAAACACAAAATTTCCATGTAAGGTTGATAATTCCTTTAGATTACCATGTCGGTAGTAAAATTACTAACCTTTTATTTGCACATAGGTATACGTATATATAAGGGAAAGTTTGTAGAGATTACACATTACATTCTACCAAAAAATTTACAACAATACCTCAAATTTGATTGATGTATAGGTTGGAAAATCAATTGGGCTCATTATTGAAAGGTTCATCTACCTCAATGCAAAACTATTACCTATCCCTAAAAGCTTCAACTAAGTCACTAAAGAAAATATACAAGTCAAATGTAGGACAATAGAGCAAACCATAAGGTGGGCAAGGAGATTTGTAGCCCCCTTGCTAAAGCAAACTTATACTACAAATATTTTCATTAATGGAAGTTGAAATCCTCCTAGAGATACATCAATCATAATAAGGGTGGCATAACTTCCTTTGTTAGTACAAGTAAGACTGAATAACCTAACCCCTATTTTTAATAGGAATACAAAAGACAAGGTCTTGATGCTTAACCATGATATAAAGTTTTACTTTTAATATAAACACTAAAACAAGGTCTACAAGGTTCACACGCTATGATAAAATATATAACTAATAGAAATGCAAGAAATGATTATTTATGAAGTATATATTTCTTGAGAAGAGTGTTTTCTATAGTTATAGCAAGACTTGTTTAAATAGATAGTAATCAAGATTTTGGGTGTGCCCCAATCCCCCCCTCCCCCCCCCCCCCCAAAAAAAAAGCCTCAACTCCCAATACAAGGGTTGATGCTTAACCATGATATAAACTTCCACTTTTAATATGAATAATAAAACAAGTATTTTCTATAGTTATAAAAAGACATGGGTTTGTTTAACTAGGTAGAAATCAAGATTCTCTTGGGAGTGCAACTCCCCCTCCTCCACCCCCCAAAACCCACCACCAAAAAACAAACAAACCTTAACTCCCTCTACAAGGGGAAGGGTGAATCCCCCAAAAACCACCACAAAAAAAGAAACAAACCTTAACTCCCACTACAAGGGAAGGGAGATTCACCCTTCTTGCTTCTCAAGTGTAGCAATTGTTTTGACTAAACCATATAAGAAATAAACATTTCCTTAACGTGCTCCTTGCTTGTGTAAACACCACATATTAACAAAGTAGTGAAGTAATTTCACTAGAGTTAACTAACTTGTGCAAAAAGAGATCAATTTCAACCAAGTAATAGCAAGAAGAATAATGTGCAACAAATCCTCCTTAGGAGTTGATTGGCCCCTCCTATTAAGAGTGAAGCTATCATGTTAGCTAGTTTCTATGTGTATTGAGCTACATCAAATGGTGGTTAATATCTAGTTATCATTTAGTCATAGTTTACCTTTACAGGGCTTGATGCACAACTAAACATAAGTTTTTGAAGCAATAAGGAGATGGAAATTTTGCAAAAGATTAGAGAAAGAGGGAGAAATGTTGCACCAAACGAACATGAAATGAGTAGAATAGACCCCTGGAACTTGTCACGAATTATGTGGTGGGGGACTTTCTTGAGTTGCTACACCATGAAATGAGGGGGAGCCAAGTGTCAACCCCTCTACCATAGTATAATCACACATCCAAACCCCTATAATGTTGCTAGCTTAGGCTCTAATTCCTATGTAATTTATCAAATTGCTCAACTTTAATCCAAGCCATGTAGAAAGCTACCCAACTAATCAAGCCTACTCATCCATAGCATGGGGTCATTGGAACCTCCATCCTCATGTTTTTTTTCCAATCACATGGTACTCTTTAATTATTTAATTGCTACCATGTTATGTTTGACATGAATGTTCTCATGTTGTCTCCTTAGGGTTGGCTCATTAGTACAATACCCTTAAGTTAAAAAATATTAGTGAACAATCATTCCTTGACAATCTAAATAAACTTCTATCAAGATAAAAAGTAAAGTTTTTTAATCAAAATATATCAATATAGTGTACAGTATAAAGTCTATAGTGTGACATAGTCATGAAGCCCCCATTTTCGAGTTGATTGTATTGACGAATTGCACTCCATGATGAACTGTGGTGTCACAACAAAGTTTTAAGTAAGTCAACATCAAGCCATATATCCAAACATCATAGTGGATGAGATCGAGTATTTTGGCAACCTACAAAGTGTTATTTCAATAGATTATCCATAGCTTCTCCACCATGATCATATTCAATGTACAGTGGTTTAATGAGGTATTAGAAGGAGTAGGGGCAACGATTCAAAAAGGGCTATTTGGATTCTTGGAGGTAGATTCTAAGAAAAGATGGAATGATTTCCACAACACATTTATCTTGCTAGGTCACTATGAGTAGGTGCATGACCTTCTTTTAAAATTTTACCATGATATGAAAAAGTCACAAACGCTTTCTTTTTTCTTAATATGGCACATTCTTAATTGATTTCAAATAGTTAATCTTCTACCCTAACCCATGACAATCTCATGTTGGAATATTAGAGTGAGAGCAAGAGAAAGTGTGCACAAAAAGGAGAGAGAGCTCAGGTACAAGAAGAAAATCTTGCTTAATGAGTTGTTTACAAGTACAATTAGTACATTGTCCTCTACATTGAGAGTGACCTTTAGGCTATTTAAATACACTACAAGGATTTGAGCTAGTAGCGACGCCGATTAGCAACGGCGGATAGCGGCGTCGCTATTGACGTCGCTACCGAAACCGAGCGCGGTTTTCATTTCGTGTTTGCGGCTTGTGAGTTTTGAGAGCAAGAGCGAGGGAGAGAGCGACCATCGTGAGAGAAGGAGAGGAAGAAGACTTGCCGCCGCCGCCGCCACCGCCATTGTTCGCGAAGGAGAGGAGGAGCCTTCATCGCAAAGAGGAGCCGCCCCACGCTCGCCATATCTCATCGGTGAGTCTCCCTCTCTCTTTCTTTTGCTTGTTTAAGGTTTAAATCACTCTCTTTTGCTTGTTTAGGAGAGGAAATGAGAGAGAAAGAGAGGGAGAGGGAGAGAGAGGGAGAGAAAGAGAAAGAGAGGGAGAGGGAGAGAAAGAGGGAGGGGGAGGAAATGAGAGAGGGAGAGAAAGAGAAAGAGAGGGAGAGGGAGGGAGAGGGAGAGTGCATTCTCTCTCTCCCTCTCCCTTTTGCTTGTTTAATGTTTAAATCACTTTCTTTTTTGCTTGTTTAAGAGAGGAAACGAGAGAGTAAGAGAGAAAGAGAGAGAGAGGGAGAGGGAGAGGGAGAGGGAGAGGGAGAGGGAGAGGGAGAGAGAGGGAGAGAAAAAGAAAGAGAAAGAGAAAGAGAAAGAGAGAGAGAGGGAGAGGGAGGGGAAGGAAATGAGAGAGGGAGAGAAAGAGAAAGAGAGGGAGAGTGCATTATCTCTCTCCCTCTCCCTTTTGCTTGTTTAATGTTTAAATCACTTTATTTTTTGCTTGTTTAGGAAATGAGAGAGAAAGAGAGAAAGAGAGGGAGAGGGAGGGGAAGGAAATGAGAGAGGGAGAGAAAGAGAAAGAGAGGGAGAGGGAGAGGGAGGGAGAGTGCATTCTCTCTCTCACTCTCCCTCTTGCTTGTTTAATGTTTGAATCACTTTCTTTTTTGCTTGTTTAGGAGAGGAAATGAGAGAGAAAGAGAGAAAGAGAGGGAGAGGGAGACAGAGGGAGAGAAAGAGAGGGAGAGGGAGGGGAAGGAAATGAGAGAGGGAGAGAGAGAAAGAGAGGGAGAGGGAGAGGGAGAGGGAGGGAGAGTGCATTCTCTCTCTCCCTCTCCCTTTTGCTTTTGGAGAGTGTTAAGATATATTGTGAGAGGGAGAGGAAATACGAGAGAAAGAGAAAGAGAGGGAGGGAGAGGGAGAGAAAGAGAAAGATAACATATATTCGAATGATAGCATATCCATGATTATGGTAATGGTATCCACTTTACTTTTTTTATGGGTACCATTACATCGACTCCTTAAGGGGCTAAAAATTAGTCATACCATTTATAAAGTCTAATTAGGAAATTTAAGATGCACGACAATAGACTTATCGATAATGGTATGCAATGTGCTTTGCCATGGGCCACGTACATTGGTGACTCTTTAAGATGGCTTAAAATTGGTCATGTCCTTCATAATGTCTAAGTAGGGGATCTAATTGTGATATGCATAATTCATTGTTTTTGTATTAACTTTATAGGCATAACAAATTAGAAATCATGCCAACTAGTCAACGGAAGGACTAAAAGAAAATGATACCCTAGCTAATGGTCATTACGGTACTTCATCAAAATGAACCCAAAAGTATTGTTATAAAAGAAGAATCCCTTAAATTGAGTATAGGATATTTTCTCTCAGGTCTTATGACTATGAGTAGAATTGATTGAAATAAATTTTATTACTATAGTTGATAAATTTCATAGATGGCATTAATTTTAATACGCGATCCTAGGACAAAAAAACCACATTTCTAAGATGCTTTTTGTTGAGACTGATTTATTATTAGACTAAGAGATCCTCAATGATGCTCATAAATGGATTACTTATACTCAAAGCCCTCTAGTGCAATTTTTTACAATAACGAATAATTATCTACCGGGATAAACAAATCCTTGAGCATGATACAAGGCTGAGATATAACATCAAAAAATCTCTCAACTACTATGTACAATGCAAGATTTATGGTCAACTTGCAACTTGACGTACATCTCCATAAAGCTATCCATTTAAGCCTCGTTTACTGTAATGTAGATAAGATGGAAAATGAAGAAGGTCTTATTAATAGTTCAAGATCGCGAGACGTATCTTAATCAGTGTGTCCCATGTCCTTGCTCTCAATGCAAGTTGGCAATTAGACGAAAACGCCGATTGTCTATAGAACACGTACGACGATTTGGCGAGTTTCAATCTGAGATCATTGATCAGGCGATTGCGGATTTTCAGCAAACGGTAATTTGAAGTTAATATTAATCATGCATTGTACTCGCAAGCTAATTGAAAACCATACAAAATAAGATTGGGTCTTGTTGGCAAATTTTCTATCCAGGGGGGTGATGTCTCGACCCAAGGGGGAGTGCACCCTTTGCGGCCAATTAGAAGAGTTCGTGGACGTGCGATGGATGGATTGCAGGAGCCAATCCACCACTCGCAAGGCCCATCTATACCGTCAATGCCAGAGGAGACAGACAACCTTCCCGACCTACCTACAATCTTGGAGCCTGAGATGGAGGCAATGATCGATGCATTGATTCCCATGGATGTTGAGACATCTGACTCGCTTAGAGAGGAAGCATCCATACCATTATATGATGGGTGCCGAGTATCTCGGTTAAAGACATTGCTTGCACTCTTAAGTGTGCAAGCAAAATACGGTTGGAGCGATACGAGTGTGACTGAGTTATTTAGGTACCTTGCACATAGGCTTCATTGATTTTTATTTTTTACAGTATTATTGCAAACATTTATGCTTTTTCAAGGTGTTTTATGATTTTTTTCAAGTTATTAAAATATCATATATTACCACTTGTAAATACCATGCCTGAGTCTCGTGATGATGCATGACATGTTTTACGGAAGCTTGGCATGGACTACAATAACATCCATGCATGTATCAACGACTGCATACTATTTCGAGATGAATATGAGACTATGGAGACATGTCCAAAGTGTGGTGCTCACAGGTATCAACAGGACTTGCAAGGGCAAACCATCCCTCAAAAAGTTCTCAGACACTTTCCGCTCATCCCCCGCATAAACCACATGTTTCGCACGTCTGGCATGGCAAGCTTAACAACGTGGCATGTGCAGAATAGGTCCACGGATGGAGTTCAACGAATATCAGCGGATTCGCGCGCATGGAGCCATATTGACTCTACCTTCCCAAGCTTTGCGCGAGAGCCAAGGAATCTTCGGCTCGGTCTCGCCATGGATGGTGTGAACCCATTCGGTCTGCGCTCGATTTCTTACAGTGTGTGGCCTATAGTGCTTGTCAACTACAACATCCCTCCATGGCTTTCTACGAAGAAAGGACATCTCATCCTTAGCTTGCTCATCTCGGGCGGCTACAAAGTAAAAAATATGGACGTATATCTTCGTCCATTAGTCGATGAGCTTAAGATTTTGTGGGAGAAGGGGGTCACTGTGCAAGATATGAGCAGGCGCGATGGTCGGCGGTCAGCCAACATTCGAGCCATTCTCATGTGGACGATGCATGACTTTCCGGGATTGGGAGAGTGCTCAGGTGAGCAGACCTCCGTTCTCGCTGGTAATATCTATATTTTATTTCATTCAATCAAGTATTCACTAGGTCGTGGCTCGCCTTACAGGTCTGGTTACCTCAGGTTATCATGCATGTCCATTGTGTGGGCCACAGTTAGACTCCCGAAGGTCACGAACCATGAAGAAGATGGTATATCAAGGACACGCCGCTTTCTTACCGGAGGATCATGAACTTAGGGAAGGTTTTCTTGAATGACCTCCAACACGTATGAACGCTGCAAGCTGGTACGAGCTGAAAATGGTAAACCCGCAATCACATCCAAATGGAATGCGACGGTTCTCAGTTTTCTACGAGTTGCCATATTGGACCCACTTACAGGTCAACCACTTGTTGGATCCCATGCATATTTTCAAGAATGTGGGCAGCTTGCTATGGGACCACATCACAAGAAAGAGAGACACTATAGGGTCACGAATGGATTTGAAGGAGGTAGGTAAGATGGAGGCGCTTTGGCCGCAGTCGAGTGCTGAAGGGGGAGTGCAGCTTCCTCGCGCTCCTTGGGTTTTGTCCACCAAAGAAGAGCGCATTGTGAAGCAAGTAATTAAGTCTATTCGCACTCCGACAGGTATGATGTGTTCTCTCAGGTCCGCATTTTCTAAAGATGACCAATTGTCGGGGCTAAAATCCCATGATTGGCATAAGATATGTCAGGTTTGTGAACAGAATGGATTGTAATTAGCGTGGGCATTTTGCAATTTGAAAAGTGGCCATTATTCATAATGCTTTCTCATTTGTGGCAGTTTGTCCTACCGATCGTGATCGCAGGATGCCTTACTCCAGAAATTCGCGGGGCCATTTACAAGTTGTCGACTTTGGTGCAATGGATCTCACATAAAGATATTAAGACGTCCTCTATTGAATCCGCAAGGTAGGGAGCAGTGGAGACGGTCTGTCTCTTTGAGAAATACCTGCCCACTAGCATGCTCACGATACAAGTTCACCTTCTTGTGCATCTTGTGGACGAAGTGGAGATTGCTAGACCTGTCCATACGCGATGGATGTTCTTCCTGGAGTGCTTCATGAAAATCCTGAAAGGCTTTGTGCGACAACGAGCTCGTCCAGAAGGTAGCATGGCGGAAGGTTGGTTGGTGTCAGAGGTGTTAGTGCATATCTCACAATGGCTACCAACGGTGGAACCAGACAATGAAATGCTATGGACGCTGAAGGACGATAATAGACTGACTGGAGATGTGGTGGTTGGAAATGGGGTAGAAAAAAGAATGGATGCCTCAATGGAAGAGAAGGTGAATCGCTTTTGTATGTTGCACAATGCCTCCATGGAGACGTGGCTCACCAAGTACCAGATTGCAAGGCAAGATCGAGAGGAAGCGCGAGCTAAATTCCGACGCAGTATGCATCATCCACCGATTCAATATCCCGAAGGCATGGAGGAGATGCCGCGGTTTATGTCAACACGCAACCATGGAGCCTTGACCGCAGCATCCAGCGAAGGGACAGAGGTCTCAATGGAGGAGTGGGAGTTCTCGAGGGGATGTAGTCCAAAGGTGATGAGGGGTTTAGAATATGTCATATCTAAATTTTATATGCGACATCTAATTTGAGTGTTTCAATGTACAGTACAAAATATATAGTGCAGCGTGGTCACGCGGACTGCATTTTCGCGTGGAGCGTATTGACAAAATGCGCTCCACAATGGACTGTGGTGTCATGGCAAGGTTTGAGCAAGAGAGCCGGCGACGAGCAACGGATCCGAACACGGTTGTGGATGAGATGGAGTATTTTGGGAACTTGCAAAGTATTATTACGGTGGATTACCGTAGCTTCTCCATGATACTATTCGATGTGCAGTGGTTCAAAATGGTACTTGGAGGAGCTGGAGCAACAGTTCGACGAGGTCCATTTGGATTTCTCGAAATAGATTCCGAAAAAAAATCGACGGATTTGCGCGACACTTTTGTGTTGCCGGCCCATTGTGAACAGGTGCGTAGAGTCATTTGCTTGCTAATTGTAATACGACATGGTTTATGTCACAATGGTTTGAACTCGCTTTGTACATGTTTGTGAACAGGTAATCTTCTATCCAAACCCCTGACAACCTCGATGGTGGTATGTTATACCTTCAACTCCTCGAAGTACGAGAGTATATGATCAAAGCGATGTTCCGGGCATAGATGAAGATAATATGCAAATAGAGGGGTTGATATTACAAGGGGTGGAGGCCACCGCAAGTTTGGAGCCCGCATCGGCTAACAATGATGGAAATACAGTAGTCCACGAATTTTTTGAGAACGAGGCAGACTCGTTCTTTTGTGGTGACATGTCTATCGACCTTCCAGTGTATGTAGAGTTGTGTCAGGAGATTAACATGGGACCATAGAATACTTCATTCTTGGAGAATTGTATTACTCAATTCGTTGTTTAGATCTTCCATAAAGGTACATAAGATATGCATTTTAAGAGGGATTTTTCAAAAATGATTTATATTACTGTGCTTTGTATAGTTTAAATTGATTATTCTAACACCATTTTTTATCTGTGCAGGTGACATTTTCAGGATGAGTCGAGGGATGAGCAATGAGGAGTTTCAGGACATGATGGCATGCATGTCTCCAGACCAGCTCGCAAGATTCAGAGAGATGGCAGACCAGGAGTTGTCTCGTTCTTCGTCAGGGCGCTCTACTAGATCTGCTTCAACGCGATCAGATGCTTTAGCTTCGAGCAGACGATCTTGACGCTCATGACTTGGGCCAGAGAGAGGGATTGCATCGGGATCAGGGGGTGCTGCTGTGGAGACACGGATGTGGTGTCTCCGTCTCGTCGTTCAGCTGGAGCTGCGTCACCTCCAGGATTTGTCACACCTGTGGGGACATCTACTCCAGTTACTCTGGCTTTTGCGTAGCCGTCAGTAGCATGTGGTACCCTTTTGGTGGCACCCCTTTGAGTGCCACTCCGAGAGAGGTTATCCCCGTTGGTACACCGGATGTATAGGGGTCTCCTAGATATGCCCAAGAGTGTGGACGGAGATGGGAGAGGACCCATCTTAGGCAGACTCCTAGGGGTTATGGATACCTGGTTGATAGTAGGTCAGGAGCCATCATCATGAATGATGAGGGGAGGAGCGTGATGGCTCGCATGAGAGAGTTGTGCAAACAAGTTTTTCGGCACAACGTCCTAGATCATTGGAAGAATATACCGGAGGGGAGCAAGGACTACATAGTAGCATCCTTGCACAAGGAGTTTCCGGTGCCAGCCGCAGTAGATAGATTCTCTACGGGCTGGATGATGGATTGCATGCGTGCATACATGTCACATAGACGATCCGACGCACGCTAGGCAATCAAGAGTGGGGCTGCAAAGCCCAAGTGGTTAGATGCAGACGACTGGCGCCGATTGAGGGAGGAGGCTACAGATTCGCCAGGACGTTGGAGTCAGCAAGGCGGGAGGCGGCGAGGGCACGACTCGAGACCGGAGTGGTCCATCATCTTGGGAGTGGCGGCCACAGGACATATTTGGAGGACTTTGTAAGTTTCTCTTTTGTTTTGCTTATTTGTTTTTTTGAAATATTCTTTGTACTGGCAATCATGTTTCTAACAGTTAGCATTTTGTTTTCTTTGCAGCACTCCATTACAAATCGCGATCCGCAAGGCCTTGAGACTCGATATGTAGAGAGGCACGGTCTCAATGCATTGATCGACCGATTGTATAGACGCAGCGGCCCTGTAAGTCACTCATCTTTCTTGTCCGTAGTTACCATGAGATATTTGAATGCATTATTGTATGGTGGATTGATATGTTGCTTCTTTTTCTGCAAAATCCATTCGATGCTTCTTTGCGGCGAGACGAGCTTTCGGGGGACGAGGATTTATAGCTCGCCCTTGGATCCTTGGAGCTCACACACCTTTAGTTTTTAGTCGCCTGATCTATGTAGACATTTTCTATGTATTACTGATATCCTTTCATGATTGTACCAATCGCATTTTATGCGATCATGTATTTATTTCATGTATCAGTTTTATGATTTCAGTATACATTCTTTTTGTTTGCAAGCGCTTTGTATGCAGTAGTGCAGAAACTATTTTGTATGGCTCTCATACAGCACACAGTGCTATATGTGGCAAGGCAGCTTGCTACCCTGCCACAAATTTTTTTTTTCCCTGTTACCGTTGTTATTTGCGTCGCAAATTTACTACTCGCGTCGCTATTGGCCTCGCTATGTGCATCGCAAATTTACTGGTTGCGTCGCTATTTGCGACGCATATAGCGACGCATATAGCGACGCCAATAGCGACGTTTCTATGGCATCATCAATAACGACGCTTTTTGCGACGATGGGGGAAAATTTTGTTGTTTGTATTTTTGTCGCTTTAAACGTCGGTATAAGGTCTATATCTTGTAGTGATAGCCTCTATATGGCTAGGGTTAGGGTTTCCCCCTACCCTCTATTTCATTCACACCTGGCTACCCTTATCCACCCTTGCATACATAGGATTCGTATGCCAGAGCAAATGAGATTATTAAGATGTAGTAGGCTCAAATGTGATGTGTTACAATCTAAGATGAGGGATGATGACAATGGTCTATGTGTTTATGGCATGTATATAGTCTCATAATGATAGTTAAGCACTCAATATATATGCTTAAGATAGGGACTAATCTTCTCAAGATTGAGGTTTAGTGTAAAACATCTTCCACATACTGATTAGAAATAGGATTGTGACTATGAGATGTAGCATTAGTGCTTACAAGCACTCATCTCATAGTATATGTTTATAAGTCATCTTTCTTATGAGCTTAATGATATTCACCAAGTGTCTTTGAACCTAAGATGGAACTTTCAAATCTGCAAGAGACTCCACAAGACTTAAGTCAATGATTAGAATCACTATTAGTGTCAACTAGTGTAATTAATATTGAAATAGGAAAGCTTGAAGCTTTCTGGCTATGGCTACCAGATAGACAACCCACAGCTAGGGTGTTGCTCTAATGAGCAACATGGAAGGAATTATGCCAAACCCTTTTAGGGTAGGATAGCCCACTTAGGGGGCTACAAATTTCCTATGAGGGCTCAAATGATTGTGCCTTCTCCTATCCACACTGTAGCTTGAATATCCACGATGTAAAAAACCATGCTAGATCTGCATCTTTAGTAATGTCACCTTCTTCGTTGCCCAATGTTGGATTTTTTTGTGGTGTATTGAAATACCCTAAGTTGGGAGAAATTATCCAAAAGAAATAAAGGTAAAATATGCTCTCTTTTGTTCTCCCCAGGTCCTCCAACAGAGGTGGGTGTGGCATGCAACTATGGAGGTGAAGAGGTATAGTGAGAAAATGGCATGCTCATGTGCACTTAATGGAAAATGGAGTTAAAAGAAGCTTACTGGATCAGAGATGGCTCTGATACCATGTTGGAATATTAGAGTGAGAGCAAGAGAAAGTGTGCACAAGAGGGAGAGAGAGCTTAAGTAAGAATAAGATCTTACTTAATGAGTTGTTTACAAGTACAACTGGTATACTCTCCTCTACATTGAGTGTGACCTCTAGGCTCTTTAAACAGTCTCTGGATTGCTAGGGTTAGGGTTTTACCCTGCCCTCTAGTTCATTCACACCCAACTACCCTTATCCATCCTTCATACATAGGGTTCACATGCCTATCTCTCAACACCTCATTGGTGGTATATTGTGCCTACAACATCTCGGATGGCTCAAGTGTATGATGAAAGAAAAGTCCATAGTGTGGACATGGAGAGTAAGTAGGAGAGGAGTTGCTATTGTGGGGGATTTGAGGATGAGGAGGGCTTACAATGTGCAGAGAATATAAGCAGAGGTAATCCAAGGAAAAAGACAAGAGTGAAAGAATTCTTCAAGAGTGAAGTAGACTCTTCTTTTTATGGGGACCTAAGCATAAACATTTCAGTGTATGTTGAGCTATGCCAAGAGCTTGCATGGGGCCATATGATTGGTTATATTTGCATCTCCTTGTTGTCAAATTCATTGACTATTTGCTTATGCCGATACTTTATTGCATGTTTTTAATTTACATATTTCTTTGCAAATATATATTGTTGTGCTTCACTTTCACACTTATATTGATTGTGCTAACATAGTTTTCTAGCTATGCAAGTAACTATAAATGATCCAAAGATACTTCGAGGACATAGCTGAATAAGATTTATCTCAATGGATGTCTAGACACTTTATACATTTTTCCTTGGTACGTTTGGACATGTCAATATCCAACAAGCAAAGTCAACACTCTAAGTTGGCCGTGAAGAGAGGCTCAGGAACACCTTGCTCAACCAGTGGAGATGGTGGTTGTGGTGGATGTCTCAAGAAGCTACAAAATTTCTCTCCTCCTTGTTCTAGGGGATGCTACAAAGATATAGACATTGTGACTCCACAAGTCATGATTGCTACTCACTTTCTTGTTGATTCTAGAGAGTGTGGCTCAATTGTGTGCTAGGAGGCATGGATGTAGTGTCCCCATCCCATCTCTCAAATCGACACTTATCACCTCTAAGATTTGCTACATCTATAGATACATCTACTCCCTTAATGTTAGATTTTGCTCAATTGTCTCTATAAGTGGCATTCCTAAGGTGCTAGTACAAGAGGTGCCACCATTATAGGTACACTAGACATATAGGGGTCTCCTAGTTATGCCCAAGAGCATTGTTTGAATGTGGGATAGGGTGCACCTTAGACATATCCTACCAAGGTACATATACTTAGTGTATGAGAAAACCAATGAGGTGCTCATGAATGATGAGGGGATGGTGCTTACACGCAGGAGGGAGTTGTTTCGATAAGTATTTATGTACAATGTTCTAGATCATTGAAAAAAATATACCAAAGGGGAGCAAGGACTATGTAATAGCATCCTTGCACAAGGAGTTTGTAATACATGCACCGACTGATCAATTCTCCACTTGATGGATGATGGATTGTATGCATGCTATCTCACATAGATGGTCAAATGTGCAGAAGGAAATCAAGAGTGTTGTATTAAAGCTTCAGTGGTGGTTGGACCCAGAGGATTAGTGGAGACTCAAGGAGGAGGCTGTAGACTCTCCAAGGTGATGGGCAGCAACAATAAGAGGCAAGGAGGGCATGGTTGGAGATAGGAGTCATGCACTATCTTAGAAGTAGTGTTACATGACTTATTTGGAGGACTTCATAAGCTCTCCATTAGTTATATTCACTTTCTTATTGTGTATGCTGCTTGTACTAATAATGTTTTTTCTAGCAATGCTATGTTGCCAATCTTGTAATACGATCACAAACTACAACCCCATAGGATTGGAGATTCGGTATACATAGAGACATGGTCTCACTGCACTCATCAACAAATTATATATGTACAATAGTCCAATAAGTTGACCTCTTTCATGTTTTCAGTATTTAGTTCTTGTGATGCATTATACACTCTAAATTAATATTTACTTGTTTATATTATAGAGTCCATTCAACGATCCATTGCATCAGGATGAGCTCTCAGATAGTGAGAAGCTATAGTAGTCACTTGGATTCATGGAGCACGCATCCCTCCCTTTTTTGCCCCTATGCTCCATGCATACTCTTTCTATGTAGCTTTCTTTAAATACATGTCTTATTCTTTGTATGGTCTCGCATTTTGCGATATTTATAAATATATTTCTCCCTCTATCAATCCATGTAGTTCTATGAAATGCTATCATCAATATTGGACTTAGTTGAAAATTGAATCAATAGACTCCTCTTTCCTAGCATCTCATGATTTATATGTTTGAATAATAACTATGCATTTAATTTATGGATTATCTATGGAACATTATTTAGCACGTGTGATGCCCTACTATCCAAATTTCTAATCATCACTATTTGCATATCAAATAAACTTGTACCCATTGCTATTTGCATCACAAATCCTGCAACCATCACTATTTTTGTATCTGCATCACTATATAGTGATGCAAATAGTGATGGATCTATAGAGACACATATATCAATGTTTCTAGTGATGACATGGATAATTTTTTGGATGAATAATTTTGTTAGGCTTTGAATGTTGGTATGGGACCTATATGTTATAGTGTAGATAGGAAGGAATCGAAGAAGGTGTAGGAGATTAGGAGATTTCGAACAAGTGGAACAATAATAGGAGGAAACATAAATTCTAGTAAGAGCATCACACAACCTTGATAGCGGTGTTTAACTATTGCTTAAGGTCGATTTTGAAAATTTTCATTATGTTGTTAGATATTCTTTGTAATGAGTAATATGACTATTTGTTTTTTCTTAGGTTACTATTATGGTATGTATCGGTCAGTTATCATTGGTATGATTAATTATCGTTGACTCACTTGTATATTAAATTTTATATAACTAATGGTAAATTTCTATGGTTGCTTCAATTATCCTTCCATTCTTATACTTCTAGCTATATTTGTATTTGATGGGTAGCAATAGAGGTTTGGTACTTGTAAGATTTCGAACCCCTTAGGAAAAAAGAAAACTAGAGTTGATATCCACCTCGATATCTTGCCAATTCTTGCCTTGGAATGTACAATAAGCAATACTCTAAGCCGATCCATGCTTATATTATTGAGGAATATATTGGCATGTCCATGTTAACTCTTTGTGTGATTCTAATACTAAAGATAGGGCATGAAAAATCCTAACAAGTATGCTAATGAGTCCCCATCAAGAAGACTATGATATCATCCATGTATAGTCATGCAATAGTGCTTCAAACCAACTCGTCTTAGCCAATGCTTTTGTTAACACCTATCCATACTCTCATCTAATACCCAAGGGATGTATGACATGTACAAGATGTCC
Source organism: Lygodium microphyllum (assembly GCF_053477565.2). Taxonomy (NCBI): domain Eukaryota; kingdom Viridiplantae; phylum Streptophyta; class Polypodiopsida; order Schizaeales; family Lygodiaceae; genus Lygodium; species Lygodium microphyllum. The sequence goes on along the minus strand of NC_141141.1, from coordinate 155,040,298 downwards.
CCACTTGTTGGACATGAAAGTAGCGCCATGATCACAACCCCATCATCGTGCAATATATATGGTCATTAGTGGAGAACCCTTAATAAGCTAGAAGGAAGACTCTATCCAAGATGAGTTTGTCGAAGTTATAAGGGTTTCCACGTGTGAGAATTGCAACTCTTAAATTAACATCCCACTAACATTGACCTTGGTGAGTTTGTTAGGGCACTTAATAGTTTAGACAATGTTAAGATGGCATCAATGAGTTTGGGAAACAACCAATCATAAGTGTTTTGCTATAGACCGTTTTCTATAGGACAACTATGCGAGTTGAGAAATTAGGGGCCATTTGGTTTATTCTTGTGGGAGTTTTACTCTGGTAAGTTACTCATGAATATATATATGCATCACATGGGTTTAAAATAAGGTATTTTTAAAATATCATTTTTATACATTTTTTACATACATAAAGGTGTAGTATAAATGAGTTATTTATAGGTTAAATAGAAAAGGGTTATATTTTATTTAAGGAAAATTTATAGATAATGATATTTATAAATAGGCCTTGAACGCACGTGATGTGGAGGAGATATATATATATAATGACTTTCGTGAGGAGCTTTAGGTGTAAGTTGCAAACAGGGTCACCGACGTATGACCTAATATATTATGTTTCCACATAGCAACTAAATTTCACATGTGATCAACTTACTGATTTATGGCTGATGGGCTCAACTTTACCAAGAACGAGTCAATTAACGCCACAGGCCTAAGACTACCTATAGGTTACACACTTAGCTGAATTGCTAGAAGCATATTGCGCATTGTGTCATGTGTGTGGGGGGTGTCTGGCACTCAGATCCCTTTGACTTGCAGACTACTTTTGTCGGGGCCCTAGTCATGGCAGCTGGAACTTCGTATTGCGTGCGATGGCATAATAATAGTACTCCCACTAGTTCTTTCGTATCTGCTAAAGTGGCATGGTTCCACCGCCTCTCACATCTTTCTCTCTCTTTGCACTTGCACGCCGACTCCCGAGTTCCATCTTTATAAAAATATCGATCGCCTCACTTCAGTCTCTCTTTGCACTTGCACGCCTACTCCCGAGTTCCGTCTTTATAAAAAGATCGATCGACTCACTTCAGTGTCTCCACTCGACTCCCGATTTTCACTTCTCTTCTGTGCAGCTACTCAATTCTTGTTTTGTTTCTCTTCTGTTCTGTTCTGTTCTGTGTGTGGATCAGCAGCTGCAGCCACCCTAACGTATAATTAGCACACGCACAGTATTAATGTCACGCCAGGGCGCGCTTCAGCTCTGGTGCGACCGCTCGACCACCGCCGTCTCCATTGGTGTATACAGGCCTCGCCCCGGTCACACCTTGGACGATTTGCTGACATGCCTTCATAAAACTCTCAGCTCTATCAGGCGAACCAAAACTTGTAGAAAATTCCTGAGGTCATTCGCACTCCTCAGAGCTCTCACAAACGGCAGCTGGGTGAGTCAATTATTCATATAAGTACTGTCATCGCAGATTCACAGTTTATCTGGATAATTAATTTGTCTATCAGAGTTGGCCTGCATAATCAATAATTTGTCTACTTACCCAACGAATCCCTATGGCCAAAACCGTGAACGCGTTCAATTATGATGGTTGATTATTTTCGATCTGCAGGCAGCAGCGGTCATGGTAATCCAAAAGTCCGAATATTGGGAAGATCATGAACAGCCGGGCATACTAGAGGTACTTTATAATACAACCTACTTCATTGACGTATAACAGGCGTCGTCAATAACTTATAAAGCAGGGAACTTACCCTTTTAAACCGTTACGCAGATGGAAGCCTGCCTGCAACGAGAAGTTAGTCCCATAGCAGCCACATTGATCGACTGCGGATTGTACGAGCTCTCGTGCGGAGAATGCAAGGAAGGGGGCTCGAGCGCCAGGCTATGCAAAGGAGAAGCCGTGCACCTGCGGTGGCTTCAGATGCGAACATCATCAGCTGCTACTGCAATTAGTAATGGTCCTGCCGAGAAGACATACCCCCTCGACCGACATGAGGATGATCAGGCCATCAGTCGGTCAGATCTGCAGAGATCTCGAGTACGCCGTAGTCTGTCTGTAGTTCGCCAAGGGCAAGCATGTGCTGCTGATCATCATCTCAGCAGCCCAGGCGCGGGAACTGCGCCATATAATTGTCGTCAGCGTGGAGCTATGATCAGAACACGCAATAACGTGGATGATCATGAGGACGTTCGCACAGCAGCTGCTACTGATCGGCAGGAGCAGCAATGCCTTATACGTCGTAGTGTGAGTCGAAGTACTTCCAGATCAGCTGCTGCGGCTGCCGATCGGGCGCAAGAGTTGTTATCCTACTCGTGCGTGGCAGTGCTAAAGGCGTACCTGAAGGAGATCGAGGGTCTGCGTTCCTGCACTTTCTACAGTGCAATATCAAAACATAACCATGCACAATACGTCCCTGCATCGGCCAGCAGCTCATCATCGTCGTCATGTACAATATCCAGCAGCAGCAGCGGGGATGATCAATATCGTCATCGTCATGAGGAGGAGGAGGAGGAGGAGGAGGAGGAGGGGGTGCAGTCGCAGATCGTGAGGAGTATAAGTACAAGGTGTACTGCTAGACGTCGTCGTAGTAGCAGTAGCAGTAGCAGCAGCAGCAGTAGTAGTATTAGGATGGTGGGGGTGGGCGTGTGGGAGAGCGCCCAGGCTGCCTGCTCTTTCATTGGATCTCCTAGAGGCTCCCCCGCCGAGCCCTTCTGGAGGAGTCTAGGAGCTGAGCTCCGATGCGGTGTCTGCGAGGTAGTCTATGTCAGCTGCTGAATCAAATGTAGGTACACCATAACTTTGAGTGAACGGAGAGACAACTCTCCCTTTTCTTTACAGCACATCTCACGAGCAATCACTAAGTAACATGTCTGAATGTCACATATCTCTTGTGAAAAATATTTGGATGCAACTAGGATTAAAGGGCCAATAAAGTGACGCTCTTCAAAAGGGAAACGCACCTCATCCTAATTGAGTGACTACATTGCAAAAAAAAGGTAATTTTAATCATTTAACATTATGATATATATTTTTTAAAATTATAGATGAGTTTTATATGAGTCAAACAATTGAGCCATATAAAAAATTTTATATTTTAGATTTTATAAAACTTACCAAAGCAATTCATCCTTGAGTATAACTCTATTAGCCCCTCATTGTCATTCTTTAATGAACCCTTCATTTATAACTAGGGCTAGTTGATAAAATAATTTAAAAATTTATTTGAGCTCTATATGATATAAATAGTTTGACTATTTAAAAAGTATGTATGAAACTTACTTGAAAAATATTATAATAGAAGATTTGTAGATGACACTCTATTGGTTCCTTTACCCTAGATATTTTGTTATGCCTCAAGGGATGTGGAGCATAGGCTTTGCCTACAACAACGATTCTAAATTTTCATTGTTAACTGAAAAAACATTTCCAGTAGATACAAACCTTTTAGCCTTATCAATGGGGTTGTTGGCTAAGTGGTTTGGTTGTGCTTAAGTTCAAACCTAGAGGAATCTTGGATCTTTAATATCAAACCTTCTCTAAACAAAATAAAAACATTCAACTTACTAAAGTGTGCATGTACATATATATGTTTGTCATTTTTAGGTCAATAAAATATATGTATTTACCACTTTTGTAAGAAATTAAATAATAAATTTTGTAACAAAAAGTATACTAAACATTGCATTTTTAAGCCTTAGTTTTCAAGCTTTGAAGGTTTTAATGGAAATCTTATAGTTCATTATACATTAAAGGCTTGGATTTTGTTAGAAAATGCTCAAAATAAGACAAGACTTTAAAGTAGCCAATGCTGATAGCCCATGATTAACAAAAAATGGTGTAGGGAAGTCTAAACTAGAAGGCTCTAAGGCAATATACCACCTTCTAATGAGTTCAACCTTATAGTGAGCTCTACTTTTAGTTCAATAGACATCATAAAATTCAACCAATCTATAATAATCTCTACATAACTATTCTTTATGTTCAAATCATAGAATTCCAACCCATGCATGAGAAAGAAAAACCTATCTCAATGTTTATAATGTAATTTTAAACCCACACAAATACACCAACATATTGTTTTTTGTACTTGTTAATGATAAGGGACGATCATAATTAATTCAAAAATCCCAACCTCAAGGGGTTTACTATGCATAAACCCTATATATCATGATATGCTCATGGCCTATATATGAAATGTCTTATTTGTAATTTTCTCCATGATATTTTTGCTAGAGAGCAAGCCTAGTGTACATCAACAAGGCATATGAAACATTGATGATTAGTTGGTGCCATTGCTTTAATACTCTGTTTTTTGTATCAACAATATTTTTTTGGTTGATTATGTATTTGACATTTAGTCATGAACTTGTATATATTTTCTTATAATCCATATGCATTTAATTACTCTTGCATACTACTTCAACTAGATCGAGTGCTTTAGTAGTTTTTTAGATGTCCTACAAGGAACAACTAGTCCATCTTTGATAAGATAATTGACATGGACAACATGAATGTGACCCCTACAAGAAGGGGCCAAATTGTTGTTAAATAATATTTTTATTTGCATGTATCGGTATGACATTGAGCAAAAAAAAATCCTCAACTCATCAATATATGCATTAGTATATTCAATCAATCATACTAATGGACATTCAAATGGTTGTCATGATATGTATATTAGCATATATGTTCTAATGCTTATGTCAATAGTGTGATCTACCAATGTAAAACATTTTTATGGCTATTATTGTTAGAATTTTTTTCAATATAGATTTTATATGACTAGTCAATTAGGAGAGATATTTAATACCATGAAAAAAAGAGAAAAAAAATATTACAAATTTATCTTTGTGCATTTAACATTGCATCCCTTCATTTTGAGCTTAAAGGCACTATAAAGAAATGTCATTATTATCATAAAGGTACTAGCTAGTCATGACCTTGTAATATAATATTAAATTTGCAAGGTCGCAACATCAAATTTAGGGTTTTTGACTCAAAAAATTAGGTTCACTGTACCCAATCCTAGTTAGCTTGGGTTCATTTAAAGGGACCCTTATATATGTGGATTTTCTAAAGCCCCAAATCCTTTGGGTCCTCATGATGTTTATATCATACTAGTACAAAAGTCAATGTTTTAATATCATAGTATCAATAGTGCAAGTCCATAATATTAACCAATAAACTCTTGTAGTACTACTTTTACTATGCAGTAAGGCTACATGAATGCTTAGCAGTTAATAAAATTTATCTAATCAATAATGCTTGAGAGCTAGACATCATCCAACCCTAAGTAAATTGATCCAAGTACATGCATTGAAAAGAAAGTAACCAAAGAACAATTAGGGATGGTGCATGCACTAAAGGAGCATTCTAAGATGAACCAGTATAATCCATCAAAAGATTTTTAGTTTGTCACATAACATTGACTATTTAACTTTATTTCACGAGAGGAATTTCTCAAAAACCTTGTGGGGCCACATAGTATAGCTAGTTGATATGAAATAATGATTGTCTCAATCGTAGGACTTGTTGGAGAGCAAACTCCAGGGAGCAACTTTAAATGCAATTAGGATACTACATGAAGCAATAAATACCAAAATTGCATTAATTTGTTCAAATTTGATGAAACTTGAAGATAGACAAGATGTTTGGTCTTTGTGTAAGATAATCATGCCAATTTTGCAAATACACTATTTCCACAATGATTACTACTAGGCAACAAAGATATCCAAATACCTAGATCATATTATGATGCTAATTTGCATGCTAATTCTATAAAGAGATGTGTTCTAGAATATCTAAGTAATGAAATGTTGCTAGATATCAAATTGATGAGACATCACATGCTTGATTTTACAAGATAATTATGCTCGTGAAAGCAATTTTCTCTTATAACATGTACCACTTCAATTATGAATATAAGACTACCTTGTACTATATTGTTTACTAGAAGGGATGAGAAGAACAATGATAAGGAATTTCAATGCACGCTTGAAAAAAAAGATGATATCGAAATGTACATTGGAATATGCATTGAAACACCCAATGGTAACACAAGGAACTTTTAATCATTTCCTACATAGGAAAAAAAAGGAAATTCCCTATCAATTCCCTAGTTAAAAATACACATAAGTAGGAAAAGTAAATAATAGGGAAATTGGAACATTTCCTAGTTAGAGAAACTAGGGAATCGCATAGGAAATTCCCTACATAGGAAAAAAATCCCCTATGTAGGGAATCACATAGGAAATTGCCTAGGGAAATAAATTCCCTACATATAGGATTTTAAAAAAACTTTTTCTACCTATGGGATTTTTGTCCCTACATAGGGGTTTTTTTCCTATGTAGGGAATTTCCTATGCAATTCCCTAGTTTCTCTAACTAGGAAATGTTCCACTTTCCCTACTTATGTGTAATTTTAACTAGGGAATTGATAGGGAAATTTCTTTTTTTTCTTTCATATGTAGGAAACTTTTTCCATTATGTTTCCCTACATATGATAAGTCTCCTATATAAAGTAGAAAAATATCTAGCAAATTTTCAACTAGAAAATTATATAGAGATTGTTTAATTAATTTCAAATAAGACATAATACACATCTAATAGACTATTTTAAAAATTCATTATATAGGTTTTTTTTCCTATGTCAAGAAAACTTTTCTAAATAGATAAAATTTTCATATATATGCTTTTTTCCCATCAGAAAAAACTTGTATATAGGTAATTTTATTTAAAAAGATTATTCAAATAATCTATATGATGCCATAATATGGTGATACTATATTCTTACTCAAGTTGATCCCTAATGGCTAATGAAATGGTAAATAGAGGCATCGAATTGTACATTACCCCAACGTAGAATTGAAAATTTTCTATCCTTGCGTCGATGCTAACACTAGTAACAAGTTTCTTGGCAATTTCTCGAAGGAGGGCTTGCTCATTGTTGTTAGGAACTTCCACATAGTTATCAATGGTTATGGTATGCATGTCCCTCTACAATACACAGATATGTATAAGCATGAGAATGTAATAAGGATATTAAAAAACCATGATTAAGATTGATTAACAAGGCCTAACCTAGCCTAGCCTAGCCTAGCTTAGTTATTGCATGTTGGAGTTCTCAAGAATAACAAACAACTGCATGTATCACATTCTCGCTTGTGTCCCCCATGATTACAATAGATAGAGAAGCTAATGATGATGATGATGATGATGATATCATGGTATAATTAGTGTTCCTCTTGTATTCGAGTAGGAAATTAAAACTAGTCTTTGTAATGGCTACCCACTAAGTATAATAGCTATCAGGAGCTGCCAAAATCTGTGGAGTCTTCTCAAGACTTGCAACACTCTCCTTCCTTGCAAACGAACATGTCTCCTGTTGTATACACGTCAATGACTATGACATGCTCAAAATTAATTGTTACAAAGAATGGTGCCCTCATGGTGTCTCTTTATATCATACACAATTAAGACACCTGAATTGGAAAAACACAATGATTCACTTGGAAGCACAATTAAAAAGTATTCTTAGAGACAAGGAATGCATATCTTTATTCCATGAAATAGAAGAAATACTCTTACAAAGTCATAGAGAAATTTCCCAAGATTTGTTGAATGAGTGATGCAATGAACAGTGATAGTGAATGAACCAAGTTGGCTTGGTCAACTATAAATGCCCAGTTTGTTGAATGAGTGGGAGGCCAGTCAGACCTGCAACCTGACTAGCCTACCTAGGCCCTACAAAGGGGGGTGATGTAGCTAGATTTCAGGTAGTATATCCATAGTAGATTAGCTGTGCTAGTAGCAATGTACAGAAAGCATGGCACCTAGTGGTGGGTGCTGCATTTTCAAGTGCTTGAGGCCGCTCTGGTGTCATGTAGTGCTTGTGGGCTACTGATCAAATCCAAACGGCTCCTCCCCCCTACATTGTTTTTTAGTTCTGAAGGATGCACTTGTTGTGTTTCCATTCCTAGATGGTGCTTCTTGTTGCCCTCAGTTATTGTTTAAATTGAAGGCATGTCTTGTGACTACTATAACTGTGTAATTACTTAAAGGCATGACTGAGGATGCTCCTGATTGGGTTGTTTTGAGCATTTACTCCACTTATATTTTACTTCCTTATTGCTAGGATATTGTTGCTTAAAAGTTCTTTCTGCTAGTTGAGTTATGACTTGTAGTCGCACACCTGATCTGGTTGCTCAAGGTGGATAACTGTGTAATTACTTAAAGGCATGACTAAGGATGCTCCTGATTGGGTTGTTTTGAGCATTTACTCCACTTATATTTTACTTCCTTATTGCTAGGATATTGTTGCTTAAAATTTCTTCCTGCTAGTTGAGTTATGACTTGTACTCGGACACCTGGTTGCTCAAGATGGCTACTATAACTGTGTAATTACTTAAAGGCATGACTGAGGATGCTCTTGATTGGGTTGTTTTGATCATTTACTCCACTTAAATTTTACTTCCTTATTGCTAGGATATTGTTGCTTAAAAGTTCTTCCTGCTAGTTGAGTTATGACTTGTACTCGGACACCTGATCTGGTTGCTCAAGGTGGATAGCTCGCTCTTCATGCTAAAGCACCTATCTTTTGCTACTGCTACTGCTACTGCTCCCTGCTCATGGTTGTTGTTTCCAATCATCACTTACCATTGAACTCACATTGGCGATCTAAGAGGCTAAAGCCTATGCTGAAAGCTGCTCAAATATTGGTGCTTTTTCCAAGCACAATACAGTTAGCATAGATGCACAACACACTTATTTTTCTTACTTTGCAGTCATAAATTGATCCTCTGACTACTGTGCTTCCTCCAAACTCCCTACCAACCCATCTATGTCTCTTCAGCTTGTCAGTAATCCTAAGTGCAACTTGAAGATTCTATTTCTCCAATGCTTGCCAGCCAAGCAAAAGAAGCCCCATCATTGTTGTGCCAAACCTCCAAGAGCAAATAAGAGTTGTCCACCTTCAAATAGGTGAGCAAAACTGAAAATGGCCAATATTCAATGGTGCACTTCTCGAGACAATAGAAAAACCCTAATTATAGCAGTAATTAGGCCTGATTTCAACAAAACAATGTTGAATATCTTCAGATTTGCTAAGATGAGGGAGAACACAATAGAGAAGAGAGAGACATTCAATATGCTGCCAAGAAAGCATTGTAACATCAACCTTTGTTGTTTCAAAGAGCGAAAATAAGATCAACTGCTACTGGTTTTTAGTGTTCTGTTGCTGCTGCTATCTGAAACCCTAATTTCTGTACCAACAACTGTCAATAACCTCATTCTTAGGGCATCTTGTCATTTGCAGCCCCAGAATCTGCTCAACATCACTTTGCCCTGCTATCCTAGAGCTTCAGCACATGTCCCCTACTCACAACCAAGTTCTCCTTCAAATCTTCCCCAAACAACCCAAAATGGGAGAAAAACAACCCAACATGGAAGATACACTTTCATGCAACCCAAAACTAATCCAAACTTGGCATTAATCTATCAGGGAGGGTGGGACTAGGTCTAAATATGAGGTGATTCCTTTCCACTCCCGGTTTCCTTCAAGGAAGGAGGTGACTCGATAGCACATGAGTGGGATTTGTGCCTATAAGCAACAAGGGAGGGTGGTACAATGTGCTAGGGGAGATTCCCCACATGACCATATCAGAGGATAGAGTATGATGCACTTGCGGATATGGGGGAGGTGCATAATGCATCAACAGGTTGGAGAGCAGGGTGCAAAATCTGGACTATGAAGCATTTGTAAAATGACCAATGTAGACCTCAACACACTAAGCACTCTTAAGTTTTCTAAACTTGGAACTTGTAGTCACCATGCTAGTTGTTACGTGTAAATGAAGGTCTCCATGCTGTGTGACAGCGACTTCAAGGATTTCACCCACATTTTTCAATTGGTCTGCTAGAGTCTACAGTTGGTGTAAATCCGCTAGTCACAAGCTTTTTCAAAATGAAAACAAAGATAATCGAGTTGCATGAGAATATAATTCAACAGATCAATAAAGTCAAAGAGCCTTTATCCTCCCTTCCATTCCAAGGATCTACTGATATAGAGTCTCATTGCTAAACATCATCGCTCCCATTTTGTGATGGTATGTAGACCCCATTTTTAGCATGCGAATGACACTTGGTCAGATACATAAGGCTCCATCTAGCCTTAAGGCAAGAGACACCATAGAATGAAATGTAATCAAAATGGAAAAGACTACTCTCACGAACATGTTCCTATGATGATACAAGCTCAATATACCTTGGTAATGGTAGAAGCGGTATGAAGCAGCCTCCATTTCCTCCAAGTAGACCCAACATCAAATGGTTTACCTTGCACATATCTCAAACATTTGGCCTCGGTCGATGGTGCTTCCTACTAGTAGAGTTGCCACACAACGTACTTTTACCCCCGAGGTCTTCATTTTACTCAACAATCCAACCAACATGTCTCCTATAGAAGCTCCTAAGACTATACAATTGACTCCCCTTGTTTTTGCAACAACAATCCCTTCTTCTAACAGCTCTCAAAAATCTTGACTGTTACATCAAGCTCTCTCCACTGTTAGCTACCATTAATCTAATTAGTAGCTACAGCTCCATACCAACATAGCTCACATGGCAAGTAAAATGGGAAAAATGATTTTCTAACTCAAGGGCCTTGCTGAAAAGAACTGACAATTGTGAATAGAGCCACTATGATGGATATAGGTAAGTTAACTAGTTGAAAAGCTTCCACCACATTTGGCATTATGATTCTAAGGAACAACAGATTACCATACTTGATAACAGTAGCACCCATACCTTCATTGTTTTTTTCAGTTTTAGTAGCAGTAGCCTTTTTCAATCTTGTGCTATTAATAGACCCGGCAGCACTAGCCCACCAAGGAGAGAGCATTTGTTGTAATACTTCCAAGGTCCACACTCTGCTTCTTAGTAGTCATATCGTAGTTGACATGAAACCCTTGATTTGACTTTTCTGTTGGTAGCAAATGAGTAACAAAGGACTTACACAATGAGCATTCTAAAGCTATACCATAAAACCATCGTGTAATGTTACCTGACATTCTTTTAGTTTCAAGCATTCTCGTTCCTTTGCAAGTGGTGAGCTACCAAGCATGGGCTCAACTTTCCTTGAAGCTGTAGTGATTGAAACCACTACAAGCAAATTTTGCTGCAGTGATTGAAGCTGAATGATCATCTACTGTCTCGATGACATCAAAGTTTTTGAATTCAAAAATCAAGCATGCTAAAAAACGTACTCTATTAGACAAAATCTTCAATAGCACAAGATAATAAAAATATCTGCCTCCAAAACATGAACTATGAAAGTGAATTAAATGACCATGTTCACAAAGGAATGACAAACTATGAATGTACAAGTCACAATACCTACAAACATCATATATATGTACAAGACGGCCTCTACCACCAAATTGCAAAAGCGGAATTTGAGTGGCATTAATGTCAGCACCCATGAGGGCCATAGCTCCAAAATCTCAAAGTAAGAATCTTTGCATAATGGGCTTCCTACCAAGTAGTACCACAAGTTCCAGTACAGTATCACTAACCACCTGTCAAATAATGTTGTGTTAAGTAGTGTCTTCCTAGCACCTTTAAGTCTTACTATGATGCTTACTAAAAAATAAATACATTTGATCAACCTTTTTTTACCTTGAAGTTTACAATCTGAAGGGACTCTAGATCATATACATGAAGATTGCCATTTCGATCACCAACTGCTAGATAATAACAACTATTATAATCTCTATTACAACTATCCATAAACCTCAAATTATTTTAGCCTCCTTATCTTTTGCTAAATGAACTCACACATAAGCCTACATTCAAGCCCTTAACCCCGTTCCCAATCTATTTCATGCCATAGCAATCATCACTAAGCTTTAAATAAAGCCTCACAAGTCACAAGTTCAATGTGCAAATTCAACAAGTCACAAGTTTCATGATGAATGGAGAAATTGGAGTAGGTAACGAGTATCTCAAGAGTAGCAGAGATGTCACCACTAGTTTCAAACATCATTGCTCATAGCCATGTTCAACAAGATGGTCATGACATAGTCACAAAGCTCATTCACTCAATCATGTGTATAAGCCAAAATACAATAGGTACCTCAAACCGTCTCCTATGTTGCACTTAGGAATAGATCGATTGAAGTATCTTCCTATCTTCTTCAAATTTTCTTTGCCTCTTTTGTTTGCCAAGAGATTGAAAGCAACACCTACAAGAAATTTTCACTCAATACAGTCCTCCCCATATAATCTAAATTAGCTTGATTTTGAAGAAAATCAGTACATACCTTTTCTGCCAAACCAACCACTCCTTACAATTCTGTGCAGTTATAGTTCATAGTTTGGCTCATGGGGATATTCATTTTCTACTGGTAGATCATAGTTGACCATGAGAGTGACCTAATAGTTGGCTTGTGGGAATCTTGTACCTAACAACTTACACACAACGAACAAATGTGTACACCTAAGAGGAAGACATAGTTACCTATACTTGATCAAAACCTCGAGTAAGCACATCTGTTGTTATCAAAACATGTGTCACTCCAAACTTGAATTCATTTATGACGAGGTCATGATCCTCAAAAGACATGTCACCATGAATGGATGTGCATGTGTATCATGACCACATTCCATATATGCAGCAATTAAAGTGATCCATAACACTACACCTTGACTTGCTATCCTATTGAACACATGTTGTGCTTCTGAAAGAAATCTGCATTGCCCGTACATATCCACAAGTGTGTTTCCCACATAAAGCTCTTTGTCCCAACCCTTTGTGCATATTTCAGCATGTGGATCTTTGTCCACTTCCAAGGCCCATATAGTACCACAAGCTTTTATACTAAGAACTAGAGTCAATAGATCCACAAGGACAGATTCTAATTAATTTGTTGGAAATAGTTCAACACCTCTTCATTGAGCCCATTTTTAGCATATCCTTCAGTTAATATAGTCTAGGAAACTGCATCTCGAGCTAGAAGCTCATCGAATGCTTTTCACCCTTCAATTATGGAACCACATATGCCATACATATCAACTAATGCATTACTCATTGAGATATTTTCCAATCCTGCCAGTCAGATTTTGGCATGTAATCATCAGCCCACTTCCAAGGCTCCAATGGTCCCACAAGTTTTCAAGTAGAGAATGAAAGTGACAGCATCTCCAAATACACCTTCCAGTTGCATCTGATCAAAATAGCTGAGGGCTTCTTCACAATGGCCATGTTCAACATATCGTGCAAGTAGAGCTATCCACAAGATAACATCCTTAACTTGCAGTCTAGCTGGTGTGCTTCTCTTTGCATTTGGCATACATATCCACCAGTGTGGTGTTGACATGGAACTTTTGCTCCAAGCCTTTTTGAATGATTTCTACGTGTAGCTCTCAGCCTATTTCCACAATCCCTATGGTTGCACAAGCTATCAAGTAATAAACATATGTGACAGCATTTGCATGCAATCCTTTGAGTTACATTTGTTTGCAAGAATCCAATATTTCCTAATTGAGACCCTATTCAACATACCCTACAATGAGTGCATTCAGGAAACCACATTTTGAATTGGTAGGCTCTTGAAAACTTGGTGGGCTTCAATGAGGGAGCCGCATTTCCCATACATGTCCACCAGGGTTCCATACACATTACTTTCTATATCCAATCCACGCTAGACGATATCAGTGTGTGTTTGCTTGCCCACGTCAACATCCTCTTGGAGCCGAGAGGGGCCATGAAGTAGGGCCACTTATGTGAATTGACTAGGTTATGCACAATGTAGGGGCATTTGGTGGTAGAGGTGGAAGACATGGCATGGCCAACCACAGTTGATGTAGGTAGAGATGAGGCAAGTCTAGGAGTGCTCGGTGGGGCAGGGCAGTTCGTGGAATACACGATGGGCATCATGCAGGTTCCTTGAGGCGGCAAGCGTAGTAGCTACCAGGTAGTTGCCCAAGACCGGGTGGGTTTCGAGGTGCTGGAGACAGAGGTATGCATGCAAACTCTGGGCTTGGACAACATTTTTGGTGCATTGGTGATGCTATAGGAGGTTGATCAAGTTCCAATTTCGCATGGGTGATGGCGACGATGGATGCACAAGCAGACTCAGCCCCTGTAGGCTCTCTCTCTCTCTCTCTCTCTCTCTCTCTCTCTCTCTCTCTCTCAGAGTAGCATGTTTATTCTTTAGATTTGCAAAAAGAATTGGGGACTTAGCCTTGCGAGAAAAAAAATCAAGCTTGTATGATTAGATAATTTTGCAAGTTTATGATCTAAAATCCCTTGCTCTCATGATTATTTTCTCCTAAAGCACAACAAAGCATGTGAGCTAGGGATGAGACTTGACCATATCTACCCCCTCTCTCTTTCTTTCTTTATGTTTGTGGAGTTATGAGTCCTATGATTTGCAACATCATAGCGAACATAATAATTTATCAGACTCTTGATTACATATGCTAAACAATATCATTGAGTGAACAAGCTACTACTCATTTGACTTTTTGTGTTCCATTTGACTCTTCACCTCTACTAACATCATAGTCAAAGAGTAGAAGTAACCACCAAACTACCATGGCAATAGTGTTGCCACCATGAAGCATATCTTAAGGCCTTTTTCCCCACTACCCCTCCATAACACTCAACTCCATTGAATAATTTTCTCATTTCATAAGCTAAATACATGAGCTCTAGGAAGGCATACCAATAGTCTCAAAATGAGATTTAAAATGAAAACATGGTATGAGCTTTTGCACACCTTGATTATTTGGTGGAATATTTTAATTTTGATCAATATAAGTGGAGCCTCTCTTTGGTGGGTATTACACTGCGACTAACTAAAATCAATTCGTTTAGCTATGGACAAAGATAATGGGTCCCACCCTCACATGTTCCTAACTATGATATTTCCCTTCCATATCTAAAAAGTAGGCAAGCTTTGATAGTCCATGAATAGGGATAAGTTTCATGCTTTTGTAGTTCATGAATAGGGATAAGTTGGTAAGGGATAGAGATAAGTAATCTTGATAAAAATAGCTTTGAGTTTAATAGTTGGCAATATGAACTCTTTAAAAAAAATTAATATCTGACAATTTTATCTTTTTATAGTTTCTAATCAAGGTTGCATGGATTACAAGCAAGGTGAATGTAGATGATTGCGAGCATGGTGAATTGTTTTCATGTTATCAAGCATTAAGTGCAAGCTATAAATAGCAAGCATGGGTATTAAGGTTTCCTTTCAATTTATTTTTTTAATTTATAATATATTTTTAGCAAAATGAATGATAGTTAAGCATGAGAAAGTACTTTTCTTCTACAATTATGGGGTTTACATGCAAGAAGGATTTGCCACACAATTTAATATGTTGAAGTCACCATCATAAACTGTGTTAGGATTATGCTCCATGACACACACCACTTTGCTTTGTAGGGATTTATTCAAACACACCATGCATAACACTCATGTTGAACTATTTTCATTGCTCTACAATAACTACTGCAAAACACATACTATTTTAGATATACATAGGTATGCCCACAAATTTATTGTACCTTTATTAGTGAGAGCATCAATACCAATAGCACATGGTTTCATAAGTCTTTTAGAACTAGCAATGCAAAAAAGATGTTAGATATGCTCAATGCCCCACCCTCGTAAGCTACTGCCAATGATCCATGATGCTCCAAGTTGTAAGGCCCACATTATGAGAGGAGAAGTCAAGTTATAAGGCACATCTTGAATAGCAAAGTGAAATTCACTTTGCAAGAGATTCCTGGCATTGAAGAGTTTTAGAAAGTGAGGGAAACTTGATGATCATAAACATAGATTTAGACAAGGTCTACGATATGGTTTGGTGGGATTTTTTCACTATAGTCATGGCTAGACTAAGAATGGGGAGATAATTTTACCATATGGTGAATGTAGAATGTAGCCTCAAAAGTAGGGTTCACTAGATACATAGCCCACCCTTTTTAATTTAAGGAAAGCACTCAAACAAGGATGCGCCTATTCTCTTCAATATAGCTGGCAATCCACTACTTAAGATGATGGATAACAAAGTGTAGAGAGGACTAATCCATGGTATCCCTCTAGTAATAACTCCCAAAGGTCCACCCATCTTTTTGTTGATGATAATTCAAATCTAATTTTGGCTTATAGGGCTAATTTGGGGCTAACAATTATGAGTAGTATGTAGTTTTGAGGCATAAAATTTAATGAACTTAAGAAAAATATTATTTATCTAAGTTTGGAAGATACCTATG
Organism: Lygodium microphyllum; assembly: GCF_053477565.2. Taxonomy (NCBI): domain Eukaryota; kingdom Viridiplantae; phylum Streptophyta; class Polypodiopsida; order Schizaeales; family Lygodiaceae; genus Lygodium; species Lygodium microphyllum. Next base: position 155,023,972 of record NC_141141.1, on the reverse strand, counting down.
ATTAGATTTCTCAAAGTAATCAAGGCTCCATTCTCTAAGGTGCAATGCAAAAAAGAAAATAAGCTACTACAAAGGATTTTGTGGAGCTTTGGACCAAGTAGTAGGTGGCATTCAATTTCTAGAAAGTGATAACCACAATAAGGAATTGTGGAGGATTAGGGCTGTAGAAATCTAAGGAGAAATCAAGTCAAATGCCAAAAGGTTAATCTTCAAATTGCTTTACAAGTTTAGTGACAAAAACCATGGGCTATCATGATTAAATACATGTGAGAAAAGCAAAGATATATGTGAAAAATGGACATCACTCACCCATAAGGCAAAGTTACATGGGGAAAAGTGGAAAAACTTCCATGGGTGAAAATGGGCAACACTTAGTGTTGACAGTGGAAAAAGACTGAATTTTTGACTGATTTTTATTGTTTTTGAGGTCTGAATGATTGATTTTTGATGGATTTAGAGTGATGTATGGTTGTTAATGGAAGTATTTGAGAGTGTTTTGGATTATATTGATTATGTTTTGGAAGTTCATGATGATTCTTAGTAGAAATATGAAGCTCTGTGATGTTCTGATTGGTTCTATATAGCTTCTATTTTGTTCTGATTTTCTTCTGTATGAAGCATGGATTGATGATTGATGAAGGTTGAAATCTTTTGAAAGCTTATTGAATAGTTTTTGATAGTTTGGAATGGTTTTAGTATAAGTTATGAGGTTTTGATGACCTTTTGTAACCCTCTGTAAACCTTCTGTAGAGCCTCCGTCTCTGCTTTGTAACCGTTCTGTATCTGCTCTGGTACTGTACTGTACTATTCTGTAGACCTTCTGTAAGTGTTCTGTAGAAAGTATGTGTGACTTTGAAAAATTTTTCTAACTTTTGGAAAGGATGAATCTAAGTTCAAAAGAGCTAAAATAAATTGAAGATCTACTATGATGCTGCGTGAAGAATTGTTATTTTCTTTATTTTGGTTATCAAAAGAATGAAATAAAATCTTGTTGATGTTATAACCTAGATTTTCTTGTAGTAGAATCCCCTCTTCCTTGGTGTTCCTTTTAGGGCTCCATGTTTTTGGTGCGCAGTCGGGGAAAACTTGCCATCAACAAGCATCAGAAGAGGCTGAAAATGAAGGAAATGCCATTGCCAAGAAGAGAAGAATTCAATGGATGTTTGCAAAGTTCCTTCTTTCACTAAAGAGTTGGAGATTCTCATTATCAAAGCCACTTTCCAGAAGAAGTTCATCCCACAATGGCGGAAACATATTACCATCATGATGCATGGTCTATGTGGTGGACTATTTCCTCTTCCTGTTGAAGTAGCAGAAACTTGCATCTTGGTGGAAATTTGTTTGGAAACAAACTGAAGAGGAGAAACAGAGAGAATGACCATCCATGGAAGATTTGGCATTCATTAAGAAGTTTCTAGACATCACCAAGTGGGAGATTGTGAAGAAGCTTTAGGAGTCGTGGTCTATGGAGGTTCACGAAAACAAGAAGGAAAAGAGGTGGAATTTGTTCGTGGATGCTCAACAGCAAGATACGTGGGATGCTTGGTGCACTGACAAACAATCTTCTGTTTGTCCAATTAGCAACCCACTGGAAGTTGGTAGATAGAGTGTTTTTCACAACATACACTGTTGAAACCCTCAGAAGCTGGCATTATTATAATGACACAACAATGATCCTAAGAAGAATGAGTTTTGATACTTTCAAAATGGAATATCTCCCCCTCTGTAGTGGTTTGAAAGCCAAATTTAAAGATGTTGAAAAGAAGGAAGTGGAGGAGATGTTGGCCAGAGAATCCCTTAGAGATTGAAGCCCTCTCTGATACTATCCTGTTGAGTACTGAACAACTGGTTGGAGCCAAGCCCTAATGAATGACGCAATCAAGAGGCAAGCGTTAGAACGATTCCAGAGGTACATGAGAAGAGAGAAGGCAAAAATCAAGGCTGAGAACAAGCTCACAGCAGAAGCCTCCTTTGACGCCCTAAAAGCACTCTTTACAGAAGTCCCCATGGCAACTCAAGGTCCCCTTCCTAGTCAAATTCGTCCTGGAAATATTGATGACAGGCCAGCAAATGTAGTCCCATTGCCAGTTTTAAAGGGAGAGTACAATGAAGACCCTGATCTTCATGTAGCAGAATTCATGGCAGCATGTGTGGCTAACAATGCCAGAATCCCTGAGCATTGGTTAGCAATATTCCCTGCCACTTTCAAGGGCGCAGTGTTTTAGTGGTATGAGAGACAAGCAGCATGAACTTTTGGCACATGGGACGCCTGAAGTTGGCCTTCCTCACTAAATTCAGGCGTGAAGGTTTTGAAGAGTGAATATAAGAGGAGTTCATGAACCTAAGTCAGTCCTCTAGAGAAAGAGTAGAAGCTTATGTCTCGCGAATGGAATCCATCGTGAAGAGATGGACTAACCATCATCTAGACGAAGGCATTCAAAAAGGAGTGTTTCTCAGAGGCCTACAACCAGAAGTTCGCAAGTTCGTGGAATTGAGAAGACCAATCAATCTGCAAGCTGCAGTTGAAGGTGCAAGACTGTATGACGAAGTTAAAGCAAGGCCGTCAATGACTCTAGGAAGAGGAGTCTTACCTCCTTCTATGTCATGAATGGTATACCCACCAAATGCAGTCCCAGGGACAGTTCCCTACCCCTATCCCTAGATACAAACAGTACTGCAGTATAATGCACCTAATCCACTGTGGTTGCCTCAGACGATAGTGCCTCAAATGCTGGTTCAACCACAACAATAGTGGCCTCAAACAGTTCCTCCAATGGCGACTCAACAACAGTGGAACCCTACAATTGGAATCAACAACCCCAAGTCTCAACAGGAGCTATGAATCAGAACCAGAACAGAGGACCCTCTGGATCAACCCAACCAGTGTATGCAGTAATTACAGAAGCTTCCCAAAACCCTACTACAAGTACTTCAGGAGGTGAAAATCTGAAGGACTACTTATCCAACTCAGTTGTAAGTATCAAGAAAGAGCTTTTGGATGTGATTACAGACCAGCTACAGACACTAAAGGTGAATACTGCCAATATATCCACTCCTGCTGGAGCTGGAAGAGATGTGATGCGCTCTAACACATGGTGTGGAAAGTATCATCAAGCGAGACATTTAGCCATTGAATGTACCCAAAAACCAACCATTCCTGGAGCCTTCTGTTCCTATTGTTTGTGGAAGAACCATACAGAGGATATTTACTCTCTGAAAGAGATGCACAAACGAAGACAGAAAGATGAAAATGCAAGATTCAACTTGCTAGAATCCAACTTGCTAGGATATTGGACCAAAGCCTAGGAAATTTGGTCCTAATTTTGGTCCAAGGAGGTTTCCCTCTCAAAGTTACAGAGGACGACAGTTTGACGGTGGTCAGAGATCAAAGGTGGAATGTTACAGGTGTGGAGAAAAGGGATATATCTCCCCGAATTGTCCAAACTGGGGATTACAAGCCCTTATGCAGCCGATGCAAAGGAGAAGGCCACACTGCAAAGGACTGTCCAAGTCCAGCTCTTGTAAAGGCCAATGGCACTGATAGCCAACAGAAGGCACAAGAGCCTGCCTCCAATTTGGTAGAGTTGGAAGTTGCCGTTGTCACGCGTGCCAAGAAGAAGGAACCAGTTGTTCAGAACAAAAATAACTCTCCTGCCAAGACTGTGAAGTTCAATATGCCAACAGAGGGACAGAGCAGTATAGAACAGAACAATGCAGTACAGAGCACTGTAGTGCCATAGAGAGTTACAGAGACAATCCCAGAGACAGGATCAGAGGCCTAGGAGATAGATGATACAGAAGCACCTCCAAAAACAGAGGAAGTATCGATGCTACCATTGTTAGAAGAAAAAGAAAAGATGAAAATGGGTGTAGTCCCATTCCCCAGCCGGCTGGAGAAGCCTGTGGATCCTATCAAAGATTATAACTTGGTCAAAGACCTAGACACCTTTAAACCAAACCTAACATTCCGACAGTTGCTGATGATGTCTCCCAGCTATCGAAAGAAATTCAAAAGCATCTTGACAAGAAGATGTGGACTAAGGATCGCTCCTTCAACAGCGACCAAGACCAATAAGGCCCCGAAGCCTGTAAAGGAAGTTGATGTGGCTAATGCCTTTCTAGATCCTGGAACCCCAGAGATTAGTGTATGGATTGAATGATGCTTTATTTCAGATGCATTGATTGATGGAGGCTCATCAGTAAACATAATGACAGATGTGACAATGAAGGACTTAGGGTTGCAAGAAATTCAACCTACACAGTGGCTTATCAGATTGGCAGACCAAAGCAGAATTAAACTTTTGGGCATCCTTCCATACTTAAAAACAACCCTTGCAGGAAGAGATTATTGGCTGACATATCTGGTGGTCAAACCAAATTCTTACGGGACCTCATACCCTCTGCTGTTGGGAAGACCTTGGCTTTTTGAAGCAAGAGCTAGGATGAACTGGTTCAAAGGAACCCTAACCCTAGGCAGAGGACCCAACAAAGTGGTGTTAAAGTTGTATGGATCGCAAAAAGGAAATGGATCCACATCCAAAGTCATAACTGACTCCTCCAACGAGGTAACAGATGGTACATCAGGAGACGAAGCAGTTGTTAAACAAATCTTTCCTAACTAAACAGAGGCATAGTCCCTAACAGTGGACACTGTAAGCCAACTGCCAAGGAAAGCAAAATCCTTGTGCATGGGAGAATACCTCCTGCCTCAACTAGAATTAACTTCTGAAATCACCTCTGACAATGAAATAGAAGTATGGATGTATTGTTCTCCCTGTTACATGATAGTTGCAGAGACAGAGCAGGGACAGAACAGATACAGAATAGTAACAGATACAGAGACAAAGCAGATGCAGAACAGAGACAGAGTGGATCTAGAGACAATAACAAACACAGAGCCAGAGACATAGGTAGAAGCAGAGTCAGAGGTAGTGACAGAAGCAGAAGTAGATGCAGAGGCAGAAGATCTGTTCTTCTCCTACTACAGAGCCTCTAGAGGAAGAGGATAAAAATAATGAGAAAGAAAACGAAGCAGGTTATGAAAGTGTATATGAAGAATTTCCTCTGATAGAGGATGATCTTGTTGATATCCCTATAGAGACCTCAGAGGCAGAAGATTTCAGGGTGCTGGATGGAATGACCATGGTTCCATTTAGGTTGACCAATGGCCACAAAGTATGCAGAATCTGTATAAGCAATGGATTAAATGCATAAAAATTAAGTTTACCAGTGGCTCTTGTCGCCCTGACCATTCAGTCCTCCAAAGAAAAGACGATGATGCTGCCCCTGCCAACAAAAGCCAAAGCCCTCAGAGCCACGACCTCTAGAAGGTACGTGCTATGTGACATTCTTGGACGCATCCTCTGAAGATGAATACCTAAGTCCAGAAGAAATTACCATTCACACAGAAGCAAACAAAGCTTTGATACCCTTCCAGCAATCTCAACAGACAAATGAGTCATCTGTTCAGAAGGAGGACACTGGTTCTAGTGGAACATCAGACGAGGACACTACTCCCTTAAAAGAGTCAGACCTCTATCCAAAAGCAATCCGTGGGATATTTATCTGCGAAGTGGAAGGTAAAAGACAAGTAACATTCCTAGATACTGACGGTACTGAACGTCGCCTGAAAGTGGGTCTCAATCTTCTAGAAGAAGAACTAGTGGTCCTGCGAGACTTACTAAAGGAGAACTTAGATGTGTTTGCTTGGTCATATAAAGATCTAAAGGGGATTGATCCCATAGTATGCCAACATCACATTGACCTAGAGCCTAATGTCAAATCCGTAAGGCAAAGACAAAGATGTATGAATCCTAATTATTATGCTTTGTGAATTATTGAAACTTCTTGAAGCAGAGTTCATTTATCTCGTGGTTAACACTGAATGGGTTTCACCCATTGTGATAGTACCCAAGAAGAATGGGAAACTTCGAATATGTATCGAATTTCAGAAGCTCAATTCAAAGACAAAGAAGGATCATTTCCCTATCCCTTTTACAGACCAACTGTTGGACACAGTGGCCATAAGCTGTATTCCCTCTTGGATGGATTCAGCGGATATAATCAAGTCCAAATTGCAAAAGAAGATCAATCTAAAACAACATTCACCACCGAATGGGGGACCTATGCCTATAGAGTGATCCCATTTGGGCTCTGTAATGCTCCTGCCACCTTCCAACGAGTAATGATGGCTGCCTTCTAGAATCATTTGCATGATTTCATTGAGGTTATCTTGATGACTTCTGTGTTTATAGTTTGATCCATGAGCAATGGGGACACCTGGAGCAATGTTTTGATAGATGCCGAGAGTATGGGATTTCTCTCAACCCCGACAAATGTGTCTTTGCCATCTCATCAGGAATTCTCTTGGGCCATATTGTCTCGACACAAGGGATTGTAACAGACCTGACGAAGATTGAAAAGTTTGCCGCCTTGATAGCACCAACAAACCTCAAGCAATTGAGAGGATTTCTTGGCCATGTGGGCTACTACAGAAGATTTATTGCAAATTTTGCAACCAAGGTAGCCCCTCTGCATAAGCTCCTAAGGAAAGATGCGGATTTCCTTTGGACTAATGACTATAAAGAAGACTTTAATGCCCTAAAACAGTGCCTTATCCAAGCACCTATTTTACAACTTCCTAACTGGACAAAGGAGTTCCATGTGCACACAGATGCATTCGTTGAAGGGCTAGGTGTTGTCCTATATCAAAAGGACCCCTCTAAATTAGATCAACCAATATATTATGCGAGCCAAAACGTCACTAATAGGGAACGAAACTACACAGTGACAGAGCTTGAATGCTTGGCAATGGTGTTTGCATTGGAGAAGTTTCGACACTATTTATTGTCAATGCATTTCAAGTTCTACGTATCCGATCATGAAGCCATGTCCTTCCTAATGAACAAAGCAGATGTTAAAGGATGACTGATGAGATGGTTGCTCCTATTCTAGGAGTTTGATTTTGAAGTGGTCACTAAGCTTGGCCGTTCCTATGTTCTAGCTGATCATCTATCACGGATCCCTCAAACAGAAGAAGAGGAATAGGATGATCCAGACCTTCATGATGCTTCCTTGTTTCTAGTTGAAACAGTTATTCCCTGGTATGCAGACATAGCCAACCTAATGGCAACTCAAGAGTATCCTCCTAGCATCTCAAGTCGTGAGAAAAAGAAGCTTCCGTTAGAATCAGCCCCCTACACTTTGCTAGGCGGTGCACTATACAAAAGAGGCAAAGATAAAGTATTGCGAAGATGTGTTGCAAGGGATGAAATCGGCATAGTATTGAAAGCATGCCATGACAAACCATGTGGTGGACACTTCGCAGGAGAAGCGACAGCCAGGAAGGCTCTGTTAGCATGATACTGGTGACGGACCCTCCACAAGGATGTATACGATTACTACAAGAGATGTGATGCTTGTCAGCGAATGGGAAAGCCCACCAAAACAAGTGTCATGCCATTGCAACCCATTCTTCCGCTAAAGCCGTTCGTGAAGTAGGGGATTGATTTTGTGGGTCCCATTGATCCACCTACCAGACGGAAGCAGAATAGATACATCCTAGTATGTATGGACTATGTCACAAAGTGGTGTGAAGCTAAAGCTCTGAAGCAAGACGATGGTAACAGTGTAGTCCTATTCATGTATGAGAATATTATCACCCGTTTTGGTGGTCCCCTCGAGTTGGTAAGTGACAGAGGTATTCATTTTCTTAACAAAATCATGGTGAAGCTGACAGAGCTGTATAAAATCCGCCATCGCAAGTCCACTCCCTATTACCCTAGAGCCAATGGCCAAGTTGAAGTCACCAATCACATCATTTGCTCGATTCTGACAAGAATGATTGCCGCACATCGTCGCGACTGGGACGATCGACTTACAGAGGCCCTCTCGGCATACAGAACTTTCCATAAGGCAGCTACAGGACAGACCCCTTTTCAGTTAGTGTATGGTATAGAAGCCGTCTTCCCTATTGAGTTGGAATTGCCCTCTTTGCGAGTGGTAGTTAAAGAACACTTGGGAGATGATGAGTCACTACAACGCCACCTCTTGCACTTGGAATGCTTGGATGAGATACGGCAAATGACCCTACAGTGCATGGAAACTACTCAAGCACGAAGCAAAGCCTATCATGACAGTTTCATCAAGCACAAGGAGTTCAAAGAAGGTGCTCTTGTCCTAGCTTATGATTCGAGATTTGGCAAGTTTCTTGGCAAGCTTCAACAACGATGGATAGCCCCATACAAGGTGTTAACCCCAACACGAAGAAAGCAAGAGAAAGCAGAAAAGGCGCAGGGCAAAGGCGGGAAAAAGGGTAGCCCAACTGAAGGAAGAAGAGGAAACACAAGATAAGTCCAAGGCAAATGCCAAAGGGGAAAGGCGCATTTTAAAATGGAAAAGGCGCACCCTTAAATATTGTAAAAGAGCGCCGGGCTCTTACCCATGCAATTTGTAAATGCAGACATGCAGTGGAAAGGAAGCTAGGAGGATAGACGGACAATGAGAAAAGGGGCCTAGGCTAATGGCCGGCCATGTAAAAAAGGGGGATGACTGCCCATGGAAATTAGGGCATGTATATAAAGTTAAAAAATGAATGAGAAGAGCATTCTCGTGTGTGGGAGACAGCGTCTTCTTCTTCTCCTCTTGTTTCTTACCTTCTTGCCTCTTTGCTTGTGCTTGAGAGAGGGACTGAGAGAGTGTGAGGGAGGGAGGGAGTGATCGTGTGAGGGCGAGGGATCTTGGAGAAGAAGCTCTCCATCTTCTCTCTTCATCTTCTTCTCCTCTCTTCTCTTCTCTTGTCTCGAACGTGGCTATGGAGGATGAAGCTCATGGGAGAGGGATTGAGGTTGCTTGAGCTTGCCTCAAGGATCGTGGAGCTGCAGGGGTGCAAGAGAGAGGAAGGTACTCGATTGAGCATCAAGGTAAGCTCACTACACCCACAAGGTAGGCATTGCGCGACGGCTATGTGAGAGGTAGCCATGGCTGCTCAGTTTGAAACACTTGAGTAATAAGTGGTCTGTAGGTCTCGGGGGTAGAGCTCGAAGAGCTCCCACATTTTGGTTTCGTTGCCGGGACCAGTGGAATCGAGCTTTGAGAGCTGTGCGCATCAGATCGAGCATGGAAGTAGGGTTTGCAACCTGAACCAGTGCTCGAGATAACTAGGAGACTTAGGAGGTTTTAATCTAAGGAACATATAAGTATTTGGGTTTGTTGGAAGCATTAGATTAGGACTACTGTTCTGCATTTCTGTTTTTTATATTGGCTGCACTAGATTGAGGTTAGATTAGGGTAAAACCAGAGGAAACAGAGGTTCTGGCTGCTGCTAGAAACAGGAAAACAGGGGACAAGACTCAAGCTTCTGGGTGAAACAGGGACAGGGAACTGGCTGTAAGGTGTTGCAGTACTGGGAAAGAGCCTTAAGAGGCCTGGGAGGCCAGGACAGACCTCATTTTCTTAGTTGGCTTTGTTTGTGAGAGAAAGAGAGAAAGAGAGTTTCTGCAGAGTTCACAGGACGAGGAAACGCAACCCCGATCCTAGGCGCATTCGATTCGTGCTACTTTAGGTGAGTCCAGTGAGTTCCAGTAGCGCTCTGATCGGTTATGGGATGTTTTGTGATGATTGAGTGCAGCAGACAGTAAGGAGAATTCAAATGCGCCGGAATCATGCTCGCCGCCGACGCAATCGGACCAACCTACAATGGTCCGATTGCCAGAATCAGACCGTCCGACTTCTGGAGTTGGACCGTCCGACTAAAAGTGAGTCGGACTATCCCGGTCCAATACCAGAATCGGACCATCCCGATTGGATGTGCCACGTGGCACTTGGACTGCCCCTTATAATCGGATACTCAACTACCCAATCAGACCATCCGGCGAACTACTCGGGCCAGCCTGTCTGATCAGACACCTCGTCCGATTGAAGAAATCGGATCCACCCCTGTCCGACTTGGACCAGTCCAGAATCGGACCAACCCCCATCTGACTATTAGAGTCGGACCATACTGGTCCGATTGCCAGAATCGAACCGTCCGACTCTCAGAGGTCGGACCATCCCGGTCCGATTCCCAGAATTGGACCATCTTGCCAGAACACAAAGATAAGGATCTTTTACCGACCTGACCCCAGGACGCAACCCTGAACACCCCCAGAACCCAATTGGGCCATTAGAACCTCAGAGATTTATCGAACTCAGGGTGCAGAAGGACCATAGAATAGCCGGAAACCGAGTTGAAAACTCAAATTAGGCTCAGAACGTGGGTAGAAACAAGGTGGAGTTTGCGTTAAACTCTTTTTGCATTGGCATCTCACTTTTGCGCTCCACTAAGCCTGCACAACAAGAAAAGAGAAAAGCCTGTTTTTGCACTGAGCACCACGAAAGCACTAAGCACAACGTGTGAGTAAGGATCAACGTTGCTTTCAAATAACAAGGAACACATCTGGATACCTAATAACATTAAGGAACCCACTAGTAGGAGGAGACCCCAAGACTTAGACAGGTGCATGAGCGCCCTACTAGTAGTACCTGGAGAAAACACAAAGACACAGGAAGCAACAAGATAGAGGAGTGGAAGCTATAGGAGCTGATTGGATTCATCGACAACCTCGTGGAGCTGGAAGCAGAAACAATGTCGGGATCAAGAGGCGATCAAGGGGAAGACCAATTAGATTTAGGAGAATTTCCAACTTCGGTCTAGGAACTGGTACACGACTACGATCTACTCACCAGGACTGAGATCCAAGGTAGACTTGTAGAGGAAGTGGTGGCTAAACTAGAAGAAGAGAGAAGAGCTATCAAGAGAGCATTGGAAGGCATAATTGCCTACAACCATGAGCAAAGGGCTAGAAGGCTGTAGCAGGACGTGGATATGTACGAGGCTAGACGAGTACTAGACCTAGCGGGGGCAGCCAAGTCCAGAACGAATGCAGAGAGGGAACGAGGAGCAGAGGCTGGCATGACGTTGAGTGAACTGGTGGCAAAGCGACTCATGGATAATACATCCGTGGAGCAAAGTGCTACTACCCTGGCCACCGCGCAACTATCAGGATTGGGAGTCACGCAAGGAGCTAAAGGGCAGGCTAGAATCCCCATAGTAGCAAAACAACTAGCTCGATACGAACCTAGCAGTGACTCATACAGCTTCATGGAGCAGTTCGAGCAAGTATGTGAGGCGAACGGCCTTACTGACCCTGCGCAGCGAGCTCAAGCTTTCGGCCTGTGCTTAGGCGATAAGGGGAGGACGTGATACTCTAGTCTGGATGACACAGAACGTACAAACTTCGCTCGTCTTAAGGGCCTCTTCATCAAGAGGTTTTCGGAGGCAGGGTACTCGGACAACCTCATCGTTAGGTTGATGAATATCAGTCAAAGGGAAAAGAAGGACGTTAGGGATTACGTTACCCAGGTGCGCAGTCTCTATAAGAGAATCCTTGCCAATGAGCGACCCACCGGGAGGGTAGTGTCTACAGTGTTCATGACTAGGATTCGAAGCGAGGAGCTCTACAAGGCTTTGGCCAGTAACTCCACTCTACAACAAGACATGCTAGCTCGAGTCTTCGAGGAGGCAATATGCGTAGATGATCAACTCAGGGAACGTAGCATGAGGATTACCAACTGAGATAGTGTGAGCCAGAGAGACCTTGAGAGATCAGCCATCTTAGGGGAAAAAGTAACTGCTAGTGCGCAGGACAAGAGAAAGAGTGTAGACCACGACCAAGGGATGGCAGAGATGAGACTGGAGATTGCGCGATTGCAAGAGCTCGTTAGAAAGCCTATGAGATCGCATGTACAATGTGTGTACTGCGGTGGTAACCACCTCCCAGTGGAGTGCCAAGATCCTAGATCGCGACCGTGCTCAAATTGCGGTAGATTCGGACATGATGCAGCGCACTGTAGAATGTCGAGGAGACTCCCGTATACGCAGCAGTACAACCCTCCATACTTAAGCAATAGGCCAGCTAATTTCTTTGGTAGGGGAACCCAATTAGCTCTTCCAGCACCAACTGACCCAAGACCTGTCATGCCTAGGCTGGAGATGAACCCAACTGGCATACCTAGGCCACCAGGGCCTTTTGTGACCCACCCACCTAGCGATGCTCCTGTTCACTTTATGGAGGAGCCCAATGAGAAAGAGGCATATGTCAATCCTTATGTATCCTACGATGAGGAGGGCAACCCAGTCCTGATGGACTATCGGCCAGTACTGGTGATGGCCTTAGGAAGAGGACGAGGCAGAGGCTTTGGAGGGCCAAGCCAGGATCTAGTCACATGCTGGACTTGCGGCCACCCAAGCCACATTTCATCATGCTGCCCAGAGCGAGAACAAGCTAACAAGGACAAAGCGGATCTCCGATGCACAGAGTGTGGAATCACACATCTGTTTCCTGATTGTCCTAGGCGGAAGCCATCAAAGAGCGCTACCAACATGCCATCGGTGCCTTTGGCGCTCTTTGGAGTTGAAACCTTCGGTAGTGAGGATATGCCCATCCCAATACATGCTATGACGCAAGCTCAAACGAAACAAGTAGGCATCGCCTTACCAGGGCCAAGTAACCTTGATGCAACCTCAATAGGGAAGAAAAGTCGGAGGAGACGGAAAAAGAGGGCTGATGCAAAGATAACCCTTAAAACCGAGGAAACGACTACGCTGGTAACGGGAAAGAGGGTCACAGACGCAGAGGCAGAGACCTCGGCTCCTAAAATAGCAAAGCTAGGGAGTGCCAAGGTAGGGGAATATCCCCATCCCAAACGGTAACTTGAAGCTATAGCCAAGGTCAAAGAGTGGGTCAAGGATGCCCAAAAGCGCCTTGAAGATACTGAACCCATATTGGAAGACCCTATGGACGACTTCTCCAGTGTTAGCACACCAGTCTCACCCTCAAAACCATAGGTTGGGAGCATGCCTGCACTACTAAAAGCGGCTCAGCAGCAAGGCCGAGGGGAAGCTCACCAAGGCAGACAAGATGCATGGCCTAGAACTTCCAGCCTTAGAGGAAGGCAAGGGTCCAATAGCCTCCTCACAACTTTGCTATCCACCCCAGTAACTCAAAGCCTGGAGGATCTGCTTAGGCAGAATCACTCCTTGTGGCAGGAGTTAAAAGACTCGATCGAGGGACACGCAGAACTTATGGGCACTGGTCCGCAAGATCACGATGCAGTTACACGGATCCCAAGTCTAACTCTACACGCAGATCCTAAGTCTTTGCACATCAATGCTTTTTGGGAGGGCACTGAAATGCACGCAGTTTTGCCCGTCCTAGCCTTAGGAGACATGACTCGAAAGGGAATTGTAAACACAGGCGCCGGCATTAGTGTGCTAAACCATGCGGTCTTAGAGGCATGGGGAAGCCCTCCTGTAGAGACCGCTAGATTCAATGTCACGCTAGCAAACGGAATGAAGGTAAGACCATTTGGGGTCTTAAAGAATTGGCCGGTAAAGATTGCCGGTGTGCAATTCTCAGTGAACTTCATTGTCATGAAGGGAGTGGATTATGACATATTATTGGGCCGACCTTGGATGAGGAATGCACGAGTCATAGAGGATTGGGGCAATGGATTGATTTTCCTAGGAAACAGAACTAGTGCAGTGAGGGTAGAGATGGACACTTGGACGACGACTTCTGTTGACTTGGCAGCCATCTCAGCCATGCTAAAAGGCAATACGCAACCAACCAAGCCCTATGGATCGCTAGCTAGATATATTCCTTGCCCTGAGGATGAGAGGGATTGGATGCATGTGCTGGCAACCATTGACCTACCATTCTCAAATGAGGAAGGACCACATCAGCAGGCTGCTAAAACCGCCACCGTGCCAACTAAGGAGCCAGCTGTGCCACTTTGCATGATGGTAGGAAGCTCACTCAACCCAGGCAAACCGGCCTTGTCTCGCATCCCCAACAATAAACTAGAGCTTCAGGAGATCGTAGAGTATCTGACCGATAAATTGACGACAATTTGGCCGCTAACTTAAAGCCTCTACGTGACCTTTTAGCTAAACCAGAATGGGAATGGAACAAAGTCCATGACCTGAACTTGTTATATAACTGGGCTTTAGTTACTAACGACAAAGAGAGTGAACAGGGAAGCTTAGGGCATGATGAGCAGTTAGAAGAACAGGACCCGTACGATGAGGAGTATGAGGATTGTCGCTCTGCGGGAGAAGAGAGTGAAGAAGAGGTAGACACGATAGAGTACGACACGGAGGGAAAAGCGATAGAGCAAATCAGGGTAGACTTAAGGCCTAGGAAAGAAGAGCTCAGTCGAAACGAAAAAGGAGTCATACTAATGGAGTGTGATAGATCTTGGCTGGAACGAATAGAAGCCGTAGATTACGAGCAAGCTGGAGTGGCACAACAGTGGGTAATCCCAGTGCTCAAGATGGATTCACCTACAGAACTAAGACCCCCTGGGGAAACACCTTCCTCAAGTGAAGGGTGCGAGTTCAACTCGGAGTCGGAAGTTAGTACTGAGAGTGATCCCGAGATACCGCAACCCTTTGAGGTCAAACGCACCAAGGGAGACTTGCCAGTCCACCTGATGCGCAGGAGGCTAAAAGAGGAGGCCAGGAAGCAAACAAGGGGCTCGAAAGCGGAAAGGCAGAGGAAACCACAGGATCTACCCAAACGGTTTACAAAATTTAAAAAGGGTGACAGAGTGGTGGTCCTGCTTGGTGCAAAAAGACAAGGTCTGACTAGTGAACCGATAGAGGGACCCGCCAAAGTCAAAGAGGTTAACTGGGCTGGGAAAGGCGAAAAACCAAGACTAGTATTCGTCGCAGATGACTTGGCGGAAGAGGAAGAGACCAAACTTGTTGAGCTCCTGCAAGAGTACATCGACGCGTTTGCCTGGACATTGGACGAACTTAAGGGAGTCGACCCTAGGGTCGTGACTCATAACATTCCAATGATCCCAGATGCAGTGCCAACAAAACAACGACCTTACCCCATGAATCCTAAACACGCCCATGCAGTGAAGGAGGAGATTGACAAACTCATGAGGGCAGGTTTCATATATGAGATCGAGCACACGGACTAGGTGTCACCTATCGTGATTGTCATGAAGAAAAATGGAAAATCCGAGTGTGCGTAAACTACAAAAAAGTGAATGCCGCTACGAAGAGGGATAATTATCCTTTACCTTATACCGAGCACATGCTGGAGAGGGTAGCAGGGAAGGAAGCCTACAGTTTTCTGGATGGCTTCTCGGGTTACAATCAGGTGCAAGTGCACCCCGACGATAGGCACAAGACTGCCTTTGCCATGGAATGGGGCATATTCGCCTACATTGTCATGCCTTTTGGGCTAATGAATGCACCCGCAACTTTCTAGCGCCTAATGTGCACCATCTTTAAAGACATGCTTAGGCGCGAACTAGAAGTGTTCGTAGATGACCTATGTTTACACTCTAGTTGGGATGAACACTTGAATAAATTGCGAGCTATCTTTGAAAGGTGTAGGCTGTACCACCTCTCGCTATAAACCCCTTAAAGTCCCAGTTCTGGGTAAAACATAGATGCATCTTGGGGCACGTAGTGTCAAGGAACGGCATTGCCACTAACTTTTCCAAAGTCAGAGTCATTGTTGACCTACCACCACCCGACAACTACAAGGGAGTTCAATGCTTCTTGGGATACACTGGATACTATCGACGATTTGTGCTAAATTATGCATTAATCGCTAGACCTTTGTATAAGCTATTGATAGTGTTTGAGTGGATGGAGGAATGCCGGTGCACATATGAAGAATTGAAAAAGGCTCTTACGACTGCACCAATCTTGCGAGCCCCAGACTGGAACGTAACGTTCCATGTACACTTAGACGCCTCTAAGTTCATTATTGGAGCCGTGCTATGCGAAACTGGTGAGCATAACTTGGATTACCCGGTGAGTTTCGCCAGCAGGCAGCTCACAGAAACCGAGATGAACTATTCCATGACAGATAGGGAGGGGTTGGCCATGGTATTTGCGGTAAAGAAATTTAGGCATTACTTGTTGGCCACTCCCTTTGTCTTCTTCGTTGACCATCAAGCACTACTGTATCTTGTGAACAAGCCTTACGCCACGGGGCACATAGCTAGATGGTTACTCCTTTTACTGGAGTTTGACTTCTCTGTGGTTGTACGCAAAGGAAAGCAATACTACATGACTGACCACATGTCCCGCATACCCACAGGAGAAGCCACTGGACAAGGCGTGCTTAATGATTTACCGGACGCCCATCTTTTTAGCTTGTCTAGTGAACGAGAATTATTTAGAGTGGATCTGACGCCATATTGGGCCGATGACATAGTGCAAGTGCTAGAAAATGGACTACCAAAGTGACCCATTGAGAAGGCCAGACTGAAGAGACTTATCCTAAAAATTCAGCCCTACCAACTGATAGCTGGCCAACTCTACAGGATGGGACAAGACGATTTATTGCGCAGATGTGTGTGTGAGCACGAGATGCATGATGCATTATACGAAGCACATGGCGGAATCGCTGGCGAGCATTTTAGTGGGGATACAACAGCCTGAAAGGTGCTACAATCCCAGCTATGGTGGCCCACCCTATTCCGTGATGCAGCTAAATTTTTAAAGCACTGCGATGAGTGCCAAAGGACCAAAGTGCCTGTGCGAAAGGACAAGATGGAGATGACCCCTGTCATAGCCCGACAACCCTTTGAAAAATGGGGCATCGATTTTATTGGGCTTGTCAATCCTGCAGCACAATATTCCCAAGCTCGATACATCATAGTGGCAACCGACTATTTAACGAAATGGGTAGAGGCACGAGCCACGAGGAAGAACGATGCTAGGACCACTGGAAAATTCTTGTGGGAGTAGGTCATTTTACGGTTCGGTTGTCCAATCGAACTTGTAAGCGACCAAGGCACACACTTCATTAATGAAGTGATTGCCCACTTGCTCTCTACCTTCCTAATAATTCATCGGAAGTCCTCTCCTTATTACCCTCAGGCTAATGGCCAAGCCGAATCTACAAACAAAATTCTAGTCAATGTGCTTACAAAGTGACTAGGATAACAAGCTAATGGTGGCCTTGTGGGCCTATCACACAGCTTATAAAACAGCTATAGGACAGACGCCCTTTAGGCTGACTTATGGAACTGAAGCCATTCTGCCCGTAGAATTCTTCATCCCTAGTTTGAGGCTGGCAGTCCAGGAACGTTGGGAGAGAAGAGAGGCTTGGACTAACCGCTTAGTAGAACTTGAGCGCTTAACGGAGACCCGACTCCTCGCCACTCATTCTCTGATTTGTGAAAAGGCTCGATGAAAGATGTGGTTTGACAAGCATGTCACGCAGCGAGACTTCGAACAAGGGGACCTTGTTCTGTTGTACTCAGTAAAAGGGCATAAATAGAAGATGAAGTTTTGAGGGCTAGGGCCTTTTAGGGTACGCGTAATCGGTAGGACCGGAAATGTCGAGTTGGAGACACTTGACGGTGAGGGAATAGGCTTTTTTAATGGCAGCCACATTAAGAAGTACTATCCTCCTTCACATCCGTTGCACGAGCCACCCATGCTAGAACCCCCACTGAACGTCCGCATGGCTACTTTAACTGACCTGACAGATCAGGACGAAGAAGTAGTGGCACCGGCATACCTACGGATCACAGTTGCAGCAGGAGCGGTGTATTCTTTTGACGCCTTGATTGATGAAGGTGCTGATTGCAACATCCTAACACATGACCATTGGACACGCATTGGTCAACCGCAACTACAGCCCACTAACGCTCAACTCACCCCGTTTGGGGGTGCCGCTTACCCACTCCTAGGGAAATGCAAGGTGGTCGTTTCCATCGAGTCTGGAAGTTTACCGGCCTTTTCCATGTGTTGCCTAACACTAAGGACGCTGGTAATGTATCACTCTTAGGTCGCACTTTCAAGAAACAAACCAACTGTAATGTGGATTACAACCTAAATCACATACATCTTGCCATCGGCAATGTGCGCATAGTGACGACTTTCAGCAAGGGCTGCCCTAACTCTCCCACTTTTACGAAGCCGCCGATAGAAACCCCTACGACCACGCTTTAGCTCGAGTCTAAACAAACGGAAACTACGGCCTCGTGCCAAATTCTCAACCCCAAACTCACGCCCACCAAGAGCGCTCCCAAGGCCAAAGAGTCCAAGTTTCTATGCGTGCCGAAACGGCAAAAACCACATCCGGGTAAACCACCCACGTGTGATCCTGAACATCCAAATCATCAACCGTCCCGACCCAAGAGGCAGTCTAGGCGCTATCGTTGTAGACGCACAACCACGCCGCACTGGATTCCCAAAGACCTCTTGTGGGCACAAGGATACCACGAGGGCAATCCCTGGATTTGGGTGCCTAAAAAGGGCCAGCCAAGAAGCTCATCTACAAACAATCTCACCCTAACGAGAGGGGTTTGCACACGTGGTGCCCAGAACACAGTTAACGGGCTAGGGCCAGTGATGGCTAGCAAGCCTCAGCTCGTCTATTGACCAAAGCAAATACCCCAGGCCTTAAACCTACCTAATCCTAAGAACTTACAAACCACGATGATTGCCCGCTTAGAACCAAGTACAACCCCCATGTCTCTAGAGCTTCCTACAGCGTCTCAAAGTGTTTCCCATTGCAAGGCCCGAACTGTGACACCGATGAGGAAGTCACAATTGTCTAGTCCAGTTGCACCAGCACCACCAGAGGGTCTTAAACCCTCCTGCGCAATACGACCTTTCCTCTTGTTGGCTAAGGACCTTGCCGCAACTTCTGGGGATAATTTAATAACCTGCATTAAAATGTTAGATGAAACTTTCACTACTTTTGCTAGAAGCTACGAGAGGCTAGACCTAGGTCTTCTTGACAAAACGCTTGCTTCGAATGTTCGTGCATTACCTTGCACTTGGGAGGAATACGAACTTATGACCACTAAAGTTCCCAAAATTACTACCGAACTGATAGCAAACGATGAAATCTCGAAGGATCAAGCTGCACTCAGAAGGCTTATCACTTCTTATCGTAAGCCTCCACGTTCTGCGCCTAAATAGGAGCTACAAGAGCTCACGCAGATGGCAAGCTCACCTTCCACATTCTTGTAGCAGTGGTTTACGCTAAGGATCCAATGGGAGAAAAGAGGTTGTCGCATAATGACCAATGCTGAGCAACACAGGGCAATCAAAACTATCGAATATGACCCCATGTACGTGGCCCCTATCTCATTTAGGGTCTTGGCCATCACCCGTGATCAGCATTTGGACGACCATGTGCTCGCCCACCCCTACATTGACCAATTCCTCACCCAAGAGGAATTACATGTTGTCAGTCACCTCAGTATCGGAGATCTCTTCCATGACATTTTGACATACATTTCCCAAGTCTCCATCCAACCATCTGCTCTGGATTGTCATGCTATGATTGGCTATTGGCTAGATGAGTTAACCCATGTGAACAAGTGCTTACCTCGCCCTTCCTGTGCTAATCCTAGGAAGGATTCTTTGAAAGATTCCCGACGGAGGGGGGAGCAAGGTGACCAAGAGCAGAGCAAAGATGAAAGGTTATGTTATCCAGCTAGCAGATTGTTATAATTAAGAAAGTTTCTATGGAAGAATATTGCAGAATAAAACAATAGCAATGGTCAAGCCTCTAAGAAAGTGTGCCCACTTTAAGCCCATCTATTTTTCTCTCAGACTTAGTTCTAATTAGAAATGTGCCGATTGTTAGGCACTAAATGTTGGCATGGTGTGTTGACAGGTCATCGCCATGGCAGGACAGGACAAAGGAGGCAAACTACCATTCTGAGAAGAGGAAATGACCGAATTCGGCATCGTCGTCGAGACGCGCGGATTCAATCACTTCACTTTCAAGCACACACTGCATCTAGACGAAGCCATCATGGAGGAACCCGCGATCAAAGACTTAGTGGATAGATGTCATCTCCACAAGTACGTGGAAAAGGTGGGGCAGGCAGTGGATTACAGTATGTGCACGGATTTCCTGAGGAATTTCGACAAAAGCAGGAACTGTGGCATCGTCACAGTAAGGATAGGGGAGCAAGAAAGGAGAATCGAAGTGCCCCTCAATGCAACGATCATAGAAAAGGCCCTGGGGCTTATGCCAAAGAAAGAGAGAAGGCCGAGGCGAGACGTTTACACCATGCTGGGGGTCAAGAAAGAAGCGGTGCGTACTGTGGATGGAATCAGCTTGGCCGACATCCCGGACCCAGCGGTGAAACTACAAGCAAAAATGATCCATACCCTCTTCTCGGGCCAGCGCTACAATGCGCTAAAGAATAGGATCGGGGTCCCACTGTTGAAAAGTATAGCAGCAGGAACCCCTGAAGAAATAGACTGGAATGG
Source organism: Lygodium microphyllum (assembly GCF_053477565.2). Classification (NCBI taxonomy): domain Eukaryota; kingdom Viridiplantae; phylum Streptophyta; class Polypodiopsida; order Schizaeales; family Lygodiaceae; genus Lygodium; species Lygodium microphyllum. The sequence continues at coordinate 155,003,655 of NC_141141.1, read as the reverse complement.
ATTCGTACAGAAGACCATTCAAAGTTCAGCTGCTCTCCTCACTCCGGTGGAAGCACTAGCAGAAGGAGAGTCCCCTGCCTCAACAGTGCGCTCCGCAAGGAAGAAACCTGCGTCGAAAGCGGCTACAATCAGATACGGGGGCATCCTGACAACTATCATAGACAAAGCAATAAAGAATGAGGGCATCGTGGAGGAGGAAGCGGCGCATCAAAGCTCAGCTCACCACAACGGAGGGGAATCGAGCGAAGGAACAGTAAGCAACAAGGGACAGCAGGAAGTGCCGCCTCCACGAGCGACCAAACCCGCAAAAAAAAGCAAAAGTGATAGGAGACAGAATGAGAAAAAAGAGAAATTAAGTAAGGAAGAACGAACTCACATCAAAAAAGCTAAGAAAGAGTCTCGAAGGGCCGAGGAAGAAAGGAGGAGGAAAGAGGAGGAGGAGCTCACCAGAATAGGAGAGGAGTCGAAGAAGGTGGAAGAGGACAGGAAAAGGAGGGCAGAGGAAGAATCCGAGGAGCAGCGACTCAAGGAACTGGCCGAACTGGCGGAAGCCACCTGAAGGTCGGTGGAAGAGACCCATGGGGGCGGAGGACTCGAACCCGCAAGCCCTGGCCATAAAGCCGAAGCCAGCGCAAGTGTGGAAGCAGCACCGGTGGTCGTAGGCAAGGGCAAGTCCCTCCTACATCCACTCCCTCCCTCCTTTGTGCCAACAACAGCTGAAATCATGACCGCCGCCGCTGCACACCCCACGCCTCCTCTCGATGCGGCACAGCTCATGACCATGATGCAGATGCTCGTGAGCAGGGTGGCCGAAATTGCCCCTGAAACTTGATTGAAAAGGCCCGCCACTGCAGATGCAGAGTCTCGGCAAGACCCCAAACGGCAGAGGCTGGAGGCATCGACCACTACGCCCAATACTCCCATACCTGCCGCAGACTATGACGCATATGTGGCCGAGTTACTGGCACAACTGGACGAGGCAAAAGAAGAAAAGAAGGTGGCCCTGCTGGAACTAGAAAAAGAAAAGGAGAGGTCAGCAGCCCTCAGGCTAGAGGTCTCAAGGCAGGAAGCTAACAGACAGAGAGAGATAAAGGCCCTGCAAGACCAGCTAGAGGAGAAAACGAAGCAAGCCCAAACCAATGAAAGCCACCTTAGGCAAAGCTTGGAGGATGAGGAGCAGAGCCTAGTGGCGGAACAAAGGAACATAAAACTTTTGATGCAACAATACAGTGATCTCCAGCAAAGGGTGGCCCAAGTGGAAAAGCTCTACCAGGAGGCTCAGGAAGGCGAAGCCACTATTCCACAAGAACATGCAGCAGAGCCCCAATCATGGCACGAGCAAGAAGAATAGGACAGGCTAATCAGGGAAATTGAATTCCTGAAAAATGAAGGGCCGGGGGTCTCGGCAGCTGAAGCAAAGCGACTACAAGATGAAGTGCAGAGATTGCAAGATGCGCTGGAGACCTCCCAGGAAGATGTGGAAGCCCTCATGGCCATGACCTTTAATCAAAAGAGGTTGCTCCGTGCTGAGATCCAGAGCCTAGAATAGTCGGTCCAAGAGAAATCAGAAATCCTGACCGAAGCGCACCACAGGCTCAGCATTGTTGATCAAGCGCGAGGGATCACTGAAGAACAGCTAGCTCAGAAACTAAAAGAAAGAAACCAGTTATGGTTCTTATCAAATGAGCAGCAACAGGTGGTAACCACCCTGGCAGGCCAGCAAGAGGAACAAAGGCAAAAGATGGAGGAGAGAGCCATGGAGTGGGAAAGAAAGAACTTTGACAGGGTGAGGGATTTAACAGAACGGCTTGCGGTGGCAGAGTGTGAGAGAATGTTGGCCGAGGCTAGGGCTGCGGCTGCAGAGATAACTACTAAGACCCAGCGACAGGCCTTTCTCAACACGATGCTCCACGTGACGCAAGTCGAGGGCGATGATATAGTGAAACAGGTAAAAAGAAAGTTGGAACTAAGCACCCGGGCGCTACGATACGGCCTTCAAGAGCGGGAGCTTCCAACAAGTACAGGAATAACTAACGAGCAACAGTTCTACTACCTACGCTATACGGGCCTTTCCACTGCGGAGCTCAATGGAGTTGGGTTTTCAGGAGCAGGAGCAGCCACCGCCACCACCACCAGTCGTTCCTCCTGTGGTAGAGCGAAATGTCGAAGAGGGCCCAGACTTCGAGCAAGATGAGGACGAAGAGCCACCAAGGATGCCGAGTCCGCCTCAACCAGAGATCCCACAGGAGGAACCTACCAACGCCGAGCTACCTGAACGCATAATTACAGCAAGGAGAAGGAGGCAAGAGCTAGCGGAGGAGGCCCAACGCCGAGCGTGCATACTTCCCAAGGAGCCCATGCCACTGCGAAATGATACACATCCTGTAGATTGGCCCCAGGAGTTGATCATATGGCGCCAGAGAGAGCTACATAGGAGGCCATTTGAGCTTTCATTCTCTTTTCCATGCTCCCTGGACCGGGCCCTACCTCTAGGAGTCGTAGCCAAGATCAAAGATCTGGCTAACGAACTCGCAAACAGATGGATGAAAGAGAGAAGCATGATAATAACCAGGTGGAGACAAGAGCCACGAGAATACTGGGAAGACAAGGTCGGTCTGGTTCCCAAATCTGTCCAAGGCTACGAGGCACAGCCAAAATGGCGGAGGAGGATTTGGGACACCAATTTTGATGCCTGGACCGCATTTTGTAGCTCCCTCCTCGAAGAGCGCAATGATCCCATCTACATGCCCTAACCTCGTAGGCATGGAGTGGATTACAACAGAGATTTGCATGGGGATTTTGACTTCCGAGAATCTATAATGTAAATGCTAGAAGCCCGAAGAAATGCTTAGTGTTTAGGGTAGAAGATATGCTTCCCTCCATAAATCGCTTCCTTGTAGATTTCTCTTCTTGCCCCGATCCAGCATTCTTAACCACTTGTAATTACCTCCGACTTCTCAAATTCCTGCTGCTCCAGAAACCTGCAGCAGAGGAAGCCCATCTCCCTCCACTCTTTTTTTATCTTAACCTAGGAATAGATAGTAGGGCCATGACGAGGTTGATGATGCGCGCTACTCTCCTCCCAACTTTCTACTTAGAGCTATTAGAAAATATGAGTGACACCCATTTTGCAAGGTGTAATCACCCCTTTTTGTCCACCACTCCTCTAAGAGCTAGGGCTGGTATTAAGGAATACTTACAAAGTGGTGCATTTTTATCACGAGGCCTGCGACTGCCCCGTGACTAAATAGGTGCCCCATACATTGCCCAATGTACCCTCTCTCATTCACCACAAAAAAAAAGTGCTTACTGTCTTCATTCACTATTGTGGTGCACCATACTCACCGCATCTAGAGTCCTCTCTAGCCCCTCCCCCACTTCACACTTAGGGCATATCAAGGGCAGGACTTTCGGACCTGTCACCCTGAGTTCCGCACCGCACCTCAGAAGCCGTACAAACTAGGTCCTCAAGTGTGGGACATTACCAAGGGCTTGCCCAATTTTAGACCCATCTCCCAGTTCCATTGGCACGAGCACTATGCACTACACAGTGAGACAGACACACCCCCTAGGAAGTGCACCACTTTTCTTACAGGTTATGTTCATGTTTCAAGAACGGGCTGCTTGGCTGAAGGCGATCATCCACTACATCCTCCAATGACAAGGAATTTTTCCGGAAGTCGGACATGATCCCATTACTGCAACTTCAGGAGCTTCGCTGCGAAGGTTTCAATGGCTCAACAGATTTCATATTGACAACCGTGGCTGCCATTGGCATAGATCTTGGAGCCTCACCGTCCGATGATCCATGCCCACTGCCCCAAAATCTACGGATCACTTATTAGCACCACAAGCCTGAAGACTTTCAACTCAAAACTGAAGGTCCTCTACTCCCATACAAGGGTTTTTCAGCCTAGGCCACGGCTTTTCAAGGCAAACAACGTTCGGGGGGTTTTTCCAGAATAAATCCCTCTAATACCATCCTCCTAAGGGAGTGCTTCTTGTTTCAAGCGTTTCAGATACTCAAATGACGACCAGCTCCATAAAGGGCACCAGAACAGTGAGAACGATGCCAAGAATCGTCAGGAAGACTAAAACACACTGGAATCTCTCCTGGTCATTGTCATCACACCCCATCACCTCTCATTCCCAAGCCTCAGTGTCCTCTACCCACCTGTCACACCTAGCAATAGCATCATCTATCCCACTACTTCCCACCACAGTGCCATGGGACTGGCACTCGTCTAGGAGGGGGGTAATGTTAACCCCAACACGAAGAAAGCAAGAGAAAGTGGAAAAGACGCAGGGCAAAGGTGGGAAAAAGGGTAGCCCGACTGAAGGAAGAAGAGGAAAAAAGACCAAAAGCGCAAGGGCAACCTTAAAAGTCCAAGGCAAATGCCGAAGGGGAAAGGCGCATTTTAAAATGGAAAAGGCGCACCTTGAAATATTGTAAAAGAGCGCCGGGCTCTCACCCGTGCAATTTGTAAATGTAGACAGGCGGTGGAAAGGAAGCTAGGAGGATAGACGGACAATGAGAAAAGAAATGAGAAGAGCATTCTCGTGTGTGGGAGACAGCGCCTTCTTCTTCTCCTCTTGTTTCTTACCTTCTTGCCTCCTTGCTTGTGCTTGAGAGAGGGACTGAGAGAGTGTGAGGGAGGGAGGAAGTGATCGTGTGAGGGTGAGGGATCTTGGAGAAGAAGCTCTCCATCTTCTCTCTTCATCTTCTCCTCCTCTCTTTTCTTCTCTTATCTCGAACGTGGCTATGGAGGATGAAGCTCATGGGAGAGGGATTGAGGTTGCTTGAGCTTGCCTCAAGGATCGTGGAGCTGCAGGGGTGCAAGAGAGAGAAAGGTACTCGATTGAGCATCAAGGTAAGCTCACTACACCCACAAGGTAGGCATTGCGCGACGGCTATGTGAGAGGTAGCTATGGCTGCTCAGTTCGAAACACTTGAGTAATAAGTGGTCTGTAGGTCTCGGGGTAGAGCTCAAAGAGCTCTCACACAAGGTACTTGTTGTCAATCCTAACGGCTCTATTCAGGTGCAGACCGTTGATGCCTCTGATGATCCTTTTCTCATCAATGGCTATCACTTGAAGATGTACTTCCCTCCCTGGGGATCTTGAAAATCACAGTCGACTTACCCTTTCCCTTTTGGGTGTCGCACTATCCTTCTTGTCGTGCTTCTGATAGCCCTTATGATTCTCCTCATGAGGCGGTCTCATTCTGCTAGCCCCTCACAGATACCTCTCAACCCGACCTTATTCTCTTCTCGTCTGACCCAACAATGGTAGCAAGGTTTGTCCTGACACATGGTATTTCTACCATTCTCTTTCTTAATGAAAAAAAAAACAACAAAAAGAAAAAAAAAGAAAAAAACAAAAGAGAGGAAAATAAACAAAACTGTTATGGTAGAAAATGAAAAAATTCCCTGTCATAACAGGCCTCGTTCCAAGAAAAGGTGGAAACACCCTTGGGAGAGAAGCTAACTATGGAAAAGGTGGTAACACCCTATACTTCAGGATAGCTGACTCACCAGCAATACCTTTCTAGCAAGTAATTTAAAGCCACCTCCCTTGGTGCGCTATCTCTGTAATATCAGTCCATTTGTCCTTCTAACAGACGACCTTTTTTATAAATCATTGAAGTACCAGACTTGTTGGCTGCCTCCTTGGGTACGCCTCGTCTTCAAGATCCTGATGACAACAACAGCCGACATGATATTCATCACCAACCCCTTGAGTGATGTGAGCTTTCATCCTAATAGGATGGGGACGTGAATATGGGCTGCCCTCTATATATAGCAGAGCGTGAGACAGAGGGTGGGGTGAGTGACCAGTCTTTCCCTTCAAATCAAATGAGAGATGAGATGTGTGAACGGAGTGTTGCATGCATGGGATGGGCCTCTCAATGCACAAAGCACAATCTGTTCCTCTACACTACACCATAAGGCTCCCTGGCCTTCCTTCTTCCATTGTATGCCGGCATAGGGCGGGATGCACAATTGCACCATCAATTGCGCACAAGGCATACAACCTCTGCACAAGTGACGGTGAGGATTACATCAATGGATTCAGGGATGGGCTGCCCTTTATATCTATCAATAGAGCGTTGAGACAGAGGGTGGGCTGAGTGTGATTGGTATTTCTTCAATCAATTATCGAGAGGTGAGGATTGAGGGACGTTACGACAATTAGAGTCAAGTACGTTTATGTTCCCTATGTACCCACGGGGATGGGTCTCTACCATCAGCACAGGACACGTCACTCTGTTCTGTACACTACACTACTAGGCCCCCTGGCCTTCCTACTTGCACCTATACCAGAGGGGTTTGACGCAATGATGCACCATCGATTGTGCACCCTGGCATACTCTTTCTACACCACCCCCTTGTCGATTCCTCAACTAGGTGTGAGCTCTAGGTTTTCATCATTATTTCCTCGAGTGATGTTAGTAATGGGGCGAGTGACTGTTCTTTTATTCCATTTGAGTGATCGTGAGTTGAGTGCAATATCCCTCGTCATCGATGAATTACTGCGATTCCTTCAACCAACTACCTCCTTGGGTGTTGCCGCGTGGTCCCTACCACGAAGGCCGAAGAACGTGTGTTGTGAAGACACCTTGGTACCTCCTGTAGCCGACAACTATACAAGATGCAACCTCGATAGTCGACATTCCTCCTCGGCAATATGGGCCAAGTTTTTCTAATCCTACACCTTCTGTTTCTCAATGACGGTCATGTCTTAGTGTGGGGATGTTCATGGTTGGTTTGATGTGTGGTACTAAGTCCTTGATGTTCGGTTTACCCTTCCTGCTAAGGTTCTAAGTGTGGGGACGTGTCCCTGTGCGTCTATGTTGCATAACCCCATGCATATATCCTACTATTATCATGCATCTACACCATGACTTTATTTTATCCTGATGGGGTCCCTTCCCCACTCTTCCATTCTATTTCACCCTTTCCTCGGAGTTGTTCTTTGATCGTTTTCCTTTATCCTTTGTTTTGTTCTTTTTTCATGCGAACGCACCCTATGTTCACTGAGCCTTACATCCATGTTCGTCCCTTTGAACTATCCATTTTTTCTTTTTAGCAACTCCTATTCCGACATACATTTCTAAAGTTATTAATTTTTGAAGCAATTCCCTTAAAATGGACAGTTTTCCATGTGAACGAATCTTTATTGCTTCGGAACCCTGACCTGATTTGCTAGCCTTGTCGTACCCATTTCTCCTGACATTTTTCCTTTTTACTCCATGTCATTTTGATGCACGGTTCATCCGTTATTAATTTTGCGGATTTCTGGGCCCTTTTCCTATCTATTTTTTACATTTTTCCATGTGAACATGCCCTATTTTTACCGAAATTCCAGTTTAACTTGACACTCATGTCATGGCAGCCTTTTTTCCACTTTTTCCTTTTTCCTCCCCCCTCTTTCGACGGTCGAAATTTTTGTTATTAATTTTTCTGAGTGTTTTCGGGCGTGTTTTTCGTGTTTTTTCCATGTGAACCTCTCCTAATTTCCCCCAACCTGAGTTTTGATGCATCAGCCCTGTGAATCCCTTTCTTCTGGACATTTTTCCTTTTTACTGTCCTCTATTCTGGTGCACGAAACCTTTCCTATTAATTTTTTAGTCTATTTTCGGGCCCATTTTTGGAGTTTTTCCCATGTGAACACGTCCTATCTTTCTCGGAATTGTGTTTTTCCATGATAGATTGTTGGACACATTATTCTGCACATTTTTCCTTCTTTCCACACTTCGTTCTAATTCGCAGATTTTCTGATATTAATACAAGAATGTGTTTTCAGGCCTGTTATTTGCATTTCTCCCATGTGAACACCCTGATTTTGTCGCGAAACCTGTATTGCAGACTTCCATCATTTTCCCCTTGTCTCTTGGCACATTTTTCCTTTTTACGGTTTTTTTATCCGATGAATGGTTTGGATTTTATTAATTTTTATTCCTTTTTGTCATGTGACCGCGTTTCTCGTGTCGCGCGTGAAGGCGCCTGTTTTTGGTGTTACACGCCTCGGGATGCCCCCGTGGCATCTGTGGTTTGCGCATCGCCGTCCCTGCCCCATTTGATCCCATCATTGCAAATTTTTTTACCCCCGCCCTGTGCATGAGCGCAGGACGGGGATGCGTTCCTTTTGCATACCCATACCCAATTTATTTTTATTTTTAAGAAAAAAACAAACAAAAAGAACAAAACCAAACAACCCACATTCAATTAATTTTTTTAAAAAACACACAACAAAATAAATACATAAAATTGAAAAAATAAATAATATTTAAAAAAAACTAACAAACAAAACCACGAAAAAAAAACAAAAGAAACAAACACAACAAAGAAAGAAAAAAAAGGAAAGAAAAAAAAAACAAAAAAAACCACCAAAAAAAATTTCAAACGACACGCAAAAAACAACTAAATTTAATTTAATTTAAGAAAAACAACTGCTTACCTGCGTCGTGCCACGCCCTCTCCCTCTCCCTTCGCTCCAACGCCCTCTCCATCTCCCTCTCCCTTCGCTCCAGCGCCCTCTCCATCTCTTCCGTCTCTTCCGCCCTCTCCACCTCTTCCGCCTGCCCTGCCATCGTCGCCCTCGCCTCGCCTTCGTCGCCCTCTCCACCTCTTCCGCCTGCCCCGCCATTGTCACCCTCACCCACACCATCACCCACGCCATCACCCCGCCTCTCTTCCTCTCCTCCTTTATCCCCGCCTCTCTTCCTCTCCTCCTTCATCTCCGCCCTCTCCTCCCCCACCACCTCGCCACCTCCTCCTCCCCCACCTCATCACCTCCTCTCCCGCTCTCCTCCACCCCTCTCGCCGCGGGCCACAATCGTCGCCTCCTCCCTCTCCTCCTCCTCCTCCTTCCACGCTGTCGCCGATCGTCCCTCCCCCTTTCCACCCCCTGGTTAGTCCTCCTTCATTACCATAATTTCATTTACTTACACTAACCTAATTAACTAACATAACTTAATTTACCGAAACTAACCTAATCAACTTAACAGACTAAACTACCCTAATCCACTTAACAGACTAAGCTCACCTAATTGATTTAACAAACTACGCTACCCTCATTGACTTAACATACTCCGTTTACCTAATTCACTTAGGTTACTCACTTATACAGCCCCCATTTTTGCCCTTCTGCCCCTCTTTCTCCCTTGTTCCTCCGTTGCCCGTGCATGAGTACGTGAGCTGCTAGTTGGTGTTCACGCGCGAGGACAAGCTTTCGACTTGTCCGTGTGGTGGAGTGTTGTCGTCAACCGTTCACACGCAGTCATCCTCTGTTGTTCACACACAATGCAGGTACCGCCTTTTATTTTCAAACCCAAAAAATATATAAAAATACATAAAAATAAACATAAAAGACCTAAAAACCTTCAAAAATTCATTAAATTCATTTAACATCCATAAAAATTAGAAAAAAAATTCTAAAAATTTTTCAACATTGCTAAAATCATTTGGAATATTTTTTAAAGTGGGAGTTCAAGAAAACAAATTGCAAAAAAATCAAATTTTTAAAATTCCTTTCTAAATACATATAAAATGAGTAAAATTCATTAAAAATTGGTTAAAAATCAGAAATATTTCCAAAAAAAATTCCAAAAATTTTGACAAATCCCCTTGTCCCTTTTGCCAATAATTTCTCAATTAAAAATGCTTCCATAGATGGCAAAAGTATTATTTGAAGCCAAAAATCCTAAATGTTGATACTTTACCTCATGAAAATTTATTTTAAATTCCAAAAATCAGTTGGAAAATCATGGATAAATTCAAACACATTGTTGACACTTGTTGGATTGCTAAAATTTCATCCTTACACTTCACAACATATTCATGTGTCATATATCCCGTTTTAATTATTTTTAAAAAACAAAAAAATAAATGAAAAAAAAACCAAACACAACCAAACCATATACATAATACAAACACACTTAAAATTCAAAGATGAAAAAAAAAACCACAAACAGACAACATAATTTTTTTTTAAAAAAATCAAAATAACACACAAACACTAAGGTGCTTTATTTTTTCTAGTTAGTGGTATTTGGTTTTTTTTTAACTGGATTCCTTGCATTTGGGACTACTCAGTGCGCCTTCAATCTCTTGCATACACACCCCTATCAGGTATTTATTTTGAGCTTTATTCATTTTTATCATCCCTTAATCACAATTAATTGCTAAAATGAACTTTATTCACTCACTTTTTCACGCGTGCTCGTGCTAAACACACAGTTTCTAATAACTTAAAAATCAACCAGCCATTCACTTTGCACGCACTACGTGCGCTTAAGAGGCACCTTAATTTTTATTAAGAATGAACCAGCCGTCACAAAAAAACACACGCTGGCAAAAAAGAGCTCCACATCACTATTAATTTTTAATTAATGAATTTGCATTTAGAGACCCCAGCCTGGGAATCGTAGTTTGGGTTTCGATAAAGCACCGTTTCACCCTAATAAATTGTAATTAAAATTTTTAAAAGGAACCGCCGTTATCTTATTAAGGTTTGTAACCTAATAAAATGTCACCCATTATTAATAATTTCTTAAAATGAACCCTTCATTAAAACAATTTTCCTTCACTACACATTTTTTTCTCTTTTTAATAAACACGCTTCGTGGGATAGGCATGTAAAGTCCTCTTATCTGACATTGTTGGTCAACGTTATGGTCAGGTCCTGATTAGATTTTTATGGTATTATGGTTTGTTTATGTGCTACGATTACGGGTACGGTTTGAAGTTTTTTCTCCTTCTTGCCTAATACGGGGTTTTGGGTGACTGCTTGTTGCATCGCATGAAGTTTTCGATCACATATATGTAGAGGTCATGCCAAAATTTTTCTAGGATGTGGGTTGTTTGGGGTGGTAAATTGGTTAGTTACGTCTATATATGTGTATGTTTCTTTTGATTAATTTCTTTTTGATAGCTATTTGGTTGTTTTGCAGGCATTCTTTGTGATTGTTTGTGTGTTGTGGTGTGTGTGTTTTCCATCTGAATGGTACCTCACGCTCCTCCTCCTATCCAGTATGTCCCGTTGATCAATAGGGATTATTCTTCCATACTGGCTTTTGAGCCTATAGCGAAAGCAAGACTTGCAACTTTTATGGCTGCTTCATTCCCATTGATTCCAGATGATCCATCCCTATGTGATGAGTTTCTCACATCATACAGCAAGAAGTCGGACCTGATTTATGGTGCTTCCATGGTATTGACACCCTGAGGGTTAGGGAAGGCTTTGTCTCTTCCCTATAAAGGAGAGCCCTTTGTTACAGCTAGACAATTATTCTCCAACGATGAGATTTTTCAAGCTGTTACAGAAGCAGACCAATGAGATTCTGGATGTCAAGAAAGTGATAAACACTTCAGGAGTATCTTTTTCCATGATCACTGATCCTCTTTGGAAGTTAGTCTGCTAGTTCATCCAAGACAGGTTTATGCCTGCCAAAACACCATCCCATTATTTGTACAAAGAACTCTTTACAGCTTCCAAGATGGTGTTAAAAGGGATGGCTATTGATTGGAGTACTTACCTGCTTACAAAGAGAGATCAACATTTTGTCAAAGTGACCAGAGGGAATGTCACAAATGTCACTTATGGTTCATACCTCTATATGCTTTCTTGACATACTCAGGCCTTAAGAAGGGTGTGCTTCCACCTCCTCCATCTGATCCAGTTCCTCCCCCTCCACCTTCAGAAGAGTCAGAACCTATTGACATAGAGGATCTTGATTCCCCTCCTCCATTGGTCATTCAGCGGAAGCACTTGAAGCGTGTGGTAGATAAAACTCCCTCAATCATTCCTTCAGTCACAATTTCTGCTACATCTGGCAGTGATCTCCCTGCCTACCTCACATGTAACAATTTATTCAGGGCACAGGGTTCTTTGGAAATATTAATCCCTTCACTGAACAGTTTAGTGTCAGGAGATGCTATTCCATTTCTTTGTAATGTCATCCAGAGTTTGATTAAACTTTCAGTGATAGCTTGTGTTCAACAACTGTATGCTTCTTTCTATGAAGAACTGATGTAGTCCAAAGACCATTTGCATAAGTCAACCTCAGAGTTAGCCTTTGCTAAAGACACACTTACAAATCTATTTAAGCAGATGGAGCAGCAGACCCAAATGATTGAGACCCAGAGAGAAGAAATATCTTCTTTGAAGATTTAGTTAACAGAAGCTCAGTCAGAGGTCACTAGATCCTCAGAGGAGAAAGAGAGGATGTTCAAAGAAGCTCAAGAGTTTCAGACTCTTTTAGATGCAAAACTGTCAACCTTATAGACTGCTCATAATACAGTGGAACCACAAGCTTCCCAGATTAAGCAGTTGCAAGACCAACTGGCACAGTCACGGTTCATTCCTCCAAGCCCCAATGTTCCTATTATTCCTTCTATCTCTAAGTAGGACTTGGCAGTTCTCCAGAGAGACAGGCCACATTGTGTCTGTTGTTTCAAGATAAAGTGGAAAGATTGCAGTCCAGGATGGATTTGTTATGGTCTACATTTGAGCACTTTCAGGAGTATGTTCCTCCGGACCATTCTTTCTTTGTCCACTATCAGTTGCAGAAGTTGGCCTTCTATATGAAGCTTTCAACTATGGATCTTCCTCTTCCAAAGGATGGTTGGAGTGGGGCTTGGTCTCCTAATTTGCTAACAGAAGTGGTTCGTATGGTGTTTGAAAATTCTGTGATGACAGATACCATGTTGCTGTCTTACATGTAACTATGAGGTGATCTGTTGATTTCAGATGATATAGATATGGTGTGGTATGTGGGGGATGTGGTTTTGCAAGTTGTTTTGTATGTCAACTATTTGGAGTTGCAGATAGAAGACATGTTCCAGTGTTATTCCTCAAAAGTGGCTACTTGCCCTGACAATTCATGGCATTCAATGATTGATTTTGTGGTCCTGAATCAACATCAGAATACAACTTCTACTTATGTACAGAGCACTAACCAACTGAGGGTGGATCTCTTAGCTTATCTTTCCAAAAACCATCCATTTGATTCAACCTTTTTTTATGCCTATGAAAGAAGATATGTCTTAGGTCCCTCTGTTCATAGCCTATTGTACTATCAACAAATGGCCCATCACTATGATACTTATCTTTCCCTTTATAAAATCAATTCAGCAGCTATCTTACCTCTTCTTTTTCAACCTCAGGATTTTTCTCAAATTCCTATATTTACCTATTGTTCTTTTATCGAAGATAGAGTTTTTTCCCCTTCACCACCATGTCCTTCACTATCTATCCATATACCTTCCACTTTTTCTGCTTATCAATTGACACTTTTCCTAACTAATTCACTTAAATTTTCAGCCACTCCTTTATCTTATTCCTCCTTTTATGATTTTGCTTACCCATCTCTTCATCCTCTTTTACTTTTTTCACTTCCATCTCCTGCCACTTTTATTTCGCAACCCCCTCAATTGGTTAGTGAGTACGAAGGATTTGATCAGCAGATTCCAAGACGAAGAGAATGGAGCTCGACTGATTCTCTTACGGGACCCCAGATAAACTGGCCATTAATTCCAGGGGACTGGACAACTGCTAGTCAAGCATACCAGAATTACCTTCATTTTGCTCACCAATATTCACAATATCTAGATCCTTCAGTGAGATTGCTCATTTTTCTTGGTATCTAGCATACATGCATAGGCATTCCCATAATTATCAAAAGGCCATTCCAAAGCTTTGTATGAATGTCAATGTGAATATTGATTCCCAACAGTTGGATGTCCTCTATTTTCATGCCCTATGTCTCCCTAGCAGATACCTTGTTTTGCTAGAAAGGATGTGTTGCCTGCAGTTCTTTCAAAATCCTCCAAAGACATTTGTAGATGAGTCCTTCTCCATGGATCGTTTTTGAAACCACCAAGCCTTCAAAAGGGATCACCTTCATTGACGAATTTGCAATGTATTTTGGATGATTCTTAATGATATATATATATCTCTTTTTGGAGGTGTCATTCAGATGGTTGTATTAGTGTTTGTGTGTATTGTAATAATTGTATGTGATGAGTTCGTGCTGATTGAGAATAATTTGTTTGAGAGCTCTTTTCAAACTATTGATGGTGGATGGAAAGCCTATGGTGGAAAGCTGAAGACGAACCTCTTATATCCTTTACAAATTTGTCATGACTTTTAAATGATTATCAGATGTGTTAATGAATAACGAAGTTTTCCTTTAGTAGTTTTTTCTAGAAATAAAGGTGAAAGATTGGGGTCGTGGTTTGGCGAGATTATTAAAGATACTGACAAAGATCAAATTGAGCTCTTTAATGAGCTTATATTTTTCTTTTCCTTAGGTCGCGAGGATGCTTCCTTTCTAAGTGTGGGGATATGTTGAGAGTGAAAAAAGACTGAATTTTTGACTGATATTTGTTAATTTTGAGGTCTGAATGATTGATTTTTGATGGATTTAGAGTGATGTATGGTTGTTAATGGAAGTATTTGAGAGTATTTTGGATGATATTGATTATGTTTTGGAAGTTCATGATGATTCTTAGTAGAAATATGAAGCTCTGTGATGTTCTAATTGGTTCTGTTTTGTTCTAATTTTCTTCTGTATGAAGCATGGATTGATAATTGATGAAGGTTGAAATCTTTTGAAAGCTTATTGAATAGTTTTTGATAGTTTCGAATGGTTTTAGTATAAGTTATGAGGTTTTGATGACTTTCTGTAACCCTCTGTAAACCTTCTGTAGAGCCTCTGTCTCGACTCTGTAACTATTCTGTATATGCTCTGATACTGTACTGTACTGTTCTGTAGACCTTCTGTAAGTGTTTTGTAGAAAGTATGTGTGACTTAGGGAAATTTTTCTAACTTATGGAAAGGATGAATCTAAGTTCAAAAGAGCTAAAACAAATGGAAGAAGTAGCTGCTGAAGACTGAAGAGAAGACTAAGTGACAGTGATAGTAGTGAGCTATAAAGAGACACTGTAGTGGCTCTGGTACCTCTTCACATCAGACATACCTCTTGGGAGGTGTATCCACGACCTAAGAAGGATTATTGAGAGTTATTATGAGAGTATTGTAGTGAGAATATGATGTACTATTGATAGAGAGAGAGAGAGAGAGAAAGAGAGAGAGAGAGAGAGAGAGAGAGCCAGAGATAGTCAATTCTATCAAAATAGTGTAATTGTATATGAGAGATTGAGAGAGAGAACTATAAAGACATTGAAGATGAATACTATGTGATTGATTTCCATTCAAAAGATGGTTTATTCTTTTAGGTTCTTTATTCTATTGAAGGATTTTATGAAGATGTTGAAGATTATGGTTGATTCTATCAAATCCGTGGGAGATATCTACTCTGATGCTACATGAAGAATTGCTGTTTTCTTTGTTTTGGCTATCAAAAGAATGAAATAAAAGATTGTTTATGTTACAAGATAGATTTTCTTGTAGTAGAATTCCCTCTTCCTTGGTGTTCCTTTATTTCTAGAAAAAATTGTTTCTACAATAAAAATTTGGAAATGAGAGTTATATGAGAGGCAAACTGTTTCTACAAAGTGTCTAGATGTTTCACCAACCTAATGCTATGAACATCCCCCCATCACCTAGGACCTCAAAACGGCAACAAGGGAATAATGATGAGATGGTTGGATATCTAGAACACTAATATATAGGGAGTACTTGAGTTGGAGGAAAAACAAATAATTTGTAGCTCGATAAAGAAGAGTGGGAGTGCTTGATTGCACTCCAAATCAAGGAGGCAAAGTGATTGCTGGACACAAAGGTTGTTCTAGAAGATGTGTGGTGCTCTATAATCAATACAAGGGAAAAATCAACATGCAAAACAAGCAAGAAATAGGACTTATAAAAGAGAAGGGACACGTGATTGCCCACATCAAAGAAGCATGGAAGACATGTTACCCTTACATCATTGTTGACACTTTGAGAAGAAAACAACTAAGAACTTGAAAGGTGCCACCAAGTGTTGAACTTAAAGATTTCCAAATTCATGATCAATGATTGATGACTCCTTTGTATTGTACACAATGAGATAGTCACCCATCACTTTTGGCACTATGTGGGGGCAAGGAGATTGTGAGAAAGAGTGGGAGAATGGACCCATCTTGTTCATTATGATGCACATAGCTTTGTTTGGTTGATAATGGATCCCTAGATGAGGAGTCCTTAAAGCTTTGGAAAGTAGTAAGGGCCATTGGTCTAAAAATCATTTTGACCATTAGGAACAAGGTTTTCATAAAGAAGGAAAATAAATTTCCAATAGATATTATGTTTAAAAATATAAAGCAATGCTCTAGCTCTACTTAGGGCACTTATGAAAAATAACCAAGTCTTCAAGGTTGCCTTTAAGCACTTAACTAAGAGTTGATGCATTTTAACTTAGACAAGTCACCAAATTTTATGTTTGTAAATATTCAATATAAATTCTATTTCTTAATAAAAATAAAAAAGTATATAAATCTATCTTAGTCTAAATTCTTAATTAAGGAAGGTAAGGAGTCTTTACACGAACTCTTATTAAGAACTAAAGTAGACAATTTACTCAATTAGAACATTTTTATAATACAAAAAAGGAACCAAATTCAATTGAGTAATAGCAACAAAATAACTTACCACTAATCCTCATTAGAAGCTCTCTAATAATTCAATTTCATCGATCCCATATCAGAGATAATAAATTATTCCCTCTTACTAATCAAACTATCATGTCTACTAGTGATTATATGTATTGAGCTACTCAAATGCTAGCTAATAGTTAGTTATTAGTTAGTCATATATTACCTTCACATGGCTTGTTGCACATGAACAAAGCAAAAACAAGAACCATTGTTACACTAGATGGGCATGAAATGAACAAAATAGAGCTATGTTTAGCATAGGATTGAGCAATTAGCTTGAGGCTACCCATTTGTATAATATGGGGGAAATTTCCAATGAGTTTTCTAACATTTAATGCAAGGAAAACAAGTCCACAATTGCATCTAGAGTAGACTATCCTATTCTCTTATACAGGGAATTTTGAAAGAATCTAAGAAATTCTCTCTTTTGATGTGTAATTTCCTACTAGTAGATGTAGGGAATTTGACTCCCTAGTTATATGTAGGAAATACATGGATACATATATAGAAAATATCAATGAATTTCTTACATTTCATAAAATTCCCTATATAGGGAATGATTAAAAGTTCCTTGTGTATGCATGGTGGTATTTACTCATGAAAGCATTGGTGCAGATACCATTATCTATACTGATGCAATTTAAAATTGTCCTCAAAAGTAGAAGACAGAAAAGATAAATGAATGTAGAAATGAATCAAGAAGAACCAATGCTGAAGTAGCCTTGTAGAAGTATCATCAAGATCAAACAATGAATTTCTAGAATTCTATCCTAAATAGGGTAGCTTTAGAAAATGACCAATAACATTGGATAGACATGTCGAATGAAAGGTGAGAAGGATCGAAGCTTGCACTCGAGAGCTATGGCGGGAGAGCAAGAGCAAGAAAGAGAGAGACAAAAAATGGGAACTCCAATAGTCACAATGTGTGATCGGGCCTTCCTTTATTCAAATTGTCACTAAAAGAATAAATAACAAAGTGATGGTGATGGGCGCTCGCCGCCTGCAGTGTGCAGTGGCGCTGACTGTCAGTGTAGTACTACACGAGCGGCTAGGCAGAGACACCTTTACTCCTGATAACCTCCCACTTAAAGGCGAATCTGCCCTAGTGAGGAGTGAAAAGAAAAAGAAAAAAGACAATACAACATATACACATATACAACAGGATGAGGAAAGACGTCATCTCATCCCACGCCCATCAACCTCTTGAGGAAGGCAAAACGCTCTGTAGAGAGGCCTTTTGTGAGCAGATCTGCAGGATTCTGGTCAGTCGAGATCTTGACAAGATCAACAGACTTGTTCTCAATGACCGCACGTATGAAGTGATACCTCACCTCAATGTGCTTCGTCTTCGCATGGAAGACCGGATTCTTGGCTAACTGAATAGCACTCTTAGAATCCAAATGTAGTGTAGGGATAGCATCAATACCAAGGTCAGCAACCAAACGACCCAACCAAATGGCCTCCTTGCAAGCCCTCAGTGGCTGCAACATACTGGCCTCTGTAGTAGAAAGGGCCATGCATTTCTACAACCTAGATATCCAAGAAACGACACCTCCAGCATATGTGAATATATAGCCAGAAGTGGACTTCCTACTATCTGCATGTCCTGCATAATCAGAGTCAATGCACTCCATGACTCCTGTATCCTGACTGCCATAGCATATGCACATATCTGCAATGCCTTTCACGTACCTCATGATACCCTTCACGGCATCCCAATGCTTCTTGCTAGGTGTAGCCATATAGCATGCCACAACACCAACTACAAAGGCAATATCTGGACGAGTGGCTATCATGGCATACATAAGACTACTCACTGCGGATGCATAGGGAATCTTGGCCATCTCGGCCCTCTGCTCATCTGTCTGCAGACAATCAGCCTGTGATACCTTCACATAAGAAGGCAATGGATATCCAATAGGCTTTATATCTTGCATGCGGAAGTGCTCAAGGACTTTATGAACGTACTCTCTCTGTGACAAGTAAAGGAGTCTCTAATGCCTGTCGCGTCTAATGCACATACCAAGTATGTGAGTGGCCTGTCCCAGATCTTTCATCTCAAAGCTCTTCTTGAGCTGAGCCTTAAGAGCATCTAGCTCATCATGAGCTTTCCCTGCTATCAGCATATCATCCACATACAGGACCAAAATCAATAAAGAACCATCACGGGCTTTCTTCGTGTAAAGACATGGATCCATAGTACTCCTGCTGTAGCCCTGTGACTCCATAAAGGCATCAAACTTATGATACCACTCCCTAGGTGCCTAGTTCAAGCCATAAAGACTTTTCTTCAATTTCCACACTAGATGCTCCCTGCCAGGTTCTGCAAAGCCCTTAAGCTGCTCCATATAAATCTCATCATGCAATTTCCCATATAAGAAAGCCGTCTTGACATCCATCTAGTATAAATCCAAGTCAAGCTAAGCAACCAAAGCCAAGACTAAGCGCAAGGTGGTTATCTTAACCACAGGAGAAAAGATCTCATCAAAGTCCACACCATGCTCCTGCTTAAAACCCTTTGCTACCAGTCTAGCCTTGTATGCCGATTTGGGGTGTCTAGGAGTACTTTTCAGCTTGTACACCCACTTGCATGGCAAAGCCTTCTTGCTCGTAGGCAAGGAAACCAAATCACATGTGTCATTCTTATGCAAGGAGTCTATCTTAGACTACATAGCCCTCTCCTAGGAGTGACTGTCACCCCTACGCATAGCCTCATCATAAGTGAAAGGCTCTTCTGCATCTGTAACCAAGACATAATGCATCGAGGGCTGAAATCTATCAGGTGGACATCTGTCTCTAGTAGACCATCTCACGGGAGGCTCTGCTGTCTGCCCAGCTACCTGTCCAACACCCTGACCATGAGCATCTGCTGCAGCTGTAGGCTGTCCAACTGGCTATGCGGGAGCTCTCGGCTCCTCCTAAAATATGACCCTGCGGATCTCAACAACTCTCTCAGGCTACCTATGCATCTTGTCTTCATGGAAGACTACATCATGACTGCGAATGACTTTCCGCACCTGCGGATCCTCTCAGGTTCGTAAATGATTAACCCATCCTCATCAAGGGGAGGTAGTTCTTCAAGTACTTGAATATCATGATCAATATACTTTTTGAGCTGAGAGTCATGATTTTTTTTAGAATATGAGTGGTTGAAGGAAAATCAAGTTGGTAGGAAAGATCTCCAACTTTTCTTAAAATTTTATATGGACCATAATAGCAATGATCAAGCTTATTATGTTCACCTTTAAGAGAAGTATAACAAGACTTAGGTACTTTCAAGAAGACCCATTCTCCCTCTTCAAAGTCCACATGCCTTCACATACCATCATCATAAGATTTCATAGTCTCTTGTGCCTTTTGAATATTTTCCTTGCATTGCTTCATTAAGGCCTTGATCTTTTCTAGTTCTTCCTTAACAAAGGGTTTTACTTCATCATGAAACAATGTTAAAGGTACTTGAAACTTGTAGCCATATAAAGCCTCAAATGCTCACATGCCTACACTCATGTGGTATGTGCTATTGTAACAAAACTCTACAAGATGATGTTGGGGGTAAAGGCGCCTTTGCCTAGCCGCCTGTATATTACTACACTGACAGTCACTGCCACTGCACACTGTAGGTGGCAGGCGCCCATCACTCTCACTTTATTCTTTATTCTTTTAGTGAAAGTTTGAATAAAGAAAGGCCCGGTCACACATTGTGACTATTGGAGTTCCCATTTCTTGTCTCTCTCTTTATTGCTCTTACTCTCCCGCCATAGCTCTTGAGTGTAAGCTTCAATCCTTCTCACCTTTCAAATGGTATCAGAGCACGGCTTCTTGACTCTTGAGCTTGGCTCGTGGCATTCTCAGCTTCCCATTGACTCTCCACTCGCATTGGGTCTCCTTTCCGGCAGCCATAGCTCATTCTCTTGAGCTCCCGTCACTCCCCGGCTTTCCAAGCTTTTTCCTGGCCTATTGAGGCACCATCACGGCATTGACATTGAGGTATTGCTTCATTATTTCATAGTTTTACTTCAGTCCATAGGTCTAGGTAAATAGGGTTTTCACAGGTTGTGGACAGCCATAGCTCACACCTCTTGGAGCTTCCTTCACCTGGATCTTGCTTCCAGCCTATCAAGGCTTGCTGAGGCTTGGTTTAGGCCTTCTTTGGCCCCCATTTTGCTCCCTTTGGACCCCATTGTTCACATGTGGGACAGCAGACCCCCCCAGCCAGCTCACGTTTTTTTTGCGCCTGTTTCAAAATCTAGCCCAAAAATCACTCTTTTTGTCATATCTCGAGCATTTAGAACCCAATTCAGGCAAGAAAAGAGTCTAAGTTGGAGTTTTTGCATGCTCCGGATGCGATGGTGATGTTAGATTTGCCAAATTCTGATGACAAAATATTTTGTAATAAATTTCAAGTCTGAAATAGTATGTATTTGTACGCCTATGGCTTATGTGATGCTTCTACTAATATCTATTGATACCGGATCACTTGTGGATGTTATGCCTCTTATATAAGATGCATTTGGAGTTGATTTAGCTTAGCAATTGACTGTTTTGAACAATCTCAGATCTGTCCAAAACAGGGCAGCCACTTGTTTCTTCAATTTTATGCTTACAGGTCTTGGCATTTGATGCCCGATTATGCCCGATTGGTGCCTATACATACGGGAATGTATGCCTATCGTTTGCCTATGGATTTGAGCTTGGATTGAGCACTGATTTGCTCAGTTTACAGAGGTTATATGCTGCTGGAAACTTCAGGGCTGAAGCTATTTATACTACAATTGGGTAATGCCTATTGGTCACACGGGGTGCTCCCAGCTACTCGATATGATGTCATGATGTATTTGGACTATGCCACATGTCTTGTTTATGCTCCAGAATGATTTTGAGCTGAGATTGGAGCTCGATTTGGGTTTGACTATCACTTCTTTGCAGCTGGCATTTCATCTATGACATGGTTTCTACCTAGGCTACCCAGTACGGGTTATGATGTCTTGGTGAATGCTTTATGCTTTGGCTGTGGATGGCAGTTGTTTGAGCTCGTCTCAACATTCATTTGAGTATTCCCTTGAACAGTTGGACATTGACTTGGATTTGTTCGTTACGACTTGGCTTTTTCCATTACGACCTTGGATGCTATTGAGGCATTGTCTTGGTTACCTGTCTTTGGTACTTTGACTTGGTTTGCTTGAGTTGTTGAATTTGTTTATCTGCCTTTTGAGCCAGTGGGAGCATCTTGTATGCTTGACCGACATTGAGCAGGAGGTTTATGCTATTTGTGCATTTTGCAGATACTTAAGACTTTGGGATCTCTTACACTTACATATTGCATGGTTCATACACTGATATCTTGGAGTTGCTTTTGACTTGAGCTTGGGCTTTGCACTCTTGTGAGCATACACCTACTGGTGTCAGGTCTTGCTAGTGTTATGTATACTTTGCCCTATTGTCCAAGGGGTATGCCTACTCACTAACAGATACTTTGGTGACATGTTTGGGTGTTTGCTCAGGGTCTTGATGACTATTTGATGCTGATTTATGCATGTTTATGGTTGTTTATGTCTTGGTTGTCATTTATTGACTTGGTGCAATGATTTGGTCAGAAATTGACTCTCACAATACCATGCTATCATTTATTACAGCAAGCATATAACTCCAAATTGACATGGATTTTTCATGCTGAAATATCTTGAAATGATGTACTTTCATTAGTACTTGGTGGGCAGCAGATTTGGTTACACTTTTCTTGCCATTTTCTCTTGATTTTGGTGATTTTTTTGTCATTTTTTACAGTAAACAGCAAGCAGTTCTGAACTGTCTACAGTCTTCCAGCTTGCATTATGGCAAGTTCATCCACTAATCATGCTATTTTCAACATCACTAAGCTTGATGGTACGAATTACTCTTATTGAAAGAGCCAACTTTGGCAGGTATTGGTGCAGAAACCGTAGATCAAACCATTGATCCGCCTGCAACTATGCTAGATGAGGAATGGCTTGAGCTTGATGAGTTATGCAAGTCCACTATTGTATTATCTCTCACAGAACAGGTTCATTACAATGTATTTGCGGAAGAACAGAGTGCATGGCAGTTGTGAGATAAAGTCAAGAATCTCTATAACAAGAAAAGTCCAGCGAGTCAGATGTATTGGCTGAAGCAGCTTATGGATCTACGCATGAAGGAGAATGTGACTATGTCTGCTCACTTAAGCCAGTTCCATGCTATACTCAAGAACTTGACTTCGCAGGACATCACTTTTGCAGAGAATGTCACTCCTCTTTTCTTGCTTGGTACTCTTAATAAGTCATGGGATGTATTCCGCACTGCATTATGTGCCTCTACTGTTACCTAGAAATTATCTTATGTTGAGAGTGCTTTTCTGCAGGAAGAGGTTAACCGTAAGAATTTGGTTGCCTCTCATGTGTCGCATGCTATGACAATTAGAGGCAGGAATGATGGATATAGAAAGCATGGCAGTGGCAGTGGCCATGGACAGGATTCTTAGAAATCTCGGTCCAAGTCTCGTGGAAAGTCACGTAACAAATCCCATGGCAGGAATGTAGATGTTGCTTGTCACCACTATGGGAAAAAGGGCCATATTAGGCCACAATACCATGAACTGTGCAATGAAATGCACAAAGATAAGGGGAAAGACAAAGTGCAAGATAAGTCTTCTGATCACAGCATAGTGCCTGCAAAGTCCAATGTTAAAATTGAAGAGATCAATGTTATGCAGCCTGAGGATGTTGATGATGATTATATCCTTGCAGCTTCTTCTAGTGCTTCACAGATGATAGAGATACACTCTATGTATGCACAGTGTTGGCTCTTGGACTTAGGTGCATCATTTCATGTGACACCTTGTCGAGAGTGGTTTCATTCATACCGTACTGTTTCGGGTTCTGTGCGCTTGGGTGATGATAGCTCTCTTGATATTGTGGGCATTGGTGATGTTAGGCTACAATTTCCTTTTGGTAGCAATCTTGTTATGTAGGATGTACATTATGTACCTACTTTGACACACAGTCTCATGTCAGCTAGACAACTTGATGACGCAAGTTATCATGTATCTTTTGGAGACTCTGCATGGAAGATCACTCGTGGCAGACTTATGATTGCGAGAGGTGCCAAGGTTGGCAGCCTCTATCCCTTGATTGTATCCGCTTCTTCCCTTGATCATGTTTTGTCTGTGGGTTCTATCCCACATGTATCTTTTTGGCATGCCCATTTGGGCCATATGTCTTTGAAGGGAATGAAAATGCTTTCTAGTTCGCAGTACTTATCGTCCCTTGATTATGCATGTTTTGATTCATGTGAGCATTGTCTTTATGGCAGGTAGACTAGGTCTACGCATAAGAAGTTTGGTAGGCCACGCATGAGTGAGCCCTTGGCATTGGTACATTCGGATGTCTGTGGGCCCATGCCTTGTCAGTCTATGGGTGGTGCCAAGTATTTTGCTACTTTCATAGATGATTTTTCACTGAAAGTTTGGGCTTATCCCATTAAGCTGAAATCCGATATCTTGGCTTGTTTCAAAGATGGCTTGCATTGGTTGAGAACCAGTCTAGGTACCGGCTAAAATGCCTAAGGACAGATAATGCAGGTGAGTATGTCTCACATGCTTTTGAGTAGTTATGTGATGAGAGGAATATTAAGCGTTGGTTGACCGCCCCCTACACCCCCCCTCCCAGAATGGTTTGGCTGGGCGGATGAATAGAACCATCCAAGAGCTTGTACACGGTATGCTCAGCGATGCAGGTCTACCACAGAGCTTTTGGGCTAAGGTAGTTAGTATAGCTGTGCATGCCATAAACAGATCACCTTCTAGTGGTTTGGATTTTCAGGTTGCAAAGGAGGTATGGACTGGAAAACCTCCCTCTTATGCACATCTTCGTGTCTTTGGATGTGAGACATTTTGCCATGTGCCCAGGGACAAGAGAAGTAAGCTGGATCTTAAGAGTTTCAAATGCATTTTCCTTGGTTATGGGGATGCAGGCGAGATGGGTTACCGTCTCTGGGATCTGCAAGCGTGGAAAGTCATCCACAGTCATGATATAGTCTTCCATAAAGACAAGATGCATCAGCAGCCTGAGAGAGTTATTGAGATCCGCAGGGTCATATTTTAGGAGGAGCGGAGAGCTCGCACAACCAGTTGGACAGCCTACAACTGCAGCAGATACTCATGGTCAGGGTGTTGGTGGACAGGCAGCTGGGCAAGCAGCAGAGCCTTCCGTGAGACGGTCTACTAGAGACAGACATCCACCTGATAGATTTCAATCCTCAATGCATTATGTCTTGGTTACAAATGTAGGAGAGCCTTTCACCTATGATGAGGCTATGCGCAGGGGTGATCACTCCTTGGAGAGGGCTATGCAGTCTGAGATAGACTCCTTGCATAAGAATAAGACTTGGGATTTAGTTTCCTTGCCTGAGGGCAAGAAGGCTTTACCTTGTAAGTGGGTTTTAAGCAAGGCATACAAGGCTAGACTAGTAGCAAAGGGTTTTAAGCAAGAGCATGGTGTGGACTTTGATAAGGTCTTTTCTCTTGTGGTTAAGATGACAACCCTGCGCTTAGTCTTGGCTTTGGTTGCTTAGCTTGACTTGGATTTATGCCGGATGGATGTTAAGACAACTTTCTTACATGGGGACTTGCATGATGAGATTTATATGGAGCAACCTAAGGGCTTTGCAGAACTTGGCAGGGAGCACCTAGTGTGTAAATTGAAGAAAAGTCTTTATGGCTTGAAGCAGGCACTTAGGGAGTGGTATCATAAGTTTGAAGCCTTTATGCAGTCATAGGGCTACGACAGGAGTGCTATGGATCCGTGTCTTTATACGAAGAAAACCCGTGATGGTTCATTATTGATTTTGGTACTCTATGTGGATGATATATTAATAGCAGGGAAAGCTCATGATGAGCTACATGCTCTTAAGGCTCAGCTCAAGAAGAGCTTTGAGATGAAAGATCTGGGACAGGTCGCTCACATACTTGGTATGCGCATTAGACGTGATAGGCATCATGGACTCCTCTACTTGTCACAGAGGGAGTACATTCATAAAGTCCTTGAGCACTTCCACATGCAAGACATAAAGCCTATTGGCTGTCCATTGCCTTCTTATGTGAAGGTATCATAGGCTGATTGTCCGCAGACAAATGAGCAGAGGGCCAAGATTCCCTATGCATCATGAGGTACCTGAAGGACACTGCAGATATGTGCATATGCTATGGCAGCTAGGATACAAGAGTCCCCGCGGGTATACTGACTCTGATTATGCAGGACATGTAGATAGTAGGAAGTCCACTTCCGACTATGTATTCACCTATGCTGGAGATGTTGTTTCTTGGATGTCCAGGGTGCAGAAATGCACGGCCCTTTCTACTACAGAGACCGAGTATGTTGCAACCACTAAGTCTTGCAAGGAGGCCATTTGGTTGGGTCATTTGGTTGTTGACCTTGGTATTGATGCTATCCCTACACTGCATTCGGATTCTATGAGTGCTATTCAGTTAGCCAAGAATCTGGTCTTCCATGCAAAGATGAAACACATTGGGGTGAGGTATCACTTCATACATGGGGTCGTTGAGGACAAGTCTGTCGATCTTGTCAAGATCTTGACTAACCAAAATCCTACAGATCTGCTCACGAAAAGCCTC
Organism: Lygodium microphyllum; assembly: GCF_053477565.2. Classification (NCBI taxonomy): domain Eukaryota; kingdom Viridiplantae; phylum Streptophyta; class Polypodiopsida; order Schizaeales; family Lygodiaceae; genus Lygodium; species Lygodium microphyllum. The sequence goes on along the minus strand of NC_141141.1, from coordinate 154,977,407 downwards.
TCTACAGAGTGCTTTGCCTTCCTCAGGATGTTGATGGGCGTGGGATGAGATGACGTCTTTCCTCATCCTGTTGTACATGTGTACATGTTGTACTGTCTTTTTCTTTTTCTTTTCACTTCTCATTAGGGCCGATTTGCATTTAAGTGGGAGGTTGTTGGGGGTAAAGGTGCCTCCGTCTAGTCGCCCATGTATTACTACACTGACAGTCACCGCCACTGCACACTACAGGTGGCGGGCGCCTGTCACCGTCACTTTATTCTTTATTCTTTTAGTGACAGTTTGAATAAAGGAAGGTCCGGTCATACATTGTGACTGTTGGAGTTCCCATTTCTTGTCTCTCTCTTTCTTGCTCTTGCTCTCCCGCCATAGCTCTCGAGTGCAAGCTTCGATCCTTCTCACCTTTGAGATGAATTGAATGATTCCATGAAGTTTGTGTGTCATGGCAAAAATATCACAAGTAGACTTCCAACCATTTCTTGACTCTTTTAGTTTGACCATCGGTTTGTGCATCGTAAGTTGTACTTGGAATTAGTTTTCTTCCCATGGAAGTAAAAAATGATTTTCCATAAATTCTCCATGAATTTTGTATCTCTATCAGAAATAATCTCCATAGGTAAACTATGAAGTTTGAAAATTCCTTCCATGAATTGATCCACCACTTACTTATCTAAATACTAGACTTTGGTGGGTATAAAATGGGCTGATTTTGTAAGATGATCAACCACAACAAAAATATTATTCCAATCCTGCTTAGTGGAGGTAGTCTTGTAATAAAATCCATGTTGATATCAATCCATTTATCATGTGGAATGGGTAATGGCTGAAGTAGACCACTAGGCAAGAAAGTGGAATCTTTATTCTACTGGCATGGTAAGCACTACAACACATATTCTTTGACATATTTTTAAAGTCCTTTCCAATAAAATCATTTATGGATCTTATCAAAGGTTTTAAACAAACCAGTATCCCTTGCCAAAGGAGAATAATGCATCTCTTGTAAGATTGTTTTCTTAAAAGATGATCGAGAAATTAAATTTACTCTGCCTTTGAACCAAAGAAGTCAGTTTTGCCACTTAAAGTGGGAAAATTTAGGTTCATTGCCTTGCTATAATCTCTCCTCATGATGTTGGATATTTTATCATCCAACAAATATTCTTCATGTATGTCTTGGATCCAATCTTTATAGAGAGTAGAAATAGTAGAAACAAAACATGCCTACATCCTAGATAATACATGAATTCTTTAGAAAAGTCTAGGCATACTAAAATAGGTGTTGAAATAAGGAGACTTTTCAACTCTTCAAAAATCTTCATGGTTATAGCATCCCAAAAGAATATATTTCTTCAATTTATCAATGAGAGGAGCCACTACATGGGCATAATTATTGATGAATCTTCAATACAAAGAGGATAGTCCTAGAAATCCTCTTAATGAAGTAGAATTTTGTGGTATAGGCCAATCTTTAATACATTTTACCTTCTTTAGATCCACCTTGATCCCTTTCTCACCCACAATGTGACCCAAATATTCAACCTCACTAGCCATAAAAGTATAATTGCTTTCCTTTGTAAAAGGCTTATGTTGTCTCAATGTAAAAAGGACTATATGGACATGCTGCAAATGATCCTCTCTATTCTTACTATATATGAGAATATCATCAAAGAATATCAAGACAAATCTATACAAGAATGACTATAGAACCTTGTTCATAAGAGCCTGGAAAGTAGCAGGTGCATTGAAAAGCCCAAATGGCATAACCAAGAAGTGGTAGGGATCCCTTTCTATTCCAAAAGCCATCTTGTACTCATCACCTTTCTTCATCCTAATTTGATGGTAGCCTGACCTCAAGTCAATCTTGCTAAATACCTTTGCATCCTTGAGTTCATCCAACAAATCATGAATGCAAGGAATTGGGTACATGTTCTTAATAGTGCTCTTGTTGGGGTCCCTATAATCAATGCACATCCTATAGGATCCATCTTTCTTCTTAACAAGTAGTATGTAAGAAGCAAAGGGTGATTGACTAGGTTGAATAAATCCCATTTCCAACAAGTCTTTAGCCTATTTCTCTATTTTTTCTCTTTTTTACTTTGATAACCTATTAGTGTTAGTGTCAAATCAATACAATGGTCCACTTCTCTCTTAGGTGGTAATGATGTAGATAGCTGAAATATGTCTTTAAACTCTTCCAAAAGTTTATAAAGATATGGAGCACGCTCTGATTTTCATCCTCCTTTGAGAGAAAATGTGTGAAAATATAAGACATTGCATTGGTCTCTCTCTTTATCTTCTTTTTTCTCATTACTTCCACTTGTTTTCTCTCTATGCAATTAGGTGTTACTTGTTGCCACTTCTAAGAAAACTCCATAAACATGCAATTAAGATCCAATGAAAACTTTCCAATCTTTTTAAGCTAATCAGAGAAAATAATGATATAAATAGGACCCATATCCAAGATAATCAAGTTCATCATAATGGTACAAGACTATGAGATCTTAATGGGTATTTGTAGGCATATCTCCTTGCTCAACTCTTGAGCTCCATTTTCCACTTGTACCTTCAATGGGGTATCTATCTCTTGAGGTAATAACTTCAACTCCAATAATGATTTGGCATAGACAAAGATGTGTGCTACCCATATCAATTAGAATATGATAAACGTTAAATTAATCATGCCTTTGAGCCAAAGTGTATTCTCTCCTTTACAATCCATCCAAGCATCTTGGGATATAGAACATTGCATGGGTGGCCATGCAAGAGCTAAATAATTATCCAATAGTAATCCACTTGGATCGAAAGGAAACTTGTTGGCCAACTCTAAATCTTCTTGTACAAGCTGATCATCATGATGATGTATGTCATCCAACAGTAATCCACCTGGATCAAATGGAAACCTGTTGGCCAGCTCTAAATCCTCTTGTACAAGCTGATTATCACGATGATGTACCTCATCACAAGTAAAATTTGCCTCATCTTGCATTTGACCTTCCTCCTGGGCTTCATCTTCATCGGAATCTTCTATGATTAAACTTTGCATTGTTAGCTTTACACTTTTGTTTATGATCAGGTAACCATTTTTTTCCACATTTGAAACACAGTCCTTTTAGCTTGTCATTAGAGAAGGGCTTACTGCTAATGGTATTGGATGTCTATTTACCTCCACTATCAGCTCTCTTGAAGTCCCCTTTTGGATTAGCATTATACTTGAATTCATTCCCTTGCTTGAAAGTATATGCTGTCAATAAGCTTCTCTTTGCTGGTTGAATTGGTGTCCAAACCTTATTGCTTGATTTGAGTGATAAGTGGCTCCTATCTTAGGCTAAAAGGAGCTCACTTCTCTTATAAACATGCAATTAGTAAATTTTGAAATTTTCCACAAGTTTAGGACTCATGGTCAAAACTTTCACTTTGCTATAACTCTCATATCATGGCTCCAAATTTGGTCTTTAATAGCTCAATAGATTCCATTTTTCATAAGGTTTCCAATTATGTATTAGATGGTAGTTTTGGGTGACTTGAAGGCATCTTTTTTTTAGTGCCAATGTTCTAAATAATAAAAATTTAGACCTAAAAGTTTTTCAAATTCACCAAAAGTGTGTTTATATTGCGGTTGTGACGTTCAACATACTATATGGCTACATGTACATTTGCAGGATTTGTTGTCCCCATCTTTACTAAAAGGTTTGGATCTAATCCAAAAATATACTTATTCAACTTGGCTAAATCAGAAATGCCCTCAACATACATGGAAAGGTTTAGGAACTAGTTAGAATACTCCCTAACCATAGAGTCTCGCTATCTAAGATCATACCACTTCCTTTTAACCTTTCTTTTTCGATTCGAGATACAAAAATTTGTGTCATGAGCTGATTTAAAGTCCTCTTGTGTATGAAAGACTTGCCCAATATTCATCATGTATCTCCACCATGTATATGTATATCCCTTTGAATGTAAAGCTACATAGCAAATATTTGTGTCATCATGGTGTGGATAAAGAGTGAAATACACAAGGAGTTTCACATTCCCCTATTTTCACTACCATTTCAGTGGTATCCCTAGCCCAATGATTGCTTATGTAATGACTTTGAGAAATAAATCCTAGAGTCTCTTTCCCATATTGTTCATATGCCTTACTCCACCATGCATATTGCTACAAGACAATGCATTTTCAGCCACTTTCTTCTCTTTTCCACATGCTATCCATTGATTAGTAGCATCCTGCATAGATAATTCAGTTCTTACTTCATGCTCATATTCAGCTTGAATACCCAATAAACCCATTTCCTCTTCAAATTGTAGCAATGCACCAGTGGTATTACCAAGAAACTGACGCTTCCTCTTAATTATGTCAATGATCTCATCATAAAATTCTCGCTTAGCGATGCAAAGCACCTCTCCCAAGGTAAATTCCACCTGACTATTTAAGATGCGTTCTTCAAGAACCTTCTTTACCAATTTATTAATTCATTCTTCAAGCTCTATTGGTGAGGGATTGTCCCCTTTGAGCTGTGATATGTTGATTTTCTCTTTGTACTCTCTATGACCGTTGTTGTCAAGTAAACCACTTGATTGCTGCCTTGGAGAGAGATTATCCAATATTGGCTATCCATGGTTGTTGTTAAAGGATTTTTTACCATTCTTCTTGTTGCCAAATGAGTAATGAACAAATGAGTTAGTTCCACGTGGCTGGTGACTATGAGGGAGCTGAATAAGTGAAATCATTTCATCAAGATCATCATCATACTAAACTATGTTCTCTCTTCTTGAATCTTCATGAAGGTATTAACCTTGTCTATTTCTTGCATTAGGCATTTGTGAGTTTTATGGATAAAACTGCTTATAGAATGAGTCACACCCATGAATGTCTTCTTCTTTTTCAACATGTTATCCGTGATCCTTTGAAGATTCAAAGATTTGTCTTCCCCTATTCCAATAGTTAGAAGGAGGCTGAAATGTTTCCTTAACTCTTGATGGACCACCTTGCTCATAGGTTTAGTGTATAAATTGATGGGATGCCCTTGACTTTACATTGTTATGTGGAATTAATGCCCCGTTATCATTGAAAGGTGGATTGCTTTGCCACTTATTACTCAAGTTATTGAGAATAGAGATCATCTAATCAAATTTAGTGTCCAACAATTGATTATGCTATCCAAAATTCTTGAAGCGATTGATCATTTGTCCAAACTTATCATCACTTCTTTGGTTCAATTGAATGATACCCTCTTTCATACATTCAATCCTATAAAAAAGTTGTTGGAATTCATTTGAGTCATGTGATCCATTCACTCAAACATATGTACCCCATCAGCAGGGTCTCTTGGCCATTGTGATTCTTCATGTATGTTTCCATCATTACCATCCTTTTATCCATGATTTTTGGCTTTAATAGATGAGTTTATCTTTACTATTTGATACTTAGCTAAGTCTTCATTTATGCTCTCCAACATTTTCTCTTTCTTTTTTTTCTGAGTCATTAGAATGGGTGTAGTAAGAGAAGACTATCTATCAATAAATGGGCTATAAAAAGATTTGTACCCCTTCAATCATTGTATTTATGGCCTTTAAATAAACCTTAATATATGTAGATAAGATAGATTTGCTAAAATCTCAAGTTGCAATTGGGTAAGGAGTAGTCCTAGACTAAAATAGTGTACCTTGCCTAGCTCTGTCGAATTGTTTTTAGTGACCACCTATCACAGAAAAATGAATATAACTTTTGCTCCACAACTCTGATTCCCAAACTTCTTGATTATAATCAAAGTTTTCTTTGTCCTTGGATCTCTCAAGAAAACTCCAAGGAAACAGGGATCTTACTTCAAGAAAATATATCTTGTATTCATCAACAAGCTTGTTTTCATCCTATATGTAATCACAACAAGAAAAAGAACACCATGCACAACAAATCTTCATGCATCATCATAGAAAGAATCTTCCACAGTTTTATCTTTAATAAAATTGATTGCATTCTACATATTCTTCTTAGAATTCATCAAAGAACCACAAAAACACAAAAGAATACTCTACTTTGAATGGAATTTCATTATATAGTATTCATCCTCGATGTTTTCATAATCTTCTCTCAATCTCTCATGTAGATACAATGTTTTTAAAGCATAGAAATGACTATCGCTCACACTTGATCTCTCTCACACATATCCTCACTCAATAATACATTGTTATTACAATCAATAATCTTCAATAACCCTTTCTTGGTTCTGGATACCCCTCCCAAGAGGTATGTCTAATATGAAGAGTCACTAGAGCCACTACATTGTCCCTTGCAAACTCACTACTGTCACTATCACTATAGACCTCACTTCAAATCTTCTTCAGCTACTTCTTTCACTACTTCCTCTTCCAAGATTACAAAACATTCCCAAGCTAAACATCCATCCCATAGAATATCCATAGCAACAAACAAAACAAAGACAAACTACAAAAGCTCAACAAAGAGTCAACAAAAAGTATAAAACCCATGGAGCTCCAACCAAAATCACTTCAAGCCATCCAAAATTCTTCAATCATTCCTTAAAATACTTATTTACAATCTCAACCTCACTTTTTTAAAAAAGAAAACTGATCAAAATAGAGACAAAATAGACTTGACAAACCGAAATATACTCATTACAAAACCTATCAGAACATCAAATCTCAACCAAAAACCATCATGCCTTTCCAAAACATAATCAACCCATTTCAAAACACTTCCAAAATCATCAAAATTCAATCAACACACCCTCATATCAACCAAAAATCAATGAAAAATAACTAAACATACAGTCATTTCAGCACTCAACATATCCCCACACTTAATCAAGGAGCATCCTCGCAACCTTAAAAAAGGATAATAAAAGCTCAAAATATACATCATCACTTTATCTTCAACAATAAGCATCAATAGGTAGAAACCAATCATGACTCCATCCATTCTTTAAAATAACCTAGATCTAACAAACAAATTAACGAAAGGAAAACACCTTAAAGTATAGATGAATTCTTAGTATGCTAAACTAGAATAAAACAAAGTAGTAAAGGATATTAGAATTTTCTACATTGCAACACATAGTCATCCAAATAATCTTTAACTTAAATCTCCAATAAGCTTTGATTAGCTTTAGCTTCAATCTTCTTTAATAGCAACTTCATCGTCTCCTCATGAGACAATGATAATATATACACACAACACACATCACAAAACATAGGACACAACACTCACAAATCCACAACAAAATGTAGTCTCTTAATGGCACCAATCCCCAAAAATAGAGCTAAAAAGAAGGATACTTTTCATTAAAAAGATTATACATCCAAAGACTACACCATTGCTATATAGGATGAAGATATTTCTTCTTAAAATTCATACTAAGCTTGAGACGTTCTAGGGTTTTGCTTTCATCCACAAAATGGAGAGGTACATATTCTAAAGGAACTACAGGCAACACATCCTTTCCAACAAGATAATGAATCTAGTAGGAAAAGCTTGTGTAAAGTAGTACAGTACATCCATCTGAGCAACAGTCACATCCTCCTTAGAATTTATTGTCAAATTTGGAATGGTCTTCCAAGTGTTCATATTATTGGATGGTTGATGCATGAAGGCAAGATACAAATAAAAATGTGTAGCAAGATGTACAGAAGTATCCTCAAATTGAGCATACACGCAAGCAATTTGAAGATAGGAGTTCGCACATGATGAAGAAGTCTCCTAGGACCTAGAAATGGGAGGCCGATTGAACACAAGTCATCCTACCATAGAATCATGTAAAGTCCACTTCCATTGATGGAGGATGTAATTATCAAATCCAGGAATATCCAATACATACTGAGGTGGAAGATTGATACATTTTGTAGGAGGTGGAATAGGAATGAGGATAGAACATTGAAGAGGTGGATATGATAGATCGTAAAAAGATGGAAAGCATAAATATAATGATGTTGAAAATGAAGGAAATGATACTAAAAAGGCTTTAAGTGATTCTAAACAAAAGGTGGAAGGAATAGAAGGAACAACAAGAGAAGGATCTGTAGGAAGAGAAGAGGTAGTAGGATCAACAATAAAAGGGTATGAAGTAAAAACTAGAATCTGAGGGAATGAAGCAAGAGTAAAAGATAAAATAGAAATGGAATCAAGTTTAGTGGTAAGAATATGAATATAAGAAGAAAGGTGAGCAGTAATGAGGAAATAGGAAATAAGATCATGAGGATAAATAGAACAACGGAATTTAAAATTTTGGAAGAACTCCTCAATAAACAAGGGATTATTAACAATGTGTTGCAACACTTTAGCATGCAACTGCTAGATATCAGATCTATAAAAAGTATTGTTTGGATGGCGTGGACCCATGACAACATTATCCAAAGGAGAATGTCAATCAACTCATGTACACCATGATGTGCGTTGATGAAAATTTTACAGACCATCCATGAGATCAAACTCCACAAAATATACATACAATATAGCTTGCAAAACCACATCCCCCACATAAATATTCAAATCCTCCTCATCTGCAATTTGCAAATCCCCTTTAATATACATGAAAGAGAGTAATCTAACTTGAGGATCAAGCAGGTCATCCAAGGCTCTATCAAACATTGATTTAAGCAAATCACTCAACCAAAGATCCTATCAACCACTTCTCTGGAGGTTGTAAATCCACATTATTCAAAAAGATATATAAGTCCAACCTCTGTTGATGATATTTAAGCCAAAAGGAAGGTGGAGGGGATACTAATTCATTGTAATGAGTAAAAGCTTTCTACACACAATCCATACAATACTATAACCTTTCCACCTTGGCAGCAAAGATATCACACAACTTAGCTTGTTCTTGTAAATTTTCTAGCTCCTCCTTAGAAGGCACAATAGAAGGAGTAATAGAGTAAGAGGGGGAATAGAGAGGGTAACTATTTTAGACTATAACTCATAAATATGCTTCTGTTGAAATTCCACAATCACTTGGGCATGTTTTAATTCTCCCTCACAAACACTAAGCTTCATGCCTAAAGTAAGTATCTCTGCCAAAACATCATCCTTCTTTTTAGTAATGGACATCTTATCTGCCTCTAAGCTTGCAACTTTGACTTTCACCTTTCTAAAGCAAAATCTTCTAGCGCCTTGCTCAATTGACAGGTCAAGGAATCCACCTTGTCCTACAAAGAGAAAAAAACTCATGTGTAGACAGGACTAGAAACCAAAAGTCCAAGCTGTTTCCATTGTAGTTTAGATATTTGACATGAGTTGGAAAAACAAGGTGCTAGTAATCAACATCTCGAGGGATGAAGCAATTTGGGAATCCAGTGTACCTTCCCTTTGTACCACAAAAAAATGGGGACATGCAAGGAATGGGGGAAGTGAGCTACCAGACACCTCAAGCACCAAAATATGTACCATAGGCAACAGAACATGGGCAGGATCAAAAGAACCTTATGTGGGATGCTTCTTACAAATGACCTTGACAAGGAGCACATATATTGAATCTGAGTTAGGTTGCATAGGAGGAGAAGGAATAGAAGGAGGAGACTCATGAGGAAGTGGAACAGGATCAGGTGTAGAAACGCCACCTGGGGATGCCAATTGAATGATTTTCTATACAAAAGCCCCATAGGAAACAATACTGAGTTGACTCTTCTTTACACACTAAAAATTCTTATCTAGTTAGCCAACAGAAAGGTTTTCCAGTTAAACTTAACCCCTTCAAGTGTTTTGACAGATGCAGTGAATAGTTCCCTAGACAAACACTTGGATGCAGGCTTGCCAAACCTAAATCAATCCCGGAAGAATTGGCATAATCGCTTCCACAAAGGAGAGGAAATATGTGCCACTGATACTCCTAAACTAGTGATAACCTTATTCGCTACCAAAAGAGTAGAGCTCTTCTTCTACAACAAGGCAAGGATCTTTGCAATAGATAATAAATGATTACCACTAGGCACAGGGGAAGCTGCAAAGGGTAGGAATATGACCTCATTGACAGTAGTAGGGGATAAATAGAACTGACAGCCATAAACCGAGCCCAAAAGCTTCTTGTAAGTCTCTAGAAAAGAGCAACAAAGCTTTGCATCCTCCACTACAGGGAACTTTAGGGCCACAAAAAGATGAAGACTAGTCGCCTTACGGATGCAATCAACATCTAGTACGAGAGAACAATTATCGATCGAAAGTGGAAGATACTGAATCACAAGTATAGGAGGTTCAAAAGGTATCATTTAGACTATTCAAGAAAAAACATACAAACCCAAGAAAACAGAGGGAATTCCTGCAAAATACCAATAAACAGACCATAATTGAGATAGAAAAAACTTAATGAAAAGAACAAGACTAAACTAAACAACCCTAGGCAATCCACAGCCTATGGAAAAATTTCAACATGACCTATGCGCACGTGTGACTGAAAGCTTCATGGTGTGCAAACAAATAGGCACCCTAATCCCCCGTAATCAAGCAATCCAAATAAAATATAATCAAGTCACACCATATCCTGGCTTAGTAATAGACTCATGACAGAACCACTGACAACAAATAAGACTTGATCGAACTACCATTTGACTTATAAACCCCAACTCTGTATAAGCACATGTCATCAACCTAAGGTCTAGTGATGTGGGTGGGTGAGAACTACACGAATTCTTTTCATAGGTGAAATTTTGACTTTGCAATTTATTATCAATGGATGGTGAATCGGATCACGTAACCCAACCCCACTCAGACTTAGACTAAAATTTGGTCTCTATACTAATGCAATTCCTTGTTACAAATTAGATGATATTTGGTGCAAACCGCATGCATGCGTGATGATGGGTTCATTTTATTTACAATTTGAATGTGTGTAGTGTATGAGTGCATACACTGTGGACCACTAGGGGTGAATATTAATTTACAAAATTAAGTAGGTTATTGTGTAGTGTGCTCGTGCAATGGCGAGGGTTCCATTTACAAGTTAACGATCGGTTGATTTTAATTCAAAATTTTATGGGATGCATTCTATTAATTTTGTAGGTGCAATGGTTGGGTGATTTTTATTTACAAATTAAATGTGTGTTATAGTGCATGTGAAGAAGGGAGAAGAAAATGGAACCTAGTAATGTGTATGTGGTACTTGTAAAGTTTGATGGCATGGTGGAAAAAAAACCAATACAACTCCCACATCAAAAAAAAAAATCCACAAACAGGAGTGTAGCAAGTCAACCAATAGAGAGTCAACCTCCTAGGGACAATGATAAAATAATTTAAAAAACAAGGCGGCTAATATCCATCATTCAAAATAATAAGAGTGTCTAGTTTAGTTTCTGGGTTATGGTTTTTTTTGTTTCTTTTTTATTTTTATGGTTTTTATTTTTTTAAGTTTCAATAATTTTTTATTTTCTCTTTTTTTTAAAGGTGTGATTGTACTGTTGGTTTATTTGTTTTAATGGATTTTATTTATGTAAATTGTATGTGAGTTGGGTTATGATTTATTAGGTTTTTATTGGATTTTAAATTTTTGATTTAGTTTTTTGAATTTATTTTTACTTTTGGGTGCTATGTTTGTGTTGATGTTTATTTTGTTTTCCCAATGATGATATATTGTCTTGGTAGGAAAAAAAATCAAGTAAAAATGGATGGAATTTATGTAAGGGAGTGTGTTGGAATTTGTTAAGCTATTTTGTGAATTTTTATGAATTTTTCTAATTTGTAATATACTAGTTCTCACAACAAGTCAAATAACTGGAAATTTATGAATTACACCATACTTGTAAGAAATACAAGAAATACACCATGTTTGCAAGGAAGCCATAGCCAAAGTAGCTATGCATGAAATAGTATTGCCTTGGAAGGCTAAGAATCATAGATGTAAGCTGCAACATGAATACTCACCTCATGTTAAGGTGGGACATGGTATGCACCCCATATCTTGGTGGCTAAGAGCGTGCACCCTCTTAGTTGGTGGGAGGAAGGAATTAAACAGCACCCTGCTACGGCACAAATAGAACCACGAACCGGCTAGGTAGAGGCTGCAAATACATTGTTGGCCATGAAAACCTGCAAGAAAACTCTCATTCTTCTCACCAAGAACCATGCTCTCCAAACACACAAGGAAATGGCACACAAGAAATTGAGAGAAATTCTTCCATCCTCACCCTCTTTCTCTTCCTCACTCTCCATTAAATATAAGCATGAAGCACAAGAGAGGAAAGCAAGAATAAGAAAGATGAGAGTTGTGCCAAAATGGGAGAGAGGAAAATGAAGCGTGAGAGGAGAAGATAAAGGAAGAGAGAGAGTGTAACCACCTCAACCTCCCACCTCCTCAAATCACCTGACAAGCCTCTTCCTTTTCCTTTTCTTGATATTATAAAATTGAATTGTATACATTTTGGCTAAGGTCTAAAGGACCCTTTATTTTGAGAATGGGACAAAGGTGTTTGACCTTCCCTTTTCCTTTCTACATTTTAAATTGTGAGCCTTTTGGACTACACATTGTACATTGCTTCATATTTGAAATGTTGACAAAGGGGTACATTTGCAATTAGTCATTTTACAAAAAGTTGTTTCCATATGAGCACATTTTGGTGCCTATTTTTGCACTAATTTCCCGGTCATCATTCCTCCCACGCTTAAGAGTGTGAAGCGTCCCCGCAAACAAACTTGAAGAAGAACCACATCCAGCTCTTTGAAAAATCTTTGTCTTCAATCTTCATTTCTTTTCTTTATAGTCTTTGAATTATTATTGGATAGGGAAGGAAAATAATCACACAAAAATACACACAACTAGGACGGGGAGCCTAGGTTGACAATCACACCAAATAAAGCCACAAACAAAACTTGAAAGATAGAGCTCTTCAACAATTTTGCTTACAAGGATAACATCACACCCAAGATAGGTTGAAAGACAACCACACTGTGAAGCACAATAATAAACCCGAGAAAGATATCACATGGAAGCACACCCTTATGAAGGATTTTATAATAGAGTTCTCCCACCCGATAAAATGTGTTTTGAAAAAGGAAAGGGAAGAGGTTTTATTAAAGATAAAATAAAAAGAGTAGGATGAGGAGGTGTGTGGATGAAGATGAAACAGCACTGGTGGTTGCTATCGTGCTATAGATCCTGCAATCAAGACCCGAAACCCTCGTTACTATTGCAATCTCTTCAGTTGGCGGTGGCCTTGCTCTTTGCCGTGCCTCCATTGTCCCCCTTGTTGATGCTTTTGCGTTTGTCTGGGAATAGACCCAACACCCCCGGTCTCGCCTATATCTCCCGCGCCTCTTCCTCCGTCAGCATTGTCTTCTTCTTCTTTTATGTCTTTAGAACACCATAATTTCCTTTTTCTTCTTCTGTTTTATGGTTAGCTTCGGAATCAACAGCAAGTTCATTATTGACTTCATCCTGTTAGCCATTGTTGTACGCAATGTTGAATGCCATCATTGTTGTCTCCAATATCATAGTATTGGTGCAACGAATGGCCCTTTCGTCTTCAGCCCAAAGACCATTGATGAATACATTAACATGCCCATGAAGCTTTAGCATTATAGAAGATAGGCACTTTATTATGTATCCAGAGCCATTATAATTGCAATGTGCATGCTATGATGCTAAATGCAGGTCTTCTTGAAGTAGAAGAGAAAAGGGCCAACATGGCAAGTTGGGGCGCCCTAATTTGTCACAGAATGGCATTGCAATGGACATAAGGATTGCATCAAAAGCAGGAGCATATGGTGGACATGGCAATAGGGCAATCATGGGAACCAGCAATCAATAATTTTTCATCTTCTTCACCCCTCGTTCATCTTCTTGATCCTTGAAAGTCTGAAATGATTGAAACTTTTCCTTTTTTGTCTTGGAACGCAGCCAAGAAAGATGGCTTTCCACATCAAAAAACCAAGCTCCAAACATTTCCCTTGCAAGCTCCATAACCACCTCTTTCCCGGCCAGTGCACCAAATGAACAGCACTTTGCCACAACACAAATAGAACCACAAACCAGCTAGGTAGAGGCTGCAAATACATTGCTGGCCATGAAAACCTGCAAGAAAACTCTCCTTCTTCTCACCAAGAACCATGCTCTCCAAACACACAAGGAAATGGCACACAAGAAATTGAGAGAAATTCTTCCATCCTCACCCTCTTCCTCTTCCTCACTCTCCATTAAAGATAAGCATGAGGCACAAGAGAGGAAAGCAAGAACAAGAAAGATGAGAGTTGTGCCAAAATGGGAGAGAGGGAAATGAAGCGTGAGAGAAGAAGATAAAGGAAGAGAGAGGGTGTAACCACCTCAACCTCCCACCTCCTCAAATCACCCGACAAGCCTCTTCCTTTTCCTTTTCTTGATATTATAAAATTGAATTGCATACATTTTGGCTAAGGTCTAAAGGACCCTTTATTTTGAGAATGGGACAAAGGTGTTTGACCTTCCCTTTTCCTTTCTACATTTTAAATTGTGAGCTTTTTGGACACAACATTGTACATTGCTTCATATTTGAAATGTTGACAAAGGGGTACATTTGCAATTAGTCATTTTACAAAAAGTTGTTTCCATGTGAGCACATTTTGGTGCCTATTTTCGCACTGATTTCCCAGTCATCAGGAATCTCAAAGCATGTATGCTTGAAATGGCAAAAAGATCCCCTCCAAGTTACATCTCCACCTTTTATACTTAACCCTAGCCTACTCTAGACTAAGGTGACTTATGCTTTATTACATTGGGACTCATAGACTTGTACTATCCAAGGCAGCTCCATGACTTTGTTTTCCCAGTATTTGGGTGATTCCATCCCCCATCGTGCACACTATGAGATATGCATTCCAATCCACTGGGAAGCAATCCGCTTGTGGTGGAATGGGTGCTTTAGGGGCTATTGTTGGTTGGGCTTTTAATCTTCTCCTTGCCCACTCCAACATCCTCACCCTTTTCTTCTTGAGTTTTTCTTTTTACTTGATAGTGGTGTCCACCTCTACTTGAATTTCTGGTTGTGGAGAGAGAGGTTGCGGTACTAGTTCCGCTTTTGGCTATCTAATTTCAAACTCCATCCTAGCTTCTAGAGTGGCCTATGTCTTTCAACTTCAATCGTAGGCTCTTGTGATTCTCCTTCCTTGAAGCTTAGTAGGACCACCTCTTTGACCATTAGCCTTTCCCTTAGCAAATAATCTCTTTGATCTTATCAGCTTAGGCCGGTCCCTTCTTGTGATTGAGCACATCACCCATGCTTTATGGCTCTGCAAGTTATCTCCAGCTTTTTCCTTAGTGATTCAATGACCTCCTCCTCCTTTGACTGTGTGACATCCATTAAAGTGTTGAGGAAGGCACATTGTTGGGCTTCTAGTATTGTCTACGTGGCCTCTACCCTGCTCTTTGTAGACACTCTATTTCCTTTTCCAAGGGTCAGGCAGCTCACTAGGTCTTTGAATCTTCTCTCAATCTTCATCACCTATTCGTCGACCTTTTGTTGCATCTCCTCTCGGCTCTTATTTTGCCTTCACACTAGGGCCACCATGGTCAGTTCTTGCACTTTCCACTTTTTAGTTATTGTCTCCTTCTCCTTCTTCAAGTATTCGATCTCTCTCTCTCTCTAACCTCCCTTGCTCTTCTATTTCCATCCTCAGCCTACCTATCATTTCATCCATTATTTTAATGTTCCTCTCCTTCTAGGGCTTTCACTGCTTCTTCTGCTACGAGCCGATCCATGATTTGTTGGATCTTATCCATTCACCATGTCAATTCTTCATTCTGCAATATGAGGAGTTTATATTGCATTTGCAGGCCGATCAACTCCTGATGCTCTTGCTCAAGCCCTTTCACCACTTATCTTCTTCTCGCTCTTTAGCCTTGAGCTCTGCTTTTAGCTCACTTATTTCTTTCTACTAGCTTGCCACTTGGTGTGTTTTCTCTAGCTAGAAGGTTGCTATAGCCTCCTTTTCAACCTCTAATTTAGTAATAGCCCTTTTTTTTTCTTCTTTTGCTCTCTCCAGCTATGAAAGAAATTTGTTGATGCAGTCATCATAGTTTGTGGATGATGACAGTGCTATAGGAGTGGTCGTTGTGGATGCTTCTATCTTTTGCCTTTTCGGGTTCTATCTAGACTTCTCATCCGCAGGTACCAATATTTTTGTTCCAATCACAAGGGTCTCTCCACTTCCACCTTGAACTATTTCTTTGTTAACCAAAAATTGCACCCAAGCCACAAGGTTACTAGCATCCACCGTGGTAGAAGAGGCTTGGGCGGGTGCAGAGATTGGGATGGTGGGCACTAGGACAAGTGGGATGGGGTTAATTAGACCTTACCCTTGCCCTCGGCTACTAGGGGTGGCATGTTTTTGGGTACTTGGGTCCTTGTGCTTGGGCGGTCTTCTTTGTGAGGGCTCATGGTATCCAACTCTTCTTCCCTTGAAGGTTGCTCCACTGAGAGAGGCAAATGGCCAAGGCTATGTCTTCTTCTTCGTTCCTCCTTAACTCCTCTACCTCTTGCTCTAGTTTCCTCCTCCTCTCCTCCTCAACTTTCCTAAACTCCTCTTTTATTCTTTTCACCTTCTCCTTTTCTCTTCTCGTTCTTCTTTCTTTGGCGGTTTTGGACTCACTCTGGGGTCTTAGTAGATCTGCTTTTTCTTTCTTCTTGCTCTCTTCTTTTGCCTTCTTCTATGGAGTCTTTTTCTTTGACTTCTTGGCCCCTCCTTGGCTAGATTGTGCTTCCCACTCCCCTTCTTCATCACTCATTGTCCTCTCGCTAGATTGCTCTTATTCTTGGTGAGGAGGAGACCTATCTGGCATCTCACTGACTTTCTCATTTTCTTGCACTTCCCCCAAGGCCTCTCTAATGATGGCCATCAAGACCCCTCCAAACCCAATGGTAGAGGCCTTTGACGACAACTTCTTCCTAGCTTTAGAGGTCAGAGATTCTCCCCCTATGGGTCTTCCACCTGTGGGGCCAATGCTTTCCCCGATGTTTCTATCATCTTTTGCACAAAGCCATTTAGATTCACATAATCGAAGGACTTAGTAGCGATGCTTTCCAACATTGGCACATTGATTCTGCTCATCAATGCATTGTACCTTTGGCTAGAGAATGAGGTGTGCACCATTTTGGCCTGTAGTTGGACTTCGAGATCGGGGATCTTAGCTAAGCCAATGCCATCCTTAGTGTGGACAATCACTTTGTCTATTCCCAACATGTTGTACACATCCCTTTTCGTTGGAAAGGCCCAGCGCTCTCTACACCAACTCAGGACTTAGCTCAATTTCCACTTGGCGTGTTTCATTCTCTTGACGCACTATGACAGTGCCGTCATTCTTATTGAAAGACCGAAGGAATTCCACGCACTTCTCATAGTCCATGACTTGGCCCACCTTCTCCACATACTTTTGTAGCTTACACTACTTCACAATTTGCTTGACGGCTAGTCCCTCCATGACTATGTCTTCCTTCAAATTTAGGATGTACCTGAATTTGAATTGGGTGTAGGCCCTTGTCTCTGAGAGACCGTACTTTGTCTGCTTTTCCTCTGAGAATAACAGCTTGCTGGTTTTCTCCTGTCCCACCATTGTAGGTGCCTATCATGAAGCCATAGCCCACCATCAATATTCTTCAGATAATTTTTGTGGAAAGACACATAAGAGATGGAAGAAATGCTTATAAAATTTGAAATGCTTAAATATAGAAAGAGAATTTTTCTTTAAACAGTTCATGCATTTTACAAAAATTTGTGACACTTTTACTCAATCATGAGTTGATTTTTATGCATTCTTTTCCATTTTTGAACGTTGATTGAGGTTTTAGGGTTTGTTTTTATGTTCCACACCTTTTATTATTCACACCCTCCCCCTTAGAGATGAGAAGAATCCTTCCTAGGATTAGAGGTTGAAGGGTGAAGACCATTCAGTGCATACGCACTGTGTTTCACCTTCGCATGAGCCAAGCGTAGAAGTTTGGGTTATACTCCATTTGAGCATAATGGTCCATGTCAACAGGTCGGATGCTTACATGGGTGAGATAAGTGACGACATTCATGAGGAAGTCACCAAAGTCTATTTGGCTAGAAATGTGTAGCTCGTCCTTGGTCAACATGAGATCTAAGTAGGATTGAGTCATGATGTGCTCTTCAAGGGGCTAGTTGTGAATGGTGGTCAATATCCTATAGGAGGTTGGAGGTACATAAGTTGGGTCATATTCTGAGATCTTAATTGCACGTCTTTGCTCAACATTGGTCATGATTTGGTAGCCTTATTGCTCCCATTGAAGTTTGAGAGCATATCATTGTTGCAATAAAGAGAAGTGGTTAGTAGCCAGATGTTTCAACTTCACAATTTCTTAGTTGGTGGCAAGGATCATGCCCTTGGCATAAGACGTAATGAGGCATTGCTTGCGTGCTTGTTCATGGAAAATCTCGATATCTATGAGTTTCTCAGCTACCTAGGGAGCCTTAATAAAGAATCCATGAGCAAGGCAGCGTGCTTACCTCCATTGCTAAAGGCTCGTCTAAGAGACCTAGGTCTAATTAGTCATAGCTTTTAAAGTGTGGTAAACATGGCATCCAAGCACTAAAGACAACCAACCAAGTCATCCCTTGTAATTTTAGCTAAATCTGTGGCTAAGCCAAGGATCAATCATTGTTCGTCAAAAGGTTTAAGGCTTGTTGGGGGATAGGGTTTGACTGGACTTGACAGCTCAACAGCTAACATCTATGGTTGCGGCTGCTCGAGAGTGTGTCATTTGGCCTCTCATGCGCTAGGGTTGGTTTGGGATTCTGATTTTGTGTTGTCAAATATTTATGAGGCTTGAATAGAACTAACAGCACTAGGTTGAGTTGGTTTGGAGTTAGCAAGCTGCAGTTTTGGTCGATAGACTCATTGAGGTGTTGCAAGGTCAACGATGTTGAGCTCTAAGGGCTTTGTAGCTTGAGCTTTTTGCAGTTTTAGCACCTAATCTATAGTGTGGCTCTATATAGTCGAGCTTGAGGGTGGCTTTTGAATAGAGCCACTGGCCCTCTTGGTTTTAGGAACCCAAATCCAAGCATTGCCCTTGTAATAGCCTTGCACTTGCAGTAAGGTTTTGGAGACCCATCTCGAGTTGACTATTTGTCTGTGCCTATAGGTTTTGCATTACCTTCTAGGATTTGAGTGTGAGTTCCTAGGCTTGCGAGGTCATAATTGCATACTGCTAGGTAGTCCTTGATGTTTAGGCACCCACTTGAACTGTGGTTCAGATGCCTTAGTTTTGATCTCGGTGATGTGCTAACGGTGTGGCATGGTGGGTTGTGACAAGTCTCAACCCCCCTCCTTAGACTTTCTGGTGGATTTCTCTACCGATTGCCTCATGAGCTTCGATGGAGCTGCGCTGCCCTTGTTGCTGAAAGTCATGACTATTTGTACATTACCGATAGCAAGGTGAATATATTGCTAGTCATAGTCGACATAACAATGTGCTTGCTTTTTAAATGAGCATCCTAACAGTGATTCCTGGTCAGCATACTTTGCATTTGGCAACACATAAAAGATTATGGACATGCTTTCAAACTCGATAGAGACTGCGACTTTGCATCTTCCTAAGAGACATACGATCGATCTCCAAATGGGCTAAGTTTGGCATTGGTAGGTTGTAGTTGTGGGTGACCAATTTGAGTCCAATGATTGTGACTTAAGATATTGAAATCAACTGCCTCATCGATCAATGCATCAAAGCTATGTGTGTGTTGGGCAATGACCGTTATGCACAAGTAACTGGGTGCTACTGCCTCTTCATCTTCCTCCTCAATTTCCGTTATTGTGGCAACTCAAACTTTCACAGGGGACTTTAGCATGGGAGACTCGTGTAGTGGATGTGTGGAAGGGTACTTCTTTAATTGGCTAGCATTGAAGAAACATATGCCCTTTCCGTCGAGGGTCTCCAGCTCCACATTGCCAATCTCCTCTTTACTATCCTCCTCTTTACGATCTTCGTTCATAGAATAGCAATCTTCATACTTATCATCTAAACTGTCCTCATCTAGCTGCTTGTCATCTCCTAAGCCTCGATGTTCCATTTCTTTCTCTTCGGTGAATAAGGCCCAATGGTACCTCAAGTTGAGATTGTGCACCTTGGTCCACCTCCACTTGGGTTTGTCCAAGAGACCCTTGAGGGATTCGAGGTCAGTGAATGGGTTGCCAACTAGCTCGTCTGCCAAGTCCTTTGAGATCTCGTGGAGCTCTTGCTTATTGTTTGGGATATGGAATGCGATAGGGGTGGGTTGTTCACCAGGGCTTTTGGCCATCATGCTTAGTGACAATGAGGATTTTTTCTTAGGCTCACCAACTGCATTAGTAGCTTGCTCATATTCCTTGTTATTCAAGAATGCCATATCAATTGTGGCTAGCACATGCATCCAATCTTGCTCATCCTTAGGGAAAGGGATATACTTAGTTAGTGGCCCGTATGATTTCTTGATCTAAGCATCGCCCTTGAGCATAGCTGAGATGGTGACTAGGTTGACTGATGTAGTCTTCCAAGTATCCATCTCCACTCTTACCACTTCCATCTAATTGCCGAAGAAAATTATACCGTTCCCCTAGTCTTCTATGACTTGTGTGTTACGCATCTAGGGTTGGCCTAACAGGATATTGTAGTCCACTCCTTTCATGACTATAAAATCCATAGAGAACCAAACTCTTGCAATCTTCAATGACCGATTTTTCAACACTCCGTATGGCTTCACCTTCATTTCGTTATCTAGTATGACATTGAACCTAGCATCCTCGATATGTGGGTTACCCCAAGCCTAGAGTACTACGTGGCTAAGTACATTGACTCATGTCCCTATGTCTACAATCACTTTCATTGTGGTATCACCAAGAGCTAAGACCAGCAAGACCGCATGCATTTCTGTGCCCTCCCAAAAAGCATTAACATGCAAAGACTTAGGTAATGAGTGCAGCGTCAAGCTCAGTATTTGTGTTACTACATCGTGGTCTTGCAAGTCAACGGCGGTAGCTTGCTCTATTGATTCCTCCACCCATTGCATTAGCTCGTACCATAGCAAATGCTACCTAAGCAAATCTCCTAGGCTCAGAGTTACAGGGGTGGCCACTAGCATTGTGAGAAGATTTCTAGCCACTTGCTTGTCTCCTAGTTCTATACTTCTTGGACAATGGCCTCAGCTAGTTTGCTGACCTATGGCATTCAAGCTCTATCTAGGTGGCACAATTTGAGGTGCAGATGCATCTCTTGGTCATGTGGGAGAGACTAGTATACTTACGCTAGAGAGATTGTTGATATCATCCTCCAAGATGGGCTCAATATCCTTTAGGTGTTCCTGGGCTTGTCTCGCCCACTCCTTGACCTTTTCTATGGCTTTGATGGTGCTTCGAATTGGGGTACTCCCCTACCTTAGCGTCCCTTTCTTAGCAATCTTTGGAGTGGATGTTTGTGCCTCAGTGTCTGTGACTTTCTTTCCAACAGGCACTGTTGTTGCTCTTTTGATCTTCAATGTGACCTTTGCTTCGCTTTTCTTCTTTCTTTACCTATGACTTTTCTTTTCGATTGAGGCTACATCCAGGTTACTAGGCCCTGGCAATGATATGCCGGCTTGCTTCATCTATGCACGGAGCATAACATGCAATGGGATGGGCATGGCCTCCTCGTCAAGTGCCTCGACAATGCCAAACAATCCCAATGGATCTAATGGTACAATTGCCAATCTAGGGGATGGTTTTCGCCTAAGGTAGTTGGCAAACAGGAGGGTGATTCCACACTTAGCATATCTAAGATTAGCCTTGTCTTGATTAGCTTGGTCCCTCTCAGGGCAGTGCAAAGTCATGTGTCCTATGTGACCACAAGTCCAACAAGAAATCGGCTCTTAGGTCTACCCTCCTAAGCCTCTACCTCTCCCTCTTCCTAATGCCATCACCAAAACATGGTGATAATCCACGAGAACTGGATATCCCTCTTTGCCGTACGAGACGTAGGGGTTCACATAAGGCTCCTCATTGTTTGGTTCCTCCACGTAGTGGACCGGTGCATTGCTTAGTGGATGGATTACATAAGGTCCAAGTGGCCTAGATATGCTTGTGGGATTGATCTCCATCCTAGGGATGGTTGGCTTTGCATCGTTAGGTGTCCAAAGGTCCAACAGGGCTCCTCTCCCAAAGAAATTCAGAGGCCTGTTCCCTAGGTAAGGTCGGTTGGCTATGATTATGGAGTCTCTACGGGAGTCTGTAGTACATGGCATCATGGCCGAACCATCTACAATTGGCGCAAGGATGAGACCTGGTCCTGACACTCAACTAAAAGGTGGCTTCTCCCACAATACACGCATTGGGCATGTGACTGTGTAGGTCTCCTCATCATTTCTTATAGTCTGGCTAGCTCCATTTTCATCTCTCCTAGCTCCGGGCTTGGGTCAGTGCCCTTCCATTTACCTTGACTACTTGGGCTTGACTGCTTTCTAGATGTCATTGCTCTTTCTAGGGCTCTAAAGTCAGTTTCATCTCGATTTGAGCTCCTGGAGCGTCTCTCCTTAAGCTAGTCATCCACTCGTATGGCCTCTTCAAAGACCCAAGCAAGTGTGTTTCTCTACAAGCTTGAGTTGCCTACCAAGGCCTTGTAGAGTTCCTCACTGTGTATTCCGTTGATGAACACTGTGGACATCGCTCTCTCAATGGACTACACGTGAGTAATGTAGTCCCTGATGTCTTCTTTGTTCCCCTGCTTGACATTCAACACCCGCATGATAAGATTATCCGAGTACCCAACCTCCGAGAATCTCTTAATGAAGAGGCTCTTGAGGTCATTTAAATTGTTGCACTCCATAGCGTCTAAGCTTGTGTACCACGTCCTACCCTTATCGCCTAAGCATAGGCCGAAATCTTGTAAGTGCTAAGCGAGATCTGTGAGGCCATTAGCCTCGAAGAACTGCTTGAACTACTCTACAAATTTTATGGGTCATTGCTCAACTTGTACTTGTCTAGTTGTTTCACAACTATGGGGATCCTCCACTAGCTCTTGGAGCCTTGGGTAACTCCTAATCCTGCAAGCAACGATATTGCTAGTGCTGCTGCACTTTGTTCTTGCGAGGTGTTTTCTATTAGTAGCTTCGTGAGAAGCTCACTCAGTGTTAAGTCTGCCTCTAGTGCTCTTTCCCTCATTGCATTCGGTCATGTTCGGTTTCTATTTGCTAGGGCTAGCCCTCACTGGACTTCTCATTTCAATGCCCTGCCACAATCTCCTAGTCTACTGCTGCTAGTTGTATGCCACTATGCTTTCCAAGGCTTTTCGCACCAGCTTTCTTTCCTCCTCAAGGTTCTCTATGATGTCTTCTGACAGTCTACCATGGTGGTGTAGCTTGGTTTGTGCATCATATTCATCACCATTCGCTGGATTTCAACCTAAAAATCTCCCAGATTGAGCTCTTCGTTTTCATAGTTTATACTAGGTTCTGCCATATCTACAATCTCCTACTCCACTAAGTTGTCAATGAGGTTGATTAAGTCAGGTAGCATCGCACTCCCAATGGTGTTGCTCCTTCAATGCATTTGGTCTTCCGTGTTGTGTTTTCACTTGGCCCTACCAATTGGGGTTGCTCGACCACTTGTCTAGGTTTGAGGGTCGTCTCCTATTGGTGGGTTTGTTCTGTTCATTAAGTCTAAGTAAGTTTCTTTTTATTTACAGACAACCCTCAATTTACATTCGCTCAGTGTGTGCATAGTGCTCTTTTCTGTGTGATGTACGAAATTAGGCTTTAAGTTTTTCCAAGTGCACTTCAAGTGTTGAAAACAATGTGGGTGTGAACAAGAGATAATGAATGCAGCTTCTGCACTCCGATCTAAGATCTTGATCAAATAGGGCTTTACACTTAGCCATCCACTGGCCGCTCTCTTTGGTCTCTAGGGTCTGTGCTACACTACTCAGCTCGATCAAGGTCTATGATCAAGGTCAAATGGGGGTCTGAAGGTCAGTTCACAAATCTAAAAGGGGCTAAAAAATGATGTGACTGTCAGTTGTTGTGTTTAGTCGTCCGACTATGATTTCTAAGGAGGTCAAGTGCACATGTAAGGCTTTCGGAGCCTTCCCCACTTGTGGGAGGTGTTATGCTTCACTCAGGATGCAGTAAATTTGTCAATTCCTCTTGTCATATTTTTCTTTGTCTGATTCTGCAGTGTCCGATCCCCAAAATTGAACATCTCATTTTCAAGTGTTTGATTTCTGTGTGTTTGATTCAAACTAGTCCGATTCTGGTGTTTAATTGTTCTGCATCCAATTCCCAGGTGGTCCAATTTTGGGGCATCCAATTTGCACGAGTCCGATTTTTTGAGTGCCCAATTGTCCAAATTAAACATGCCACATGTCTAATCAAATGGGTTGGGTGGATCCAATTTCTAAAATCAAACCATCCAATTATCCAAAATCGGGCAAGTCCGAGTTTGATTCTGGGAATCAAACTTTGTCAATCACATCCAATTGTGACAGTTGTGGTCCAGTTGAGGCTAAAATTGAATCAACGGTAACGATTTTGGGCATTCGATGCCACACAACTCTTCTAGAATACAAAAATACACAAGGAGCAAGGCTTGTATATACATGAAATTGCCAGAAAACTCCAACACAAGTTGATTGATCCGTTTCTTTGGCCTTGGAGACACACACACACACACACACACACACTCTCTCTCTCTCTCTCTCTCTCTCTCTCTCTCTCTCTCTCTCTCTCTCTCTTTGTAGAAGCTAAAAGTGAGCCTTCAACCCCCTTCCTTGGGTCTTAAACCTTTGTTCTAATGCCCGAGTGCTACCCCATTAGTGCTTATGCCTTGTCAATTGATTGCAGCCCTATTTTTCCCCTATTTTGGTCATGTTTACAACAACCCTAAACAATTTACTTCGATTTCTAGATCCTATCCTACCTTCATGCCCGAATGAGTAGCCTCCTTCCAAAAGCAAACTAGCAGCTCCACGATTTGAGATGCGAGCTCAAGAAACATCAAGCCTCCACCTCCAAGCTCCAAGCTCCAAGCTCCAAGCTCTATCCTCCATAGTCGCATGGCAAGAGAAGAAAAAGAGAGGAGATGATGAAGAGCTTCTTCTCCAAGATCCCTCACCCTCACACACTCACTCCCTCACACTCCCTCTCTTAAGCACACACAAGCAAGCAAGAAGAAGAGAAGAAGAGAAGAAGAAGAGATCACTTTTGCCACACACCAAAGAATGAGCTCCTCATTCACTTTTCAAGTTTATATATAAGCCCTAAATCCCTTGGGTACCCGTCTCCTTTTTTACATGACCGGGCATCTTGCCAAGGTCCTTTTTCCCTATTCCCTTCTAGTTGCCTTATCCCTTCACCTATGTCCGTTTAGACTTTAGAACTTGCACAAGAGGAAGCCTAGCACTCTTATAAAATGAATTCCATTGTGCCCTACGCTTTCCTTGCGAGAGCCCTCAGAGGCTCTTCTTCATCCTTGAGAGAGTACCTTGCTAGAATGTTTGGTGCTTTCCTTCATCCTTGAGAGCACCTTGCTAGAATATTCAGTACTCTCCCACGTTTTTTCTGAGCTTGCCTTCTCCTCCACTTTTTTTGCTTGGGCAGAATGAACTTTTTCATTCACTTTTTGACTTGGTCTTCCTTTGCTTCTTTTTGGCTGCATGGTCTGTGCCCATGACATGTCTTGTGACATGCTGCCACACTCAATACTTGTTGACATAAATATATCTATAGCCAAGAATCCATTATTAGTACTTGCTTAAATTTAAAAAATATGGTATAGATTAATCAATGAAAAACCTACAATGTGTTTGCTAAGAAACATGTTTGGAGGCAAGTGTATATCCTTGGTTATGTAAACATGTTACACCTTGACAAGCCACCCTTCATGTATAATTTTGAAGGCAATGATACGTCCCTTCCTATGATTTTTTATATCTTCTCATTTTCTTCTTTTCATCTTGTGAGAACCCTTGCAAGATGGTAGCATAGTAACCCAATCATTTATGCTAAAGGTTTTGGGCTTTTAATTTTCGTCTACTCCCTAGCTATAGATGGTGGAAGAGTTTAGTAAACAAGAAAGGCACCTTGCAAATGCCATGAAAAGAACATATTAGATGCCAAAAATAATATTGAAAGATCTCTCAACTTTCAAAAAATTCATTATTAACTTTTATCCCATCTTTGTTACGTCTTTTGTTAGTTTTTACAAGTAAATAAGGAATTTGGGACTACAAAACATGTCATACTTTGGAGATTTTGACTAAAAAAGAGGAGAGAATCATGAAATGGACTCTATTATCTCCCAAAAAGAGAAGACAAGAATACTATATTATTGCACATGTGGCAAACTCTCTTTGACCCTTTTTTTAATCATGTGATTAATAAAAGTTCATTGTTTGAAGCATTTTTTGCTAGATATCCAAGAAATAGCATCTCAAGCAAAGGTGAAAACATACCCATAGGTGGACTTTCTACTATATGCATGCCTTGCATAGTCAGATTCAATGTAACCCATGACTATAGTATCCTAACTACCATACCAAATGCTCATATCTACAATACCTTTGAAGTATCTCATGATACCCTTCATAATGTCCCAATGTCTCCAACCAAGTATAGCCATATAGCATGCCACAACTCCAACTAAAAATGCTATGTTAAGGTGAGTGGCTATCATGGCATGGCATACATCAAATTTCCCATTGTGGATGCATAATGGATCTTGTCCATCTTGGCCTTCTACTCATTTAACTAGGGACAATTTGCTTGATTGACCTAAACATGGGAAGGTAAAGGGCAACCAATAGGCTTAATATCCTATAAGGATCTTCGATATGTGGAGCCCCGAGAGGAACACCAAGGAAAAGGGAATTCTCTTGCAAGAAAATCTATCTTGTAACATCAACAAGCTTGTTTATCATGTTTCATATGATCACAATGAAGAAAAGAACACCAGGCACAACAAATCTTCATGCAGCATCATGTAGATCTCCCACGAATTTAATAGAATCAACCATATTCTTCAATATCTTCATAAAATCCATCAATAGAACAAAGAAAGCAAAGGAATACACCATCTTGGAATGGAAATACATCACATAGTATTCATCTTCAATATCTTCATAGTCTTCTCTCTCAATCTCTCATATACAATCACTCTGTTTGAGTAGAATTGGCTATCTCTGACTCTCTCTCTCTCTCTCCATCAATAATACATCATATCCTCACTACAATCTCTCTAAATCACTCTCAATAATCACTCTTAGGTCGTGGATACCCCTCCCAAGAGGTATGTCTGATATGAAGAGTCACCAGAGCCACTACAGTGTCCTTTCATAGCTCAGTACTATCACTTCACTCTAGTCTTCACTTGAGTCTTCAACAGCTACTTCTTCCACTTCTTTCAGCTCTTTTGCACTTGTATTCACCTCTTTCCAAGGCTAGAAAACTTTCCCAAAGTCACACATACATTCCACAGAACACTTACAGAAGCATACAAAACAGTATACAGAACAGTACCAGAACAGCTACAGTACAGAACAGAACAGAAACAGAACAGAAGCAGAAGCTCTACAGAAGACCTACAAAAGGTTACAGAAGGTTATCAAAACCACATAACTCATTCTCAAATCATTCCAAACTCTCACAAACCATTCAATAAGCTTTCACAATATCTCATTCTTCATCAATCAATACTCCATCCCTCTTCACAGAAGATAATCAGAACAAAACAGACCAAAACAGAGCAAAACAGAAGGTATACAGAAACTATCAGAACATCACAGAACCACCAACAAACATCATGAACTTCCAAAACACAATCAATATCATCCAAAACATTCTCAAACCACTTCCAAATCAATCAATCATCTCATAAAATCAACCATTCAGCTCTCAAAAATAACAAAAATCAGCCAAAAAACAAGTCATTTCAACACTCAACATATCCCCACACTTAATAAGGAAGCGTCCTCGCGACCCAGGAAAAAGGGAATACAAGTTCAGGGAAAAGCTCAACTTTAATCTTCCATATCTTCTCTCAAAGAATCCATCCACCACGACCCCAACTTATAACCTGTTTCTGATAGAAAAATACAAAGAAAGGAAAACTCTTTATACATTAATATCTCTTATCAAACTAAAAAAATCACAATAAATTTATAAAGGATATAAGAGTTTGCTTCTTCTTCATCAGCATCAGCTTCAACTCTGCAACCACGACCCCAACACCACAATTCTCCAAAACGTAGCTCGTACACGAAAGCCAATAGGAAACCACCACGTTCGTATTACATAAATGAACTCACAACACAAACACTACACACAACACAACCATCTGAATGACTCCTTCAAAAAGAAAGTTTTTCATTAGAAAGCTTCCACCATACATTGGAAAGGTATCAATGAAGATGATCCCTCTTAAAAGATTGATGTTGTCGGAATCGATCCATAGATAAGGATTCATCTACAAAGTTTTTAGGAGGATTTTGAAAAAATTGGAGACAGCACATCCTTTCCAACAGGACCAGGTATCTGCTAGGCAAACAGAGGGCATGAAAATACAATATTTCCAGCTGTTGGGAATCAATGCTAACATTGACATTCATGCACAACTTTGGAATAGGCTTGGAATCATTATGAGAGTGCCTATGCATATACGCCAGGTACCAAGCAAAGTGAGCAGTTAATCTCACTGAGGGATCTGCAGACTGTGAATACTGCTGGGCAAAATGAACATAGTTCTGATAAGCTTGACTAGAAGCTGTCCATTCTCCTGGAATGACTGGCCAATTAATCTGCGGTCCTGTAAGGCAATCATCCGAATTCCATCCCCTTCTTCTGGAAATCTGATTAGCAAACCCGTCACAGTCACTAACCAACTGAGGTGGTTGAGACATGGAAGTGCTAGGAGAGGGTAATGGAATAAGGGAAAGTGGATGAAGGAAAGGATAGGAAAAATCATAAAAGGAAGAAAAGGTTAAAGAAAGAGTGGCAGAAATTTGTAAGGAATCACTAAGGAACGGTGTTAACTGATAAATAGGAAATGTGGAGGGTACATTAATGGAGGGAGAAGGACAGGGTGGAGAAGGGGAAAATACCCTATCCTCAATAAAGGAACAGTAAGTGAAAATAGGAATTTGAGGGAAAGATGAAGGTTGAAAAAGAAGAGGTAAAATAATGGTGGAATTAGATTGACAAAGGGAAAAATATATAGCATAGTGGTGAGCCATTTGTTGGTAATAGAGGAGGGTAGGAACAGAAAGTCCTAAGAGAGATCGTCTATGATAGGCATCAAAGAAGGGAGCATCAAATGGATTATGTTTGGAAAGATAGGTTAAGAGATCCATCCTCAGTTGGTTAGTACTCTGGGCAAAGGTAAGAGCTGTGTTTTGTCTTTGATTGAGGACCACCGAATCAATCATGGGATGCCACGAATTATCATGACAATCAGCTACTTTGGAGGAATAACTTTGGAACATGTCAGCTATGTGCAACTCCAAATGATTGACATATAAAACAGCCTGTAAGACCACATCCCCCACATACCATGCCATATCTACCTCATCTGGAATTAACAAGTCTCCTTGTAGATACATGTATGACATCAATATGGTATCTGGTGTGACAGAATCTTCAAAGATCATTCTGACTACCTCTGTCAACAACTCAGCAGACCAAGCCCCACTCCAGCCATCCTCTGGAAAAGGTAAATCCATCGTGGAAAGCTTCATGTAGAAGACCAACTTCTGTAAGTGGTAGTGGACAAAGAAAGAATGGTCTGGTAAGAAATATTCCTGAAACTGCTCAAAGGTAGACCATAACAAGTCCATTCTGGACTGCAATCGTTCCACTTTATCTTGGAATAGAGGGTACAAAGTAGCCTGTCTCTGAAGAGCAGCCAAGTCCTGCTGTGAAAGAGAAGGAATTAATGAAACAGGAGGGCTTGGAGGAACAGAGCGGGACTTTGCAAGCTGATCTTGCAACTGCTGGATTTGGGAGGCTTGGTTGGCCACTGTGTCATTAGCCATCTGTAAAGCTGAAAGCTTGTCATCTAAGATAGCGTGGAATTCCTTCGCTTCTCTGGACATCCTCTCCTGCTCTGTTGAAAGGCTAGTAACCTGGGATTGAGCCTCGAGTAACTGGGTCTTCAAAGAAGAAATCTCATCGCTTTGGGTGGCAACCAGTTGGGTTTGCTGTTCCATTTGCTTAAATAAATCTGCTAGGGTATCCTTAGCAGAAGCTAACTCAGATGTTGCCTTATGCAACTGGTCCTTAGACTGCATGAGGTCCTCATAAAAAGATGCGTACAGCTGTTGAACACAAGCTGTCACTGACAACTCAATGGAACTTTGAATATCCTTGCAGAGGAAAGGAATGGCATCTCCTGAGACAAGACTGTTCAGGGAAGGAACAGAGATCTCCAAGGATCCTTCTCGATGTGCTCGGAACAGGTTAGTACAAGTGAGATACCCAGGGAGTTCACTGCCAGAAGTAGCAGGGATAGGTACTGAAGGAAGTACAGAAGGAGCTTTATCCGCTACCCTCTTCAAGCGTTTGCGCTGTATGACCAGGGGAGGCGGAGAATCATCATCCTCTATGTCAATAGGTTCTGACTCTTCTGAAGGTGGAGGAGGAGGTACTGGATCTGATGGAGGAGGTGGAGGCACAGTCTTCTGTAAACCTGAATAGGTCAAGAAGGCAGACAAATATGATCCATATGTAACATTGGTAACATTACCCCTGGTGACTTTAACAAAATGCTGATCCATTTTAGTGAGGAGGTATGTGCTCCAATCAATAGCAACTCCTTTCAGCACCATCCTGGAAGCTGTAAAAAGCTCTTTGGACAAATAGTGGGATGGCGTTTTGGCAGGCATAAACCGGTCCTGAAGGAACTGACACATCGTCTTCCATACGGGATCAGTAATCATAGAAAAGGAAACTCCTGAAGAGTTTATCACCTTCTTAACATCAAGGATTTCCCTTGTCTGCTTCTGCAACAGCTTGAGAATCTCTTCATTAGAGAAGAGCTGACGAGTGGTCACAAAAGGTTCTCCTTTGAAGGGAAGAGACAGAGCCTTCCCTAAGCCTCGAGGTGTCAAAGTCATAGACATTCCTTGGACTAATCATGTCTTCTTGCTGTAAGAGGCCAGGAACTCATCACATAACGACGGATCCTCTGGAAGCAATGGAAAAGGAGTGGCTACAAAAGCAGCAAGTCCTGCCTTCGTGAGAGGCTCAAAAGTAAGTAGGGAAGAGTAATCCCTACTAACTAATGGGACGTACTGGATAGGGGGAGGAGCATGAGAAGGCGCCATTCAGATGGTTACACACACACCACAAACACAGACAATCAAGGAGAATGCCTGCAAAACAACAGACAAAAACCAAGGATAAGAGAATTACCAAATAAGAAAACGTGACTCAACCAACTAACCCCAAGCAAACCACATCCTAGAAAAAATTTGACATGACATTGAGACAAATGCGACCGAAAGCTTCATGCGATGCATCAGACAAACACCCAGAACCCCATATCAGGTAACAAAAGAAAAAAACTGCATACCGTACCCGTAACCGTAACTAAGACAGGAAACCAAAATAAGACCACATCCGACACATATCAAAACTATATCTGTGATAAACCAAGACTGGACCATGGAAAATAACACTAATGACTGCGCGTATCCATCCCACGAAACGGTTCATTAAAAAGGGGAAGTAAGTGCAGTGAGGGGGGAATTAATTTAATGAAGGGTTGAGTTTAATCAATTATTAAAAAATGGGTGAATTTTTATTAGGTGATAAACCTTAGTAAGAAAACGGCGGTTCCTTATTAGTTATTTAATTACCAATTATTAGATGAAGCGGTGCAGTTATGCGATTCCCGGACTTCGATTCCCGACTGGGTCTCTAAATGCAATTCATTGATTACAAATTAAGGTGATGTGGAGCTTTTTTGCCAGCGCGTGCTCATGTGACGGTTGGATTATTTTAATTAAAAAGTTAAAGTGCCTCTTTAGCACACGTAGCGCGTACTAAGTGAACGGCTGGTTTATTTTATTTAAAAAGTATGTGTGTTGAGCGCGAATGCGCGTGGAAACTATGGGTGAATTAAAGGGTTCATATTAACAATTAATTTGTGATTAAGGGGAAAATGAAAATAAAGAAAATACATAAAATAAATACCTGGAAGGGGTGTGTATGTAATGCAGAAATGCGCACGGAAGAGTCCCCCAAAAGAAGTGAATCCAGTAAAGAAAAAGTAAAGATCACTGATGAAACAACAACGACAACACCTTAGCAGATGTGTGGATTTGATTTGTGTTGGATTTTTATTTTTATTTTTTTAAAGTTCGGATTATGTATGGTTGGTTATGTTGTTTGTGTGGTGATTATGAGTTGTGGATGTGTTTGGTTGTTATTTTTTTTGTTTTTATTATTGGTGTAGGTTTGGTTGTTGGTGTTTGTTTTTGTTTGTTTTTTTTTTATAAATAAGAATAAAAATAATAATAAGAAAATTAATATAAACAACACATAAATATGGAGAAAATATCCACAATGGAGTGTATGCAAATAAAATAGAGAGTGTTAAGGGTAATTTCCATTTGTTGGATTGTTGGTTTGTTTTTGTTTTTGTTTTTTTTTTGTTTTTGGTTTTTTTGTTTTTTTTTTAAATTTTAAACAATAGGGGTACCAGGTATGATAATTGTTGAAAGTGAAAAAGAAATGGAAAATGGGCAAGGGGGTGAGGGGAATTTTTTTAGAATTTTTTTAGAATTGTTGTAGAATTTTTTACGATTTTTAAATGAACTTGCTACATTTATTGGGAATGTGGGGGTAAAATTAGGAAATGTGTAATTTTCAGAAATTTTAGGGTGAGTAATTTCCAGCGGACAAACTCCCAAAAATTGGCAAAAAGAAAAAGGAATTTTTAGAATTTTTTCTGAATTTTTTTGTATGGAAAAATTAATTTAGAAATTAATTAAATCATATAAATCATGTTAATCAAATAAGTCAGTTAGAAATAAGTCAGTTAAGTCTGGTTAGTGTGGGTAAGTCATGGTAGTCACAGGAAGTCAAGTCAGGTTAGGTTAGTCAGGTTAGATAAGTCAGTGAAGTCCAATTAGTAGAAACTAACCTAAAGAGGGTTAAGTAACCTAAGGTGGGTTAGGGTTAGGACTAGGGTTAGCTAACTAGGGTTAGGTTAGGGCTAGGGTTAGGGTTAGGGTTAGGGTTAGGGTAGGTGGGATGGGAACTAGGGTTAGTGGCCAACTAACTAGGGTGAGGTTAGGTTAGTCAACTAGGGTAAGTTTAGGGTAGGTTAGTTAACTAGGGTTCTAGTTAATCCTAGTTAGTCCTAGGTAGGGTTAGTTTAACCTAGTCAGGGTTAGGTAATTAGGGGCAATGGTTAGGTTAGTTGAAACTGGTTAGGGTAGTTAACACTAATTAGGTTAGTGAAGACTAATTAGGTTAGTTAACACTAATTAGGTTAGTCACTAACCTGAGGGAGGAGGTGGAAGAGGAAAAGGAGGAGGAAAGGGAGGTGGATGGCGGCGGCGGGCGAGGAGGAGGCGGTGGCACCGGCGGGCGTGTCGGCGGCGGCGTTGTGGTGGGGAAGGCACTGGCGACGGGGGCCACGGCGGGCAGGCGTCGACGTGGGCGGGCGCCGCGGTGGGGAGGCAGGAGAGGAGGCGGCCACAGCGGCCACGGACGGAGCTGTAGGCGGCGGCGACTGGAGCACAAGGCGGGCAGGGGCGACGTGGGCGGGCGCCGCGGGCGCGCAGGCGGCACTGCGACGGAGGCGGCGTGCACCAGCGACCAGGCGGCGTCCAGGCGGCGTCCAGGCGTGCAGAGCGGCAACGGGGGACGGGGGAGGGAGGAAAGAAGGAGAGGTGGAGGAGGCGTGGGGAACAAGGAGTAGAAAGGAGGAGGGGGGAAGAGGGAAGGGATGCAGGAGGAGGAGGGTAGGAGGAGGAAAGAAGGAGGAAGAAAGGGAGGGAGGGAATGGAGGAGGAGGGGAGGGGATGGAGGAGGGAGAGGGAGGAGAAGTACGCAGGAAGAAGAGGGAGAGGGAGGGGGTTGGAGGGAAGGGGTGGGCGGTTGGGGGGAAGGGGTGGGCAGGGGCAATGGGCGGACGGGGTGGTTGGGTAGGGACAAGGGTAGGGTAGGGTAGGGGGTGGGCAGGGTAGGGTAGGGACCAAGGGGGGTTAGAGGGTGGGCCAAGGGGGTTAGGCAGGGCCCAAGGGCGTATACCCCCGTCCCGCGCACGTGCGCGGCGCGGGGTAAAAAAATTTGCCGTGACGGGATTGAAATGACGCTGGGATGACGGGATGGGTCATGCGGACACGACCGGGAGCGTGGAGATACGTAAAATCGAAAAAGGGCGCGTTCACGCGCAAAACGGGCACGCGAATACACGTAAAAATAAAGAAAAATTAATAACACCAAATCCGGACGTCAAAACGAAATAGCGTAAAAACAAAAAGTGGGCAGGACGACAGGGAGAAAACAAGAAAAATATATAACGAAAGTTCCAGGAGGGGTAAAGGGCGGTTACGTGCAAAAAACACAAAAAACGAACCAAAAAACGCAATTAAAAATTAATATCGAAAAATCCGTGAAGCGGAATGAGGTGCAGAAAAAAGGAAAACTGTGCAGAAAGATGTGCCCGACAATCCTATCACCGCAAAACATAATTCCGACGGAGAGAAGACGCATTCACATGGGAAAAACCCAAAAAACAAACCCGAAAATGGAATCGGAAATTAATATCGGACGAAGCGTTCACCGGAATGATATGCAGTAAGAAGGAAAAATGTCCACAAAAAGGAGTGGCACAGGGGTATCACGTTAAACCGCAGTTCCGGTGGAAGTAGGAGGGGTTCATATGCGAAAAACTCCAAAAATACGCCCAAAAACTCATTGAAAAATGAATTTAAAAAAATCCAAAAGTCGAAAAAGGGAGGAGGAAAAAGGAAAAAGATGGAGGAAGGCACAGGGGACACGGCTGTCAAATCAAATTGGAATGCCGATGCAAACAGGGCAGGTTCACATGGAAAAATGTCAAAAATACGCACGAAAAATGTCGTAAAAACCCGAAAAATTAATAATGGACAAACCGTGTATCGGAATGATGCGGAATAAAAAGGAAAAATATCAGGGGAAAAGTGGTTGGCAGGGCTATGACATCAGATCACGGTTCTGAAGCAAGAAAAGCGCATTCACATGGAAAACCGACTAAATTGTGCAAAATGCTTCAAAAATTAATAACTCAAAAACCGTGCACCGGAACAGGGGTAGGTAAAAAGGAAAAATGATCATTTCAAAGGGAGGAACAGGACTATAAAGTTGGATTGGGACTTTGGTGAACGTAGGGTGCATTCACATGGTAGGATCTCAAAAGCAGGGAATGAAGGAAAACTGCAAGGGAAGAGCCCCAAGGGTGGGTGGAACATAACCGGGTGGGTGGGAAGGGACCCCAGCAGGGTAAAAGTAAGGCATGGCCTTCATGCATGAGCAGGGTAAGGCATATGCAAAAGGGTATACAATGTAGACGCGCAGGGACGCGTCCCCACACTTAAGACCTCAATGGATAGGGTTAACCGAGCAACAGGGACCTAGGACCATGCCACAGACCATCCACTAACGTCCCCACACTTAAAACATGACCGTCACGAAGAAACTAAAGTGGGAGGGTTAGAAAAACTTGGCCCATTTCGTCAAGAAGCAAGGTTGAGTGTCGATGGCACGTCCAGTGTTGTTGTCGGCGCTGGAGGGACCAAGACATCTTCTCAGCACACGTTCGTCATGGCAGGGACCACGCGGCAGCACCCAGGGAGGTAGCTGATGGAAAGAATCGCAGGAAATTCGTCGATGAGGATGAGGGATACTACACTCAACTCACAATCACTCAATTGAAATGAAAGAACAGTCACTCGCCCCATGACTAATATCACTCGAGGAATAAGAATTGAAACCCATATCTCATACCCGGTTGAGGAATCGACAAGGGGGGAATGGTGCAGAAGGAGTATGCCAGGGTGCACAGTTGATGGTGCAGTAGTGCGTCCAACCTGTCTGGCATAAGTGCAAGGAGGAAGGCAAGGGAGCCTTATGGTGCAGTGTACAGAATAGGGTGACGTGTCTTGTGATGACGGCAAAGACCCATCCTGTGGGTACACAGGGAAACTGAAACATACCTGACTCCAAGTGTCGTAACGTCCCTCAATCTCACCTCTCGGTAATTGATTGAAGAAACTCCAGTCACACTCAACCCACCCTCTGTCTCACTCTCTGTTGATAAATATAGGAGGGCAGCCTTTTCCTGAAACCCATTGATGTAATCCTCACAGTCACTTGTGCAAAGATTGTATGCCTTGTGCGCATTTGATGGTGCAACTGTGCATCCCGCCCTGTGCCGGCATACGATGCGAGAAGGAAGGCCAGGGAGCCTTATGGTGCAGTGCACAGAAACAAATTGTGCTTTGTGCTTTGAGAGGCCCATCCCGTGCGTGCAACACTTCATTCACACTTCTCACCTCTCATTTGATTTGAAGGGAAAAGACTGGTCTCTCGCCCCACCCTCTGTCTCACTCTCTATTGATAGTTACAGAGGGCAACCCATACTCACTTCCCCATCCGGTTAGGATGAAAGCTCACATCACT
Source organism: Lygodium microphyllum (assembly GCF_053477565.2). Classification (NCBI taxonomy): domain Eukaryota; kingdom Viridiplantae; phylum Streptophyta; class Polypodiopsida; order Schizaeales; family Lygodiaceae; genus Lygodium; species Lygodium microphyllum. The sequence goes on along the minus strand of NC_141141.1, from coordinate 154,940,821 downwards.
CGATTGGTTGTCGATGAAGATCGCGTTGTCAGTTGTTGAAGAGGCGTACCCAGGGAGGTAGCCATCAAATCGAACGTTGTGTTGAATAGGACATGTCATCTGCTAGAGGACAGGTAGTCACTTTGCAGAGAGACCCAGGACACAGCGTACCAAGGGAGGCAGCTTCGGAATTGGATCCGAAGGATATCAATCAATGAATCCGCTTTCTGGACTGGTGGGTGTTACCACCTTTTCCACAGTCAGCTTCACGCCCAAGGGTGTTTATCACCTTTTCTTGGAACGAGGCCTGCTATGATAGGGAATTTCTTCCTTTTCTCTCATAACAGTTTTTTTTTTTCCCTTTTTCTTTTTCTTGTTTTCCCCTATTCCCGAGGGTGTTTCCACCTTTTCTCGAAGAATAGGTCGGCATGACAGGGACCTAAGTCCTTTTCTCCCATAACCGATATGTATTGTTTTGTTTTTTTTTCGCTTTTTTTTTTTGCAAATTGAGCAAGGGAATGGTAGAAAGACCATGTATCAAGACCAACCTCGCCACTGTCGCTGGTGGAAAATAGAGGATAAGAGATCAAGGCTGGAGGGTGGAGTTGAGGGGACAGAGGGTTGCGTCCACTTCATCAGGAGTGACTAAAGAACGGCTATCAGAAGCAGCATCATAAGAAGTACAATGCCGTGCCAACGAGGGAAAAGATCAAGTGACCGTAATTGTCAAGATCCCCAAGGAGGGAAGTACTTCTTTAGGCGATATCCATTGATCAGAAAGGGATCATCAGAGGCATCAACGGTCTGCACTTGGACAGAACCATTAGGGTTGACTGCAAGTACCTTATAGGGGCCCATCCACCGCTGTTGGAGCTTGCCAGGAAACTTGCCAAAGCGTGAATCATAGGCTAGGACCAAATCACCTTCTTTGAACTCCTTGTGCTTAATGAAGCTATCATGGTAAGCCTTACGTCGAGCTTGCGTGGCTTCCATGCACTGTAGAGCCATCCTACGAATTTCGTCCAAACATTCCAGGTGCAGAAGACGGCGTTGCAGTGAATCATCGTCCCCCAAACACTCTTTGATAGCCACTCTCAAAGAGGGTAGTTCCAGTTCAACAGGAAAAACAGCTTCTGTACCATACACCAGCTGGAAGGGTGTCTGTCCTGTTGTGGCTTTATGGGAGGTTCTGTATGCCCAGAGGGCCTCTGTAAGTCGATCGTCCCAATCACGACGATGTGCAGCAATCGTTCTTGTCAGAATCGAGCAGAGGATGCGATTGGTGACTTCGACTTGGCCATTGGCTCTGGGGTAATAAGGAGTGGACTTGCGATGGCGGATCTTATACAACTCTGTCAACTCTTCCATGACTTTGTTGAGAAAATGCGTGCCCCTATCACTTACCAACTCTAAGGGACTACCAAAACGGGTGATGATATTCTCGTACATGAACAGGGCCACGCTGTTACCATCGTCCCGCTTTAGGGCTTTAGCTTCACACCACTTTGTAACATAATCCGTACATACGAGGATGTATCTGTTCTGTTTCCTTCTAGTGGGAGGGTCGATCGGACCGACGAAGTCAATGCCCCACTTCTCAAACGGCTTCAAAGGAAGGATAGGTTGCAGTGGCATGGCATTTGTCTTCGTGGGTTTCCCCATTCTTTGATAAGCATCACATCTTTTACAGTAATCATAGGCATCTTTGTGAATGGTAGGCCACCAATATCCTGCTAGCAGAGCCTTCCTGGCTGTAGCTTCTCCTGCAAAGTGACCTCCACATGGCTCGTCATGGCAAGCCTTCAGAACAATCCCAATCTCTTCTCCTGCAACACATCTTCTGAGCACTTCATCTTTGCCTTTCTTGTACAGTGCACCGCCTAGCAGGGTGTAGGGGGCTAATTCTAGCATGAGCTTCTTCCTTTCCCGACTAGAAATACCAGGAGGGTATTGTTGGGTTGCCAGCAGATTGGCAATGTCTGCATACCAGGGAGTTACAGTTTCTACCAAGAATAGGGAAGCATCAGGGAGGTCTGGATCATCTTGCTCCTCATCTGCAGTTTGTGGGATACGCGACAGGTGATCAGCCAGAACATGGGAACGACCAGGCTTAGTAATCACCTCAAAGTCGAACTCCTGGAGTAAAAGGAGCCATCTCATCATTCGTCCTTTCACATCCGCTTTGTTCATCAAGAAGGACAGGGCCTCATGATCCACATAAAATTTAAAGTGGGTAGATAGGAGGTAATGGCGAAACTTCTCTAGGGCAAACACCATTGCCAAGCACTCCAGCTCGGTCACTGTATAGTTCCGTTCCCTATCAGTGACTTTTCGGCTTGCATAATAGATCGGTTGATCCAGCTTCGAGGAGCCCTTCTGGCAGAGGACAGCACCTAAACCTTCAATTGATGCATCAGTGTGTACATGGAACTCTTTCGTCCAATCAGGAGGTTGCAGAATGGGTGCCTCTATCAGACACTGCTTCAGAGTGTGAAAGGCTTTGTCACATTCTTCTGTCCAAGTGAACTCTGCATCTTTCCTCAGAAGCTTGTGCAAGGAAGTTGCCTTTGTCGCAAAATGGGCTATAAACCTTCTGTAGTAACCCACATGGCCTAGGAATCCCCTCAACTGTTTGAGGTTGGTGGGTGCTGTCAGAGCTGCGATCTTTTCAATCTTTGCAGGGTCTGTTGATATCCCTTGTGCAGAGACAATGTGGCCCAACAGAACTCCAGAAGAAACCCCAAAGATGCATTTGTCGGGGTTGAGGGAAATCCCATACTCCCGGCATCGATCAAAGCATTGCTCCAAATGTCCCCAGTGTTCACTGATCAAACTATAGACACAGAAGCCATCCAAATATACTTCGATAAAGTCGTGTAGATGATTTTGAAATGCAGCCATCATGACTCATTGGAAAGTAGCAGGGGCATTGCAGAGTCCAAATGGCATCACTCGGTAAGCGTAGGTCCCCCATTCTGTGGTGAAGGTTGTTTTGGATTGGTCTTTTTCTGCGATTTGGACTTGGTTATATCCGCTGAATCCATCCAAAAGAGAATAAAGTTCATGTCCTACCACTGTGTCCAACAGTTGGTCTGTGAAAGGGATAGGAAAGTGATCCTTCTTTGTTTTGTAATTAAGCTTTCGGAAATCCACACATATTCGCAATTTGTCATTCTTCTTGGGTACAACCATGATGGGTGAAACCCATTCACTATTTGCCACTGGATAGATGAACTCGGCTTCCAGAAGCTTCAGCAGCTCCGCTTTCACCAATGTGGAATAATTCGGGTTCATACGCCTCTGTCATTGCCGTACTGGCTTGGCATCAGGCTCCAAGTCAATATGATGTTGACATATTGTGGGATCAATCCCCTTTAGGTCTTTGTAGGACCATGCAAACACGTCCAAATTTTCTTTCAACAAGTTGTACAAGGTTGACAACTCCTCTTCTGGGAGACTGTTACCCACCTTCAAGTGGCGTTCAGTGCCTTCTGCATCCACAAAGGTTAACTGCCTTTCACCTTCCACTTCATGGATAAAGGTTCCACGGACTGCTTCTGGATACAGATCCGACTCCTTCAAGGGAGTGGTGTCCTCTTCTGATGTCCCACTAGAACCAACTTATTCTTTCGGTGGAGACTTAGGTTGCTCCTTAAGATGTTGAAATGGGATTAGAGCCATTTCGGGTTTGGTTTCAAAACTAATTACCTCTTGGCTTGAAGACTCCTCTTCTGATGATACATCCAGGAACGTCACATAACAGGGACCCTCTGATGCCTGTTGGGTTTGTGGGACTAGTGCTTGTTGGCACGGTGCATCATCATCATCTTTCTTTGGCAAGGATGGATTAGGACGGCAGGAGCCACTCTTGAAAGACGGATTATTCTTCTTAATCCATTCCTTATAAAGGTTTTGCATATGAGAAGATCCATTTACTAGACCAAATGGTACCATCACCATTCTGTCCCATAGCATGAGCTCGTCTGTTTCTGATGCTTCTGGAACTTCTTCTTCAAATATATCCTCTTCAGGTGGGATAGACCCTTCCATTCCACTTTCATAATCTTCTTCGTCCATATCAAACCCAACCTCTTCTGTCTCTGTTTCTGCTTCTGCTTCTGCTTCTGTTTCTGCTTCTGTTTCTGCAGGAGCTCTGTAACAGAAGAACAGATTCTCTGGTTCCTCTTCTGTCTCTGTCTCTGTTTCTGCTATGGCCATGTAACAGGGAGAGCAGTACATCCATGCTTCTATCTCACTGTCAGAAGTGATTTCAGAAGTCATTCCTGGTTCAGGCAGGAAGTATTCACCCATTGATAATGGCTTGGCATCTTTTGGAAGTCGGCTTACAGTATCCACTGTTAAGGAATGTGCCACTGTTTTCTTGGGAAGGATCTGTTTGACAGCATCTTCGTCTGCTGATGTTCCATCTGTAGCCTCATTAGGGGAGTCAGAAGATAATTCCAAGGAGGTGGATCCATGTCCTTTTTGAGAACCATACAGTTTCAGAACCACTTTGTTGGGTCCTCTACCCAAGGTCAAGGTTCCTTTGAACCAATCCGTCCTTGCTCTGGCTTCAAAAAGCCATGGTCTGCCCAGTAACAGAGGATAGGATGTACCATAAGAGTTTGGCTTCACCACCAGATAGGTTAGCCAATAATCTTTTCCAGCCACTGTAGTCTTCACATATGGGAGAATGCCCAACGGCTTGATTCTACTCTGATCCGCCAGTCTGATGAGCCATTGGGTGGGTTGCACACCTTGTAGGCCTAGATCCTTCATTGTAACATCCGTCATAATGTTCACTGATGAACCACCATCAATCAGTGCATTTGAAATAAAGCAGCCTTCTATCCACACGCCAGTCTCTAGAGTACCCGGATCTAGGAAAGCATTAGCTACATCCACTTCTTTTACAGGCTCTGGAGCCTTGTTGGACTTTGTTGCTATTGAGGGAGCAATCCTTAAACCACGTCGTCTTGTCAGTATACTTTTGAACCTTTTCCGGCAACTGGGAGACAACATCAATAATTGTCGGAATGTGAGGTTTGGTTTAAAGGTATCTAGATCTCTAACTAGATCGTATTCCTTAATAGGATCCACTGGCTTCTCTAACCGATTAGGGAATGGGGCAACACCCATTTTCATTTTCCCTTTTTCTTCCAACAGAGGAATTACAGGAACTTCTTCTGCCACTTGTGGCACTTCCTCCTCTTCTGTCTCCTGGACCCCTGGTCCTGTCTCTGTAACTATCTCTGTAACTCTCTGTGGCACTGTAGTGCTCTGTACGGCACTGTTAGGCTCTGTTCTGTACTGTTCTTCTGGTGGAAGATTGAACTTCACTGTTCTGGCAGGAGGGTTATTTTCTTTCTAGATAGGTGGTTCCTTCTGCTTTGCACGCGTGATGGCAGCAACTTCCAATTCCACCAAATTGGAGGTAGGCTCTTGGGCCTTGGCTGGACTATCAGTAGCACTGTTTTTCACTGGGGCTGGGCTTGGACAGTCTTTTGCAGTGTGGCCTTCACCTTTGCATCTACTGCATAAGGGCTTGTAATCCACTGACCTTCGAGGATTTGGACAATTTGGTGAGATGTGTCCCTTTTCTCCGCATCTGTAACACTCCACTTCTGATCTCTGACCACCGCTAGACTGTCTTCCTCTGTAACTTTGAGAAGGAAATCTTCTAGGTCCGAAATTAGGACCAAACTCTCTAGGCTTGGGTCCAATATCTTGTGTTGTCATTTTGGATTCCAGCAAGTTAAATCTTGCGTCTTCTTCTTTCCTTCTCCTATCATGCATCTCCTTCAAAGAGCAAATGTCCTCTGTATGGTTCTTCCGCAAACAGTAGGAACAGAAGGCCCCAGAAATAGTTGGTTTTCGTGTACATTCAGTGGCTAAATGGCCTGCTTGATGACACTTACCACACCAAGTATTTGACCGCATCACATCTCTTCCTGCTCCTGCAACATTGGATATGCTTGCGGTATTCACTTTCAGCGTCTGTAGTTGTTCTGTAATCACATCCATCAACTCCTTTTTGATGTTTGCAACTGAGTTAGATAAATAATCCTTCAAGCTTTCTCCTCCTGACGTACTGGCAGGAGGGTTTTGAGGAGTCTCTGTAATCACTGCATAAATGGATTGGGCTGGTACAGAGGGGTCTCTGTTCTGGTTCTGATTCAGAGCTCCTATTTGAACTATTGGCTGTTGGCTCCAGTTGGTAGGATTCCACTGTTGCTGCTGATTTGGCATTGAGGAAATTGGTTGGGACCATTGTTGTTATGGTTGAACCATCATTTGAGGCATGGATTGTGGCCACTGTGGATTTGGTGCATTGTACTGTGATACCGGGGGCATCTGTTGGTAGGGGTAGGGAACAGTCCCTGGGACTGCATTTGGTGGATACATCATTCCTGGCATCAGAGGAGGTAGGACTCCTCTTCCTGTATTCATCGCCAATCTAGCTTCCACTTCATCGTACAGTCTTGCACCTTCTGTTGCAGCTTGCAGGGTGGCTGGTCTTTGTAGCTCCACAAACTTACGGACTTCTGGTTGTAATCCTCTGAGAAACACCCCCTTCTGAATGCCATCATCTAGATTATGGTTAGTCCATCTCTTCAGGATGGATTCCATTCTTGAGACATAAGCCTCTACCCTTTCTCCAGAGGACTGACTTAGGTTCATGAATTCCTCTCGCATCCGCTCTTCAAAACCTTCACGCCTGAATTTAGTGAGGAAGGCCAACTTCAGGTCGTCCCATGTGCCAAAAGTTCCTGCTGCTTGTCTCTCATACCACTGAAACGCCGTGCCCTTGAAAGTGGCGGGGAATATCGCTAACCAATGCTCAGGGGTTCTGGCATTGTTAGCCACACACGCTACCATAAACTCTGCTACATGAAGATCGGGGTCTTCATTGTACTCTCCCTTAAAAACTGGCAATGGGACTACATTCACTGGCCTGTCATCAATATTTCCAGGACGGATCTGGCTTGGAAGTGGACCTCCAGCAGGAGGCGGAAGGGCTTGATGTGCCTTTGGGACTTCTGTAAAGAGTTCCGCAAGGGCATCAAAGGCGGCTTCTACTGCGAGCTCGTTCTCAGCCTTGATTTTTGCTTTCTCTCTTCTCACGTACCTCTGGACTCGTTCTAACGCTTGCCTCTCTTTATTGCGTCATTCATCAGGGGGTTGACTCCACTATGTTGTTAGTGCTCCACAGAGGGTTAACAGAAGACTTCAGTCTCTGGAGGACTCTCTTGCCAACATTTCTTCTACTTCTTTCTTTTCAACGTCCCTGAATTCTTCTTTCATGCCACTGCACAGAGGAAGGTATTCGGTTCTGAAGGTGTTAAAATGCATACGTCTGAGCATTGTGGTGGTGCCATCATCATAGTAGTGCCAACTTCTGATGGTTTCAACAGTGTATGTTGTGAAAAACACTCTGTCTACCAACTTCCAGTGGGTTGCTAATTGAACAAACAGAAGATTATCAGTACACCAAGCATCCCATGTATCTTGCTGTTGAGCGTCCACGAACAAATTCCAACTCTTTTCCTTCTTGTCCCTGTGAACCTCTACAGACCAAGACTCCTGAAGCTTCTTCACAATCTCCCACTTGATGTTGTCTGGAAACTTCTCAATGAATGCCAAATCTTCCATGGATGGTCATTCTCTCTGTTTCTGCTCTTCAGTTTGTTCCCAAACAGTTTGCCACCAAGATGCAAGTTTCTGCTGCTTCAACAGGAAGAGGAAACTCTCCACCACATAAAGCATGCATCATGATGGTGATGTGTTTCCACCATTGTGGGATGAACTTCTTGTGGAAAGTGGCTTTGATTATGAGAAATTCCAACTCTTCAGTGGAAGAAGGAACTTTACAATCATCCATTGAATTCTTCTCTTCTTGGCAATGTCATTTCCTTCATTTTCAGCCTCTTCTGGTGCTTGTTGATGGCAAGATTCCCCGGCTGCGCACCAAAAACATGGAGCCCCGAGAGGAACACCAAGGAAAAGGGAATTCTCTTGCAAGAAAGTCTATCTTGTAACATCAACAAGCTTGTTTATCATGTTTCATATGATCACAATGAAGAAAAGAACACCAGGCACAACAAATCTTCATGCAGCATCATGTAGATCTCCCACGGATTTAATAGAATCAACCATATTCTTCAATATCTTCATAAAATCCATCAATAGAACAAAGAAAGCAAAGGAATACACCATCTTGGAATGGAAATACATCACATAGTATTCATCTTCAATATCTTCATAGTCTTCTCTCTCAATCTCTCATATACAATCACTCTGTTTGAGTAGAATTGGCTATCTCTGACTCTCTCTCTCTCTCTTTCCATCAATAATACATCATATCCTCACTACAATCTCTCTAAATCACTCTCAATAATCACTCTTAGGTCGTGGATACCCCTCCCAAGAGGTATGTCTGATATGAAGAGTCACCAAAGCCACTACAGTGTCCTTTCATAGCTCAGTACTATCACTTCACTCTAGTCTTCACTTGAGTCTTCAACAGCTACTTCTTCCACTTCTTTCAGCTCTTTTGCACTTGTATTCACCTCTTTCCAAGGCTAGAAAACTTTCCCAAAGTCACACATACATTCCACAGAACACTTACAGAAGCATACAGAACAGTCTACAGAACAGTACCAGAACAGCTACAGTACAGAACAGAACAGAAACAGAACAGAAGCAGAAGCTCTACAGAAGACCTACAGAAGGTTACAGAAGGTTATCAAAACCACATAACTCATTCTCAAATCATTCCAAACTCTCACAAACCATTCAATAAGCTTTCACAATATCTCATTCTTCATCAATCAATACTCCATCCCTCTTCACAGAAGATAATCAGAACAAAACAGACCAAAACAGAGCAAAACAGAAGGTATACAGAACCTATCAGAACATCACAGAACCACCAACAAACATCATGAACTTCTAAAACACAATCAATATCATCCAAAACATTCTCAAACCACTTCCAAATCAATCAATCATCTCATAAAATCAACCATTCAGCTCTCAAAAACAACAAAAATCAGCCAAAAAACAAGTCATTTCAACACTCAACAATATGTACTCATTCTATGAAAGTATAGGAGCCTCTGAGAGTGATCATGTGTGATGCACATTGCAAGAATATGTGAGGCTTGTCCCATATCCTTCATCTCAAATTTCTTCTTGAGTACGATTTTCAAAGCATGCAGCTCATCATGAGCTCTCCCAACAATCAACATATCATCCACATAAAGTACCAAGAGAATAGGGTTGCTATCATGAGCCTTCTTCACGTAGAGACATGGATCCATATCATTGCAAGAGTAAGACTACAACCACATAAATACATCAAATTTATTATATTATTTCCTAGGTACTTGCTTAAGACTATAAAGGCTCTTTTTCAACTTGCACACTAGATATTCTCTACCATTTTCCATAAAGCCCTTATGCTCCTACATGTAGATATCCTCATGAAAGACCCCATGTAGAAAATCTATTTTCACATCCATCCGATAAAGAATCAAATTTAACTGTGCAACCAAGTCCTAAACCAATCATAGGGTAGTCATTTTGACTATGTGAGAAAAATCTTCATCAAAGTCAACAACATGCTCCTCCTTAAAACCCTTAGCAATCAATCTAACATTATGTGTATTGGCTTGCGGCATATAAGGATACTCTTCAACTTGTGCATCCCACTTGCATGGTAATGCATATTTTCCACTAGGAAAAGGATTTAAATCCCACATATGATTTTTCTATGGTGAATCAAAATCAAACTGCATGGCTATCACCTCTGCACATAGCCTCCTCATAAGTAAGAGACTCACCAAAATTTATCACCATAACATAGTCCATGGAGGGTGCAAAGTGTTCAAGCTAGTGTATATCTCTAGTAGACCAAGTTATGGGGTCTATACATCCTATACACCAACATCAAGATCATGGACCACTGGAGCATCAATCGTACACTATCTAGTTGGTTGTACCATAATAGGATGCTCCTCTTGAAAGATCGCCTTGGATATCTTAACTACTTGCTTAGGTTGCATATAAATCTTATCTTCATGAAAAATAAGGTCATGGTTTGCATATGAATTTCCAAGCCTATGGATCCCATAAGTGATAGATAATCTCATCTACATCCCCATAACCACTAAATATGCATTTCACTAACTTAGGATCCAACTTATTACATTTGTCCTTAGGTGCATGGTAGAAAGCCTCACATCCAAAGACTCTAAGATACACATATGATATTCTACACGATACCCCCTCTAGAACCTAACAACCAATAGTAATGCATAGGGATTTTTTTTATCAAGTATATGATAGTAGTAACCAATCTTGGTCCAAAAATACTATGGTAAGGCTACCTAGCTAAGCATACTACAACTCCTCCTGAATCATCCTTTTCATGTACTCTGCAATACCACTTTGAGGTGGGGTGTAAGGGGTGGTCAATTGACTCTTAAATACCCCACTCATTGCAAAACTGCTCAAATACTTTAGATACATATTCACCCCCATTATCTAATCTTAGGCATTACAACCTATATTTAGACTAGTTCTCAAAAAGAGGAAGATAACGCTGAAATATAGCCAATACATCTTATTTCTACTTTATGGGATATGCCCAGGCCTTATGCGAATAATCATCAATGAAAGACCGCCTAGTGAATAACAAGGCATGGGACCACATATATCAAAATAAACAAGAGTTTGAGGCTCACCCACATGCATAATGCTAGACTTCTTATGAGAAATGCATGTATCTATATCATAAAGACAATGATCACATGAATCAAAACATTTGAAATCAAAAGGCAAAAGATATTGCAAACAAGCATTTTCATTCTCTTTAAGAATATGTACCCAAGGTGATGATGCCATAAAGATACGTGTGGTATGTCAACCATAGCCAAAACATGGTCAATAGACCCAGACACAAATAAAGAATAGAGAATTTCAGCCTTGGTATCTCGAGCAAAAACAAGATCCCCATGATAATCTTCCATGCAGAATCACCAAAAGATACATAATAGCCTACATCATCCAACTGTCTATTGCAAATAGACGGCTTTTGGTCAAAGTTGATACATGACATACATTATATAAATTCAAAAGGTTGCTTGAAGGAAAGTGCAGTCGCATATCCTCAATGCCAATAATATCCAATGCCAAGTCATTTCCCAATCTAATAGAGCATGTCATGCTACATTAGGACTAAAACAAATCCCTATGGAAGGATAACATGGAGAAAAATCCCAAATCAAGTAACCAATACTAAGAATACTTAGAAAAGCATCTTTTAATTTAGAAGCATCAAGAGAGGAAGCTACTAATATATATTTATCATTTAACTCAGGTTGCATTACATTTATCTCTTCAATCTTTATATACTAGACTTACTAGGGACAATGTTGCAATCATTAGCACTTTGCTCTTACCTTTCTCTTTGTGCTTATTATCACATATCTTATAGCAGTACAGCTAAACATGACCCTACTTTCCACATTAATGACATGTAAGAGAGACCTTATAACCATGAGATTTACTACAAGACTTCCCACGAGATGACTGAACCTTTGTGAGTCTCTACCAGAGCAATCATTACCACTCTTACCATCATGTCTATCCCTAGCTAACAATGCATAAAAAAGTATGGGCTGCATCCATATTCTTTCTATTTATCTCTTTTGTAAGTAAGACACCCTCAACAACTTGGAGTTTCAAACCATGTTTAGGTATATTAGCACACATGGTAGTACAAAAAGTGTCCCATGACTCAGGACGTATCACAAATAAAAACAAAGGAAGGAGATTCCTTGAACACAATGCCTTGCAAATTCAACTGGTTGAAAATAGAATGAAAAAATGTCAAAATTTTCTCAAAACAGAAAAAATTGAGTATAGGATCAACCACCACTATTGATCAACTGCTTGTCATAAAGATTGATATATTTTTCCATAACTACTAAGCATTATCCTCAAGTTCCACAACATAGAATAAACTTGTTTTGACAATGACAATATAAGAGTGGATTTACATAGCTTATCCAACTCACCCTAAGTATTTTGATCAATGCCTTCAAGCTTTACACTCAAGTTCAAAGACCTATCCTACTTCTTTTGAACTAGTAGATGTCATCTATGTGTCTCGTAGTAGGTAAAACTTGTACCATCAAGCTTTTTAATATTGAAAATAGTACTTTTATTCAAAGAATTAGCCATAATGATAGTATACTGATGCAAAATCCAAGATAATGGGCTATTATAAACAACTACAAATCAACCTTAAAACTTAGCCACAATAAGGGCAAACAAGAGGGAATGCTAAGGTATATATCTATCCACCAATTATAAGCAATAGACTTCCAAAGTACAATGTTTGCTCTCTAAGACAATGCTAAAAATTATCATTACAGTAATTTTGAAATAAAGGTAGTTGTATATGTCGATTGAACTATGGGAAAATAGCCAAGAAAGCAATCTTCCACTATTAAGGATATCCAAGTAGCAACTAGGGTACAAAGAATATAACTAGCAATGACTAAGCATAGACCACCAATACCAAAGACTGTCTCACGAATCTAAAGTATCAATAAACATGCATCCCAAAAGCATATACATCACTGGAAAATCAGTAACAAAGGTAAGTGCTAGTGTCCAAAGCATAAGAAATCAAATCGACTAACAAGTGGAGGTAATTGTGTTCAATAGCATACAAGAGAGCACATACATGAACCAAGAGTCTCACTATCTCAAAGAACCAAGCTCTACTAAAGTAAGTGCAAGCATCTCCCACTAGAAGCAAATTGGAAATGTAAAGTGAGTAAGCAAATCTCATGAGATATACATCAAAGTATCTAGGAATCCCAAGCATATCACAAATACGTCTGGGAGCATAAGTGTCCAATGAAGCTTCGATATTCGTAAGTGACTAAGTATGGAAGCTCAAAGTAGCTTGCCAAAGCCCAAGTACATCAAATGTAGCTTAAATCTAAGTGCCGAAGCATATCCTATCTATATCCGGGCTCATACATCAATGCTAGACATCACTGTAGACATGTAACATATTTGAAACATCGTGTAGACACAATAGTATTCAAAGCATAAAGCTTAATATTGTATGCTTACTATCTAAAATATTATGATAGCAATAAACCTCTGCAAAACTAAGCTCATCGATCTCTAAGAAATCCAATTAACATCCCAAAGCATAATTATACCATCCAGGCATCAAAATAGCATCCCTAAAGCATGAAACATGTATTATGAAATTATTGTTTCCTATCCACACCAAAAGTGTTCTGTTCTATGTAAAATAAAGAATTAAATACTGCACAAAGTCAGCTCTGTTGAGTGCTTACATCTATAAAATTACGATGAAGTAATCACAATAGTTTATTAAATAATCTATGAAATTCTTTGAGGTAAATTTAAGGATTTTAAAAATAGCTTTTTTGTTTTCCTTCCCAAACCTAATTCTCCTCCATGAGCCAATTGTCATTATTGTAGGTTATGACAACATGATTGTTTCTACGGGTTGAACAAGGTTTGGGGATGACCTCATGGTATGCTTTAGCTTCAAATTGAACCTCAGAATCAATAACCCCTTCATCATGCATGGTAGCCAACACAACATCTTTGCATCTCTCTTGGAAGCCATGGAATAGACTCAACAAAATCTAGCAAAGCTTCCACACCATGTAGGGAAGAGAGGGAGAAGCTTGGTGGCTTTCATGTCAGAGCTTCCATGTGATGGAGAAGAAGAGAGGAAGAGCTCATAGGATCTCAGTCGGGCTTCTAGATGATTGCAGCAAAGAGATGGGGAGAGAACAAATTCATCACACTCTACATGATGGCAAAAGAGAGAGGAGGAGGGAGCACCTTCATTGCACTCAACGTGGTGGAGTCTCTATAGGATTTGTCTCTTTGAGATGTCCCTATCCCTATTTATATAATACTCAAGAAGGGGGAGGGGGATTTGTGTTTAGCATTTTAGCTAATGACATCAATGATGTTAAGGCAAGGACTCCATTTTTAGAACATGATCTCTTTTGGACCCAAAAAAAAGAAAAAAAAAGTATGATTTTTTTTTTTTGAAAACCCCAGATGCATAAGCAAGGGTATGGGCATTACATCACAACATCCCTCCAAGACTCACAACCAAGCTAGTAACCAAGGCATAGACCTTAGCATCTTGGCCTTAGCATACTTGGCTGTGGGCTACAAAGGTTTCATTGATACCATTTGCTGCACATGAGAAGCCACCACTCATTTATAGGAATAACTTCCTAGGAGGTTACCCATCCCAATAGTGTCATCACCCAAGTGCACTTAACTACCACAACTAACTATCCACTAAGGCAGTTCTTGTTGTTTTTTTATACTACAAAGTTAATTTTAATAAGCTTGACTTGGAAGGGTTTCTTAAGTACTTATACTTATGAATAAGCATACAACACCTCATTAATAAGAATGGATATCCTTATTATTAAAGCATGGTTAGAGCTAGTTTAAAATGTGTGTATTTAACGTTTAATTTTTCATAGCACATGTGTAAATGTGAGAACTTTACATATAAATTGAATTTTAAAGTAGCTTTTTAAAGCAAACATTTTTGTACATTGCTTTATTTTAGCAGAATGTGCATGCATATTGTTTACCAAGGTGAATTGTATAATGGGAACATTGTTTATTAAGATAAACTAAGTAATGGGACATTACATCCTCCCCTCCTTAGAGAAATCAACATGTCCTCATCTCGAGAGAAATTGGGGGTGTTCATTTCTAAGGGTTGCCTCATCAACCTAAGTGGCATCTTCTTTCAGATAATCCTTCCATTATACAATGTGTTCTCTTAAAATTCAAGTTCTTAGATATTTTTCCCTTGTATCTAAGATCTTCTTGAGTTGCATTTCCAAAACTCCTTGGGCAAGCATGACTCATCAAGTGCAGATCCCATAACTTATAGCCCATCTCACTTGCATCTCCATAACCAAGAAAGATGCATTTCACTAACTTAGAATCTAGCTTATTACACTTATCCTTGGGAACATGGTAGAAAGCTGCACAACCAAAGATACAAAAATGAGTATATGATGGAGAGTTTCCAGAACATATAACCTTTGTAACCTAATAGCCAATAATAGTGCATGGGGATCTATTAATCAAATGTATAGTATTAGTAGTAAATATATCAACCCAAAAATACTACAATAAGCTTGCCTAGCTAAGTGTATTATGGACTCTCATGTGAATTGTCATATTCATGTGCTCAGCCATACCATTTTAGGGTGGGGTGTATGGGGCAGTCAACTAATTCTAAATGCCTTTCTCATCATAAAACTACTCAAAGGCTCAAGAAGGCTTACATAGAATATGTTGTGGACCTTGAGATGGCATGCTAGTTTAAGTTTGTAGGCTTGCCTTCCCATTACTTGAATCAATTCATATGGTCCACATTACTTGGAACTAAGCTTCTTGCGTTTTCCTAAGGACATTGAACTCTTTTTAGGTCTCAAAATTAGAAATACATTGTTACCTTCCTTGAATGTTCTTATGGATCTTTCAAGATTTTCATATGACTTTTGCCAATCTTGAGCAACTTCGATGTTATGTTGGAACACTGGATCTGTTGATCCATTTCTTCAAACATGGCCTTGGATGCTTCAACTTGATGTGGGATCTTATAAGTTTAGAGGTGTGTGTCATTCTTCCCCATATAAGGCTTGAAATGGTAATATCTTAATTGTTTGTTGAAAAGAAGCATTATGAGCAAAGTCTACAAGTGGTAGATGTTCAATCCACCAACTTGGTTTTTTGCCACAAGAATATCTTTAATAGTCTAGTAATTCAAGATCATCTGGCATAGTTAGACTTAAAGGGTTTCAATTTTCTTAAAATATAGGCCACTAGCCTTCCTTTTTGTAC
This sequence comes from Lygodium microphyllum, assembly GCF_053477565.2. Classification (NCBI taxonomy): domain Eukaryota; kingdom Viridiplantae; phylum Streptophyta; class Polypodiopsida; order Schizaeales; family Lygodiaceae; genus Lygodium; species Lygodium microphyllum. The sequence continues at coordinate 154,924,888 of NC_141141.1, read as the reverse complement.
AAGCACCCTACTAATTCCAAGCCTAGTTGCATCAATGATTAACTCAAATGGTTGGTTGAAGTCTAGGAGTTTTAGTACAAGGGTAGTGGCTACATCTTGCCAAAGCTTTCCTAATGCTTAATGATCCTAATTATTATTTCATTCTTCTTTAAAAGATTTGTCAAGGGTGCAACAATAAGGGAATAATCCTTGATGAAGATTCAATACCAACTTGTTAATTTTAAAAATCCTCATATAGTCAATCAGTGCTCCTCTTGACATAGAGCTTATTCTTAGTGAGTGTTTATAGGGCAATCCTTAAGTGGCCTTCATGTCCCTCTAGTGACTTAGACTACATGAGTATATCATCAAAGAATACTACCAAAAAATCATGTAGATATGGTCAAAAGATGTCTTTCATCAAATAGTTGAATGTTGTTGGAGTCCAAATGGCATGATGAGAAATTATAATGACCATGCCTAGTGCTAAAGTTCATCTTTGGGATATCATGTTCCTTGATTTGGATCTAATAATATTCACATATTAGATTAATATTGAAAAAGACATTGGCTCCATATAAGTGATCTAGGAGTTCACCTATCATGGGTATGGGGTATTGTTCTTGACCATAACTTGATTTATTTCTCTAAAGTTGATGCAGATTTGAAGTGATCTATCCTTCTTCTTTAGAAGAGAGAAGGCACTCCCCAAGGTGAGTTGATTGGGTGATTGGTCTGTTGATTGGCTCAATTTCTTCTTAATCTCAATAAATTCAAGCATAAATATCTTATATGGTCATTTTGATACTTTTTCAGCTCTAGGAATCAATTCTATCTCATAATCAACCTCTAGATTTAGAGGTGATTGGGCTTGTTCTTTTGGAAAGGCAACCTCAAAGTCATTGATCTGGGAGGGCAAAGTCCCTTCTTTATTCTCTTTGATCTTATTCAATTAGATCATATAGACTAGTTGACCTAGCTAGTTGAACTCTAGTTCTTTTAGCTTTCTCGTGGGCCTTTAATATTTCATCTTCTAGGTCTTGAAATTTTATTTTCTCTTTGGATGTAGAATCTAGGATCTATTCTTCTTGAGCTAGTCCATTGCCAAAATGTAGTTGTAGCATCCCAATGGTAGGATCCAAAATTTTGCTTCGATGTAGAATCTAGGATCTATTCTTCTTGAGCTAGTCCATTGCCAAAATGTAGTTGTAGCATCCCAATGGTAGGATCCAAAATTTTGCTTCAAGTGTATGGCCATCTATCTCAAATTGAAGTTTTTCTATAGTTTCAATTGAGGCAATTTCCTTCCCGGTAGCCTGTTCTACTATCATTTTTCTTGTTTCCCTAAATTCTAGATGCAATATTTTAGCTATTCTTGGTTCAAGAAAGGAATTACTGCTACCACAATCAATCAGGATTCTGAATGGCATACCCTTGTACATAGCTCAAGATTGGAACACAAAATATTAGTGATTAGATCCTTTCTTTTTCATGGCAATATGAATGGGTCCTCTTTTTATCTCTTCACCTAAAGTGCACTCCTTAGGTTGTCCAATCATGGTGTTTACCTAGACACTAATTACTCTTCCATGTCCATAACCTACGATGTTGTTTCCATTCCCTTAGCCTCTTCCACCAGGCTAGTTTGGGTTAGGGTTTTGAGGACAATTAGGGCAGTTGGCCCATACTAGTAGCATTGCCTATTGCCAAGCCCATTTGTCCCTTGGGTAATGGAATTTTCTTTATCATTTCCCCTTGCATTGCCCATGTTGACACCACAATTTGGGTAGCCCCTTCTATAGTGGTTGTTTATTGGGCAATTCCTTTGCCCATTCCAAGCAATTTCCTTGGCCATGGGCTTTGTTTGGATTGAGGCATCTTTGATAGTCATTGGCCTCATTGATTCAAAATGATTATCGACGGGTGGGTTGAGTCCTTGGCAGAACCTTGCAATCTACTATGACATTGTCATTAGGCTATTGTATATGCAAACTCATGAACTTGGAATAGTACCCTTCCAAGGTTAGGCTTAATTTAGCATAAGCTATATATTTCATTGACATTGATCGATTCAACAAATGGGGGAAGATAGAAACCTTTCACAACTTCCTTATGAAAGGTGAGAAGGATCAAAGCTTGCACTCGAGAGCTATGGCGGGAGAGCAAGAGCAAGAAAGAGAGAGACAAGAAATGGGAACTCCAACAGTCACAATGTGTGACCGGGCCTTCCTTTATTCAAACTGTCACTAAAAGAATAAAGAATAAAGTGACGGTAATGGGCGCCTGCCACCTACAGTGTGCAGTGGCGGTACCTGTTAGTGTAGTAATACATGGGCAGCTAGGTGGAGGCACCTTTACTCCTAACAATCTCCCACTTAAAGGCGAATCTGCCCTAGTGAGGAGTGAAAAGAAAAAGAAAAAAATAGTACAACACGTACACATGTACAATAGGATGAGGAAAGATGTCATCTCATCCCATGCCCATCAACCTCCTGAGGAAGGCAAAGCGCTATGTAGAGAGGCTTTTCGTGAGCTGATCTGAAGGATTATGGTCAATCGAGATCTTGACAAGATCAATAGACTTTTCCTCAACGACCCCACGTATGAAGTGATACCTCGCCTCAATGTGTTTCGTCTTCGCATGGAAGACCAAATTCTTGGCTAACTGAATAGCACTCATAGAATCTGAATGCAATGTAGGGGTAGCATCAATACCAAGGTCAGCAACCAAACGACCCAACCAAATGGCCTCCTTGCAAGCCTCAGTGGCTGTAACATACTCGGCCTATGTAATAGAAAGGGCCATGCATTTCTGCACCCTAGACATCCAAGAAACAACACCTCCAGCATATGTGAATACATAGTCGGAAGTGGACTTCCTACTATCTGCATGTCCTGCATAATCAGAGTTAGTGTACCCCACGACTCCTGTATCGTGGCTACCATAGCATATGCACATATCTGCAGTGCCCTTCAGGTACCTCATGATACCCTTCATGGCATCCTAATGCTTCTTGCTAGGTGTAGCCATATGGCATGCCACAACACCAACTGCAAAGGCAATATCTAGATGAGCGACTATCATGGCATACATAAGACTGCCCACTATGGATGCATAGGGAATCTTGTCTTGGCCCTCTGCTCATTTATCTGCGAACAATCAGCTTGTGATACCTTCACATAAGAAGGCAATGGACAGCCAATAGGCTTTACGTCCTGCATGCGGAAGCGCTCAAGGACTTTATGAATGTACTCCCTCTGTGACAAGTAGAGGAGTCTTTGATGCCTGTCGCGTCTAATACGCATATCAGGTATGTGAGAGGCCTATCCCAAATCTTTCATCTCAAAGCTCTTCTTGAGTTGAGCCTTAAGAGCATCTAGCTCATCATGAGCTTTCCTTGCTATCAGCATATCATCTATATAGAGTGCCAAAATCAATAAAGAACCATCATGGGCTTTCTTCGTGTAAAGACACGGATCCATAGCACTCCTTCTATAGCCCTGTGACTACATAAAGGCATCAAACTTATGATACCACTCCCTAGGTGCCTGCTTCAAGCCATTAAGACTTTTCTTCAATTTGCACACTAGGTGCTCCTTGGCAGGTTCTGCAAAGCCCTTAGGCTGCTCCATATAAATCTCATCATGCAAGTCCCCATGTAAGAAAGCCATCTTGATATCCATTTGGTATAAATCCAAGTCAAGCTGAGCAACCAAAGCCAAGACTAAGCACAGGGTGGACATCTTAACCACAGGAGAAAAGACCTCATAAATTCCACACTATGCTCCTGCTTAAAACCCTTTGCTACCAATCTAGCCTTGTATGTTGGCTTGGGGTGTCCAGGGGTACTTTTCAGCTTGTACACCCACTTGCATGGCAAAACCTTCTTGCCCGTAGGCAAGGAAACCAAATTCCAAGTGTCATTCTTATGCAAGGAGTCTATCTCAGACTCCATAGCCCTCTCCCAGGAGTGACTGTCACCCCTGCGCATAGCCTCATCATAAGTGAAAGGCTCTCCTGCATCTGTAACCAAGACATAATGCATCAAGGGCTGAAATTTATCAGGTGAACGTCTGCCTCTAGTAGACCGTCTCACGGCAGGCTCTGTTGCCTGCCCAGCTACCTATCCAACACCCTGACCATGAGCATCTACTACAGCTGTAGGCTGTCCAACTGGCTAGCAGGAGCTCTCGGCTCCTCTTGAAATATGACCATGCAAATCTCAACAACTCTCTTAGGCTGCTGATGCATCTTGTCTTCATGGAAGACTACATCATGACTGCAGATGACTTTCCACGCATGCAGATCCTAGAGATGGTAACCCATCTCACCTGCATCCCTATAACCAAGGAAAATACATTTGACACTTTTAGGATCCGGCTTACTTCTCTTGTCCTTGGGCACATGAAAAAATGCCTCACACCCAAAGACACGGAGATGTGCATAAGAGGGAGGTTTTCCAGTCCATACCTCCTCTGCAACCTGAAAATCCAAACCACTAGAAGGTGATTTGTTTATGACATGCACAGCTGTACTAACTGCCTTAGCCCAAAAGCTCTGTGGTAGGCCTACATGGCTAAGCATACTGCGCACACGCTCTTGGATGGTTCTATTCATCTGCTCAGCCAAACCATTCTTGGGGGGGGTGTAGGGGGGCGGTCAACTGACGCTTAATACCCCCCTCATCACATAACTGCTCAAAAGCATGTGAGACATACTCACCCCCATTATCTATTCTTAGGCATTTTAGCCTATACCCAGACTAGTTCTCAACCAATGCAAGCCATCTCTGAAACACAGCCAAGACATCGGATTTCAGCTTAATGGAATAAGCCCAAACTTTTTGTGAAAAATCATCTATGAAAGTAACAAAATATTTTGCACCACCCATAGACTAACAAGGCATGGGCCCACAAACATCCAAATGTACCAATGCCAAGGGCTCACTCATGCATGGCCTACCAAACTTCTTATGCATAGACCTAGTCTGCCTACCATAAAGACAATGCTCACATGAATCAAAACATGCATAATCAAGGGGCGGTAAGTACTGCAAACCAGAAAACATTTTCATTTCCTTCAAAAACATATGGCCCAAATGGGCATGCCAAAGAGATACATGTGGGATAGAACCCACAAACAAAACATGATCAAGGGAAAAAGCTAATACAATCAAGGGATAGAGGCTGCTAGCCTTAGCACCTCTCGCAATCACAAGTCTGCCACGAGTGATCTTCCATGCAGAGTCTCCAAAACATACATGATATCCTGCGTCATCAAGCTGTCCAGTTGATATGAGATTGCATGTCAAAGCAGGGACATGACGTACATCCTGCATAACAAAACTGCTGCCAGAAGGAAACTGCAACCTAACATCACAAATGCCCACAATATCAAGAGATTGTCATTACCCAAATGCACAGAACCCGAAACAATACGGTATGAATGAAACCACTCTCGGCAAGGTGTCACATGAAAGGATGCACCTAAGTCCAAGAGCCAACACTGTGCATACATAGAGTGTATCTCTGTCATCTGCGAAGCACTAGATGAAGTTGCAAGGATATAATCATCATCAACATCCTCGGGTTGCATAACATTGATCTCTTCAATTTTAACACTGGACTTTGCAGGCTCTATGCTGCGATCAGAAGACTTATCCTGCACTTTGTCTTTCCCCTTATCTTTGCACCTTTCATTGTGCAATTCATGGCATTGTGTCCTAATATAGCCCGTTTTTCCACAATGGTGACAAGTAACATCTGCATTCCTGCCACGGGATTTGCTATGTGACTTCCCACGAAACTTGGACCGAGATTTCTGAGAATTCCATCCATGGCCACTGCTACTGCCACTGCCATGCTTTCCATATCCATCATTCTTGCCTCTAACTGTCATAGCATGCGACACATGAGAGGCATCCAAATTCTTACGGTTAACCTCTTCCTGCTGCAGAAGAGCACTCTCAACATCAGATAATTTCAAGGTAGCAGTAGAGACACATAATGCAGCGCGGAATACATCCCATGACTCATTAAGAGTACCAAGAAAGAAAAGAGGAGTGACATCCTCTGCAAAAGTGATGTCCTACGAAGTCAAGTTCTTGAGTATAGCATGGAATTGGCTCAAGTGAGCAGACATAGTCACATTCTCCTTTATGCGTAGATCCATAAGCTACTTCAGTCAATACATCTGACTTGCTGGACTTTTCTTGTCATAGAGATTCTTGATTTTATCCCACAACTGCCACGCACTCTATTCTTCCTCAAATACATTGTAATGAACATGTTCTGTGAGAGATAATACAATAAAGGACTTGCATAACTCATCAAGCTCAAACCATTCCTCATCTGGCATAGTTGCAGGCGGCTGCCCCCGCTGAACCTCAATGGTTTGATCTGCGATTTTTGCACCAATACCTGCCAAATCTGGCTCTTCCAATAAGAGTAATTCGTACCATCAAGCTTAGTGATGTTGAAAATAGGATGATCAGTGGACAAACTCACCATAATACAGGCTAGAAGACTGTAGACAGTTCAAAATTGCTTGCTGTTTACTGCAGAAAATGACTAAAAAATCACCAAAATCAAGAGAAAATGGCGAGAAAAGTGTAACCAAAGCTGCTGCCCACCAAGTACTAGTGAAAGTACATCATTTCAAAATATTTCAGCATGAAAAATCCATGTCAATCCGGAGTTATATGCTTGTTGTAATAAATGACAGCAGGGTATTGTGAGAGTCAACTGCTAACCAAATCACTGAACCAAGTCAACAAATGACAGCCAAGACATGATCAGCCATAAACGGGCATAAATCAGTACCAAACAGTCATCAAGACCCTGAGTAAACACCCAAACATGTCGCCAAAGCATCTGTCAATGAGTAGGCATACCCCCTATATAATAGGGCAAAGTATACATAACAGTGGCAAGACCTGACACCAGTAGGTGTATGCTCACAAGAGTGCAAAGCCCAAGCTCAAGTCGAAAGCAACTCCAAGACATCAGTGCATGAACCATGCAACATCCAAGTGTAAGAGATCCCAAAGTCTCAAGTATCTGCAAAATGCTCAAATAGCATAAACTTCCTGCTCAATGCCGGTCAAGCATACAAGATGCTCCCACTGGCACAAAAGGTGGATAAATGAGCTCAACAGCTCAATCAAACCAAGTCAAAATGCCAAAGACAGGTGACCGAGACAATGCCTCAATAGCATCCCAAGAGCATGAACAAAGCAACTGTAGGTAGCATCCATGAGTAAGACATACATCCCAATAAACTCTGACAAGGCAAGTAACATCCAAGACAACTCCAAATAATCCAAAATGTATCCAAGATAGAGGTTCAATGAGCACTCAAGCTCAACATATGCATAGGGTAATCAACCGAGACATGAGCATCAAGCAGTAGGCAATGGGTATGCATAGACCCAAAGAGCATCACTATCAAAGCATATACCACTATCAAGCATGAACCATATCAATGAGTGTGTAATGTCAAAGCTCTTCCAAAAGCATCCGGAATGGAATCCAAGCTCGAAGTCGTACCCCAAAGATCAATATTTCATTGCATATATCCAAGACATAACCCGAAATCAATAGGCATAACCCAAAGCAATCAAATGAGCTTCAGCCCACTATTATTACAGCCAAGAATGACTATCAAAACTGAGAAATTTCAGTATGAAAATCAGTCCAAAAATGATGGCATAACATGTGCAATCTATCCCCAAGTCGATCGGCATCCAATAGGCATCAAACCGGTTGACTATGTATGCCTAGACAAGCATAGCATTTACTGTCAATGTAGCATCAGCATAATATGACTGTGAACTGTTGTAAACAATCCCAAACAATGTTTGAATCAGCCCCAAATCAATGTCCAATGCTCAAACGTTCAAGACCAAGCCATAGACCATGTCAAGAGTGCATTATGAAGCCCAAACATCATGCCAATCACCACTAGGAAGTAGAGGGCTGCTTTGGTGCTGTACACAAGCTACAAGAAGATGGTGCAAACTGTCCAAATTTGTAGGGGAGTCCTGCTGCTCACGTGGCTGAAGTTTGAGGTGTTCGGGGGCAAGAGAAGTGGCCAATGGTGGCCCACAATGAACGAGTCTTGTTCAAAGGCAAGTGAGATATGAAGCAAGGGAGCTTCAATGGTGGCTGCCCCAATCTTGTTTACAGCCTGTGAGACCTAAGAATTGAAGTAAACCCTGAAGAAAATGATCAAATACCTTTGCTTGAATGCCCTGAGGGTGCCTCAATAGACCGGGAAGAAGTTCAGGAAGCCGGGGAGTGACGGGAGCTCGGGAAGGTCGGATATGGCTACCGAGAAGGAGACCCAATGCGAGTGGGAAGTCAATGGGAAGCTGAGAATGCCACGAACCAAGCTCAAGAGTCGGGAAGCCGAGCTCTGATACCAGTTGAAAGGTGAGAAGGATCGAAGCTTGCACTCGAGAGCTATGGCGAGAGAGCAAGAGCAAGAAAGAGAGAGACAAGAAATGGGAACTTCAACAGTCACAATGTGTGACCGGGCCTTCCTTTATTCAAACTGTCACTAAAAGAATAAAGAATAAAGTGACGGTGACGGGCGCTGCCACCTACAGTGTGTAGTGGCAGTGACTATCAGTGTAGTAATACACGGGCGGCTAGGCAGAGGTGCCTTTACCCCCAACACCTTGATCTATTCCCAAGTTTGGGAAGCTCCTATCACACTTTTATCTCAACAAAATTGTTTCCACCAAAACTTCACTAGTGAGACAAAGGCATGAAATCATGTATTGATTTGTAGCCATAGTTTCAATGACTTGAAAATAGTCATCCATAGCCTCGATCCAAGATTTTTCATCTTATTTCACCTTGGACCCTTCACCACCATGATGCGTGGGTGCTAGTGTCTACTTGAGAAGAAACCTCTTCTCTTAGAGTTCCTTGTATGTATCATCAATTCAAGCTAGTTGGTGATTATGATTATCACACAAGTTGAATGTTGGATTTAAAGTCTCTATTCCCTCTTAGGAAACCCTAAAAATTAAAATAATCTTTATTAATCCAAAAGAAGGAATATAATGGAGTTTTTAGTCATGGATTTTGTACAATGGCACATTAACAAAGGGGGTTTCTCATCTATCTCTAGGGATCTATAAACTAAAGGTGAGGGAGGGCATTCTTTAACATCCTAATTGTTATGTGCATATCTCCTATGAACTAATATACGGTCATGAGGTATAACTTGGATGACTTATTCATTCACCCAATGGTGTAAGGTCATTGTCTCCCCATTAACTATTATAGTATTATTAACCCTTTAGCCTTTAAATAATAAACATCAAACTAGCTTTAGTTCTTTAATCCACCTAATTCTCTTGAGATCACTCTAGAGGTTCCCCATTTGATCAAGGTTGATTATGAAAAAGTTGCAAGTCATTCTCCATGGCATTCCTCTAGACCATCCCCATAGTCATCCCCATTGGATTTTTTATCAAATTTTGCATAATTCATAACAGAGAAGAAAGTCTCTTCTAGCACATATCCCCACATGTGACCTATTCCTTGGCCAAATTACATTCAAAGTAGTGAATATCATTTCCATTACCTCATGGTATGAAAAGTTATTTGACCCTAAGGCCACTTGATACATTAAGGGAAAAATATCATACAAACATATAGCTTCCTCATTCATAATTTCCTATGGGCACAGTGTGTATGCTATTGTTAGTGCAAAATAATCAATAAGAATTCATTCAAACATGTGTGGTTACTTTATCAATTCATTTAATCCATTGACTACTTGATCCTATAGGCTTAGGCATTTTGAACCTTGTCTTTGATATCATGTGTGAGGTACCTCCTCCCCATTAGGCTCGAAGGAGTCCTCTAGTAGTTGACGAAAATTCATAACCATACACAATGCCACCCAATCTCCCCATAGGAAATGTCAGGCTTAATTGGGCATGGGAGTCCTAGTTCTACTATATGATGGGGGAAGCACGAACATGTCACCCCTAATAACAATCTAGCACCCATCCAAGAAAGATCACTTTGTAATTGATTAGAGGTGAGAGCAAGGTTAACAATGCACTTGATCCAAAGAGAGTGAGAGATGGGGGAGAGTGTAATTGAATCACCCTTTCCATAAGGTAAGACCTTAGTTATAGCCCCCTAAAATCGGGTTAGATTGGAAACCAATCCTACTGACATATGGGCATTACGATCTAGTGAGCTCTATCTAGTGTTGGAAAGTGCCCAACTTATTAGGTCCACCCATCGATAGGTATTTGATCATCGGGATCAAAGCCTCCTACTTTCATGGATTTGGGCTTGCTTTAGTTTTCTAATTAGCAAAGAATACTAGCACACTGTGAACATATCAAACCAGCTTCTTTTATTATTCTATTATATAAGGTTTGTTAAACTCAATATTTAGTATATAACAAACAATTCAAAAATCAGATACTTCATTTCATAATAATAATCAAAACCTTCACTTTGTAGAGTAGTACAAAATCATATTTTTGCAAAAAGACATTGCCTAAGCTAGGATAGGACCTTTCAATCATGCAGGATTGGGTTGTATGTGATAGCACTCCATTTGTGAGTTCAACAAGGAATTCACACACTCAAAGCCCCTCTAAGCTTTCCTAAGCCTCACGAGCCATTCCTACATAACAGGGGCACTTATCACTTTGCCCATTCCTCTCAGGTGCTTGAGTAATCAAAACAAAATAACCACCCACATGTGACTTTTTCCACACTCTGTAGAGTGGTAAAGAGCATTAGGCTAGGGATCTCAATATCTAGAATTAGTATATTCCATAACGCCTCCAACAATCACAAGCACGGACCCATAAGACACATATCTCATTGTTCTCAAATCCAAAATCAAGCATAATGCATAGAGTCTACCCCTTCATTTATACACAATTTATAAAGCAAAAGACTCGTCTCGTCCTACATGCTTTTCTATTTTCTCGAGCTTCTTTTTTTTAATACAATGAAGTAATCACATTAGTTGATTAAAGAATTTGTGAAATTATTTAAGACAAAATTAAATATTCTTAAAAAAACTCTTTTCTTTTCCTTCACCAAACTTGATTATCCTCTACAAGCCAATTGTTATTATTATAAGGGTATGATCGCAATTGTAAAGTCCCACATCCACCAGCCCCACTCTGTGTTGGGGGGGGGAACTAATATGAGGTTAAATATTTAATTTCTTTCAAAGAAAAAGAAAATTTACCTTCTGTCATCATTTTCATGCCACCATCGCACATCGAATTTGCTACCACCCATAGTAGGAGGAATGCCACAATGCCATGGACTGTCACACCACCATCCCTTCACTCCATCGTGAGCAACACCACCTTCTTTGTGCTTGCAAACTCCTTTCTCCATGTAAACTACACATTTAGCCACCTTCGTAGAAAATGAGAGAGAGCAAGAAATCATTTACTACAAGAGAGGGAGGGATAAACCTCCTCCCCCACCCCACCTAAAAGCCTTACTCGATAAAGGCTTGAGCATGATTCTTTTGGCCACTAGGATGCTAATCCCACAAAATGGGAAGGGGGGAGCTCTGTGTGTGTGTGTGTGTGTGTGTGTGTGTGTGTGTGTGTGTGTGTGTGTGTGTGTGTGTGTGTGTGTGTGTGTGTGTGTGTGTGTGTGTGTGTGTGTGTGTGTGTGTGTGTGTGTGTGTGTGTGTGTGTGTGTGTGTGTGGAGATAGAGAGATATAGAGAGAAGAAGAAGAGATATAGAGAGAGGGGTGAGGTTAAGAGAGAGAGATGAGATAGAGAAAGAAAAGAAGAAGTGGAAGCCATCATCATCATCATGGTATCATGGGATCCATCTCTAAGAAGATCCACCTCTAATCTACTCAGAGATCCATTCCCCTCTTTGATTTTCTTTGTGCTTACCTCCCTCTCTAGGCCCAACCTTTCCCTTATTTTTAGGGCCTAGGGTGTAGGTTTGGTAGTGGCAAACCCATTTTTGTTTACTGAAGTTTCTTTTACTCTTTTATAGGCCTCTCTACTCTCTCCCACACCTTATCTCTCTCCCTCTTTCTCTCGCTACCTACTGAAAGAAATTATCATGATCAACCACTCGCTCATTAATCATGCATACATTCAACTTCACCAAAAAGTATTTAGACAAACTTATGGGATTCCCGTGGGTTTTCTCATGCCCTTTACAGTGGTGTACTCTACATATCTTCTATTTCAAGTTTTTTTTTGCTAAAAACTTGTTAAAAACCAAAGATGGGATATACTGCGACAGTTTTTCCACTATTATATATATTCTAAGGACAATCCTTTTCTAAATGCATGTAATCTAAAAAACTTCATGAAAGATTACTTGATTGCTTCAAATCACTTTGGCAGCTTAGAGGGGGCAAATTTATGTCCACTTCTCTCAATTTTGATCAACCAATCCCTTTAGCAAAGAGTCACAATCCATCCCACCAACACTTAAGTTCTTCAATATGAGTTGCTTCAATGCTTCTTCCATTATCTCAAATATATTTATCGATGACATTTTTAGTGTCAAGAAGAGGACTAAGAGGTGAGAGAAAGGAAAGTGGAAGAGAGGGAAAAGATGGGAGAGAATGAGTGATGAGGAGAGAGAAAGACCAAAAATACAAGAAAGAAGAGAGAGAAACCATGGAAGTTATGAACAAGAAGATGAGATGAGAGACAATAATTGTCTTATCTCCAAAAGTGATGAAAATTACATGTCTCACATCTTTTATACCTATGTCAGTGTGACAAGGCATTATTAATAATCTCCCACTAAAAATATAACTCTTCCCAACTTCTCACAATCCATGTCTCACATCTTTTATACCTATGTCAATGTGACAAGGTATTATTAATAATCTCTCACTAAAAATATAAGTCTTCCCAACTTCTCACAATCCATCCCTTCCCAAAGGTTTTTGCCCACAAAAACAAATTTACAATGATTGAGAAGGGCGGAAAAAACAAAGTACTACTCTGATTTATACAACTAATAAGAAATGAATGAAGAAAATAAAATCTATCAAGTGATATAGAGATATAAAGGGAAATCTCTACCATATACACAATCTAGATGTCTTCAAAAATAAATTTGAGTCTTTAGATCTTCAAGAAAAGGTCCTTATAGTGAATAGATAGCTTGTTGGAAAAATAGGCCTAGTTAAATAAAAACTACCATAACTATTGATAGAAATATCCAAATGGAGCCTACCACATGTCAAGACATAGCTATGAAAGAGTACTTTGACTCTATGTAGGTGGCATATCCTTGAAAATTGGGTAGAATAAAAAATATTCTAAAACAAACTGCTCTCTAGGCCATGTCTATACCATAACTGGTTGTTCTATAACTATGCTTTAGCCACCACTAATACATCCCATAGGTAGGGAAGCTCATCAAATATAGATTCTAGCCTCCAAGAAGCTTTCTTAAGTGGCAAACCTCTCCATTTAATCAAATACTCAATGATAGATTGAGAGCAAAGCTTCTTCTCATACTGGCCTATGATCTCCTTAGGGATATACTGAATAAGACCTTCTTCATCAATAGGAGGTAGCTCAACAATTGTTTCCACTTAAGTATCATAAAAGGGCTTGAGCTGGCTGACATGAAACACATTATGAATCTTAGTGGAAGAGAGTAGCTCCAATCTATATGCCAAGCCTCTAATACGCTTCAAGTTCCTATAATGTCTATAAAACTTGTAAGTAAGTTTATTACTGGAACCATCCTACGATGTAGAGTAATGAGAATTGGGTAGTTTTAGTAAAGCTAACTCTCCTTCCTAAAACTCTAAATGCCAGTTGTAGGTAGGTGCAACAAACTAAATATAATAAGTGATAAGTCAGTGGCCATATGAGGACCATAATGACCACCGACATGCAAAGAGTAGACATGTGGTCCCATCTAGCCAAGTGGTCCATAATCAATGTTTGCACGTGTTGAGCTTGCCATCTCAATAATGACCACCGACATGCAAAGAGTAGACATGCGGTCCCATCTAGCCAAGTGGTCCATCATCAATGTTTGCACGTGTTGAGCTTGCCATCTCAATACTCCCCCTCAAGCTTAACTATATCTCTACAGCTTCAAGTAAGCTTCGTGACTTTCGAAGCTTCTCTGCACCCAATGCCTTTGTGAAAATATCGGCTATCTAATCATGTGTGTTGATAGATACCAAGTGAATCTCTCCTGCAAGTACCTTCAGTCTCATAAAGTGGTAGTGCACCTCAATATGTTTTATCCCAGCATAGAACATTGTGTTTGTAGCTAGTTATTGCCACTCATATTGTCACAATGAATGACAATTGGACCATCTCCCTATATATCCAAATCACCCAATAACTTTTGTAGCCATACCACCTTGCATCCTGCAATAGCAACACGTCTATACTCATCCTCTATACTCGATAAAGCAACTGTAGGTTGCTTTTTGCTGCTCCATGTAACTATATCACTACTAAGAAAAAGCATAAATCTACTGGTAGATTTTCTGTTTGACATGCTACCAGTCCAATTTGTATTTGTGTGTCTAAACACATGTATATCCTTATCTACCTCATAAAAAAGTCCATAATGTAAAGTGAACTTCACATATCTCAATATGCATCTAACTACATCCAAATGAGGCTTTCTAGATATCTATATAAATTGATTGGCAAGGCCAACATCATAGCTCAAGTCTAGCCTTGTAATAGTCATGTAAATCAAACTCCCTACTATTCTCCTAAACATAGTAGGGCCTTCTATCTCATCCCCAACATTAACACTCAACTTCAAGTTTTGCTCCAATAGTACTAAAAGAGGCTTACATGCTGTCATACCATACTTGGATAACGTATCCAAGCCATATTGCCTTTGGGATAGCCATATATCATCATCACATGTGATCACCTCAATACCAAGAAAGTACCTCAACTCACCTAAATTCTCCATCTCAAACTTCTTCAAAAAGTCATTAACTTTAACAATCCCACTGCCACTATCACTTGTAATAATCAAGTCATCCACATAGATGGCTATGATGACCAAGCTTGCATCTCCCTTTCTCACATAAATTGAGTGGTCAACATTAGAAACATAAAAGCCAATGTTGAAAATATACTCGTTGATCTGGTCAAGACATACTCTAGGTGCTTGCTTCAACCCATAAAGTGATTTCTTTAACCTGCACACAAATGTGGGATACTCTATATCCTCATAACCTGCAAACTGCTCCATATACATCTCTTCTTGCAATTCACCCATGCAAGAAAGTATTCTTGACATCCATTTGCTACAAATTCCAACCTTTGACAGCTACCAAAGCAATCACACATCTAACAATTGCCATCCTAGAAATTGGACTAAATGTCTCTTTATAATCTATGCCATATTTTTTGTACACCCACTTACAACCAATAGCTTTCTTATCCTTAGGCAAGGGTACCAAATCCTAAGTCTTATTGGCTTCTAATGCATCCATCTCCTCATCCTTTACTGCATTCCAATGAGTATGACCAATAGCATCCTCAAAACAAGTGGGCTCAACATCCTCAACTATCTTTACCATATAAGCATAATGGTGAGCTACATAACCCTCAAAACTAAATCTTTTAACAAGATATTTAACCATGCTAGATTTACATACCACTAGATCAGTTAATGGAGCCTTTACATTACCATGTGCTCTTTTGTACACCTAGTATCTTGACTAAAGGAATACCAAGGTCATCATCCAAACTCTTTGAACTACTAGAAAATCAAATCCCACATGACTAGTAGATGCATCATTACCATCCAGGACTTTCTTCTTTCATTTATCTCTACCTGCAACACTTGTACATCCACTTGAAGATGTGGGTCTACTCCTTAGTCTTCTAAACTAGGGGCTACTTTAGTTGTAGTATCGGATGATATTTCTAGTTCACTAAGGCTTTGTGATTCTTGCTTTTCTTTCTATACATAACTATTATCATCATAACCATCATCATCATCATCTAATGCATCACCACTAAATGTATACCAACTACTCATCTCATAAAAAATAACATCCCTACTCACTCTGAACTCGCCTGCGATAGGGTTATAACAACAATACCCTTTTTTCTCTAAAGAGTATCCAATAAAAATACATTTTTCAACCTTTGGATCAAGCTTCTTTCTCAACTCATCTAGTACATGAACATATGTGATACAACCAAACACTTTCAAGTGTAACACATCAAGCTTCATACCTGTAAAGCATTCTTTGGGGGTCATCTCATGAACTATAGCTGTGGGAGTTATGTTCGTAATATAGACAGCTATATGAATAGCTTCAGATTAAAAAAAAATTGGCATATTCTTTTTTGCCACCAACTTCTGTAATATGCATATTTTTTCTTTCTGTGATCCCATTTTTCTTCATGAAATATACCCACAACTTCCTTGAACAATCATCACTAAACGTAATAAAGTATTTGCAACTACAAGAGATATGTTTTGTGTAGGTCCTCAAATATCTCTATATACAATATCAAGTATATTTATGCTCATATCTCTATCATGCAAAAAAGGTTATCTTGCCTGCTTATTAAACTAACATGCTTCACACACTGTGAAATTTTGCAACTCTAAAGGCAAGCAACCCTATAACTAAACCTTTGGACTGCATTAATTTTAGTCTTTGCACATTTGCATGTCCAATATGTATATGACATATTTCAATGTTTGTGAGCACACATTTTTCTTTAGCATACATAGTAGCATTCATAGCAAAACTTCTAGCATCTAAAGTGAACATGCGGCCAATTCTACACTTATCATTAAAGTCTTTTACAAAATAATATTTTGTATTAAATCAAACCTACAACCCTTGCTCTACCATTTGGCCAGTAAACAATAAATTCTTTGTGATTGATGGCACATATAATACATCTAACAAACTCTTTGTCTGGACATCATGCAAGGACAAGGGAACATTTTCAATGTGTAAAATTGGGTGGCATGAATCATCATCTCTCTACACATAACCTGGATTTTGTAAATGATGAATCTCTCCAAACCATTCATATGACCAGCCATATAATTAAATGTACCTAAATCAATATACCATACATCATTATGTGTCCCCTTTCCTGTAACAACATTCATCATATGCTACATAACAAACAAATCTTCATTTTTGTCTTCATTCTATTGTAAAGACAATGCATAGTTTCCTTATTGCAATTTACCACTACATATATAATCCTTCTTAGTATAACAATGGGTTGCAATATGACTCGTTTCACCACAATTATGGTAAACAATAGTAGAATTTCAAGAACCTCTATTTTGCCATCTACATGTTCCTCTAGAGCTCCCCCTACCTCTAAAGTTTCCATGGCCTCTTGAAACATGCATTCCACCGAATTGTTGATTTAACTTGTTTTGTTGGTTATCACCAACACGTCCCATACCACCTCCTCTCAAAGAGGATCTACCATGTGTCCTTCCAAAACTTGAGTAATATGCTTGTTTACCATTTCTTTCATATGAGTCACCTTGCATATTCATCTCTTTGATAATCATGAGAGACCAACTCATTAAAATCTGAAAATGGCTTTTATATATATATAGAAGTGACAAATGATTTCTACACCTTCTCATTATTAAGGCCACCTAAAGTCGATGGAACCAAATCATCATCATCATGCCTTGCATCAATCATTGCCAAAGCATCTGCAATGCTCCTCACCTTCAAAACATACTCATTGATAGATATTTTCTCTTTCTTCAAAGTATTCAACTCTTGCTTGAGTTGAATCTTCCATGCCAAGTTTGTATTAGTGAAAACATACTCTCAAAATTTGCCCAAGTTGCATGTGAAATTCTACATTTCTAATATATCCTAGCATCATAGTATTATTAATGACTGCAGATAACCAATACATCACTTTTTTGTCCTTTGTATTTCATTCTTTCCATGTCTTTAATTCATCCACAATCATCGCAGGGTTATTCACTTCTAGCTCATTTTCTTCACCTGAAATGAAATCATAAAGGCATTTTCAAATAATGAAGTTCGTCACACGGAACTTCCATGATGGGTGGTTATTCTTATCTAGCTTCTCAATGATAGGATTTTTACTTTTCTCTACCATTATCACAAAAATTATACAAAACAATAAATAAGTCTTTTGTAATATTTCACAAGTGCACAGCAATACACCAAGTGATTCTTTTTATTGACTACAAAATAGCAAGTAAGTCTTCTGTAATCTTTCATAATAAGTGAACATCAATACACCAAGCAACTTTTTTTTACTGACTACTCAATAGTACATGTAATCTGCAATGTGTTTGCATGTAAAACTTATGTTTTCTTCCTAACTAATACCTTAAAAATTACCAATTTGAAATTTGTAACCTGTGCACCCACTTTCGGCCAACACAGCTAAAATTATAGTATGCCTTGAAACTATTGTTCATAACCTTGCATGTCCAAAATGGGACCCAAAACTACCTTAAATGGCTAAAAAACCTATGGGCAAGCCCTGAAGGGCTTGTTTGTAGAATATATAGTATTCTACTCACACACTAAATCTCATAGCAAGTTGAGATTTTCACTCTACCCCTACTTTCGGTGCCTCCATGGACACTGTCCAAGAGAAAGAGTAAATGAATGGGAGAGCTTCTTACTTGTTGCTTGCTTCCTTGAATCCTTGCTTCTTCTCCTTCACTTTAGTCTTTAAAACCATCATCTCTTAGTGACGTTGCTCTGATACTATGTCAAGAATCGCGTAGTGGGGAGACTTGCTTGAGTTGTTGTGCCAAACACACACTATACACACAAGAGAAAACTCACTCAATGTAATATTCCCGCTACAATGCATCATATCAAGATATGAATTCAGGCTTGAGGCATTTTAAAAATTACTTGTCAAGCTCACATAAGTGACCACATGTAATTGTCTTGATATCGAGTCTCGCATTAAATCAATTTTGCAATTCGACACGAGAAAACGCCTCAATATTCCCAACCAACAAAAAGTAAATATGCCTCATAAATAATATTATGGAAACTTGATCATATAAGTTTTCCTGTATTATATTTGGTTTTGGCATTCCCAATTCCATTTAATGCATCAAGGATCACATTGATTTCGTAACCGCAAGACAATTCGTAAAAGCCTCAATTGGTAGATGAAGAATACATAAGAATGAGCATGATATTGAGTAAGTTAAGTACCAAAGAGTATGACATGACTTTATATACTAGATAAGTCATGAAGCAACTAGGACAAAAATCACTAGATGAAGTCATTTTAAAAAATAAATAATATTTTTGAAAAAATAGGCCAAAAAGTGACTTTTTAATGCTTGGAGAGAGGAAAACATTAAATAATCATCCCCATGCCACCATCCAATAGGTAAGCAATCAAAATGAATATTTAATAAAGTTCAATTGGTTCTTAACAAGTACCCAAAAGAATGAGTTGACTATATACTCCCCCTCATGCCTATAAAACACCGCCTCTCCTTCACAAAAAAAGCAAAAAGGAATACCTCTTAATGATGGAAAATTTTATCTACTTCTCTTATCCATTAAAGCGTGAGACCGGAAAGAAGAAAATGTCCCCCTTCTACCTCATTTTCATTTTCTCTACCTCCTGTTATGCCTTCGTCCCATATAGCCATATCGCTAAGCGAAATGATGGCAAAAAAATTTTGGATGACTATCAACTCTCCCTGAACTACTATGTCAATTTCACCTAACATCCATGGCTCCACGAGGTCACAGAAATTCAAAAAGCACATTTGAAACCACTGAAGCAAGGAACGCGACCGATGGAGAAAATGACACGGTAGGAATTGGCAAGACCCCCATTACAGCAAACATGAGAGAGGTAACATCTCGTTAGTTTGGAAAAATTTATTATAAGCTTATCGCTTTATTTGACGTTAAATGATTATAAACACATTCTAATGAAAATATATGTGAACTACCACTTATGAAAATAACCTAAGTAATATAATAATTAACTATTTAGTGAAAATACTCTTTCACTTGGAAAATGATTATATGCATGTCATTAAGAAAATATCTCAGTTATGGTTTATTTCACGATATTTATTGTTATTTCATTTATGATACATGTGGTCATATGGTAGATGTTGTTAGGAAAGGGAACATTTTATTAAAAAATTTTGAAAGCAACTATCTCTATTTCATTTTGCTAATGATAAACTGATGTATATAAATTTTATAATAATTTATAAAAAATTATTTAGATAATATCATGAAATAGTCAATCCATTAAATCAATAGAAAAATATATACTAGACGCACATAAATTAGGTGTGAGAAAATATAATTCGATGTCTAAAAGATGAAATAAAAATTACACTTATGATTTTTGCATTGCTTGGAATAAAATTTTCAAAAAAACAATCAGCATTGCACTTAGGACATAGCTAAAAGAATATTGATCTTTCTAGATAACGTTGAAAGTTCAGCAAATGGACAAACATCGTTGATTAAACCATAGAATATGAGAAAAATAATATAAAAATTATTTTCTTGTTGAAATCACATGTAATGTTAATATTAATTATTATATTAGCGAGAACATCAATACCATGAGTTGACCCATGTATGAATCAATGAGAAAATCAAACCTAAAATATAGAGAATGTTGAAGTGAAAACAACTATGAAATACTCAACAACCCTAAAACTATCAATATCAGGATATTAAATAAATATTAGAAGTCTGTAGGACTTGTTGGACATTGATAATAATTTGTCCATACAAATTTTAAAGTCTAAACAAACTTGGAAAAGCATTTGAAATCTTGCTAAGGGCAGGGCAGCGCATGAATTGCCTGCCATAGGCATAAATGCCCATATTATCTTTTAGGATAAAAATACCAATTTTTTCATAAGGATAAAATAGACTTCTCATAATTAATCAGATTCACAAAATAACTTGCGGATCCCCAAAAAGAGTTGTAAGTAGGAAGCAAAATCCTAAGAATAAGGTGGGACCTTAAAAGAGAAACCCCAGATTTGAGTGGGGTTGCTTCTTATGCTGAAAACACTTGCTGATGTTTCTTTTTTATTTATGCACGCATTGATAGTTGCACAAGAAAGATTGATTGTGCTTGCAGCAATTAGATCTAATTGTAAATATATAATCTGAATAATAAGAGGAAAGATCGTGCTATGCCTCCCCCACGACTAGAGCGGAACCTTGCTCCAAGGGGGATTGTTTTGTACTGTCACAAGGAGCTTTGGACCAGGCCCCGATGGCGAGAGGTCACTCAATGAGGAATCCGTAAGGTAGGAGGACGTGGGAGTGCCAGGGGGCTCTGGCCGTAAATCTCTCGATCGATCCTAGGAACTGCATGAACCTCACACGAATCAGGATGGGATCCTGGAGTCCTTGGAACTAATGAATGGATAGAAATCTTGGAGGGTTTCTTTTCTTCTACGCAGACAAAATGGATTTTCTAGTGAAAGGAGGTTTATCTTCTACGTAGGCAGAAGGGAAAAATCATTATAAATAACTTTGCAAAATAATAAATAAATATGTTTTGCCAAAAGATTGTTTTCTCTATCTTTGTGTTGTGTAGTAAAACTACACGAAGGAACCTATAATAACGGGTTAATTAACGAAGCTGCTTTTTATGCCATAACTTGATGTGATAGGTAATTAAAAAACTAAAGAAAACCATTTGTGGAAAGCGGGTGGGCGAGATCCTGATGGATCTATTCTACGGATGGATGGTCCCGGTAAGCTAGGAGCTTCTCTCAAGGGATTCAATGAAATGTTAATTAGGAAAAATTAGATAGAGCTAAGCACTAACTTACCTAGGATTGGGCCTTAAAACCTTGATCAGAAATTATCTTAGGGGAAAGGTACAGCGGCTATGCCAAAACTCATTAAGGTTTCCTGAATCCTAACCAGTTACTAGAAAAAGGCGTTGCACTCCATGAACCAAGGGAAACTACAATCACTCCAGCCATACGAGAAGCCCTTGTGGGACACCTCTGATTGAGCTATAGGACCTCGAGCTTATAGGTTGACCCTCGTGGGAATGGCCAGTACCTTCCGTTACGAGGTGGACTCTGGGAAACCTAAATGATAGACCCTGTGCATTCTCGCGAGTGCCAAGTGAAGCCATGTAGGATAGTTCCCCAATGAACCACTAAAATGTGCTGCCAGGAAATTGTTAGGCATGCATGTGACACTCAAGAATACAAGAAGAGAGATGGAGGCCAATACATTTTCTTACTGGTTTCTTTTTCTTCTTTCACACACAATACAATGTACACAAGTATAGATAAGATAAAACATAAAGAAAAGTGACCTATAAGTTAACTAGTGCATACTTGACTAACTAATCGATTGGCACTATAACTATGCCATTTGTAGATAAATGCAACAAACTAAATATAATAAGTGATAAGTTAGTGGCCATATGAGAATCATAATGGCCACCAATGTGCTAAGTGTAAACGTGCAAACTCATCTAGCTAGGCAGTCCATCATCAATGTCCACACGTGTTAAGCTTCCAAAATAAACACTCGCATGCTTCCTTGATTTGTTACTAGACATCATTATCATTAGCCTTGTTCTTTCCTTTGTTTTCAATCATTTTTGCTCTTTATTATAGTGTAGTCCAAGTAGACCACATGTCACTAAAATGGCTAGAACTTTTCACCATGATTCGAAATCAACAACTTTTTTATTCAAAACGAAGCCAACAAATACTCTATATGATTAGCTTTAATACTTGACTTTAGAATTGAAATGGAATATTTGAAAATATTCAAATTTTCTACTATACAAAACAATCCAACACAATATAAAAAACATTGTTTTGGCCTTTCTGCCACCCTTAGGTTCAAACTAAGGCCTCCAGATTCTATGGTGCCCTGGCTATGACTTTTAGAGACTAGATATGACATGCAACACCCTATATATGCCCTAGAAATTTTGAATTACAACATTTGTAACCAAGTGGATAATACCCTAAGGATCCCAATTCCTATTTTACTGAAATGCCCTATGAGCAACATCTAGAATAAACTATAGCACTTGCAAATGATTGAATATCAGCCCCAATCAATGCCTAAGTGTCCTATTACTCCTACATGTATCTATACCCTATTAATGAAGGTTGAAATAGGTTGAGATAATCTGTAATCAGCTTGTAATCCATGTATAATCCCTATAAATTGATCAATGAGGCCTTGATCAATACTCTTTAACTAAAATCTTTGGGTCTTTAATATCTCCACTTTGAGTACTTATATGAGGGATAAAAAGGCCTAACAACAAGCAATACATAGACTCTGAATCACCAGGAGGTGGGTAAAGTTCCTGCTAGGTCAGTTTGGTCGCACCCCTTTGGAACCTTTAATAGTGGGGAAGGGTCATCTCTCTTTTATCCCACTATCTTCCTTAACATCCAGCTTTTTTCTTAGTGGGAATTTCCATGGCAATAGCATTTTATTGTAAGAAAACATGCATTACTAAAATGATTTTTTCAACCTTCAATGGTACGTATAGATTTGATCAATGAAAATAGAATCAAAAGTTTGAGATTTGTTGAGGATATTACCGCTACAGATCAGTGACTTTGCAATACTTATCCTTTAAAATGTATTTATTTGGTATAAGAGAATCACAAGATCAAATCATAGTTATGCATAAAGACATTCAAAATTATAATCATTATTGAAATGGAAATGAAATGAATGTTGAAATTCAATGTAGAGGCTCTGATTTATGTAAACAAGCATTACTCTCTAATCTATGGTTCATTTAGAGGCTCAAATGACCAATATCTCTGATCTCAGCAAATGATGGAAGGGCTTCTTGAACAAGTGGATGTAGAGATATCTCAAACATTAAAGCAATTGAAAAACCTCTTATAGTTTTGAAGAAGATGGATGATTCAATTAGAATCAAGCCTCAATCATTATTGATGGAAGCAACTATCCCAAATAATCAATTTATAAGCTCCATGCTCCATGATTCCATTGAAATCGGTCTGTCCTTTGCTCAAAGATCATTAATCCTTCAAAGTTGAAGTGCCTTGAACCTTTTTAAATGTTTGAATGCAAGATATTCAAGCTCTATGATCAAAAGCTCCAAAATAGAACTCCATTATGAACTCAATGAAGCTTAATAGACTGAAATCTTTCCAATTTCTTCAATCTTGAAGCCAATCTTGCTTAATAATGGTAGTAGAGAAGCCTATAGGTCAAAAAGAGCCAAATCTTGAAGAAATTTAAAGCTTTAGACATGAAGCTATGGCTGCCCTACTGGTTTCTAGGGTTATATGAAGAAGAAATGGAGATTAGAGGTTCATTATTGAAGAATCTTGATATGGCCTTCTAACTCAATGCTTGATGAAGAATAACAACTCCTAAGATGGAAGTTTGATGAAGCAGGGAACCAAGATTGATCAGTCTCTAGACCCTAGCACATTTTACGAGGCAATCTACATTGAATAATCAGCTCTCTGTTATGGCATGAATGGTGCAAGAAGTATACTCCTTTGGTTGCTCAAGGGCGATGAAGATTTTGCATAAGGTTAAGCACAAGAAAATGATCTTTGATAAGTAAGAAGAGGGATTTGAGAGGAGTCCACCATGGAAGCTTCTTCCAAAATCTTCAAGGAAAGAGGAGAGAGAGAGTATGTTTGAAAAGTAACTATACTTCTAATCCCAACTAACTCTATTTTCATTTTCTTTAACCATTTTACCTCCAAAATGGCCTACTTCTTATCCACGACCCGCCATTTGTCCATGATGCCTCCAACTTGGTCTCCATGTACTCCATTTAGCTCTAACTAGGCTGCCCTTGGTCTCCTTGGTCTCTACACTTGTCCATTGCCAAGCTAACACCCTGTCGTTAAGAAATTGGAATGTAACTAGTTTGAGAAGGAAATCTAGGGAAATATTGCAACCAAATGGATCAAATACCAATTCTCTAATACTACTTGTCAAGAAGAGGACTGAGATGTGAGAGAATGGAGAGTAGAAGAGAGAGAAAAGAGGAGAGAGAATGAGTGATAGGGAGAGAGAAAGCAGAGAGAATGAGAGATGAGGAGAAACGAGAGAGAAGCCATGGAAGTTGTAAACAAGAAGGTGAGATGAGATTAAAAAACTATATTATTTTCAAAAGTGGTGAAAATTATAAGTCTTACACATTTTATACATGTGTCAATGTGACAAGGTATTATCAATAATCTCTCACTAAAAATATAATCTTCTCAACTTCTTACATTTAGTGAATCGGGTTCTTCAATAGCAATAATATCACCATCAAAACTTTCCAACACAATGTACTCACCAAAGCCATTAACCATGAGATGCAATGGTCAATATTGTCATTATTTTTGCCCTCATAGAGTTATATCAATATCCGCAAGTAGTTGTGGTACATCAAAGAGTAGTTTTGGCACATTAGGAAGCAATGTTATACTATACTAGCAATTCAAACATTGAGGATTCATCTACTAACCTTCAGCAAAGCCATATTAGATAGTACAAACTACACTCTATTGAAGTTTAGATTTATAGCTATCCTTTATGCTTATGAGCTCCTCGAGACAATAGTAGGGACTTGTCTAGAATCATAACCAACATTTAACCCATAAAAACTTGAGTGTAATAATTCCCCTAAATGTTGATGTTCTATGGGCTTGGAAATGAAGGAATGTAGATGCATTGTGTGTCTTAGTTACACAAACTTCTAACTATGTTTTGACTTTGATTCAACGCATAAGCAAGGTGTCATAGGCTTAGAATGTATTTAGGAGTCAGTAGGTAATGTGAAGCAAAAGAATAATTTAGAACTAGGAGAATCAGCTACTAGTAGCAAAGAAGTTTGGCGAAGGAGAGACAATTGTAGCATTCATCACCCAAGTCAAGAATCTCCATAGCCAAATAATTGGTGCTAGGATACAAAACTTAGTAAGGAGCTAGCGTGCTAATGTCTTTAGATTTGTCCACCATAGTTTGATGAACTTGCAACAACTATTAACACTCATATGAGATCTCAAACTTTGATATTTGAGGAATTTTCTACATTATTAATGTAGGAGGGTTATGGCTTAAAGCTTGAGAAGGAAGTAACAACGATGTTGCATTCTCCACTAAGAAAAAAGGCAAAGTTGGTTCCTCCACCAAAAGCGATGGTGACAAAAATAAGAACAATGGTGAAAATAGGTTGTATGGAGAGTTCTTCTATTGTAAGAAGATTGTCATGTCAAGAAGGCATATGAAAACAATCGTATCCTAAAAAGTAAACAAAAGGAGATGAACAATACAATTGAAGTAGAGTTTGAGTTATTCATGGGCACCATTGAGAAAGTGTGCTTCTCGATGCAAGAAGCATTTGCTATTAACTTATGTGTGTTGGACAGTGATGTCTCCCATCACATGACCACCAAGAAAGATCTATATAGCTTTATGTAACCTTTACAAGAACCCATCACTTGTTGGTATTTTGATTAGGTTCTTAGACAAACCCCATAAAGTTATTGAAAAGTTTGAATGCCGGTGCTTAAACATTTAAAGGGAATCTTAACTATGGTATCACACATATAGCTCTGGAATTTCTTAGGTTGTGAGCTATCGCTTTGATCGAGAAAGAGACAATGATTCCAAGAATTCAATTTTTGGTTTTCTTTTTTTCTTTTGGGGTTCAAGAATATTCCCTAGGATTAAGAAGAAGCAACCAACAATGGTATCTATCTACTACCAAAACATAGTACAAGGTTTTTTTTTTTTTGTTATCTATGAAGTTATATGATTAAGGAGGATCCTGTGGCACATGGGAGTGCAAGATAAAGAGCTAACTATGCCAAGATATGACAACAAAAGTTGCATTGACATTGCAAAAAATCTAGTGTTCCATGCATGCACCAAACACATAGAGATTCAACATCATTATATGCAATAGACATCCAATATCACCAAATACATAATTTCAATATCACTATATGTGTGATTTGATTGAGGATGGGATAATAGAGCTATTTAACTATCCAATAGAGGAGACTAGAGTGGGTATCTTCACCAAAGTTCTTACGAAGGATTTTTTTTTAGTTCATCTTCAAAGACTTAGCATTGGGTTGAAAACTTGTTGAAAATAAATCACATATGAGTGGACATTGAGGGGGATTGTATTAGATATACTCAATGCCCCACCCTTGTAAGGTTAGCACCAATGATCCATGGTACTCAAAGTTATAAGGCCTAACTTGTATGTCAAATGAGGTCTCTATTGATCAAATGGCAAAAAAGGTGACCTATTTGGGTCTCTAAACTTTGGGTTAGATAGAGTAATTAAGATGAAAGCAACTCCAGGAACATTGCAGTCTTGGGAGTTATCAAGGACCCCCTATTTTGGATCCCAAGGGCCACCAAGTGGGCTTTGATAGGAGGTTCAAAGGGGTTCTTTCAACTAGCCTTAAACTCTTTGCCTAGATTCTATTCTCTACTCACATTTTGTATGCTTTGATGTGAATTTTTTACAAAATTTAGTGTAGCCATAGAGACCATATTGTCAAATCATTTGGACCTAAGATCAATGACATGAGAATAATCTAAGATTCTGATGAGCACAAAATAACTAGATAGATATAGAGCAGAATATGACTTCTATAGCATTGTGGAGTGGCCGTCTAAACAAGTTTGTGAGTCTAACAATCTTTAGGTCACTAATAAAAGGTACAAGCCTTCGAATTATGCCTAGGTGAGAAGAAGCATACGTGGTTTACAAGCTTGGACACTACAAAGAAAGACAATTTTGACTCCTATTAAGGTATTTTCATTAAATGATTCTCAAAATTGGCTATGCATACACAATGGTAGTTAAGCTTATGGTCACAAAATAACCATATAAATATGAAACAAAGAATGACCCCTTCAGCTTGTGGAGTGGCTTGACCAAGTCTATGAGTCTAATAGCTTTCAAGTCACTAATTAAATGCACAAGCCTTTAAACTATGCTTAGATAAGAAGGAATGGGCATGGTTTATGAACTTGGACATTGTAGAGAAAGCCAATTTTGACTCATATTAGGACATTTGCATCAAATGATTCTCTAAATTTAGTTATGCATAGACATTGATAGTTAAGCTTATTAATGTAAGCCAAAGCACTTGTATAAGAACTTACCCTAGCTTTCTCATCTCTCATTGCAGTCTAGATGAAGCTAGAGATGTCATGGCAATCCAATGATCCTTGCTTGTGAGCTCTCTCCACTCCTATTGCTACAAAGCTTCCTTCTTGATCTATATGCTTTGAATACCAAAAAGAAAGAATCAAGTTCTCTACCCAAATCTCACACAAAGTGTAAACATCACAATCCTCTAGAACTCTTAAATGATGGATAAGTAGAAACTCTTGGATAATCCTTTAGGATATTTTAGCTCTAAAAGCTTGCTTCTTGCAAGGAGAACTCCCAAACACACAAACTCCACACATCTACAAATGCACCTAATGTTGTTCATCCTTTGACATGAACACATGCACTGTCTTCTTCACACTACCTCTCAAAGTTACCTCTTCCACTTCCACCAACACCACCTAAACTTTAGCTCCTTAGCTTCACCAAGTTGACCCCAAGTCTTATTTAGCCTCCATGAACCTCCATAATGTTGACATCATCCTTGCCTCTTCATTTTCCCCCTTTTTACATTTAGTATGCCCCTTCTTAGGTACTAGTGGACTCACTATGCAAGTGCTCTACATCTGCCTTAAGCTTTAAAGCATCTTCTTATTTAAGGCTTTTTGCATTTAAGGCAAAAGCAACGGTTTAGCTTCCCAAAATGGAGGTCACCCTCCTTCTCCACAAAAGAACCATGCTGCCTTTCTTTCTCCTCATCCTGCTAAAGTTGGCAGTGGTCTTCCTAACATCATAATTTTTCTAGTCCACATTAGCAGCTTTGAGCCCTTCGAAATAGTTGCCATACCACCTAAGTGGTTTTGCTATCTCAGTATTCTAGCTATCTTATCACCCCTTAGCCCACCATGCTCTTCATTGTCAAAATTAGCTACATAGACTATCCACATAGCCAAACATGTTAATATATCCCACAATATCTCTAAGGTATCTCAACTCCACCATACGTATGCCACTATAGAACTCCACTATACGTATGCCACTATAGAGCTCCACCATACGTATGCCACTATAGAGCTCCACCATACTAATAACTCCAAACATACATATGTCATAACAGAGCTCTACCATAGTAACAAATCATGCCTTTGAACAAGGAATCTTGCATTGCCCAAAGTGCAAGTTGACACCAACCATGAAACTGACCACATAGTCATGACCTTTGGTCTTCCATGCTATTGTATTGAATTTAGTGATGATAAACCTCCTTTAATGATCAAGGCACCAAGCCTTGAACCTCAACATCTGCCATACTCTTGCATCCAATCAAAACCCTAAAATAGGTATTTGAGGTTCTAGATATCAAACTTAGTAATGATGCACCTTCTCCAATTATCAAGATACTAGGCCTTGAACCTTAACATCCACCATACTCTTGCATCAAGTCAAAACCCTAGAATAAGTATTTGTAGTTTCATGTAAAACCATGCTAATCATGTGGAAAACTACAACTCTCTCCCATTAAAAACAAATATATCTTGCTGCTAAAACCATCAAGATCTATCCTACCAAGTGGCACAAAACTAGTCTTTACTTCTCTTACAATTGCTTGTCCATGTGTCACCATCCCATCCTTTGTCATGTTTAGGCTATTGGGAAAAATCCACATCACACTACTAAAGAGTCAACATGAGTCAAGGATAATGTTCCTATGCACTTTGACTTGATTATCCCTTGGAACCTCAAAAGGTACTACCTATCTTCACTATTGATCGACTCATCATAATAAGCACATTCGTTGCTCAAAGATTAGTTTATTTGCAAAGGGTGTTTTGTTTGAGCTTGCAAAGATAGTAAATCTTAGTGAGTTGAATATGCTTTGAGGTCCAAGGATACTTACGAGACAAAATATCATGGAGACAAAACATCATTGACACAAACAACCATGCTTAGTTTTCCTTTTATAAAGGATAACTATGAGAGAAAGAGTAGACTATAGCCAAGATGTTCGGAAGCTTCATTTGACATAATAGGCACGTGAGGTATGACTTCCCAAATATCCCTAATATTAATATGAAGTACTCAAAAACCCCATCTCTCTTTTGAATCATGGACTTGGTCATCCCTAACTTTTATAAGGATATTTACCAACTACTCAGATATTACCTTCTTAGTCATCATAACTAATAATGACTATTCATTCTCTTATTGAAACAAGAGCCTATAATGTTTAGTGAAAAGCACCTATATTGTTCTTTGTTTGTGAATCCCCAAAAAAGCATGGTTAGGCTTAATGTTCATGCAACCCTTTTACCAATGTACTATTTAGAATTGTTGGAAGATATGGCCGAGTTTATCTCAACCCTTCCCCCCCACAATCTTATTCAAATGCAACTTGCTTTGCTCAAACTTTATGCCCCATCCTTGAGACATGAAAATTTTAGAAGATAAAAGAAATAAAAGAGAGAAAAAGCTTCAAAAGTTAGCTAGCTACATGTGCAACCACTACACTTGGGCGTCCTCAAGCTAGAGATGCCCAATAAGTTTGGCTAGCCAGCTCCATCTCTTACCACCTAACTCACTTCTCCCACATCAAAATTTAGGGCATCTCACATCAAGGGGAAAACACCCCTAGGACTTGCTCCATAGACATGTGACCCTGAACCGAATTTCACAAGCACCTTCCATTGATTGGGTCCTCGAGTGTGGACATACTAGGAGGTTTTGACGTGCCTACAATTAGACCTGGCTCTCAATCCCACTACACAATCACTACCCATAGGGTTTTCTTTCAGGAATACCTCAAAGACACACCCATCCACCCCATCAACATCTACCCCACTCCCTTCAACAAATTCACATCCATATAATTACCTATTCATCATTCATGTCCTAGGTGCTACAACATTTGATGCATGCTACAACATGCTACCTTATACAACTTATGAGGAAGACCATTTTGCCATCCTTGCAAAAGACTTGAATGACAATGGGGACTAAAAATTATGGTACTTTGGGAATATTTAAAAAACCTAGGGAGTTGCTAGCTCTAGAATAATTGTAGAGTTCACGAACCACCAATAGCTCCCTAGTTCTTTTATGAGTCTAAACCATTTCAAAAAAACTATAAGCAAGAATGTAGCTTGACACATGAAAATGCACAATATGAATATAAGGGAAGAAAGAGAAATATATATGCTTTGAATATATAAGAAGAATTGAGAATCTCTAAATGGTAGACCTTGTTGCATTATCACAAAATACAAGGGTGTACATAGAGATTTGGAAACCAAATATTGCCTTGAATCACAAGATAAGAGGGTTTGAAGCTTTCAAAGAATATTATTTTTTGTATTTCAAGTGAGTTGTGTATATTAAAATTTGATAGTCAATTTTTTGGCTTGAAGAGAGATCTCCTAGTGAGAGCACTAGCAAGCGAAAGTAATGCAAGTGTGAGCTATGGAAGATGGAGTAAGAGAGCAAGAGAAAGAAACTCAAGATCTAGGAACTCCAACTGTCCCAATATGTGATAGGCCTCCCTTATTCTATTAGTCACTACAAGAATAAAGAATGCAATGGTAGTGATGGGTGCCCACTACCTGCAATATACATGTGTGTCAATGTGGTGAATATGCAAGCAGCATAGGTATGAGCACCTTTACCCCTAACAACCTCCCACTTAAAGGTGAATGTGCCTCTAATAGGGAGAGAACAAGAAAAAAGTGATACAAAGTACAAATATACATAAAGTATAGCAAGATGAGGAAAGATATCATCTCATCCACTGGCCATCATCTTCCTAAAGATGACAAAATGCTCCACTAAGAGACTTTTAGTGAGCAAATTTGTAGGATTTTGGTATGTTGAGATCTTGACAAGCTCATTAGACTTGTCCTCAACAACCTCTCTCATAAAGTGGTAACACACCTCAATGTGCTTTGTCTTCACATAGAAGACTAGATTCTCAACCAACTAAATAGCACTCATAGAATCTGAATGCATTGTATGGACCACATCAATAATACCAAGGTCTACTACTAGACGGCCTAACCAAAGACCCTCCTTGTAAGCCGCAGTGGCTACAACATACTCTACCTCTATAGTAGATACAATTGTGCATTTTTGCACCTTGGATATCTAAGAAATAGCATCTCTAGGAAAGATGAAAACATAGCCAAAGGTGGATTTCCCACTGTCTACATAATCAGAGTCAGTGTGCCCCACAACTCTTATATCCTAGCTACCATAACATATGCACATATATGCAATGCACTTAAGCATGATACCCTTCATTGCCCCCACATCAAACTATGAGTGATGCATTATTCCTTCTAGATTAGGATGAGTAAAGGAGCAACATCATTGTGCCACCATGATACCTTCTAGAGGCACTCCTTCTATGACAAGTAAAGGAACCCCTTAGAGAAATTACAGGTGATGCACATCCTAAGAATATGTGGGGCCTATCCCATGTCCTTCATCTCAAAGATTTTCTTAAGCTAACTATTCAAGGCATCTAGCTCATCCTGAGTGTCTCGATAATCAACATATCATCTGCATAGAGTACTAAAATCATAAGGTTGCCATTTACGGGCCTTATTTGTGTATAAACATGGATCTATATTATTATGGGTATATCCCTGTGTATGCATGAAAGTATCAAACTTGTGGTACCATTCCCTAGGTTCCAGCTTAAGGCCATGAAGGCTCTTTCTCAACTGGCATACTAGGTGTTCCCTACCTTTTTCCTCAAAGCCCTCGGGCTACTACATATAAATCTCATAATGTAAGCCCCATGTAAGAAAGTTGTTTGGCATCCATCTAATAAAGGTCAAAATCTAACTACACAACCAAGGCTAGTACCAACCATAGGGTAGTCATCTTGGGTGGGGTATATAGGGTGGTCAACTAACACTTAATATCCCTCATCACAAAGCTGCTCAAAGGTTTTAGATACATACTCACGCCCATTGTCAAACAATAGGCATTTTAGCCTATACCTAGACTAGTTCTCAACAAGAGCAAGCCAACGTTGAAATATAGCCAATACTTTCAACTTCTACTTTATGGAAAATGTGTGGACCTTATGTAAGTAATCATCAATGAAAGTAACAAAATACTTTGTGCTGCCTAAGGGCATAGGTCCATAGACATCAGAATAAACAAGATCTAAAGGCTCACCCATGCACATAATGCCATACTTCTTATGCGGACTGCATGTTTGCTTGCCATAAAGACAATAATTAGAAGAATCTAAATATTTATAGTCAAGAGGCAAGAGATACTGCAAATGAGTAAGCATTTTCATTCCCTTAAATGACATGTGCCCAAGGCAAGATGCCATGATGATATATGTAATACTGCAACCACTACCAAAACATGGTCAATAGACCCAGATACAAGTAAGGGATAAAGAGTGCCAAACTTGGCACCTCGTGCTAGGACAAGTTTCTCATGGATAGTCTTCCATGAGGAATCACCAAAAGATACAAAGTAACCTACATCATCTAATTATCCAGTAGAAAGTAGAGTTTTGATCAAAGTCAGAACATGGCATACATCATGTAAAGTAAAGATGTTGCCTAAAGTAGATTGCAGCTATATATCTCTAATACCTACAATATCCAATGCCAAGTCATTACCCTTGCGATAAAAGTGAAGCCACTCTTGATAAGGGGTAACATGAAATGAAGTCTCTAAATCAATCAGCCAATACTGAGTATAGGTGGACAAGGCATCAATCAACTATGAAACGTCATGAGAAGAAACTACATGTATGTAATCATCATCAGACTCAGACTGCACTACATCAATCTCTTCAATCTTAATGCTAAACTTGCTAGGGACAATGCAACAATCATCATTTTTTTCTTACACTTTTCTATTTTCCTTTTTCTTGCACTTGTCATCACACAATTTATGGCACTATTATGGCCAAACATGACCCTACTTCCCACAATAATGACAAGTTAACGTGGACTTACAGCAATGGGACTTGGTGCAAAACTATCCACGTGATTGAGAATGAGACTTCATAGAGTCTCTCCCACGATGATCATTACCACTCTTACCATTACTACCTCTGACTACCAAAGCATGAGAGCTACGAGAAGGATTAACATTCTTTTTGTTAATCTCTTCGTTCAATCGTGCACCATTTATATCATGCACTTTTAGCCTATCAACATGCATATTCACACACATAGTAGTACGAAATGTGTCCCATGATTTAGGCAATGTAACCAACAAGAACAATGGTGGAAGATTGTCCAAAAAGTCTATCCCCTATGAAGCCAAGTGGTTGAAAATAAAATGAAACTCATTTAATTAGGTGGAAATGAAAGTCCCCTCCTTCATGCGAAGGTCTATGAGTTGCTTCAGTGAATACATTTGAGAGGTAGGGCTCTGCTTATCATAGATATCACGAATCTTCTCTCGTAATTGCCAAGTGGTCTGCCCTTCAAAGACAACATTATAGAAGACCTACTTAAAGAGTGACAAAATGATTGTAGATTTACATAACTCATCCATTTAGCCCAATCCTCTACATCAAAGCGTTTGAGCTTTACACCCTTCTGTCTCAATGGCTTAATCTCCAATTTCTACACCAAAACTTACCATATCTATGCCTTCCAATATCTATATTTAGTGCCATCCAATTTGTCAATATTAAAGATACCATTGCCATTTGATCTGTTAGCCATCATTCTAAGTAATGAAAGCATAGTACAAGAATGGTTGTAAATTACTACAAATCCACCTCAAAATTACTGCCAACGAAAGGGCTAAGCAAGAGAAACTACCAAAATAATGAGCTATATCTAATTGCAATCAATGAAATGTCAAGACAAAGTTTTTGCTCTCATAAACAATGCTAAAAACTACAATTACAGCATGTTGAAATAAATACAATAGTAAATCCAAAACCAATTGTAGGCAAGCAGTCTAAAAAATCATAGCTCCAATTGCAAGATATATCATGCAACAAACAATATATGTACAAGCAAATAACAATGACTAAGCATGTAATCGGTGTTAAGAACTGGCAAACTCAATGTGCAAGAGAGAGATAGATCTAATGAGTATAAACATTATGCATGTAGTAGGTCTCAAGAATAACTAAAGAGAATTGCCAAATGCACAATCGACTAAGCAAGGATAAAGAAGCTCAATACATAGCCTAGAAGGGTGGATACATCACTGATAGCACACTCACAAAGATAGGTGCTAGGTCCAATATAAGAATCAAATCAACCCATTAGGTGAGTAATGGGATCCAAGTAGCATCCAAAAAGCATATGCATCAGATGAACGTACCATCATCTTAATGAAGTAAGCTCAAGCTCAATTGCAGAAGTATAAAGCTCGATGCCAAGATCCAATGCCAAGTAGCTCCCACTGAAGCAAAATCTAATGATACATGAGCATTCAAGCTCAATACATGAAGTACATAAGCATCCAAAAGCTAAGATGCATCAAGACCATACATTTGAGAGCAATACATATAGCCAATCCTCAAGCCATAAGTAGAATCACTGAAGCATCCAAAGCATAAGGCCAATGCTCCAATACATGTAACCAAGCTCAAAGTCTATTGCCAAGGCAAACCATAAGCACATCCAGGCATATCTCAATGTTAAGCATCATTGGAACCAAGGAGTAGAGTTGAATGACATCAAGACATAAGAGGCATAAAGGCATATCAAAATAGCATGTTGGTTACTACATTACAATAGTAAAAATGATCAAAGAGATGAGCCAATGCAAGATCAAAATAGTCCAAATCACCTCAATATATCACACAATGGTCTAGCATCAACTTATGACTATATGTGCATCATAAGAGTTAAAGCATGATCTACAATCTATGATAAAAACAATGTTACATATTCATACCATCAGGTTTGCTACTATTTATAGCAAATGTTAGAGGTTGAATCACTTAGAAGATGGCCCCAACCACAAATAGCAATGCAGTAACTAGTTAAGTGATTGTCCAAGGGTCTTAAGTGGCCTAGGAGCTATTGCTGATAGTAAAATAATGCAAAAATAAACCAGTAGCAGCCAGGTACAAATCTGTAGGTCACATTGAGTCACCTAGGGTTAATACTGCTTGTGCATGTCAC
The DNA here is from genome assembly GCF_053477565.2 of Lygodium microphyllum. Taxonomy (NCBI): domain Eukaryota; kingdom Viridiplantae; phylum Streptophyta; class Polypodiopsida; order Schizaeales; family Lygodiaceae; genus Lygodium; species Lygodium microphyllum. The sequence goes on along the minus strand of NC_141141.1, from coordinate 154,888,670 downwards.
AATAGGGGAAAGGGAGCATTCACAAGTGCTTAAGGAAGCCTTGCAAAGTCCAAATAAATTACCAATGGTATCATGTGATATAGATAACAAGGAAGCTTGCTCAAGACTACTGCATGGACACAAATAAAGTTGCTAGGACAATGCAATTAGCATTGATAGGTTTGAAGTATGCCTTCTAATGCCTTGGAGTGAGCCCACAGAAGCTGAGAGTGAATGATCAACAATGGTTACTTGTTTCAAGCTAAAGCCACGGCTGCCGACGATGAGTGGAATATAGGTATTCATCACAAGTTGAGAAGAATGCTAAGAAGCTCCCAAGTGCAAGGGCTTTGATACGAGTTGAAGGGAGAAGCCCTAGTGAGAGCACGAGCAAGCAAAAGTAATGGACATGTGAGCTGCAGTGGTGGATGGAGCAAGAAAGCAAGAGAGAGAGAGAGACTCGATTTGTGGAAACTCCAACAGTCATAATGTGTGACCTGCCTCCCTTAGTTTATTAGTATCATTAAAAGAATAAAAAATGAAGTAACAGTGATGGGCGCTCGCCACCTGTAGTGTGTAGGTGTGTAAATATTGTAAGTGTAGTGAATATATGAGTGATGTAGGCACAAGGGCCTTTACCCCCAACATAGTTGATGGTACAATCTCGAAAAAATACTCTTTAAGATGGTGTGCCTAATGCATGGATGAATCCTCCTTATATCCATGATCATTGATTCTACTATCCTCATTCAAAGCATTAGACTCGCTTGATGTTGCTTTCTCTTCTCCACCTTGATTCTCTTGTGTATATAGAAAAGAGCAAAATATTGTAATAAGAAAATGATTTTAATGCCCAACATAACAAAGTGTAATTACAATATAATATATTTTGTATACAATTATGGAGAGAAAGATAACAATGCTTAAAGATAATAAAAGAAACAGTAAATTATGTATACCTTTGTTGTATTGATGTTCATGTGGTATAATGATGTTATTGCTCATTGATTGCTCTCTCTCTAAAGAGGTGATCCCACATATCTAAGCTATCATGTCGATGATAATATGATGTCTCATTGGAACTTGACTCACAATATCCATTTGAGAAATAACATTTGCATGTATTAAAACATATAAGCAATTTTAGAAACACACAAGCTTAATGAATTAAAGTGATTATACTTACAAAATTGATCTAAAGTGTGAAGACTTGTATTGTTCCGTGTGGATGCATTGCACCTCATTGTGTTGCTAATTGATAGTCCCTTCCATTGCCTACTTCTTCAATTCCTTCCATTCCTCCCTATGAGCAGTAATAGGTTGTTCGATTGGAGGAAGCCCTTGCTTTATTCTTTCTTGGTTGGTATATGCATGCCACATTAGCAAGGACCTCTTATTTCTAGCCCATCTATCTGTAAACCTTTTATTCTTTGGATTTGGGGGTCTCTTATGCATAGCATTTATTAGAAACAAGCTGACACCACAAAGGTATATCTCCCTTCTAGGCATATCCATCTCGATGCCACCCTACTCATCTATGCCACATTACATCTGACATATAATTTTTGATGCCGATAAGTGCTTAAAAATAGCCAAAATTTACGAATATAAGGGGAAAAATAGACTTCGTCGAAGGCAGCAATGGCAATCAGGACGATTTTAAGCGGCAAGTCCCTAAAGCGCTAGCACTAATTTTCATGGAAAATCAAACGGTAGCGGATGGCCGAGCTGGAGTTTTCCTAGATGCAAAACGATGTCATGAATCCAACGCAAGTCTTAGATTTCAATTCTGCAGTCGTCTGATCCCCCATTTAATCCCCGCAAGGTTCGGGGCTGTGAAGCGGCTACTAGATCTGGAAGTCGAGAAGAGCATGACGGAGCCCAGCTTTGTAGATTTCGATGCCACGGAGCCAGCCATCCAATCGGATCGCGAATCGGAGTCCGTTTGCACCCCAAACAGGCTGAAAACCCTTCCATAGTAGTGTGAAAGTGGTATTTTTTTAAGTGGACATTTTATAAATGAAATGAAATAAAACTCTAAATGAAGAAAACATGCAAAAATATGTCGTGATGCAGGGAGGGGCATTTTTTGATTGACGCCCCATTTTTTGGGGATGTATGTGCCTCTTGGATACTCAATCATGTAGAGAGAGAAGGGAAGATCCTTGATCCATGCAGAGAGGGCAAGATTTTGATGGTAACCACGTGCAATATGATGAAGGGAATGAAATTCTAATTTTTTTTCTTTCTCTCTCATCCCTCTCTCTCCTGCATAGAGGCAATTCATGTGCAAGAAATCAAGAAGAAGAGGGGCTGAAGGATGCTTATCCGGCTGTGATCCGATTGCTTCAAGATAAAGAGGAGGCTGAGGAAATAGGTTTAGCACTGAAGAATGGTTGCTGGTCGGTCTGTGGGCTGCTCAAAATAATTATTCAAAAACCCACAACACGCAAGACACGCGGTATGCTCAAATTTTATGAAGAAATTTGCTTGTTTTTATTGTTTCATGGTCCAAATGTTGTTCATATGCGATGAATTTTTGTTCGAACCTTGTTTCCATCATGTTTGAGGGCTGTAACTACAGAAATATAGAACCCATGATGATTTAGAGTCGCTATTAATTCTTTAAAACCTGCAAAATGTCATTTTTAATGGAAATTAGTGGTTTTTTAAATTTTGAGTTGGCAGAAAGGAGTGGAAAAGGGATAAAATCAGAGAAAATGTTAATTTTCAGTCAAAATAATAGGCCAATACAAATAAATCAGAAAATACCTATTTTTCATGAATAATAAATAGAAAAAAATAGTAAAAATGAAAAAAATAGGATTTTTGCGCTCCAAAAATATGAAAAAATAAGATTTATGTGCGTGAATGTTTGGCAAGGTTAAAGCATGAGTTTAAGCCTCAGTTTGGCCTCATCCTTTATGTTATAGTACGTATTTATTGTTTTTTACATACAAAAATGATACAAAACAACCATTTACACCTATGCACCGCAGCAATGCCTAAACGGTGAGGGGGGGATGAAGTTTGTGCGATGATCTAATTGCTGAAAAGATACAAATTCTGATTTCCCTCTTTGTGCATAGCATTTAGGGATCGTTCCATAATTAAATATAGGCGACTAGTAGCACGGAAGTTTCGGTGCTAGTCCCTAAAGCAGCGCAACACGTAACGCTTAGTTAAAATAAGGGCTATTTTTTGCACCCCACATGGCTGTTTTTTTTTTTTAATACATAAAATGGTTGTGCACAATCGTCATACTGTCAAGATTGTGGGAGAGAAGGAAGGAGTCTCACTTGTAGTTTTCTTGCTTGCACAATGGGGGAATACACACAAGGGTGGAGGCTGAAAACAGTTTTCCTCTTCTTAGTTATGTAAGCCAAAAGAACTCTCTTACAAAGAAATAGAAGAACCCTATATATGGGTCTCAAACCAAACTCAACTAACTAAGGTGGCATACTAACTGAGCCACGAACTAGAGTAGATAAGGATAGCTGTCATGTAGCTATTACTCATGGGCGGTGTACCAACTGCGTCTGCAACTGACAAGTCGGTGACATAAATACACAACGGTCACCCTGGTATATCACGAGTGGAGCTCGATATCTCAACACATACACCTTGCATTAAGCATGCCACATGGTATCTCCTTGAATGCTGAATTAGGAAAGAGTGGAGTTTGTGTGAAATTTATATGTGTTAGTGACGCATCTTGGGGCTAATCCCTGAGGTGTAGGAGAGTCGCAATGGAACCGCGGCAATCAGTCGAGAGGTGCTTCCCTGTGTGTGTATTACAAGGCATTATGCCTATATGTTATGGGATCTCCCTCCAAGGAGAAGAGAAGGTGAATGTTGGAATACATAGTGGATACAAACGTAAAATCGTCATAAGCATTTAGTGCAAAGTGAGTTTTAGACGCTCCTGGCCCGCGAGGGTGTGTGGTGGGGTTGTCTGTTGTATGCATGAGGTCCGGCTAGTGCCATAGCTAGTGTCGGCCCATTTTAGGTCCCATCAGTGGTGTGCTTGTCGGGAGCTGCCTATAAGTGGTGGCTTTCGAATCTTGGTTTTACCTGTTAGCTTTATTATATAGTTGATAGCCGCCTTGAAGCGGTGGATGCTAAAATAGGCGGATTAAAGTTTCAACCATGAGTATGATGATGAAACCGAGGAATCCCCGTAACCCTAAAGATACCTTGTCCATTCTAAGTGGTTTAGTGGGATCTTTGGCTAGAAATGTGGCCGATTACCTTACCCTTTGCCTTGAAAGTGACACCATGCTGGAGTTTGGGTCATTATGGGAAAATACTCATGGAGTAATCATGAGAGATAGTCCATGGGAGCTAGAGAAAAGATTAGGGAGCAAAAGTGATGTTAGGATGGCACAATCGTTTGTGATCCTCAAAAGCAATAAGTTTTTGAAGGAAAAGACTGTGATGCCATTAGTCAAAGTAATATATGCCTATGAGTAGGAGATACCTCCGATGCTAGGACCTGATGCAATTGGGTTCCAAAGCACAATTTTGCAGATCCATAAAGCATTGGACGATATCTACATATGTGGAAAGCCCTTATCAGAAAGGAAGGTTCTATTAGGACCTACCTCCGATTCTAGGGAGACAATAGCAAATGTGGATAGAATTACTAAAACATTAACATCAAGCGATGGAGTAGACTCCTTAGTGCGTAGCATAGGACTCCCTAGACCACTCTATGAGTTGGTAGAAAGGGATAGCAAGGATGATATTAACCTTCCTACACTAGTAAAGGTGGAAATGGAAGAGGTTGGAGACCCCAAGACACTAGAGTTAGGTCATGAATATGAGGATTTTAATGGCCCAGTGCTGATCCCAAAGGAAAGGACTAAATGCCCTCCTCCTTATAGGGATCTCCTCGTGTTTCATGGGCTGGTTAATGAGGATCCGATGGTGCATTTACGAGAATACGGCCTAACTTGCCTTGTAAGTGGGTTCAATGATATTCAACGAATGCTCGTATTCTCAAGTACCCTAAAGGGAGAGGCTAGAAAATGGTACTGGAACCTCCCAAGGGGGTCTATTAAATCCTTTGAGGAGTTGAGTGATCGATTTTTAGATGAATATGGGAAGAAGGTGCCTATGACTTAAGTTTTAGGGCATCTCATGTAGATTAGGCAAGAGTCCTGTCCTTCTGTTAAAGAATATGTTAGAGCCTTTGATGATATTCTAAGGCTTTGGCCAAGAAGAGCTACTGCATTGCCAAGTGATGTGCTATGTGAGCTCTTTTTGAGTGGCTTAGAGATTAACATGCAAATCCAAGTGGGACTACAGAATCCTAAGTCGTTAAGGGAAGCAAAAATGCATGCTATTGATTATGAGGGACATATTCAGAGATGTTGGGAAAACTTTTGGAGTTTTTCCCGCTCAGTACAAGTACATCCTAGCTTCCAACCATTTCTACAAGGAGACAGCTCACTTGTTGATACCAAGGCAGCCTATGAGAGGAACCTTGGTAGCCAAAATCTCCAAGCAGAAAATGGCAATAGTAGGGATAATATACCCTCTGGGGATAAAAAGATTTCAAGCCTAGTAAGTCCCATCAAGGCTTGCAACACTTCCATAAGAGGTAGTTGTGATGGTGGAATTGATAGGACCATTAGGTCTACAAGCTTAGATGAGTGTTCTATGAGTGGTTCTAGTTGTGCTCCTAGTAAGGCTCTTGAGAGACCTTTCCAATTTATAGATGAATCATGCTTTTGAGTAGATGCTATTAGGCAAGTAAAGACATCTCATGTCGATAAGATGCAGCATGCCAAAGGTCCACCTGTACTAAATAGAAGCCATAAGGCTATGAGGCCATCTGGTAATGGTGATAAATCCACTGTGAGTCCATTGGACCAATGTGGGCAGATGAGGCAATCTAAGAATATGAAAAGGAATATGAGATGGGTTTGGAGGCCCAAAACCTCTAAAAATACTATTGGTGTGTCAGATGAAGGGCCAAGAATCGCATGTGGACATGCTTTGATGGATTCCCAAGAGGATGCGACTAAAGGCCATAATGCGACATCTAACAATAGGGACCGCCGCCCTGAGATGCATCTATGTGATGGGTCTAGGCTTGAAGCTCTGTCTAGTTTGGGTCATATCATTGGCATATGTAATGGTCCAATTAGAGAAGAGTTAAATGATCGTAAATCCATGATTCTCCCTGTAGGAGGAGTTACTGGAAAGTTGGGACAAGCGATCCGTTTGAATGACGACCAAGGGGATGAGATATATCAACCTAATGATGTCATTCATTCAGCTCAGAGTACCCAAGAAGAGATGGCCATTATTTCAAAGATATCAGTAGAAAGGCTTGGGCTAGTGGATCTACAAAGAGTATAGATCAAGCTTTTAGCTGACTCGCATGAGTAGCATGAAGCTAGTCCTCCTATTTTATGCTATCCTGATTAGTTTGATAGGATGTACTGTATATGCCAAGGAGATCATATATTGCATGGATTAGAATGAACTATCCATTTTAGGCCAAGCAGGCCAGCTAGTTTGTAGTGAAATGTGCTATTTCTTTAGGCCCAGAGGGCCATTCGTCTGTTTGGTGCAGGTACAGTTGATGGGGTTTTGTTGTTTTAGTGATTGCACTATACAAGTTGACGAAGTCGCTGGAGGGAGCCTTTGCTGCGAAGAAGCTTCTTGTGGCCATTCCAGGTGGTTTCATTCCCTTTTCTAGTTTTTCCTTAAGCAATTAATGATATATGTGCGAGTGAGGGTTTTCTTTCTTGTTGGGACTGGCACTTGAGGCATGAAGTCCCAGGTTTAGGTTCTGTATGTTTGAGGGAGGTCTGAGTAGTCATTGCCTCATGCAAGGCATTGTCAGGCATTGAAAGATCTGTTTTAGATGGGAGTTCTAGTGACCCTAAAGATTTGAAAGACGATATATGACTATACGAAGGTGTGTAAAAAGGGGTTCTAACCCCTATAACAATAGAAAAGGAAAGAAAGAAAAATCCTTGAGATGTTGTTTATCGTCTTGGGAAGGCCTAGTAGGTTCCTGGGGACGAGTAAGACCAGGGGCCGATGCCATGTCTTCCTTGAGGTGACATGTTGCCATAAAATAATAATAATAATAATAATAATAAGGTTGGAGCGAAAATAAAAGTGAGCGTTAGAAAAGGATTAAGTGTCGCCTTTCGAGGACTTGGTAGGTTTTTGGGTACCGAGACAGGACCTGAGGCCGATGTCCTGTTCTCCTTGGGTCACTACGCTCAGCTCCCTCCTTTTTACACAGCTGAGTATGGCAAAATAAAAGCCTTAAAGAAGAGGAACTATGCTAAAAGAAAATATTTCTTGATTAGGCTATAGGAGTCCTCGCCTGTGAGGAGCTCCTGGTTGAGTTGTCCTTAGTTAGGTAGGTAGTTCTTCAGACCACCACTTAGGGCGACCTCTTTGATAGTTCTTTTTAGCTTGGTTGTGTTGCAGCAATTGCTTAGTGACTAGATTTGCACTTTCTATCAGATTATGATGGGCCTACTCCTTGTGGATTTCATGCCTTGGTTTTGTCAAGGGGTAGGGTATAAGCTGTGATGTGTTTTGTTGTGTATCTATTTTGTATCAGCTTGATGCTCCTTTTTGTTGTTTATGTGCAGATCTATTCGTGGGATTCGAGGGCTGAGTCGCCCTATCCCGTGGTCGCCAATGACAGATGATTTTTTATGCCGAGAAGTGCTTAAAAATAGCCAAAATTTACGAATATCAGGGGAAAAATAGACTTCGTAGGAGGCGACGGTGGCAATTAGGACAATTTTAAGCGGCAAGTCCCTAAAGCTAGTAGTGCTAATTTTCATGGAAAATCAAACGGTGGCGGATGGCCGAGCTGGAGTTTTTCTAGATGCAAAACGACGCTAGGAATCCAACGCAAGTCTCAGATCTCAATTCCGAGGTCGTTTGATCCCCCATTTAATCCCCGCAAGGTTCGGGGTTGTGAAGCGGCTATTAGATCTGGAAGTCAAGAAGAGCGTGACGAAGCCCAAATTTGTAGATTTCGATGCCATGGAGCCAGCCGTCCAATCGGATCGCGAATTGGAGTCCGTTTGCACCCCCAAACAGGCTGAAAACCCTTCCATAGTAGTGTGAAAGTGGTTTTTTTAAAAAGTGGACATCTTATAAATGAAATGAAATAAAACTCTAAATGAAGAAAACGTGCAAAAACATGTCATGATGTAGGGAGGGGCATTTTTTGATTGACGCCCTATTTTTTGGGGATGTATGTGCCTCTTGGATACTCAATCATGTAGAGAGAGAAGGGAAGATCCCTGATCCATACAGAGAGGGCAAGATTTTGATGGTAACCACGTGCAATGATGAAGGGAATGAAATTCTGATTTTTTATATTTCTCTCTCCTCCCTCTCTCTCTTGCATAGAGGCAATTCATGTGCAAGAAATCAAGAAGAAGAGGGGCTGAAGGATGCTTGTCCGGTTGTGATCGGATTGCTTCAAGATGAAGAGGAGGCTGAGGAAAGAGTTTTTGCACTGAAGAATGGTTGCTGGTCGGTCCGTGGGCTGCTCAAAATAATTATTAAAACCTGCAACACGCAAGACATGCGGTATACTCAAATTTTATGAAGAAATTTGCTTGTTTTTGTTATTTCATGGCCCAAATGTTATTTATATGCAATGAATTTTTGTTTGAACCTTGTTTGCATCATGTTTGAGAGCTGTAACTACAGAAATACAGAACCCGTGATGATTTAGAGTCACTATTAATTCTTTAAAACCCGCAAAATGTCATTTTTAATGGAAATTAGTGGTTTTTTTTATTTTGAGTTGGGAAAAAGGAGTGAAAAAGGGATAAAATTAGAGAAAATGTTAAGTTTCAGTCAAAGTAATAAGCCAATACAAAAAAAATCAGAAAATACCTATTTTCTATGAATAATAAATAGAAAAAAATAGTAAAAAAATAAAAAAATGGGATTTTTGCGCTCAAGAAATATGGAAAAATAAGATTTATGTGGGTGAATGTTTGGCAAGGTTAAAGCATGAGGTTAAGCCTCAGTTTGGCCTCGTCCTTTGTGTTATAGTACGTGTTTATTACTTTTTACATACAAAAATGATACAAAACAACCATTTACACCTATGCACCGCAGCAACACCTAAAAGATGAGGGGGGGATGAAGTTTGTGCGACAATCTAATTGTTGAAAAGATACAAATTTTGATTTCTTTCTTTGTGCATAGCATTTAGGGATTGTTCTATAATTAAATATAGGTGACTAGTAGCATGGAAGTTTCGGTGCTAGTCCCTAAAGCAGCGCAGCATGTAACGCTTAGTTAAAATTCATGAAAGGGTTGTTTTCCACACCCCACATGGCTGGTTTTTTTTTTACATAAAATGATTGTGCACAATTGTCATACACCTTGCATCAAGTATGCCACACGGTATCTCCTGGAATGCATTGCAATTGATTGATAAACTTTGACCAACGTTGAGAGGACAGGAAACCCAAGCTGTAGGTTAGACGGGCGCTTTCGTTGGGGAAAGTTTGGTGAGGCAAATCAAAATCTCCTGGAATGCTGAATTAGGAAAGAGTGGAGTTTGTGCGAATGTTATATGTGTTAGCGACGCATCTTAGGGCTAATCCTTGAGGTGTAGGAGAGTCGCAGTGGAGCCGCGGCAATCAGCCGAGAGGTGCTTCTCTATGTGTGTATTACGAGGCATTATGCCTATGATCTCCCTCTAAGGAGAAGGGAAAGTGAACGTTGGACTACATAGTGGATACAAAAGCAAAATCGTCATAAGCATTTAGTGCAAAGTGAGTTTTAGACGCTCTTGGCCCACGAGGCTGTGTGGTGGGGTTGTCTGTTGTATGCATGAGGTCCGGCTAGTGCCATAGCCTGTGCCGCCCATTTTAGGTCCCATCAACATCTTATCTTCCCTAGAGGGTTCTATTGGCTTTGAAAATATATTTGGTCTCCTTTCTATCCTTGAGGATCCTTCGCCTACTCCACTCTCCTTGCGTCTATGACATCCTTGATTAGTGGATGGAGACACATGCACTGTGGGTAGAGGAGTTTGTGTGATAGAAGGACATACCACAGTTGATAACATTAAAACATAGTAAAATCGATGTCGCAAGTTGAATTGAAGCTACGATTAGAGATGATCACGAATTGAGGAATTAGAATAAAAACAAAAAGAATGATTGGTATGGGGTCCTCTACACGTGTCTTCTTGACAAACTTGCATGTATGAAACAAAATTATTAATGCAATGTTGGATGCAAAATATACATTGGAAGAAAACAAGGAGTGAAAGGATAGGATGAAACTTCCATAAGGGTCTAATTGTACTTGAATTTTGTTGGTAGCGAGAAGTGTGATTTTGAAACAGTGGCATCATCACAATTTGGTTTTAGTATGTTGAAATATATTTTATAATTGGTCTGGGGGATAGTGCTATTGCAATATCATAGAATGCATAGTTGATGCTTAAAGGTTAAGAAGAAACATGGACTATTTGCCTAATGGTCACATTATGTGGATACAAAATAAAAGACAAAACCATTCGGATTTGTTGAATGCAAAGAGGTGATTGAACCCTCAAAGGTAGTACATGATTAGAGGGGATTGAACCCTCTCATTGTGTCCAAATAAGAGTTATGCTTGTAATTCGTAAAACATTCTCATTCCTCGAGGATTGGTTCAAGTGTTTTGAGAAACAATCACCTCCATCAAAGATCATTAGCGAACAATAATTGTGTGCATTATTTGTAGAAGAGACACTTTCTCATTCCTCAAGGATTGGTTCAAATGTTTTGAGAAACAATCACCTCCATCAAAGATCATTAGCAAACAATAATTGTGTGCATTATTTGTAGAAGAGACACTTTATTAGATATTTAAATGTCCCTTAGTATTATTAGAAGTATGTTTTTGCTCTTGCATGCAAGCATTGTTACTGCTTATAAGTGGCTCATGGCATTGTTCTTGCTTGCTTATGAAAGGTGTTATTGTTGCTTATAGAAGGCTTTATGGTCGCCTACAAGCACCACTACTGTTTATAGGCGGCTCATGGTGGTGATGTTGTTGCTTGCTTATGAAAGGTGTTGCTACTACTTTGGGGATTGCCCATGTGTTACTATTGCCTTCTTATGGAAGGTGTTGCTGCTGCTTGTTGGTGCCATTGCTATTTATAGGCTAGGGTGGAGAGAAGATGGACCGACAAAAAATCATCAATATGTTGTTGTTGCAAAAATTATCATTGTTGTTCCCTTTGCTTCATGTCACCATGAAAGGAAAACAAATCTTAAAATGCCTTTTTACGCCCTTGTTGCACATACTTGGATTTCTCTTGTTGTTATAAAACTAGATCACTTGTATACCAATTTTGGATGAGTGAAATAACACAAAAGTAACTTTGTCCACCAATCAAAAGTGCTTAATTATTACCATCATAATAGGGTAAGGGAGTCATAGGATTGATACCCTTGCTTTATTGGCTTCCTGACTCTAAAAGGTGCCATTTCAAATGTGTGAAGATGTCATAGCATGCTCCGTGGAATGTCCATGGGACAACAACCTTGGAATTATGGGTTCCTCTAAGGCTGGGTTCCTCTAAGGCTAGGTTCCTCTAAAGCTGGATTTAGACAGAGGTGGTAGCAATGCAAACCATGACCAGTATTCTACCACCTTTATGTGAATGGTGAAGCTAGAAACATAGTGAGCCACAAGAAGGTAAATAGACTTTTTTTCTTAGTGCTCGTGCTCTTCCGAGGGGGGGTTGGTAGAAAGAGGGTGGGTGTGGCGGAAAGAGGAGAGAAATCTCAACCATTTGGGATATGCCACATCAAAAGCATGCCCTTTTGATATATCTCTATCATCACTCGTCTCAACCCAGTCTAAGGTTTATCACAAAACGTCACATTCAAAATGCCATCATGTGAAGCCCTTCTAACCCCATTGGCTCATTGACTCCTTTTAAGAAGTTGAGAGAGAAGAGAGAGAATATTGAAGGCCTTGGAAAGGTTCACAACTCCGCTGCCGAGGGGAGATTTTATAATTGTGGCCACTACTCCCAGTGGGCTATGGCTATGAAGGTGGCAGCTGTCGGATATGGCGGCGCGCCAACCATTCATCATCGCTGCGGTTTGTTTCGCTTAGAGCTGTTTTGTCGTGCGTATTCCTCCAGGCCGGCCTCATCCCCGGATTCTTCTTCTTCTTCGACGATGGAGAGCAATATCGTGCCTGCTGTCATTGTAGGCTCTGGACGCATAGGTTCAGCCCTTCAGAAGATGGGCGGAGCTAAGGACCTCGTCGTTCGACGCGGTGAGAAAGTGCCGGCCAACAGCTCAGGGCCAGTCTTCGTCTGCACTCGAAACGATGTTCTTGACAATGTACTTGAAGTCACTCCTCGAGAGCGATGGAAGGGTACGCTGCTTGCTTTCAGCCGAGTGCCATCTCTGTGCGGGGACATGCGTGCGCATCCCTAAACCAGCTGCTGGAGGGATGAGTTCTAATGGTTATTCTTTCCAACAGATTTGGTTTTTTTCCAGAACGGTATGCTAGAGCCTTGGCTTGAGGCCAAAGGGATTCCCGATGCGACACAAGTATTAGTATATTTTGCTGTAGCAAAGCTCGGAGACATGCCTGTAGATGGTAAAACAGATACAAATCCAGATGGTCTGACAGCTGCCTGTGGCAAGTGGGCATCTGCAGTGGCAACTCGTCTGCACTCTGCAAGCCTGTCATGCAAGGTAGATTGAAACAGTTTTCACGATTTGAATATTATAAACTTGAGAGTGCTTCTAAGGTAAATTTTTCACACACGTTAGGAATACATTCTGAACGGATTCATAATTATTGGTTCCATGTGGGATTTTCAGTTCTTTTTCTAGTAGAACATGAAGACCCGTGGTTCTAATCAATAACTCAAGTGTAGGTAAGGACCTATAGACAATGGCTTAGGTTGTTCAGCTGGAAGACACGACTTGTGGAGATTTATGTGTTTCATCAGGTGTACAAATTGTAACTTGCTGAACCTAAATTGGGTCTGGCCAGCCTAGCAATATCAAAAAACTTGGAAAAGCTCACTTAAAACAAAAATGATCGTGCAAAAAGTTTTTTAATCACCTTACCAGGGATGAGTACAATTCTGAGACACAATAGTATCTCTACTTCCTGGAACAGCATTACAAAGAATTGGGCTAAGCAATGGGAGAGAGCAAAACAATGTTGGACCAATTTGTCATAAATATGGAATGGAGTGGCTGTACCTCTTGTATGTGTGCAGATTAAAGGCTATCGCCATATAATTTTAGATCTTCATTGGTGTGGAATATGTTAGGTTAGGATTCAACAGCTCGCACAGACTCACATATACTCATAATGAACAAATGAACATCAAGAGAGAAGAGACTTGCTAGAAGGTCACATCCACTATGTGAGAATGATAATGAAAGTACAATCCCTAAGGTACTAAAGTACCATACCCATTGATGTGCGTTCATATTGGAAAAAACCCCTTCTCCAACTAGAAGGTAAAAAGTTTCAAAAAATAAGAGGTATGCTTTATTACCATGTCAAAATAAGTGACAGTGTAGAGAGATAGTAGGGTTTGCAAGGAGTAACACAGAGTGTGTACGACAAACACTGAGAGAGAAGAGAAACTCAAAAACATAAGAACACGGTGATGATGCATTGAATCATGCTATGAGAAGAAAAGCTGATACAACACAGCTGAAGCGCAAAAGATAGTTGCATTGTCCTGTCTGAATCAAGGGGCAATACTTGTGGGAAATTTGCATACTGAAGGGAGCGAAATGCAATTCTTTGGGTAGTGGGCTATTGAAGTAATCACTAGAAGGTGAAGGATGTCTTTTGAGGGAGTGGAATGCAGTCCTCTAATGTTGTCGGAGATGTGGAAGATGATCACCAATTGTCAAGGGAGCGAACCGCAATCCTCTGATGCCAGGGAGTGACTTGAGTAGCAAAACACAAATCCCAGAGTGTTGGAGCTATCAAATGCAGAGAGAGCAGCCCCGATGTTGATGCCAGGTGGATAATGATGACACTAGATGATGGAAGATGAGCCGGGTTGCAAAAACCTAGGTCCCAGCAGCCTCTGTGATAGACGAGTGACACCAAGTGATGGAGGAGGAGCCATGTTGCAAAAACGCAGGTCCCAGCAATCCCTATGATAGACGAGTGATGAAATCACTAATGCTCGATGATGGAGACTGTGGCCAGAGGCTAGGATATTGATGACAACCTGGAGATGATGATGTCAGGCAAGGAGAAGATCTCCACACTGAAAATCGCAGGTGAAGGTGGAGCCTGATGAAAAAGGGTGCTACGCCAACCAAATGATGGTGACGCTAGGTGGAAGATGCTCCAAGTGCGAGGCCTGATACTCGAATAGGGTGTTTGAAGTAGAAGAGGAAGGGCGAGGGCAGCTAGGAGCCACGAACTGCAATGTCCTCTTGAAGGGGTGTGAGGGCAGTGGAAGGGGTTGGGGAGGGAAGGGAAGTGGTGGTGACTAAAGAAGGTGTTGAAGAATGACTGAAGAGAGACTGGTGGGATGGTAGAAGTGAAGAATGAATGAAGTGATTGCCTATTTATAGGCATAAGCTATCTAGGGTATCACTGAAAAAGTTGCCAAAATGTGGAGACTAGCCCTTTTTGGGGTTTTCAGTGCAAAACCCTAAAATGAAGTGTTTAAACTGAAGAAGTGGTATCTCAACAAAAAGTACTATGTGGATAAGGGAGCGCTTACAACATAACTACGAAGGAATAGGAGGGTGAGTGTAACAAGCTCCCCTCGAGCGAATGATGTGAATGAATACTGGGAATCAACGAATCATTCCCTATACGGTAGTACACCTAAAGCCTTGCAAAAGGTTTCAAACTTCTCTCTATCAACTTCGTAGCCAAATGTGGCCACTAGAGATTGCTTCTTGCTCAGCCAAGAAGTACATGAATCACTAAGCATGAATCGATTACCACTAGTGGACACCCATTATTGTATGGTATCATGTCCAATGGATGAAACAATGAAAAAATTTGCCTTTATAGGGAGTTCACTTATATGCCTATTGACACTTGTTGGGTTGTTTGCATGAGTAGTTGAGATAGTTTGGTGACTAGACATGGAGATTTAACTTGATAAGTTTATGTGGTTCATGCTGAAGTTTAGATATTTGTAGGACACTGTACATGAGAAGGAAGAGATTTTTACATAGACTTTAATGTATGCTTTTGGGGAGCAGTAGAGAGAGCTTTTTATGTTGAAACTAATGGGTTGTCCAGAAGGAGAATTCAGCATTGAACATGGCGCAAAAAATAGGGATTTGTCTTAAAGAATTTGTGGAGGGAAAGGAAGAGTCTTATGCTTTTACTAAGGGCTTTCAACTAGCTTATAACAGGGGTAACACTTAAGAAGAGCAGGGTTGGAAGGAAGTGTGCTCTTTGATGTGTTTTTCGTGGAGCTGAAATACAAGAGCTCACTGGTGTAATATAGGGCATATAGGCTCTATATTGTAGTCCATAGCTTTTACAGTCAAAGCTCTCTTGATCCAAGTGCCTTCTCTTACCTGTAGCTATTCAGCTGAGATATAGTATGGATAGATTTGAAGATTTCTTAATTTATTGCTATAGGTCTTGAAGTGTCTTCTAAATGCTCCGGCACAAAGCTTTTGGATTTATGCGGGCTGCTTTGTCTTGAACAAAATCTATGCGTACACGGGTTTTGTTCTTGGAAAATGGGTCCATGTCTTGATTTTGGAATATATGTACAGGAATTGGATTGATGCATACATGGTATTTCTAAGCTATTATCTTAGCTATTGTCTCAGTGAAATTATCTTGAGCTATCATCTCAAACTTGTCTGAATTGGATTCATGTATGCTATATAAGATCCGAATCAAAGACTTTCCTATAACTAGGTTTTCGATATTTCTTGTGTCTCTATTGCAAAATATATCCTTTCTTTCAGAGATTTCTTATCTCTCTTCTTTGTGAGGCCTCTAATTGAATCCCTATAATTAAGGCTTTTCAGTGTGTCACTAATCCCTCCCCCCCCTCGGTGACATTTGGTGAACTTGACATGAAAGGCCATTTGAAGATTTCACGATGGGTGATGCTACAAGATTTTCTACAGGATCTTCTGATTAAGTGAGAATTATTGCAGAGCTTTAATATGTATTTATAGCAATAGTAGTAGCAATTGCAGTTGTAAACATCTACAAAGCATATGTTGTCACTATAGCTTAGTAGGTTGTTGAAAGCTAGTTGAAATTGTTTGATGGTCGGAATGCTTCAGTCTATCTAAAGATATATGTAGAAAAGATCACTTTCTTTGGGATAGTTGAAATTAATTGGAGTCAAAATTTGTATAACTCACAATGCATGAATTGAAAACATGCATCATTGAGTTGTATATAAAAGATGCAGACTGGGGTGAGTTCAAGAAGGCATTAGGAGAAGAATTTTTCATTGAGGACACAGGTTTGGTTACTGGCAAAACTTTCACAGAGTGTGTTATTAAGCCTAATAAAGGTCTTGTAGCCATGGAGTTATTGCACGAGTTTGAGCACAGGTATGTTCAGTTGGATACTGTTGAGCAGCAGGCTCTAGAGACTCAAAAGATAGAGTTGTCTTCGCAGGCTGCAGATCTTGCCTTGCAAGTGAGCTTGGAAGAGCTCTTGGGAGATGAAATGATAGGATTGGGTTTGAAAAGAGATTGGAAAAATGTAAAAGATGTTGTCTTTGTGCTTATTAAGAGCCAAAGAAGGGCTAGATTGCATGTTGGGATTATGCCTACAATTTCTAGTAAGGTGACAGTGCCTGCTGTGAAATAGCTTGTGTTTGTGATTGCACCTTCTGTTAAAGATGGTGTTATGGATGAGTCAGTGAAAGGGATATGTGAATTGTAACTTAAAGTCGCAAAGCTTGATGAAAAGGTGCGTGCTATAGTCCCTAAGGATTTTTAGGTTGTGAGGGATTTGTTCGTTGCTGTACTTGGTGTAATAGTCCTCTGCATGAGTAGAGAGATTGTGATGTGTATTGGGACGCTTTAGAAAGAAACTTGATTTTTTGGAAAGAGGGAAAAGTTCATTCGTGGAAAACAAGTTTTCCACTTGACCCAAATTTTGGGAAGAGAGGATGCAAAAATTTCTTGAGGATATGGTTGCTAGGAATGTATATACAAGAGTGGAAGCTATCACTTTTTGGTCGTAGATTGAAAAAGCTCCTAGATGTGGTATGGTTAGTAATAAAGCAAAGTTTTGGACTTATGCAATGTATACAACTGAAAAGGGTAAGATGGGCCAAATTAAGGTAAGAGCATTCGTGAGATGATGGATTGGGATGTGCTAATAGATTCATTTTCAGCTTATGCTTATCTTGCCGTGACTCAGAACATAGATGTGATTGTGGAAGAGGAAAGGAAAAGGGATGATGATAATGCATGTGCTTCTAAGAGAGCGACTCTTGGAAATCCGAATCAGCCTAGGGCTTCTGCTAGGCCTACTCGAGAGCATGTGATAAAAGATGCATCTCAAGAGAAAAAGCAAGATGGAAAGAAAAGGGTAAAATAGCCAAGGTATAAATTGCAGTTGGATATTGAGATTGTAACTGATTTGAAGAAAGTACTTGAAGAGCTCATCTTAAACAAGAGGGTTCAATTTACTCTTGAAGATGCGCTTGCAATTGTGAAAAGAGAATTTCATGAAGAAATTATAGATGTTACTCTTGAAGAAACGCTTGCAATTGTGGAAGAGAATTTCTTGAAGAATTGGGGAGCTTGAGACTGCATGTATTGCATTTATTGACCATTGGTTGGAGATCAATGTAATGGCTAGAAGTCTGTATGAAAATGACGGATGGCCGGTTGATGTTGATCATGGATGGAGGATGCAGACAGCAAACAACTCTCTAGGGGATCTTTATGGAGCTTGCCCGAATGTGAGGATTGGTGATGTGCACGATGATCAACATTTCTTTGTATAGGACAATTATACTTAGCTGATTATTTTGGGATAGCTATATATCATTGCTGTCCACATGGAATTAAACTTGTTAGATGATGGGTTAGCTTATGCATGAGTTAGAAGTAGAGATGGGAAAAGAGTTGTCTAGTTCTTGACTGTATGTGTGAATCATGCGAGAAATAGAAACATACTAAGGGATTATCTGCTGCCACTAAACGTGAAAGAGTTTAGGGAACTGGGTTTTCAGTGTGAGCGCTATTGTAAGGCGGGACTACAATGGTGTTGTGTCTAGAAAGCTCTCACTCCTCTTGTGAGCACAAATGCTTTTTTGGTAGGGTTTATTGAATTTATAGTAGCAAGTTCTATATATTTTCAAAGAATTGAGTCTATGTGCAGGGCTGAAAGACCACACACACACACACACACACATACACACACACATACATATAGGGCTGAAAAACATACGAAAAAGCATGGACTATTGGCAAAAGATGAGAGCATCTCTTGCATGTTTGAGGGACTAATTTTTGTGGACACAGTACAGTGACTGAAATTTCAGGAATGCTGAAATCTGAAAATATGGCTGAAAACAACATGATATAGGTTTGGTCATTGGATATGTTTCAGTGATAGAGGAGTTCGTTAAGTATGGATTATGGTTGAATAAAAGGGCTGAATTTGTGGTAGAGACAAAGTACAAAACTGTGGACAAGAAAGTTAAATCGGTTGTAATGCCGTTGTCACGAGACAGTGAAGAAATGTATTATTTGATGTCTAGACAGCCAAGCTTAAGGGATCCAAAGGGAATTAGTCACAAATTTACTGTGGAATTGCTTAAAGAGTTGAAGATTGGTTGTAATGAATTTCTCTTGCTTGCAAAGAGGAAATGCTTTGAGGAGATGATATCTAGGCATGGTAAAGCTTTTGCATTTCAGCCATATAAAATAGACTTTGTGAATCTAGGTGTTGTGGCTCCTTTGGTTATTTTTACTATCTCGCATAGACCGTGGAACTTGCGACTGATACCTATGCCGAAAGCTTACTTGCCTAAGCTCATGGGTTTACTAAACGAGAATATTAAAATGAATATTTTGGAGCCATTATTAGCCCCTTATTTGAACAGATGGTTCATGGTACCAAAGAAAAACGAAACTTTGAGATTTATTCAGGATATGTAGCTATTTAACAAGGTGACCATCAGGAATGTTGGTGCAAGTCCTGTGGTTGATGAATTTGCAGAAGCATTTGTTGGTGGAGGAATCTATTCCTTGGAGGACTTGTATTTAGGTTGTGATCGATTTTGGTTGCAATAGAGAGTAGGGATGTTGCCAATATTAAGATGCCCTTGGTTTTGGTGCATATGTGTATTCTTCCTCAAGGAGCAACAAATTCAATGGCACATATGATGAATGCAATGAATAAGGTGTTGAGAGATTATATTTCTCATTTGACTATGCCATTCTTGGATGATCCATCTATTAAAGGGTGTGCAAGGGAAGAGAAAGATGATGAGCCGAATAATCAAGGTTGCAAGAAATTTGTTTGTCACATTGTCGACTGTGAGAAGATTTTGGCTAGACTATGAGAAAATTTATTGCTAGTCACATTGCTGGAGAGAAGATTTTGGCTAGACTAGAAGAGGTTCATCTTACTCTTTTTGGTTAAAAGTTTGACTTTGGAGTAGATGAAGTGTTGACAGTTGGTCAGATGTGTGGGTCTTATGGCAGAAGGCCATCTCTTATGAAGGTTGATGCAATTGACAGGATGTAGGAAACTTGTTCTTCTATTTTAGAGGTAAGGAGATTTTTAGGGGCATGTGTATTCTATCTCATTTGGATACTGCATTTTGCACATTATTGATGACCTTTATGAGTTATTGCGTACGGGGCAGAAATTCCAATGGGAAAGAAAACACACAAGGGCCATGAGAAAATTGAAGAATTTGTTGAAGCCTACGCCTACTTAAAGAAAGGTGAACTACTCAAATGGGAGACCCATTGTCATTGTAGTGGATACTAGCCCTATCGGCATTGGTCAAAATGATGATGAGGGAAACATATATGTAGTCAGGTTTGGAGCAAAGGTTTTAAATGAGAGACAGAGGATATATCCACAGGTTAAGAGGGAATTAAGGCATGTTACAATCCTTAAATGTGATAGTATTTTAGTGGTGCACCTGTGATAGTTGAGATGGATTGTTTGCCTTTGCTTGGGATGATTGCAAGTTGTGCTACTCTAGATATTGCCATGTTGAGATGCATCGCCTATATCAAGTCTCTAAATCTTGAGTTTCAGCACATTGCAGGGAAAAACAATCGGGTGGCTGATATGTTATCCAAGGCACAGCTTGAAGACGAGGATGAGATGATGGATGATGATGATGAGGGTGAATTCATAGCAGAAAGTATATGTACAGCTGCTGTAGATGCATGTACAACACTCATACATGCAAGATCAATGATGAATACAGTAGGTACAATAGAAGGATTGATGGATACAACAGTTGTAATAGTGAGCATAGCAGCAAGAAAAGTGTGTACAGTGATAGAAAAAGCATGGACAGCAGAGGAAAGACATTATTGATGTTATATTTGAGCATTGGAAATGTTTTTGGTATATGAGGGAGAATGGCGGAAAATTGGGTAGTACTTGAGTACATTAACAAGGAAAGATGGATGGTCAGATGAAGAGTTCAAGAGAATCAAGAGAAAAAAGCATATGGCCATTTTCTGAAGGATGGCTTTTCTTGGAAGCACCCAAAGAGAAAGAAAAGGTCTCCATTGTGAGTGATCTGCAATAGGGCTATTCAATTGCAAATTATGCCAGAATTCCATGAGTCTTTGGGCTGGTCATAGAGGTGTATGGGCTACTTTTAAAAAGATAAAGGAGAAGTATTGGTGGAAGGCTGCCACAGTGATGTGATTTTTTGAGATGCTCTAATCTTGCCGATAACATTTGATTAAGTTACTAATGAAATGTGCAAGGTTGTTTAACACATGTGATGCACATGGCAGTTATTTCATGGTAACAGTCCAAGGACCTCGGGAATGTGGGGGGTGTCAAAAGAAAAAGCTGTGATAGGTTATGCTAGTTGGGCTTTGGTGGTCAGTTGGTGCCAGTCTGGACCTTGGGATAGTTGTTTGGACACTAGGGACTAAGCATTAATTAATTGATGAATGCCGGTCTAAGGGTCAACAAAGATTGGGGACCACTCTAGGTTGCAAATGGCACAACCAATTTAATTATGGATAGGCACATTTAATTTTGGGCCTTGTCAGAAGGGTTGAAATTAATTTTTGAAATTATTTAATTGTGAAGATTAATTTTATGGTTGCATAATGCTGAAAGTTGGGTTTAGAAGGCTGCCACTTGGCAAAAATGCCCATGCGAATTAAGAAAACGTTTTTGGGTCTGGTTTCAACCATTCAGATTAGTTTTTAGCTGGAGGAGGGGAAACAAAGGCTATTGGTCCATTTTCTAAGTAGGAAACAATAGATTACTGAAGATGACAGCCATTTGGAGCCACCAATAGGCCATTTAGGGACTAGAGACATCATTAGCTGGTTGGCAATACCATGTTGGTGCTCCTAGGCTGCAGGTGATTGCATTTCTTGTTGGTTGGAGCAAGTTGTAGGTCTCTCTGTGAAGAATTTGTGAACTCTCTCTCTCTTTCTCTCTCTCTCTACAACATTCTCTCACCTTCTCCAGCCCATTCTTAGAAGATCTCAGCTTATCTTAGCCATTTGGAGCAAATCTCAGCTAGATTTGGTGGACAATAGGAGGATTTCTGTTGTAACCCCTGAATTTTTGCAGAGATTAGGGTTTAGTATCCACCTCGGGACCCTACCAGTAGTAGAAGGGATCGTGTTGTGGGAGCACTAGACTGTGCTCGAGAGACTAGACTAGATGCAAGATTTGTTACAAGAATTCTGATAACAGGATAATCCTATGTAGGGACATAGGGTACAATGATAACTTAACAAGATACGGAAAATCCCACAACCTGGGACCGTAGGTATAGACAACAAGGCTTGATAGGATATGAAGGATTCCACAACCCGGGACTATAGGTATGGATATAAGATATCCGAATTTCAAAATTTCTCTCGATGGGGATAAACAAGATACAAGACAGAACTAGACAAGATCTCATACTACGAGATTACAAGGTGACAAGACAACAGGATTATAATGGAAGACAAGACAAGACTAGATACCATGACTAGACAAAAACTAGAATTGGAACTCGAAGTTACTTATTTGGAGGTCGACCTTTTGAGCTTCCAAGACTATCATCAGCAAGATTGAGGAGCGCTATGGCAAGCCTCTCCTTTTATAGGTGTTGGAGGGCTGCTAAAGATTTAGAATGCTCCATGATGACATCATTGATCCAAGGTGCAAGCTCGATTTTTATGCTCCAAGCTCCGTGCTCCATTGTCGTGCACGAGAGAAGAGAAGAGAAGAAGAAAAGAGGAGAAGATGGAGAGTTTCTCCACCACGGTCCCTCATCCTCATACACTCACTTTCTCACTCCTTCACACTCCCTCTCTCAAGCATAAGCTTAAGCAAGGAAGCAACAAGAAGAAGAAGAGGAGAGCTAGTTTTGGCCACTCAGAAAAATGAGCTTCTTCATTTACTTTTTTCCTTTTATACAAGCTCTAATTGCTGTTGGGCACCCATCCCTTTTTTTCATGACCGACCATTTTAGCCTAGGTTCTCTTTTCCTATTGCCTTTCTATTTACATTGTTCCTTTACCCATACCTGTTTATATTTACAAATTACATAGGAGGGAGCGTGGCGCTCTTTTACAAAGATTTAGAGTGCACCTTTATATTTAAAATGCGCATTTCCTCTTTTGCACTTACCTTGAACTTTTAAGGTTGTCCTTGCGCTTAACATTTTTTTCTCTTATTTCTTCGGTCAGGTCACCTTTTTTTGCTTTTTCATGCGTCTTTTTAATTTTCTTTTTGCTTTCTTTGTATTGGGATTAACATTACCCCCTCCTAGCCGAGTGCCAGTCCCATGGCACATGCGAGCACTTGTTGATGAGGACTTGGGTGGTTAAGTGGTTGGCATGTGGGTCAATGATGGGGCTTTGTGGAGATTAGACGGGGAGAAGAAGCATCATGTGTAACTAGCCTTCCTCCTTGGATAGGGTGGTAAATCCGTGATTACAACTTAATTACAGCAGCAAACAATTTAATTACAACAGTAAACAATTAATGCAAATTTGAAAATATAAATTTACCTACTGATCTTAGACAATGCACAAGTCTTGGAGCTTCCAATTTCTGACATTGCTTCTCAAGGCTGCTGTTAAACCTTAATTTCTGCTGTAACTTAGGGTTTACAGCAGAGAAATTTGCAATTTCTCAGTCTTCAAGTGTATAAATGCTGAGATATTCGGAGCAAGGTTGTGAAATGGCTGGGAGATGAGAGAGAAAGCTGTAGAGAGAGAAAATTCAGAGTTTTGTCACAAAGAATGATTGAAAATCAGTCACATGCAGATGCTACCCTGCCACAACAGCATGTAGATACAAAGAACTGAAGAAAATCAGTCATTTACTGTTGCTGCCCTGTCTCAACAGCTTATAGATGCTATCACTTGCTCTTGATTGGTATTCTCCAGTCCTTGGATGCGTCAGAAGGTCTTCTAATGGCTGCAAATCAGACCAATAGCATCTCCTCCCTCTCTCTTGCAGGCTGAATACATTAAAATGCCTCTCTAGCCTCTAAAGACGTTTTTCAGACTTGCATGGGCATTTTTGACAAGTGGCAGCCTTCCCAAATGGCTTTTTCAGCATTATCCGTAATTAAATATTAATTTTCAGTCTTTAAATACTGAAAATTAATCTAATAATTATTTTGATGCCTTGAAAAATAATCAGATTGACCAATAATTAAATTGGCTTGGCAACTTCCATTCCCGAGTGTCTCTGCACCATCTTTGACCATCAGATTGGCGTTAGGTACCGTTAAACGCCACTTCTTTAGTATCACAAACTAACACTTATGGTCAAATAAATGACCTAGCCCAACAATTGGCACCAGATACCACTAAGTACTTGTGCAGCATAACTTATAGCAACTTTTTCCTTTGACATCCCGTGATTTCCTGGAGTCCCAGGCTCGTAAATTTACTTTAACCCCAGTTGCATCTCATATGTACAATATTTACTTAATCATGTGATTAAAAATTAATCCACATATTAAGTGAGGTTTCAAAAATACATGTCCTCATGACATTACGAAATGGATGTGAGATCATGGTTGTCACGTCCGATGATGTTCGATTAGTACAATCCGATGCTAGTATGGTACCAATCGAACTAATAAATCTTGGATATGCGTCCGATGAAAGAAAAAATACATATAATTTTAAGTCTGTGCTTAATGTTTGGACTCACAAGTTAAAACATAAACTTAGAGATTCAAGTCAAAAGTGCAAAAGAGAGTTGAAACAAGACTCGAGATTGTACTATGTAGCATGAATAATGAAACCAACAATTTTATTATGAGCCAGATAGGCAATCTCATACAAAAAGTGTACAAAAATGGATTGAGATAAAAGCCATCATCCATGGTTCAATCCGAATCAAGATATATGATTACTCTAGGTGCTCATATCACTCTTGGCATCAAAGGTGGAAGCATCCTCGCCATTGCTTAAGGAGCTATCACCCTCCTCAACAAAATCACCCTCACTAATGACATTTCCCTCGTAATCATACTCGGGCTCTCTAAGCTCTAGGTGAGAGGCAGTGATAGGTATGTCCTCCTGGGCCAAACTAGGAGTACTTCTCGAGCCACTCCCATGCTTCGTGTAGTATCTAAGATGCGAGAGACTCATTGGTCTATCTCCTCGAGCTCTAAGTAAAGCTCCCTAAAGATTTACTTCTCCTCCAAGTCTCTCTCGCGAGTCACACTTGTAAGTGTACCAGCGGAGAGCTTGAGCGAATCCACATTTATCTATACATTTAAAGAATGAAGAACTTAGATTAAACAAATGAAACTTTTTTAAATATATTTCATAATATATGAATAAATTTATGAACTAAAAAGTATAAAAATTAGGTGTACAATACCTGCCTTGCCATAGATATCTCATGCATATTGCGTAGCATGCGTAAATTGGAGCGACAATAAATTAGTTGCTCCAATTGTCGTGTGCTAAGCTTGTTACAAATTTTGGTATGCACGAGGGAATAGGCTAACCAATTCCTCTCACATGCACCTGACGAACAATCCTAAACTATGTGAAGAAAAAGTAAGTTTAACTAGAATTAAATAAAAAATGGAAGAGATTTTCAAACATGTGCAAGAATGCGTAAGGCCACTCTTTGGAGGTGAGGCAATTGATAGCCAAATGACTCCTACCAAAAAAGGGGCTTCACCAACGATTCCCGCTTCCAACAAATGATAGATGTGAAAGTGGTGCCCCTTTGATCACTATAATTAATGAGCTCTTGGAGGAAGGCACCATGGTGCTCTTTCGCCAAAGCCTTTGGAAAAAAGGCATCATGATCGGCAAGGACATTGGCATCCATGAAGAGAGAGGGTTTTTCGAAGGCAGGATGTAAGAGTGTCGGAAACCCATGTATGGGTCGCTTCATCGACTCCTCTCTTTTCTTTATTAAAAAGAGAATGTCATCTCTTTTAGGGGTGGTATTCAAAATATCACTACAGTAGGTATAAGATGATAGAGATTTAGAGGGAGATTTAGAGATGAAACTTGAAAAGAAAGTGTGAGATAATATGAAATATAGATTCTAAAACTAAAAAAAAATATGAATCATTAAAAGAAATAAAAATAAAAACAATACCATGAAAAAGAGGCTTCCCTATCCAAGATGGTCGATGATTGTATCTCCTTCATTGCATCCACCATAAGATGATAGAGGAGGCCAATAGTAGCCCCCTCCATGTCCGTCATGCGAAGCACCTTGTAAATGGGAGTGACGACAATGATAATGTCCCTCATATCCATCCAAAATTCCTCCTTTAAGCAAAGCCTTTGAACGGCCTTTGCTTCCACTTGGCTTGATGTGGACTCCCCTTCAAGCCATTCCTTAAACTCATCTGACACAACCGTTTTTTGTAGCTTGTTGTGAACGTCATAGAGACACTCGAGGAGAAGCCACATGGCTGCAAACCGAGTCTTTGAGGGCTTCTTCAACTCCAAGTCTAAGTATGAGTGATATATCGTAAGAACTTGGACCTTAGAGTTGACAAAGCCAACGATTGTGCATGCATCGTTGACAATCCTTGCCACCTATTCCAACTTGCCTATATCTTCCATAAGAAAATCTAGACAATGTGTAGCACATGGTGTCCATACTATGGACGGAAACTCGCCCTCAAGTTTCCGCCCTGTAGATGCACAATTCGAGGCATTGTCTGTGACAACTTGTACCACATCTTGCGGCCCAACCTACAAGATTATATACGATGAAATTAGAATAAATTTGGGAGGTTAAAAGAAGAGATTACAAAATAATGGATTTAGAAGCATTACCTCAATGATGGCTTGCCGTATGTGCCGATACATGAACGAGCCCGTGGTTCTCCTTTCCCTTGTGCCCGCATCCACCGCTCGTAGGAAGTATGTACCAAGTGGGCAAGAGACGAGGATGTTGATGATCCCCCTTTTTTTTCGGTCATTCCATCCATCGGATAGGATAGAGCATCCGTACTTCGCCCAACCGGCACGCACTGGCTCAAGGGACTTATCAATTCTCTCTCTCTCTCTCTCCTCATCGAGTTTCTTGGTATGCATGTCATTGTATGTGACACCATAGCATCCCTCGCATGGACCAACGACGGCAATGGCTTTTACCATCCGCTTCCATCGATCCACTTTGAGAATATGGAAAGAGAGATTGCACTCAATTATGGTGCGTGCAATCTCTATTTCCGCTTGCCTTTGCCTCTCCTTGAGAAAGGAGAGAGGACTGGAAACTTACTCCTTTGCTTGGGCAAGGGTGGCTTGTCTCTTGGGTATAGGTGCACCACTCGAATGGCTTTTTCTAGATGGGATAGAAGAGGCCCCTCCAATGGAGGAAACCGAGACAGTTGGAGAGGGATCGTCTTCCGCATCCAAGACCTCATGATCGGGAGAGATCACCTCCTCACTTGCCCTTGAAAGGCCTTTGCGTCGCTTCAATGCCAAGTATTTCTAACGACAATCTTCATAGACATCGTCGGGAATACCAGGGCATGGTGTGGCTTCCCCTCCTAATTTGCAAAGGTGGATGAGAAGGCGAGTGACAGATGAGATTTGGAGCTTTGGGCAATACTTGCATTGCTACTTGCAAGTGTTGGTTTTCTCCTTCACTCGTTCAAAGTAGGCACAATGCAAGCGAAAAGCCTCATGGAGAGGGGATGCCATTGATGATGTATAGAGAGAACCTAGAGGGTCACGGGTGGAGGGTGAGATGATTGAAGAAAGGAGTGGAAAGAGTAGAGCGCTTGAAGGAGTAGAGAGCTTGAGGGAGTAGAGAGAGGCTGTAGCTTGATGGAGGAGGTTGGAAGGGTTGAGAGGTTAAGGGAGGACTCGAGGAGAGAGCTTGAGAGAGTAGGAAGGATGGAGAACTTGAAAGGAGTAGGAGGGGTGGAGAACTTAAAAGGATGAATGAGATGGTGGGGGAGGGGAGATTTTATAGAAAGGGAGAGTGCTTTGGGGTTTAGGGTTGGCCCTTGGAGAGAGAGAGAGAGAGAGAGAGAGAGAGAGAGAGAGAGAGAGAGAGATTTTTCAAATTCTGAAATTTGAATGGTGGCCCATCATCCATGGGAAAGGTTAGTTTAAAACTTTAATCTTTAATCTTTTCTCTTGAGTCTTTGTGAGAAAGAAAGAAAAGATAGAGAGAAAGAAAAGAAAGAAAAAAACAATAGAGAAGATTCAAGAAAGAAAAGAAGAAAAGAAACGTAAGAAAGAAAGGTAAAAAAGAAAGAAGAAAAGAAAGGTAAGAAAGAAAGAAAGAAAGAAAAAGGCCTAAAAACGGTAAAAAAAGTGACCGTTTAAAACTTTATTGGCCGCAAGACCTAGGCATACGGGAGTTGGGACCGGACGAGACAGGATGGGTCGGATGGGTTCACCCTTTCGTCGGACGTGGACAACCTCGTGTGAGATTGTGGAGGCCGAGAGTAGATTGAGTGGATGGCAGGGGTCTCCGAAGTCAGTGGTTGGTCATGGATTGTCAAATGTACTTGAAAAGGAAAAGGAAGTGCACTACTTGGGGGATATGCCTACCTCACCGTGCAGTACGGGATCTCTGTGCTAGTGAAAGTAGGAGTTGGGTCAAACCTCAGGGAAGCCTGTGATATTGTCCCATAGTTTAGGACCCAGTTTGTGTACAAGGAGAGGTGCTGTGGATGTGACTTAGGGAGATAGGTCTAACTGTAGGTGAGCACAAAACTCCCTAGGTGTGTCTTGCCCTTAATGTGCCCTAAGGGTGAAGTGGGGAGACAGGGAGGGCTAGGGGGTTAGGCACGGAGCCAGCCAATCGAGGCCACTGGATTCCTCTAGGTGCGGTTTTTGTGGCACTCAGATGTTACATGAGAAGCTTTTTGTTCCTTTCTTTTTGCTTTGTGTGGGTCTTTGTTTTTTTTTTTTTTTTTGGTGAGATACATTGGGAGGGAGTACGCTAGACATCATCCCAATGCTCTTCAGTAGCTACATTTCGAGGTGACCTAAGAGATTTGCTAAGGAATGCATAGCCTTGCATGTAGCCCTTTTGGTCATTCCTTACATTGAGAGGGGTAGTAGAGAGAAAATGATGATTACATTTTGAGAACCTGCTATCACTCATATCTTTTGAAAGGTTCATGCAAAAAGCTAACAAGAGAGTGGCCCTTAACATTAGGCAAGCCATTGCACAGATGTCTATCCCTACATTGATATCAAAATAGAGAGGTGGTAGGCCCTCTTCTTGGGCTATTGGATTTTGTTTTAGTAGAATTCGCAAGAGGCGGAGGTAATTACAAGTGGTAAGGAAAACAGGGTCAGGGCATGCCGTGAACTCGTCCAAAAAGTGGGTAATGGAAAGTTGGAGGTCTTGTGCTCCAAAGGTCAGACATTCTTCAGGAGTAGTAGCATTGACATTGTAGATCAAAGGGAAGTCGTACCTACCATGCTTTCCCTGCTCAAAATCCACACCGTGGTGCCTCGGGTAAGCCGTGTAGGTGAGGTCATCCCTTTCGTATGGTAGTGTGTTGCAAAAAGCTATCCATGTCTCAAAATTGGTGTTCCAGATTCTTTGATGCCATTAGGTTGGGCTTCATAGCCTTTGACCTTTCTTGGCTCTTCTGTGACGTTATTCTCTCAGTATCTCACACGCTCTTTTCTCTATAATGTGGGATTTCTAGCCCTCTTGTCAAGCCACCGCTTCCCTAGCCTCTTCGCAACATGGATGGCTCCTTCAACCATTGGAGGGGCTAGCACTCGATTTAGGGCAGAATGGTAGAAGAATTCAAATTGAAATCGTGTGCACCCATTCTTCCACTGCTCCCAATGGTTTAATTCTAGTGCCCAATTGATAGGCAGTTGTTCCTCGGTTTGCGGCATTTGGACATTCGGCATGTCTTGTGGTCTAGCATTAAGCTTTCTCCTCGTGAAGTTAGCCAACTCTCCGCATTTCCTTTTGGCCTTAGTAATTCTTTTTGCGGTGGTAGAATCTTCTTTTTCTTGGCCTTTTGCTCCTGTTGTCGGAGGTGGGGGAGGGGTCTGTTTACCAAGCTGTGCCTCTGTGTCGGCAAGTTGCTCAAAATCGGGCCCTTTGTCCCTTGGTAGTTTTGCTTGGGCTACTGCAATTAGCTTCTCTTGGTGCTCTTGTTCTCCAATTCCGAGCTGCTCTAACTCCTCTATCGAGAGCCCCGCTCGCAACAAAATTATCTTCATTGCGTGAGGCTTGGGCTAGTGCTAGTTCTTGGGGTGTACTCTTGGAGCCCGTATTTTATGGCTCTCCTTGACACCTCCAACTTCCTCTTTAGCCCTTCCATAGGTCATCATTCGCGGCTTGAGTTACATGAAGTATTGTATTGAGGAAGGCATGTTGTTGGACCTCTAGCCGTGCCTTCATTGCGTCGGCCCTTGCTTTTGCCATGATTCTCTTGCTTTCTTCTAGGGCAAGGCGTTAGCCAGGTTCTTGACTCTTCCGAGGTTCCTCTCTTCCCATACCTTGGCCTTCTCCTCCATCTTGCCTTGACTCAGCCGCAGCTCTTGTGACAGTGTTGTCACCACCTCTTCTTGTTCTTTCCATATTGACAACATATTTTCCTTGTCGTGTTTGTGGCGATTCAGCTCTTCTTTTAGCCGTTCCTACTCTTGGAGGGTTTGTTCTCCACTTCTAGTAGCTTTTTTGTTAGCTCCGTGTCCTTCTAGGCCCTACTCTCTTCTAGTTCCTTTAGTATTCGTTCCTTTTGCCTCCTCTCCTTTTGGAACTTTGTATGGGCTTTTGTCTTTACCCTCTTCAGCTTCTTGGTGAGCTCCTCTTCTAGGATTTTTAATTGTTCGAATTGCTCCTCCATATCCTTTTGCCTTTGTATGAGGCTTGAGAAGTCTATTTCTAGCCCCGTTTTTCCCTATCTTTTCCGCTTGCAGCTCTTTTGCACTTTTTTCTTCCTTCTCCGCCTTCATTTTCTTACTTGCTTCTAATTCCTTTGTTAGGCCGTTTACTTGCTTCTAATAGATGGTTATCTGCTTTGTCTTCTCTAGTTGGTAGGCACCGAACGCGTCCTTTTCCACCTCCAATTCTACCATGGCAGCCTTCCTATCTTTCTTCATTTTTTCTAGTTGGCCTAGGAGATCCTGCATGTACTCATCATAGTTGGTCACTGACGGCATGGCCAATGGCATAGATGTTGTGGATGCTTCGACCTTGGACTTCTTTGGGTCCTTTCTAGATTTTGTGTCCATGGCAACATGTCTCTTTGTTCCTATTATTGGGGCTCTGCGACTGGGCGCTAGGCTGAGCCGCTTCACCGAGCTCAGCAGGTACTACACCCATGCCACCATGTTGCTTTGGTCCACTCCCCCTTCTGAGGTCTCTTGGGTGGTGACTGGCGTGGTAATCAAGCCTAGTGGTGGTGGGTTCATGGGGGCCTTTCCCTTGCTTGGCACAATGGGCCCTTGAGCTCTTTCTTTTGATGCAGTGTTGGAGCTTGGCTCATCACTTGGGCATCTCCTTGTGAGTTCTTCAAGCTGGGAGGCTTGCTCTACCGACAACCGCAAGGCTAGGGCCATTTGCTCGTCTTCTTCTCATTTCAACCTTTCCTCATTTTCCATTTTCTTCCTTCTTCCTTCCTCTTCCTCCCTTCTTGACTCCTCGTCCACCCTTATTACTCGCTCCTCTTCCTCTTTTTGCTTCTTTGTTCATCTTCTAATTCTCTCGATTCCTTCTGTGTGGCTTCTACTTCCTTGTCTCCTTCTGCAATGGTTTTCTTCCTCTTTCCTGGGATGTTCAGCTTGAGTTTTCTTTTTGTGCCTTGGTTCGATGAGACTAAGCCCTCCTTCCCTTTCCCACTAATGGTTCTCTTGCTCGAGGCCTCTTGTTGCTGCTAGAGTTGGGGTGGAGCTTGTTAGAAGTGGTGCAGCAATGGAAGCATAAACACGTGCTGAAATAAACTGTTGAACACAAGACAAAAGAAAAGAAAGAGAGAATACAATACAGATGAGAACTCAAATGTATGCTTGGAAAATGGAATCCATATACCAAGACATGAGACAATATAGAAGCAATGTGAGTCACCGGCTATGGGGGCATTGGCACATGCTCCCTCTCCCCAAGAACTATCAGGTGATGAATGAATGAAGAGGAGGGAGCTTGAGAATAAATAGGCCAAATAAATGCCATAAAATATGACTGTTTAATGTTGTCCGTCTGGATGCAAATAATGCCAAATTCCAATAAGTACTGAGAAATAAAATGCCCAAAAGATCTCTAGTGCCCAACCTATTGTACCACATGTACAGACTTAGCCATGAATTGACTAATCTGCTAACACCCTCTCTCAAATCATGGGTAATCTGATATAATACAATATACAATGACAATGTCTCATCATAGTACATACAATAATGTTCGTCATAGTAGAACCATGGATACCCAAGTAGTGGGTGCGCAAGCCACCACCAAGGTGCCTCGGAGAGAACTTGATGTCGATGTCGATTGTACTAGCTCTTGAAAATAGAGAAGAATCATAGTAGCTCTCATGTTCGTCAATGATGCCTCTGATGTAGCACACGTGACTATCCTGTCACCAATGCCGTAGTGTATAAATGATCATGAATTCCCTTCCTTTAGCCAAACCGCCAAAGTGTCCCCTAATGTGATCTCTAGACGAAAGCCACCCGCTCTCTATCAAATAACTAGCCCATCATGAACCTCAATGCCAATTCCAGCTCCAGGATTTAAACTTGCCACACTTTGGTTGATGCGAAAGAGACATCCCTCTTTGGATCATGTACATCTGTATAGAAATATAGATGAGGCACGGTTGCCCCATCTCACCACCCTCTATGAATGATCAAGAATCTACACAGTAAATGGACAATCACTTCATTGGTGAAGCTCGTGCCTTGATCACTAACTAGCTCAATTGGGCAGCCAAATCGTGAGATCACCTACTCCCAAAGGAACTTAGCCATGGTCCTAGCGTCATTCTTCCTCATGGCTTGAGCTTCGGCCCATTTTGTGAGATAATCCGTCGCCACAATGATGTATCTTGCTTGTGAGTATTGCGCTTTAGGGCTGATTGGTCCAATAAAGTCGATCCCCCATTTTTCAAAGGGTTGTCGTAGTGCTTCACGAACTTAGCAGTATCGTGGAATAGGGTGGGCCACCATAGCTGAGATTGCAGTACCTTGCATGCTGCAATCTCCGCTGAAGTGTCCTTCAACAATTCCACCATGTGTCTCAGCAAGCACCTCATGTATTTCGTGCTCACACATACATCTTCGTAATAACCCATCTTGTCCTAGTCTATAGGGCTAGCTGACAATTAACTGATAGGGCTGAATCTTAAGGATAAGGCGCTTTAGCCTAGCCTTTTCTATAGGTCTCTGAGGCAGTCCATGCTCTAGGACTTGGACTATGTTATCTATCCACCAATACGGCGTTAGATCAATCTTGAAAATGTCTCTCTCTCTAGACATGCTAAATATGTGTGCACTGGGCAAGTTGTCTACGATGCTTTGTCTAGCAGCTTCTCTTGTAGGGAATGTAGGACATATGGTCAGCCATGTAATGCTGCTTACCCTTGCCTACAACCATAGAGAAGTTGAATTCTAGAAGTAGAAGTAACCACCTAGCTATGCGCCTTGTAGCACAAGGTTTGTTTACTAGATAAAGCAAGGCTTGATGGTCAACAAAGAAGACAAAGGGCATAGCCAAAAGGTAATGACAAAACTTCTTTACAACGAATACCATGGCTAGGCCTTTCCTCTTTGTTGTGGAGTAATTTATCTCCATATTCGTGAGTTGTCTGCTAGCAAAGCTCACAGAATAATGGAGATTATATTCACCAGGTTGACACAAAACAACATCCACAACGAAGTCTTTAACAGCTTATTTATCTTCTCCTTGGTGGTGTGTGCATGCTTTGGATTCATGGGATATGGCCGTTGCTTAATGGGTGTTGTATCAGGAGTCATCGGGATGTTATGGGTTATGACCCTTGGATCAACTCCTTCGAGTTCATGTAAGAACCAAGCGAATACATCTATGTACTTTGGTAAGAGAGCAACGAGATTAGCTTGCTCTTGCTCAACTAGGTGACTATGAACATAGGCCGAGGCTTTTCCTCTTCCCTTGCCAAGTTCCTTGACCTTAGCAGGCCCTTCGATAGGTTCATTTGCTTGTCCTTGCCTCTTAGCTCCTAACAAGATCACTATCTTGTCGCCCTTTTTGTTTGAACTTCGTGAAGCGTTGAGGTAGGTCATGGGGCTTTCGTTGTTCTTCGGCTTTCAATTTCTTTGGATGCTTCCCCTTGTCCTCCTTCAACCGCATGTGCCTTAGGTGGATTGCAAGGTCCCCCTTGGTGTGGTTGGCCTTAGGTGGTCAGGGCATTTTCGAGTCGCTCTTAGACCTCACTTCTGACGCGAGTTAAACTCACAACCTTTGCTAGGAGTTTCCCCTTGGTTGCAACTTCGAGGCCGATTCTGTTTTACGGAGTGGTGCAACACTTGGTTGAACTAACCCAACTTGCTTGTAGTCTACCACCCCTAGGGCTCCAACCAAGTACAGTTGCATTCTATTCTGAAGACTCCTCTTTCAATCCTAGAAACATTGGCTTTCTTTGGCTTGGAGTTTACTCGTATCTGTTCAATCACTTGGCCGTTCGCATCATATTCTATTGTGTCGGTTTCTTCCTTACTTTCCTCATTTGTAGAGTAGCAGTCTTCATACTCGTCGTCCGAATCGTTATCTTCTGATTGTTCATCGCCCCTTAGGCTTCTAGTCTCAACCCTCTTCTCGTCCGTGATCAATGCCCGATTGTACATCAGGTTCAAGTTGTACACCTTGGTCCACTGCAACTTTGGCTCGTCCATGAGATCCTTGAGGGGTTTGAGATTAATAGGGGTTACTTGCCAGCCCTCTCGTCAAATAATTAAGGGTCCCCTGGAGTTCGAGTTTGTTAGACAGAATATGGAAAGGGACAGGTGTTTGTTGTTTGCTAGGGCTTGTGGCCATCATGCAAAGTGGTGCCAATGGCGAGGTCTTACCCTTTGGCAATTGAGATGTTGTGGCTTTATGGGACTCATTGGCTGTCCTTGTAGCTTGCTTATAATCCTCTTCATCATTTGAGAATGGCAGGTCGGTGGTGGATAGTACATGCATCCAATCCCGCTCGTCCTCGGGGCATGGGATATACTTCGTTAGTGGCTCGTAAGAATTCCTAACATGTGAGTCTCCTTTCAAGATAGCAGAGATGGCGTCTAGGTCAACCGACGTTTTCTAGATATTTATCTCGACTCTTACCATCTCCGCTCTGTTGCCCAAGAACATGAGACCATTGTCCCAATCTTCTATCACTCATGCATTTCTCATCTAAGGTCGGCCTAGCAGGATGTCGCAGTCCACTCTCTTTATGACTATGAGGTTCACTGAGAACTAGACTCTTGCTATCTTCAAGGGCCAGTCTTTTAGCACTCCAAATGGTTTGACCTTTATAAATCCAACTCCTATATCTACAATTCCCTTCCTTGTAGCATCTCCTAACGTGTTTACAAGCAAGATTGCGTGCATCTCTGTGCCTTCCCAAAAGGTATTTATGTGCAAAGACTTAGACACCGAGTTCAAGGTTAAGCTTGATGTGTGGGTTACTGTGTTGTGGTCAGGCAAGTCAGTCACTCCAAGCTCATCATGTCGTTCTATCCACTACTTCAACCCTTGCCATAATGTCGGGTTCTACTTGAGTAGCTCTCCTAGGGGTAGGGTCACAGGGGCTGATATCAACGTCGTAAGCAAGTTGCCAACCGTCTGCTTTTCATTAGGCCGTACACTCTTTTGCCAATGATCTTGGGCAATTTGCGTATCTGTGGCATCTAAGCTCTGTCTATGCAGTGCTACATGGAGTGTGGATGCGTCTCTTGATCTTAACCGAGTTGGCAAGACTAGTGTGCTCACGCTAGAGCTTATTGATCTCATCTTCAATAATGGGTTCCGCCTCCTTTAGGTGCGCTTGGGCTTCTTTCACCCACTTATTGACCTTATCAACCACTTCTAATTGGTGCCTCGGATTAGGATATTCTCCAATCTTGGCACCTCTCTTTTTTGCTATTTGAGGAGTAGATGTCTCTGCTTCTGTATCTGTGACTTGCTTCCCCTTTGATAACGTAGTAGCAGTGCTTGTCTTACGCATAATCTTTGTCTCAGCCCTCTTTTTCCTTCTTCTATGGCTTTTCTTCCCTATTGAAGGTGCATTGAGGTTGCTAGGTCCTGTTAATGAAATACTGGCTTGCCTTACTTGTGCTCATATTATAACATTCAACGGAATTGGCACAACTTTTTCATCAAGTGTTTCAACTTTGAACAATCCCAATGGTACGGACGGCACGATAGCCGAACTAGTGGAATGTTTCCGTCTAGGATACTCAGCGTACAAGCATGCGATCCCACACTCAGGGCATCTCAGGTCGGCCTTGTCTTGATTGTCTTGCTCTCTTTTGGGGAATTGAGATCAGATATGTCTTGGGTGGGCCACAAGTCTAGTATGTGATGGGTTTCTGGTTCTGTTCTCCTAGATCTCTACCTCTTTCCCTACTCATTGCCATCATCAGCACTGGTCTGAAATCCATCAAGATGGAATTATCCTCTTCGTCGTACGAGATGTAAGGGGGTTCACGTATGCTTCGTCCTCGTTCGGCTCCTCTACGTAATGTTCAGAGTGTCGCTTGGTGGATGGGTCACGATGGGTCTAGGTATCTCTGTGGGGTTGATATCCATTCTAAGGACAGTTAGCTTTGAATCATTTGGTGCTGGGAGAGCTAGTGGAGCTCCCCTTTTGAAATATGATAGTATACTCTCTAGGTAGTAAGGCTGATTGTATGGCTGTGAGTATGGCGATCGCCTTGGTAATCGGCAATGCATTGCATCATGGCGAAACCTACCGCAATTGGCACAGGGTTTGGATTTAGGATTCATGCACTCAGCCAAAAGGTCGTTTGCTCCACAATGCACATATTGCATGTGAGGTTGTGCAGGCCTTCTCATCATCTCTTGTAGTATAGCCAACTCTAGCTTTATATCTGCCAACTCCTGGTCCTGGTCAACACTCTTTCCCTTGTCTTGGGTGCTCTGGCTAGATCTTCCACTAATAGTTGTAGCACTTTTTGAAATTACAGAGGCAGTGATGTCTCGGGTTGTGGGTCTTGAGCTCCTCTCCTTGAGTAGGTGATCCACTCGTATGGCTTCTTCAAAGACCCTAGCTAGCACATCTCTTTGTAGGGCTGAGTTGCTCACCAAGGCCTTATAAAGCTCTTCGCTTTGGATTCCGCTTACGAACACAATGGAGACTGCTCGTTTGCTAGGTCACTCTGCGGTTGGGATTCTCTTAAAGAGACTCTGTATGTGGGTGACAGTCTCGGATATCCTCCTTGTCCTTTTGACTGACATTCATCAATCTAATGATGAGGTTGTCAGAGCATCTCGTCTTAGAGAATCTCTTGATGAAGAGACTCTTGAGGTTATCGAGGTCATTGCATTCGACATTGTTTAGGCTAGTGTACCACGTTTGTTTTTTGTCTCCTAGGCAAAGTCCAAAAGCTTGTGCATCTTGAGCAAGGTCCGAGAGGCCGTTAGCCTCGCATACTTGCTCGAACTGCTCTACAAAGCTATGCGGGTCATTGTCGGGCTGATACTTGTTGAGTTGCTTGGCAACCATAGGTATTTTGGTTTGGCTTTTAGAATTTGGAGTGATTTCTAGTTCTGCTAGCAACGAAGTTGTCAG
This sequence comes from Lygodium microphyllum, assembly GCF_053477565.2. Lineage (NCBI taxonomy): Eukaryota > Viridiplantae > Streptophyta > Polypodiopsida > Schizaeales > Lygodiaceae > Lygodium > Lygodium microphyllum. Next base: position 154,851,280 of record NC_141141.1, on the reverse strand, counting down.
GGCTGCTCCGCTCTGCTTTGCAGCCATGTTATCTAAGAGTCGCTTCGTAAGAAGCTCGCTCAACGTAAGGTCGGCTTCTAGTGCTCTCTCCCTCTCAGCATTTGGTCTTGTTCTATTTTGGTTGGCAAGTGCTAAGACACGTTGGACCTCGCATATTTCTATGTCTTGTCTTATCTTTTGAGCTCGTTGCTCTTGATTGTAGGCAGCTATGCCTTGCAGTGCTCTCCTTGTCAACCCTCACTATGTCTTCGATTAGTCTACTGTGATGCTTCATTTTAGTTTGTAAGTCATACCGGGTTATCATTTGTTGGATATCGACTGGGAATTTTGCCAAGTCAAGCTTGTTATTTTTAGGGTTGGTACTAGCCCCTCACATGTTGCCAGTTTCTTGAGCAACTAGAGTGTTGATCAGATTGATCAAGTCGGGTAGAATTGTGTCCTTAATCGTGCTTGTAGTTGTTGCTCTTGAAAAGTGGCTCAACATTTCAAGTCTCTCATTGTTTAACAATTGGTGTCCTTGGCCACTGTTCGATTTTTGGGGTCTCCTACTAGTGGGTTCGTTCAGCTTATCTTAGTTTGCGTAAATTCCTCGTTATTTAAAATAATCCAGATTGTTATAGATACTCAGATACTAGTGGTGTGCTCCTCAAAGTGCGCTGTGCTAAATCAGGCCTTTAGCTTTTTCTGGTGTACGTCAAATGCTCAATTGATGTAGTGTGTAGATCCAGTGAAAATAATACAGTGCAACGTATACTTTCTTGATCCTTTCATGTATTTAACGGCCACTCTAGTTGGTTCGTTCTGGTCTCTATGGCATCCTATACGTGTGATTTGAGGGGTAGCAGGTTTGGTCAATTAGTCCGGGTCTCTATTGGGACACAGGGTTGAGGGTCAGTGCTGCGGTTGTTTTTTGGGCCATTAGATTGTGATTCATGAGTTTGGTGGCCCTATGAGCCAATCTACACATTTGGGGGCCTACGAGGGTGCTGTTTAGCTTGGGTTTAGTCTCTACCTGCCTTGGGGTGGATCCAATTTGCTAGAATCTAGCTTTTGTGCAGTCTGCCCAAGTGATAGTATTCGAGTTGTAGACTCGGACGTCCGAGTCTGGTATCCGTCCAAGTTCGACTTATTCCAGTCCTAGTGGTCTGGCACTTCACTGTCTGAGTTCGTGTGGATGGCCTTTCGAGGTTGAATTAGGTCTAGGGTTCGAGTCCGAGTCTCAAACTTGGACAGGTTTTTTGTTGTTCGAGTGAACTTTGACTTGGACTGTCCTAGTTGGTCGAGGCCTTCTAAGGCCGCAGACAACGTCTAAGTGCAGCGGTCAGGTTACAGAATGACGAAAAATCCCTCAAATACTCCCAACGTCTGTCCTAATAATGCAACTAGGATCCTGACTAGGATTAACAAGCATTAGTTGACATTCAGAGCATACTTGTAGGGCTCAAGGATGTGCGAATACGAATTGATGTGTCATGAGGACATGTATTTTTGAAACCTCACTTAACATGTGGATTAATTTTTAATCACATGGTTAAGTAAATGTTGCACATGTGAGGTATAACTAGGGTTATAGTAAATTTACGAGCTCAGGACCCGAGGAAATCACGGGATGTCAAAGGCAAAAGTTGCTATAAGTTATGCCATACAGTTACGTGGTGGTACTGATGCTATTTGTTGGCCTAGGTCATTCATTTGGCCATAAGTGTCAGTTGGTGACACTAGAGAAGTGACGTTTAATGGTACCTAACTCCAATCTAATGGTTAAAGATGGCGCAGAGACACTCGGAATGGAAGTTGCCTAGCCAAGTTAATTATTGGCTAGTCAGATTATTTTTCAGGACATCGAAATAATTATTAGGTTTAATTATTATTTAATTATGGATAATGCTGAAAAAACCATTTAGGAAGGCTGCCACTAGTAAAAAATGCCCATGTAAGACTGAAAAACGTCTTTAGAGGTTGGAGAGAGGCATTTTTAGTGTATTTAGTAGCCTGCAAGAGAGAAGCAAGAGATGTTGCTGGTCTCATTTGCAGCCATTGGAGGACTTTTTGAGGTAGCGAGGGGGGCAGGAGAAAACCAATCAACAGTAGGTGACAGCATCTACAGGTTGTTGAGACAGGGCAACATTAGTAAATGATAGATTTTCTTCAGTTCTTCATGAAGGTCTGAATTTTCTCTCTCCTCAGCATTCTCTCTCATCTCCCAGTTTTTCTACAACCTTGCTCCAAAGATTGCAGCATTGAGATCACCAGAGGTTGAGAAATTTCAGATTTCTCTATTGTAAATCCTAATCTATAGTAGAAATTAGGATTTAGCAACAGCCTCGGGAAGCGTGCCAGAAATTGGAAGCTCCAAGACTTGGATTCAACTGGGCTGAGGCTGGTTTTAGCCTATTCAAGTGGAGGGACAAGCAAATAATTGAATTTGGGGCATTTTCCATCTCCATCAAAGCGGGTGAAGGCCAATTGATTGCTTGAATCGAGGGGCAAATCAGAGTAAAGACTTGCTGGTTATTTTGAACAGCAAGGGGAGTTGGAATATCGAAAGGGATTGGGAGAATCCCATTGTACATCAACTTCCTCTTCAATTAAGTTAAATAAATACGGAAAGGGGCGCCAATTTTGGGGGCCAACAAGGTGTCCAATGTCCAAGATTATATGGTAAAGTGTACTTTTCAGTTTTGTGAATTTCTTAATTGCTGTAAATAGTGCTTAATCAGGTTATTTACCACCCTATCCGAGAAAGAAGGCTGGTTACATGGTTCCATTGCTGGGATACCACTCAATCCCTTGATTTGGTGGGCCCGAGGCACCTATTGCAAGCCAAAGCTTTGTGCTAGTGCTAACTTTTATTCTTAGTAGTGATTTACAGAAAGCATGTCTTAACATGGTGATACGGGATCAAGTGGAGAGGATGCATCACTCCTTGGTCAATCACGTGGTGAAGCGGGAAATGGAATGATTGATGTTGGGCATGGTTCCTAGCATGGACAGCATGCTGAAAATGTGGAAAATGACCCAAATGTTGACACTTCAATGCATAAAGAGGTTGACGACCAACAAAGTGAAGAGGAATTTGATGACGAGTTCAAGAATCGGATGAGGAAAGTAACAAATCTCTTTGCTGAACTGGCGAAGGATCCTCAATTTACCCAATTTTTGAATGCTCCAAAGAAGGACAACAAAGACAAGAAGAAGATGCCTTCTACCCTTCGGGATAGCAAGATGCACTGAAGATAATGCCAAACCCTTCATTTGAAGCTCCTAAATATGCTAATGAAATAAAACAGTTGGTAGCTATAGGGCAAGGAATGCAAATGCAAGGCCATCATGGAAGTGCCAATCCAATGGATTTTGGATAGTTGGGCATGCATGCTATGATGGGGAAGCTAGGATATTTTGGTGGATGTACGATTTTTCATACTATGGTTGGACAAGGATCGCATATGGGAATGTATGACACAAATCCCTATGGTATGCAATAGCCAATGCATGGATCACAACACCCAATGTATCTAGGTAATGCAAGTGGAATGCCTAATCCCATGTATGGCAGCATAGGCATGATGCCTGCAGCATAAAGCGGGCCATATGGATATGTATCGGTATCCCCAAGGACTGTGGGAGCATAAGGATTTGATGTTGGTCATGTAGGTGCTTTAGATAGTGCTGGTTTTTATGCAAATACAGCCAATGCACCCTTTTTGCAGCAGCCCATTTATGATAACTTGACCCCCATAGGTCCGCCGAAGGACTATGATGAAGGTAGCGAAAGTGTGAAGTTTGAGTCCTTCAGCGGTGCACAAGATAGGGTGAAAGCTTTGACTTTCATTCAGCAGTTTGACGTAGCCTATTCGGGGGGGAACTTCACGGAGTCCTCAAAGATTCGAAAGGTAGCCACTTTCTTGAAAGCGAATGCATTACAGTGGTGGTCCACTCTTTTGATGAAAGGTAGAGCACCGTCAATGTGGGTACAATTCAAGCAAATGTTTGCATCGAATTGGTTGACAAGTACCTTTGAGGTGGACATCATGATAGCTTGGAATAAGTTGGATGCTAAGGAATGTAAGAATGTTGTAGTTGATGCACTTTCACGTAAGCCACAAATTTCAGTCGTCAGCATGGTTTATCACACCGAGTTGGATGCCATGATAAAGCAATATGTTGTTGATTCAGACTTTGCTAATGTTTATGATCAGCTTTGCAATGGCCAAAGGCATGATCACTTTGTGCTAAGAGATGGATTTTTGATGATGCATGGACGACTGTGTGTCACAAAGCAGTTAAGGCCTAGAGTTCACTGAAAGTTATGCTCCTCCGTATGTAGGACACAGAGGTATTGATGCCACAGTCAAGGCAGTGGAGCATTTCTTTTATTGGCTAGCTTTGAGACATGATGTAGAATAGTTTGTTAAGATATGCATCATATGCCAGAAGGTAAAGCATGATAGGCAAAAGATGCCGGGTTTGTTGCAATATTATTGATTAATTCCATGATAAGAACGGTAATAAATGTGTATATTTCTAGATTTTTCTCTTTCTATCACATCATTTGCTACACTTTCAAAGCCCTTGCCTATTCCAGATAAGCCTTGGTATAGCATTGCAATGGACTTTATTTTTAAGCTTCCTAAGACACCTACAGGGAATGATGGGATATAGACTATCATTTGTAGGTTTAGCAAACAAGCCCATTTCATTCCAGTGAGGAAGAAAATAAAAGGTAATCATATGGCATGATTATTTTTGTAGCACATCTTGTAGTATCATGGTATGCCATAGTTGATTATTAGTGATGGAGACCCCTGGATGACCAGTTTATTTTGGAAGGGCTTGTTTGAGAATACGGGTACCATGTTGAAATTCTCATCATCCTTCCATCCACAGATAGATGGTTAGTCTGAGGAAGCAAATTCCATAGTGTTAGATCTTTTGAGGTGCTATGTTTCAGACCACAAGACACAGTGGGAGCAGTATTTGCCCTTGGTTGACTTTGCTTACAACACAATACATAGTTCTACGAGCAAGCTCCATTTGAGATGGTTGAGGGTGGCAAGAAGGTACCACCTATTCTACAAACGAAGGATAAGATCTTTGAGGCTGATCGTTATGTGGAAAACTTGGATGTAGCCTATGCAAAGATAAAATATGCACTTTAGAGATCGCAAGAAAAGCAAAAGAGGGCAGCTGATCACCATAGACGTGCTTTGCAGTTTGTAGAGGGTGATTATGTATTACTGCGTTTTGAAAAGGCGAGGCTGAAAAAGATGAAAGGAAGAGAAAGATTGTATCCAAAGTTGAGTATGAGATACTATGGGTTCTTCCAAGTGTTGGAGAATATCAAGGATGTGTCATATCGGCTGAAATTACCTCCATATTGGCGGATACACAATGCCTTTCATATCAGTTTGTCGAAGCCTTTTCATGGTGATGTGCCAAAGGATATGTTTGTTGAAATTCAGCCTGAGGTTGAGGAGCTAGACGAGATTTTGGTACTTGAGCAGATTTTAGCACATAAGGAAAGAAAGGTCAAAGGTAAAGTTTCCAGGAGATACTTGGTGAAATTTGAGAACTATTCACCAATGGATGTCAAATGGATGGAAGAGGATGACTTGGCAAACCATCCTCAGTTGTTGGAGCTTTACCTAGATGCCTTTCAGTTAGAGCCAACTTTAGTTCGGGGCTCTGTCAGGTTCAACAGAGCTAGGGTCCGGAGTAATACCTGATGCTTAAGGGGGGGATAGCACTTCCTCTCCTCCAGTTATGGACAACTCTCGTATGTAGTGGATCTCGGATGTATTCAGCATGCATCTGCTGACAATATGTTTGCCATGAGGTCACTACTTAGTGTACTAGTCATTGTGAGATGTATGCAGATGAGTATGAGTTTCACCCGAGCACTAGAACTATACTTTTGCATCAGCTTATGATCTATTTGGCATGAATTTTGCCTCAATTTTGAGACAAAAATTCTGATCAATTTCAGCTCAGCTTCTGATTAGTTTCAGCTCAACTTTTGATAAGCTTGAGAACCGTTTATGGTCACTTTTTGGATTAGTTTTGCACCTGTTTTTGCATTGATTGCTGGTTAGTTTTTGCAATGAGTTTGTGATCAGTTTAGGGTCACATTTGCAACAGTTTGTGATCAGTTTTGAGATCAGCAAGTGATAAGTTTAATGATTAGATTATGCTCAGTTTTCAAGGGTTTATATCTAGTTCCATGGACAACAAGATATGTTATGATGCCATTGATGTTTTAGCCATGGTTTATGCTTGATTATGCTATGCTATGGTTTTGTTATGCTAGATGAGTTAAGCTCATGAGAAATAGATATGTCACATGATAATCTGATAATGTTTTTGAGATTCTTTGTGAGTCTTATGATATGCTATGATTGGCTAGTAATTTTCAGCATGTATTGGGCATATGGAATGGTTGAGCAACAACGCACAATGTTGTGTTTTTTCTATCCACTATTTTGCTTTTGATGCATTTGGCAGTGTAATCGTGGACGATTGCAAGGATTTTAAGGGGAAGGGCTATGATGAGGACATGTTTTTTTGAAACCTCACTTAACATGTGGATTAATTTTTAATCACATGGTTAAGTAAATGTTGTACATGTGAGGTGTAACTGGGGTTAGAGTAAATTTATGAGCCTGGACCCGAGGAAATCACGGAATGTCAAAGGCAAAAGTTGCTATAAGTTATGCCGCACAGATATTTGGTGGTATCCGGTGCTAGTTATTGGCCTAAGTCATTCATTTCGCCGTAAGTGTTAGTTAGTGACACTAGAGAAGTGATGTTTAATGGTACCTAACGCCAATCTGATGGTTAAAGATGATGCAGAGACACTCGGGAATGGAAGTTGCCTAGCCAATTTAATTATTGGCCAGTCATATTATTTTTCAGGGCATTGAAATAACTATTAGATTAATTTTCAGTATTTAAAGACAGAAATTAATATTTAATTATGGATAATGCTAAAAAACCATTTGGGAAGGTTGTCACTTGTAAAAAATGCCAATACAAGACTGAAAAACGTCTTTAGAGGTTGGAGAGAGGCCTTTTTAGTGTATTCAGCTTGCAAGAGAGAGGGAGAAGATGTTGCTGTGGTCTCATTTGCAGCCATTGGAGGACCCTTGAGGCAGCGAAGAGCAAGAGAAGACCAATCAACAGTAGGTGACAGCATCTACAGGTTATTGAGACAGGGCAGCATCAGTAAATGTCAGATTTTCTTCAGTTCTTTGTGGTCTGAATTTCTCTCTCCTCAGCATTCTCTCTCATCTCCCAGTCTTTCTACAGCCTTGCCCCAAAGATTGTAGCATTGAGATCACTAGAGATTGAGAAATTTCAGATTTCTCTATTGTAAATCCTAATTTGTAGCAAAAATTAGGATTTAGCAGCAGCCTTGGGAAGCGTGCCAGAAATTGAAAGCTCCAAGACTTGGATTTAACAAGACAGAGGCTGGTTTTAGCCTATTCAAGTGGAGGGACAAGCAAATAATTGAATTTGGGGCATTTTCCATCTCCATCAAAGCGGGTGATGGCCAATTGATTGCCCGAATCAAGGGGCAAATCAGATTAAAGACTTGCTGGTCATTTTGAACAACAAGGGGAGTTGGAGAATCCGATTGTACATCTTCTTCTTGTTCAATTAAGTTAAATAAATACGGAAAGGGGCACCAATTTTGGGGGCCAACAGGGTGTCCAATGTCCAAGATTATATGGTAAAGTGTACTTTTCAGTTTTGTGAATTTGTTAATTGCTGTAAATAGTGCTGAATTTGGTTATTTACCTTCCTATTCGAGGAGGAAGGCTGGTTACATGGTTCCATTGCCGGGATACCACTCAATCCCTTAATTTGGTGGGCCCTAGGCACCTGATTGCAAGCCAAAGCTTTGTGCTAGTGCTAACTTTTATTCTTAGTAGTGATTTACAGCAAGCATGTCTTAACATGGTGATATGGGATCAAGTGGAGAGGATGCATCACTTTTAAAATGTGCCTTTCGTCTTTTGCGCTTGGCTTGAACTTTTAAGGTTGCCCTTGCGCTTGGTCTTTTTTCCTCCTATTTCTTTGGCCCGAGCGGTCTTTTTCGGCTTAACCTACGTCTTTTTAATGTTCTTTTTGCTTTCTTTCTACTGGTATTAATAAAGGTGCTCTTCCGAGATATTTTCCAGGTTCCCAAGTGTGATTATGGATGTTATATTCTTATCAATGAACAAGGTATTGCAATGGACGTCGGGAGATCCTCGAGTACCTCAAATTTTTCATGTTCTTGAATGCGAACAAATGGTGGGAAATTAGATCTTTCCCCTCTCAATGGTGAGCTATGGTATGACTAGAGCAAGGAAGCATGAAAGATTGAGTGGATCTTCATGGTGCTGGGAAGTTGGAGTTGGTAAGTATCTGGGTTTATTTGGGGTGTGATAGTGAAGGGCCCAAATTTCTGGTGGTCTAGCTTGGTGGAGAGCCTTATTATCTGGAGGTTATGCTTGAGTAACCATACTTTATCACCAACTTTGTATGCTGGATCTTGGAGACGATGCTAGCTCGCATAGTGCTTGTACTGATTCTGAGCCTTTTGGATTTGTTGCTCAAGTTCTTGGTGTATATCTACTAAGTGTTGAGCTTCATCTCGGGCTGTAGGGTTCTTTACTTGATTGGAGAGATGTATATCCATCCTTGGATGCTGGCCATAGTTTGCAAAGAAAGGAGTTTGCTTGGTAGATGCATGGATACTATTATTAGAAGCAAACTCTGCAAAGGGCAAGAGCTCAAACCAATAATTTTGATGGTATGGTACAGTGGAGATATTGTTCCAAGACTTGATTTACCCGTTCTGTTTGACCATCAGTTTGTGGATAATTGGTTGCGGATAACTTAACTTGGACTATGAGGAGGTTGCAAAGGCACTTTCAAAAACTAGATATGAATTAGGGATCCTGATCGTTGATGATGTCGTGTGGGAGTCCATGTAATTTGAAAATGTATCTGAGGAAGAGTCTAGCAATAATTGCGCCTGTGATGGTCTTGGTAATAGGGATGAAATGTGCCATTTTTGTGAACCTATCTACCACAACAAGAATAGAGTAATATTTGTTTGATTTAGGAAGATCTATTATGAAATCCATGGATGGAGAAGACCAGGGTTGTGTTTGAATGGACAAGGGTTGCAAGAGGCCATGTGGTTTGTGACGATGTACTTTGGTCCTCTTGTAGGTATCCCATGATTTTATATATTCCTTAATATCTTTCCACATCAGGGGCCACCAAAAATATCTTGAAATAAGCTCTAAATCTTATTAACTCTAAAGTGTCCTACTATTGGGCTGTCATGGCATTGTTGGAGTACTTGAGTCTCGGCTTTCTTGGAGGGATGCAAAGTAGATCCTTATAGTATAACAATCCATTAGTTTTCTAAAACTCACAAACTTCATTTCCTTTTCTCTCTTGATTTTTTCTCTTGACATTGTGGGCCAAATCATCATGTGGCAGGGCTTCATGGATTAACTAGATCAAGGTAGGGTCATCTTGGTGACAACTAGAGATGGCTGCTAGCTGGAGGTGCTTTGGCTTGAGTAGTATTGCTTGTTGTTGATCAAAAGCTTCTTCTCCCTTCTTAGATGCCAGGTAGGATCTTGTTGATAAAGCATCTGATTGGCATTGTTGGTGTCTTGGGCGATAGGTGATGACAAAGTCATACCTAGATAAGAAGTTACTCTAGCGGGATTGTCTTCGATTGAGGATGCGGGTCGTCATAAAGTATTCTAGATTTTTGTGATTTGTATAGATGATAACTTTATGGGTTGCAGGGCATCCTCCAGATGATGATGCCAAGTATCAAAGGCATCTACAATGGCAAGTTCTTTGTCATGGATCTCATAGTTTATCTCTATAGGGGAGAATTTCCTTGAGTGAAATACCATTGGATGCATATGACCATCATCTCCATGTTGGGATAAGATGGCTCCTAAGGCATAGTTTGATACATTGGTCTCCAAGAAAAATGGGTTGATAGGATCTTGGTGAACTAGGATCGGGGTAGTGGTAAAAGCAGTCTTTTGGGTCTGGAAGGCCTTTTCGGCTTCTTGAGTCCATGAGAACTTTGAGTTTCCTGTGAATTTGGTGAGTGGTTTGACTATCTTCAAGTAATCCATGATAAATATCTTGTAGAAGTTGGTAAAGCCAAGGAAACATTGGACATCGTGGACACATGTGGGTGTCTGCTAGTCAAGAATAGTCTAGATTTTCTTGGGGTCCATGGAAATTTTGTTGAGAATAGCAAATGATGCTTAACATGAATGCCCGTAGAGGCTAGATATGTGCCCAAAAGAGGCTTGCCCACAAGAGGCCTTGTATGAAGATAGAGAAAAGATGTATGCTCTAGAAGCTCTCTATGAGAGATGCCCAGAATCCCATAAGCACAGTGAGGAAGAGTGGTACTATCCAGAAGCTATAAAGGCATGTACTTGTTGACACTCATTTCAATGCAATAGAACAATCATTCTGTGTCACTTAAGATACATAGAGCATGTCTACAGAAATTCACACTGAGTTCAAAAGAAAAACACCTGAGAAATGTGAAGCTTATGAAAAGATGGCTGAAACATTGAAGGATGCAACTATCTCACAAAATAGAATGGATTGGACTAGGGCAAGGCCTATTACCATAAAGGTAGATTGGGCTTCGCAGATTCAGGACCTTGAAAGATAGCATGCCAACATGACGTGTGACAAGAAGACCGGAGCAAAATGTCAAGTACCATGCACTAACAAAAGTGACAAAGAGCATAACCAAGGAAAAGAGAATGAAGACAAAGAAGAAATTCGAAGAATGCCAAAGAAGCATGAAGAAGAAGATACTTTCCGTTGCTACAAACAAAATGTTTCTAAAAAATTTTCCATCATGGATCTTGTTTTCCCTTAGTGGATGTGCTTCCCATAGTGGATGTAACAAACCTTACCAAGATGTAAAGTTTCAAGCCTTAACTTGACTAGGTTGCCAAAGAGCTAGTCTCCTGGTCCATGTTCACATGCAGGGGGAGCAAAAGTCAACAAGGGTAGAGACTCATCATTTGAGGGGGGGTGTTGAGAATAGCAAATGATGCTTAACATGAATGCCGGTAGAGGCTAGATGTGTACTCAAAAGCGGCTTGCCTACAAGAGGCTTTGTATGGAAGATAGAGAAAAGATGTATGCTCTAGAAACTCTATGAGAGATGCTAGAATCCCACAAGCACAGTGAGGAAGAGTGGTACTATCAAAAAGCTATAAAGGCATGTACTTGTTGACACTCATTTCAATGCAATAAAACAATCATTCTGTGCCACTCAAGATTGTGTTTATGAGTCCAAGTTAATCTATCTTGGAACCTAATTCACTTGAGTTATAATTCTTTATCTCAATCATGTTTTATGTTTATAACCTCCGTCTGCCATAGCGAGTATAGCTCTAGATCCGTGTTTCTTAACAAATTCCTCTCTTGGAGATATTGTATTCCTAAGAATTCCACTTGTGTTTGATGGAAAAAACACTTCTTAAGTTTTGCATATAGTCATTTTTCTTGGAGCTTTTCCAAAACTAATTTTACATGGTGCTCATGCTCCTTTGGATCTTTTGAGAATATCAAGATATCATCCAAGTGTATAAATACAAAATCATCTAGATGCTCTCGGAAGATATCATTAATCATATGTTGAAACACTGTAGGAGTGTTGGTGAGACCGAATGGCATAACAACATACTCGAAGTGACCATACCTTATGCAGAAGGTTGTTTTCCATTCGTCTCCTTCTCTGATTCATACAAGATTGTAAGTCTCTCATAGATCAATCTTTGTGAAGATCTTGGCTTTTCCAAGGCGTTTCAAGAGCTCTGGACTGTTATCTTGTTGAGTCCTCGATAATCCATACACATTTGAAGTGACCTGTTTTTCTTCTTCACGAACAGAATTGGGGCTCCAGCAGGAGACTTTGAGTGCCTAATGAACCCCTTGGCTAAGTTCTCATCAATATTTTTGCGTATTTCAGCTAGTTCATCAGGGGATAGCATGTAGATAGGTCCAAAAGGTGGTTGAGCCCCCTCATGGAGTTCTATAGCACAATCATATGGTCACTGTTCATGTAAGAGATCTGCATTTTTTTTTTCAAAGATATCTTGAAATTCTTGATATTGGCTTGGTAGCTTGATTGACTCATTCTTACTAGATTCTTGAGTTGGTATATGATATATCATGTAGGACGGTTTCTGCCTTGTTGTGTGCATAACGGCTTTGGCTCCTAGATATACCGACTTTCCTTGATTTTTACGATGTATAATCTTTTAATTAACTTAATCATTTTTTGGCTTGTGTTTCTTTAGCCAAGGCATCCCAAGGATGTTTGGATTTTTGGAATTGGATATGACATTAAAGCATACATAAGATTTGTGATCACCAAGAGTTACCATGAGTGGTTGGGTTTCCTTGGTAATATCTCCAGATGCTAGAGGTTTTCCATCCACGACTTCAACTAGTGTAGGATTGGTCTTTCGGAGTACTAGAATCTGGTATCTATTCGCAAAGCCATAATCAATGAACATGCGGAGGCCCCAGAGTCGACTAGGGTTTTGAGGGAAGGGGTCTTTCTCGGTAGGATCATTTGGATCGTGACAAGGAAAGTTTCCATGGGTGTGGGTGGGATCAAGAGATCCTTTCTTATATCAAGGTATGGTTGTATGGTCTCATTTACAATCGGACATCCTTGTTTTCGTGCTCAAGGATAGTTGTGGCAACTTTTGGGGTTCTGGCGCTCTTATTTGGACAATTTAGGGCGATGTGTCCAGGGTTTCCACGATACAGGTATAGATGATTCTCTCTTGGTCTTTGCTTTTCTTGTGGGGTCAATGGTTGGAATTTGGTATGATCTATGTGCATCGGTTCAGGCTTGGTTTCTTCTCTGATTGGGGCTGGGTTTCATTAGCAAGGCCTTAATTCTTCTCGCTTTTCTTGCTTCCTCTTGAATAATCTATTATCACACTGGATGGCTTGCATGATATAATCATTGGGTGTTTTTGCCTCAGGTATAGTGAGTATAAGGTCCTTGATGTCATCTCTAAGACCCCATTTGAATTGACTGATAAAATACTCATCGTGCGAAGTGAGATTACAAATTAATTGCCTAAATTCAAATGCATAAGCAGAGGTAGGGTGATTATCTTGTCGTAGCTTCTGAAGTTTTGTTTCTGCTACTCGACCAGTGTTTGCATCTTCAAATGTGAAAGTGAGCTCGTAAAGAAATGCCTCATAGTTATGAAGTACTGGCATATTTGTTTCCAAGATTGGGGCAAACCATGATAAAGTTTGACCACAAAGCAAAGTCCCAATGAATCCCACCTTGGAAGCATCATCTAGATACCTATTTGGTTGCATGCAGATATAGAGCTTTACTTATTGTGCAAGAATCCCCTAAACTTCGAATGATCACCTTTGAACTTTTCTAGTATGCTGATCTTAGGTTCTCTTGTTGGGGGTTGATAAATATGGAGAATGTCTAATCACTTCCTCTGTTGTTCTACAAGTCTCGGATCTGGTCTTGCATCTCTTGAAGTGTAGGCCTAGATGCATAGGGTGTTCTATTTGAAGTTGCGCTTGTTGTTCATTGAAGTCTTGAATTTGTTGTTGGAGGTTTTGAAGGGAGGCCATGATTCTTTCTAGGGTCTCCTCCTAGTGGGGCTAGAAAGTAGTCTTGCCAAACTATTATGGGAGCACTAGACTGTGCTCAAGAGACTAGACTAGATGAAGATTTATTACAAGAATTCTGATTACAAGATGATCCCGTGTAGGGGCACAAAGTACAATGATAACTTAACAAGATACGGAAAATCCCACAACGTGGGACTGTAGGTATAGACAACAAGACTCGATAGGATATGAAGGATCCCACAACCCGAGACCATAGATATGGATACAAGATATCAGAATTACAAGATCTCCCTCATCAGGGATGAACAAGATACAAGATAGTACTAGACAAGATCTCGTACTATGAGATTATAAGGTGATAAGACAACAAGAGTATACTGGAAGACAAGACAAAATTAGATAGCATGACTAGACAAGAACTAGAATTGAAACTTGAAGTTACTTACTTGGAGGTCTGGACTCCTTGAGCTTCCAAGACTGGCATTGGCAAGATTGAGGAGCTCTATGGCGAGCCCTTTCTTTTATAGATATTGGAGGGTAGCTAAAGATCTTCTAGAATGCTTTGTGATGACATCATCGATGATGTAGGCGATGACATGGTATATCTTCTAGAAGGTTCTATGATGACATTGCAAGGGTCGGTTCGCATGGTTGGATTTGTTAGGAATTTCAGATGCCAGCCCATCCATTGTGAATTTGGGGCAGCATTTGGCCAATTGGGGTCCAATTAGAGCAGGTCCTAGGTGAAATTCAAGGAGTAATTGGCTGAATTTGTTTGTTGATTGTGTATACAGCAAGGGGCATTTGGATCAGCCAAGGAGATTGAGGGATCTCCGTTTGTAATCAATCCATTAGCAATTGAAGATAAAGAAATACCAAAAGGGGCACCAGTTTTGGGGCCAATAGGGTGTCTATTGTCCAAGATTTTGAAGGTAAAGTGTGCATTTTAATTCATATTTATTTACTAATTGCTTAATTAAGTGCTTGATCAAGGAATTACCACCCTATCCAAGAAGGAAGGTTGGTTTCAAAGGCTATGTATAAAGATGTTTCACAATTTGTTGAATCTTGTAGCCCTTGCCGAATCTATTCATCGGTGAGACATAGAGGTGGTTTACAACCTACCTATCCTTATCAATGCATTATAAATGGGTTGTTGATCTTGTGACCATGCTTACAGGTTATAGCAAATGAGGTATATTATACTTGATCGTGAGGATATTACCAATTAGGTTAAAGGCAGAGCCTTGGAAAAAGTGAGAGAGAGCATTCTCCAATTGTCAAAGCATTAGCAAAGGCATGCAGAGGTAGAGTTAGATAGTGGCCACGATCGCTTCCATATGTATTATGGACTGATCGTACCACACATAGTGCCATGACAAGGTATATGCTAGTTGAACTGATGTATGGGAAAAAGCCAATCATGCCAATAGAAGCGGCTACTACAAGGAGTGTCTTGCCATGGAAGGACAGGGTGACTAGAGAAGAGGTGCTAGCTCCAAGGATCCGTCAGTTCGAAAGAAAGCTAGAAGGCATATAGATTGCAGTAGAAAGATTGAGAGCAGCTAGGCTTTGAAACAAAGAGAAGTTTGATAAAAAGCAGACTTAGACCAAGAGCTATAGAGGATAGAGATTGGGTACTTGTGTATGATAGCAGCTTGGACAATGAGCATAGTACCATCATGAAGATTTCTAAGAGATGGTCTGGTTTATACATTGTTGAGCAGATATTCAACTATGCTAGCTATGCTCGTTGTGAGCTAGGTGGTACAAATGTGAAGATTTCAGTTGTAAAAGAGAGGATTGAATTGTTTAAGAGAAGAGATTCAAGCACATAAAGAGGATGGACAGGACATTGAGCTTATTGATGATAGTATCTAAAATCAGCAAGAGGAAAATTGGAAATATGATGAAGATGAAGAAGACAAAGGCTTTGAACTTGTCGAAGACTAAGAAGTTGTTGGAGAAGAAGCAGGTTTAGAGTGGCAATGGTAAGAGTGTTGTAAGTGTTGTACATTCAAGTTGCAAAGTAGGTTGTTGCAGTTCACAATTTTGGAAAACCTTTAATGTTTGAAATTTGGTGTTGATTGGGGAGCCTTTGATGATGCACAACACATCTAGAGTGTACTTTCACACCTAGGAAGATCCCTACCAAGTTTGGTAGCCAACCGAGTAAGTACGTGAGAGAGAAATGCTTTGGAAAGTTGATGTCTATAGTAGACTATGTGTAGAAAAATAGGACAGCAGGTTGTGGAGAGTTTTTTTTGGGCAGCAGCTTACAGAATTTAACGCTAGTGTCTCAGGAAAGTTATAAGCTCAACGATCCGAGTCATGATTGGAAAGTTATGAGCAATTTTATATAGGGCTGACTTGATTGACAAATTTTTGAGAGTAGGGAGTGACTAATAATGGTGGGTGAAAAGCATTGACCTTGAGATTGAGTAGTGTGACACATGCTGGAGGATGTGTAGGTTTAGAGGGGGTGAATGTTGTGTGGTATCATGCTTAATGGATGAAATATTGAAAGAGTTTGCCTTTATGGGGAGTTCACTTATACACCTATGGACACTTTTTGGGTTGTTTGGATGAGGAGTTGAGTTAGTTTGGTGATTGGATATAGAGATTTAGCAAGTGGCTTATATGCTAAGTGAAACTTTAGTATTCTTTATGTTACTTGACAAGTTTACATGGTTCATGTTGAGGTTTAGATGTCTATAGGTGTTATATCCCTGGACATTCAGGTGGGCATAAGAAGCATTGGTCACAATGGTCATGAAGTGACTTACTGCGAATGCACTAAGGTCACTTCAGGGTTAGGACAACTGAGTCCTATCTATAGGACTCGAGGCCCTATTGTGCACGTTCATTGTGTGATCACCTCTCTTGGACTTTTGGCCCGTTGGTCGATGCATATGTACATTGGGATTGTTAGAATTTGCCAATTCTATAGGTAGTGCCCAATGTTTTAGTCTCTAGTTCTTTTTCAGTTCTTAGCATGAACACAACTAAAGCTATAAGTTATGTCACTACTCTTAGAGTTAGAGTTAGAGTCAGAGTTAGTTAACTCTAGTTGAGTTAGAGCTAGGTCTATCTAGACCTATCTTGTACCTTTCATTCTCATTCTTTTAGTTCAGCAAGTACACTCTACTCTTTTGCTTCAGCACACTCTCATTGTCTCTCTTTTCTCTCCTCCATAGTTGGCTGTCATTTTCCAACATTTGGTATTAGAGCAAGGTTCTACGTGCGGATTCAATTCAGCCACCGTCAGTTGGTGTAGCCCCGCCTAAGGTCCTGTTGCTATTAGGCAGCTCCTAACGAAGAGAAGGATGAGCTGCTTTGTTGTTTTCAGCCTGCGCGCAGCCCTATGCGCAATCCTGCACATAGCCCACACACAGCCCACACACGGCCTGAAAATCTACTGGTTTGGAGGAGCTGTTGTTGTTTTCAGCTCTACTCCTTATTTTCTCATCTATGCCTGCCATATTCTCAACCCTACTTGTGATTTTTTCCAAACCCTAAAGAGTGCAGAAACCCTAGTTTTCAGTTGTGGAAAGTTGCACCTCGGCTTTTGAGGTTGTCAACGTGGGAAAGTCACGTTTTGCCTTTGGGTAGTGATCGTGCCGCAAGAAAGCTGCATCACGTCTTCAGATGTTGGTTGGTGTCGGGGTCGCCGTGCCGAGGTTGTCACGTCGGCGGTTGTCACTAAAATATGGATAGAGCATTTGGTAGTTCCTAAAGAGATATTACAAAGACAACAATGGTAAAATTTGAGGATACAACATAAGAAATGTAAATGGGATACAACCACACTAAAGTTTTTGGGCTACATTATCTATCACTGGTAGATGAATATTCAGGATATATATATTTAGCAAAAGAGTAAAACACGGATGCACTTGTGGAAGAGAAATAGAAGAGAGATAAAGATAATGCAAGGACATCTAGGAGAGTGACAAGATGTATGGATTCTCCTAAAGTTGCAAATCAGTCATCTTCCGAGCATGTTATGGAAGAGGTTGGACAAGAGTAGAAATAAGATAGCAAGCAAGAGGGCAAAACTATTAGGATATAAGTTGCAGTCTGATATTGAGTCAACTACCATGAATTGCTTAGAAGATCTTGTAGTGGAAGAGTTAGCCATTGCATTTGTAGATTTTCTTAATGCATCTGAAGAGGTTTATGAAGCTCATGTTTTACTTGATGCAAGGAATTAGAGGGAGATTGGTGAAGTGTTGGATATACACGATTTGCACGATACAAAAATTTTCCATCCATTTTGGCCATCTCTTTTTGAATCTCAGCTTGTGTTGCCCAAAATTTGGGGCTTTTGTCAAATTTCGCTCTCGGAGTTTAAACTGACAACCCAATTTTAAAAAAATCATATTTTCTTTGATATTCCCGCCGAAATTTTTGGGGCTTTTGCCCGATTTGCAGTTCACATGTGAATCTTCATTGGAAATGCAAACATTGCACAATTTCATCAACATTTGTGTTTTTGTCCTAGAGGCTTTGGTACATATCACAAGACAGATTCTAGTTGCTCTTTGCTGTTGGCATGCACCCGCACCCCGAAGTGACATTACTGTAGAGATTCAAGCCGTAAGATACCAATTTCTTCAATGTCTTTGAAATTTTAGGAAGAAATTTAGGGCTTTTGCCTGACACGTATTGTAACCAGTCTTCCTTCCGTGGATGGGTGGTAAATCCCTGATTACAGCTTAATTACAACAGCAAACAATAAATGCAAATCTGAAAATACAAATTTACCTATTGATCTTGGACAATGCACATCCGATTGGCCCCAAAATTCGCGCCCCTTTTGCTATTTCTCTAGCTTTATTATTGAAGAAGTTGACTTATAATTTCTCCCGATCCCCTTCGTAATCATAACTCCCCTTGCTATCCAAAGTGACCAGCAGGTCTTCAATTTGATTTGCCTCTTGATTCGGGCATTTAATTGGCCTTCACCTGCTTCATAGACGATGGAAATGTCCCAAATTCAATGGTTGGCTAGTACTCCACGTGAATTTAGCTGAAATTCACCTTCAGCCCTATTGAATCCAAGTCTTGGAGCTTCCAATTTCTGGCATGCTTTTGGAGGCTGCTACTAACCCTAATTTTTGCTGTAAATTAGAGTTTACAGTAGAGAAATTTGCAATTTCTTAGTCTCCAAGGGTGCAAATGTTGAGATATTCGAAGCAAGGCTGTGAAATGGCTAGGAGATGAGAGAGAAAGCTGTAGAGAGAAAAATTCAGAGTTTTCTCATGAAGAATGACTGAAAATTGGTCAAATGCTACTACCCAGCCACAATAGCTTGTAGATGCAAAGAACTGAAAGAAATCAGTCATTTATTGCTGTTGCCCTGTCTCAACAGCTTGTAGATGCTGTCACTTGCTGTTGATTGGTCTTCTCTTGCCTGTGGTTGCCTCAGAAGGTCCTCCAATGGCTGCAAATCAGACCAGCAAAATCTCCTACCTCTCTCTTGCAGACTGAATACACTAAAAATGCATCTCTTCAGTCTCTAAACACGTTTTTCACTCTTGCATGGGCATTTTTGACAAGTGGCAGCCTTTTCAAATGGTTTTTTTCAACATTAGCTATAATTAAATATTAAATTTCAGTCTTTAAATATTGAAAATTAATCTAATAATTATTTCGATGCCTTGAAGAATAATCTGGCTGGCCAATAATTTAATTGGCTAGGCAACTTTCATTCCCGAGTATCTCTATGCTATCTTTGATCATCAAATGGACGTTAGGTACCATTGAACGCCACTTCTCTAGTGTCACAAACTGACACTTATGGCCAAATGAATGACCTAGGCAAACAACTGGCACCAGATACCACCAAGTACTTGTGCGACATAATCTATAGCAGCTTTTTTGTTTGACATCACGTGATTTCCTTGGGTCCTGGGCTCGTAAATTTACTCTAACCCTAGTTACATCTCACATATGCCATTTACTTAACCATGTGATTAAAAATTAATCCACATGTTAAGTGAGATTTCAAAAATACATCTCATGATACGTATTTCATGACAGAAAACAAGCGGTACAACAATATTTGGTTGCTGTTATAGTCAGATTGAGCAGAAAATTTTGAGAAAATTTAGTAAATTTTGGTAAGAATCGGCATTAAGTTGCTGTAATTTGTACTTTTGAGGGCATGCATTACAAGGCAGGTGTGGTATAGTAATGCATTGCTGCTATTTCTTGGTTGAATGCTAATTTGGATCAAATTGGACACCTTTGGCATTGTGTGTCAGTTTGGTACTTGTTGCGTGATCTTGAGGGGATTTTTGGTACTCTGAAGAGAACAATTCATACTTCAGAAGAGAAGTATTTGGCTACATATTTTTATCCATTGTTGACAGTATGGGACGTCAGGGGACTAATGATTACAGCAACATTCTTGGTGTTCTCACTTAGGAGGACAAACTTGATGGATCAAACTACCCATTGTGGAGTTTTAAAGTCCGCAACCTTTATGTAGCGAAGGACTTTTGGGACTATTTTACAAGTGATTTGCAGCAACCAGGAGGTCTTGCACCACAAATACCTTGGCATAACGGTAGAGAAGAGGTTGCTGGTGCTGCTGCCCCTCCTCCCCCTTCTACGGAGGATTAGAGGTGATGGGATTCAAAAGATGCACAAGCACTTTCTTTGATTACCTTGTTAGTGAAAAGATTGATCATTTCACACGTTTGGTCTTGTAAGGCCTCAAAATCAGCATGGGAGGTACTTGATTTTATGTTTGTAGCACGTAATGAGGCCAAAATATCTTTATCTCCGTAGAGAGTTGGCCTGTGAACATGGATGGGGGTGATAGCATGATCGATCTCCTTACTCACATATAGGATAAGTAGCTGCTCAATGTGGATGAAATCATTTAGGATGTTGAATTGGTAAACATCACACTGAACTCTCTTCCAGAGTTGTATCTTGGTTTCCACACCTCTTTGATGTTGTCTTTGAAGGGGGGGGGGGGGACAGCAGCCCCTTACATTTGTGGAGTTGGAAGGTCTCTTGTTGCAAGAGAAACAGACTTGAAAGAATGTTATATTGTGTTCAAGAGATATGGCTATGCTTTCCAAGTTCAAAGGCAAAGGAAAAGTCAAGCAAAATGCAAAAAGTCAGCAAAAGGGTGATATTAGACAACCATCAAATAAGGTTGTCCAAGATATAGAAAATTCTAAAAAGAAGTGTAAGCTAGGTCACTATATTGGTGAATGTCCTAAGAGATTAGCCAAAGAGAAGAAAAAGGACTATGGTTTGGTTGTTCAAGAGACATTAGTCAGCAAATCTACTGATGGTGATGCTTCAGTCAACTTTGTGGAGGAGGACTATGCATTTTTGACTTGCAATTATGATTCTTCAATGGCTGATTTAGCATCTAATGCTGTTGAAACATAGCAAATATGGTATTTTGACAGTGCAGCTTCCAAGCACATCACTTCTAGGAAGTATTTGTTTTCTTGTTTGCATTCAATCCTTGCTGGGAAGTGTATTATATGTGTGAATATTAACAATTATGATGTTTGTGGCATTGGGACAATCACTATTACAGATGCAGATGGTTTTGACTTCATGTTTCTAGATATCTTGTTTATGCGTGGCATTACAAAGAACTTCTTGTCTATCTTTGCTTTTAACAAGCATGACTTTCAGGTCATCTTTAAGGATGACAAATGTATTGTCAGAGATAGGGAGATGGATTATGCACTCAGGTTGTCTGGGACCCTGTATAGGGGTTTGTTTTTGTTAGATGCCTATGGTGCACAATCTCATGATGCTCTGGTAGTTACTACTCTATCGCTCACTATGTAGAATGTGGAGCTATGGTATGTCTGCTATGGACATTTGAGTTTTGGGAGTTTGATGACCCTTTAGAGGTGTCATATGTTAGATGCATTGCCTCTATTGGAGACGCCACCTCCTCATGCATGCAAGGGATTTATTTTGGGCAAGATGTAGAGATTTGCCTTAAAAAATGATGGTGTAGTGCATAGTCATGTCGCTACGCGGACACAGTGTGAAAAATCCTCAAGTGCATCATCAACTGGCTTTCTTATTAAATTAGAGAGTTAATGTCATATTAGTCATTAATGTTAGTGTCCATAGTATAGATGGTTCACACTAGGGGATTTTTGGATAATTTTAGCCTATTTTGATATTTTGGACATTATTTTTTTAAATATCCTAAAAACGTGTAGAAAACTTGCAAAATTGGGTATCTTAAATTATTTTTTGTAAATATCCTAAAAACATCTAGCAAACTTGTAGAATAGGGTATCCAAAATATCAAATATTAGCTAAAATTTTTCAAAATTCCCGTAAGTGTGAACCATCCATACTACAGATACTAACATTAATAACTAATATCATGCAAACATTGGGTCTCTGGCTGTGGAAGTGAATAAGAGTAGTAATGGATGGATAGATGTATATGATGTTAGAGAGATTCTTAAGCGAGGATTAATAGTAGTAAGAGATTAGGTAGATTTTTGTATGAGAGCAAAGATGATGATAGAGATTGCATAGAGTAGAGACCAACGAGAGATGAAACAACACACATGTAAGAGATCAGAGGCTCAAAGTATCCCAAAACCAATCCTTGATTAAGAAAACCTATTTACAATGAGTCTCTTCTTCACGATATTGTGTTTCACCTTGTTATACCTAAAAAATCACACCAAACACTAGCTTCTACTCAGTTGCTTAGATGGCAAATGTGATGGTTCCGTTAGCTGTGAAAGGGGGGTAAAACTTTAGGACACTTGGTCTGAATTTTCCTGGATCGCTCCTTCTCCCTCTTCACCTTTTGGAGTGTTGTTTGTTGCTTGAAAATTGTGATCACGTCGTGAATTCAGGAGTCCTTTCTTTTTGTACGAGATCTCCAATATTGACTGAAAAGTAACTTGCTTTTTGCATGACACCCTATTCTAGAAGTTTTCTATACCTTTTAGGATATTTACAAAAATTAATGTCCAAAATATCAAGAATAGGCTAAAATTGTCCAAAAATCCCATAAGTGTGAACCATCCATACTATGGACACTAACACTAATGGCTAATATGACATTGACTCTTTAGATTAATAAGAAAGCCGAATGATGATGCACTCCAGGATTTTTCACATTGTGTCCACATAGCGGCATGATAGTGTGCTGTCGGGAAATTGCAGCTTATTCACGTTGATGTTTGTGGTCCCATGAGGACACGTGCACTTAAAGGTCATCTTTACTTTGTTACATTTATTGTTGACTACTCTTGGTAAATATGGGTGTATGGGTTGAAAGCAAAATCTGATGTGTTTATGCATTTTAAACAACTTGTTGCGAAACTTGAGGTTGAAACTGGCTTGAAAGTGTTGACACTTTGCACGGATAGAGGGGGGAGTACATGTCTCGTGCTTTTGAGACATATTTGCTCGATCATGGCATTATGCATCAAGCCAAATGAAGAATCACGCTCTTATGGAGATGACTCGTTTTATGCTCAAAAGAAAGGGGCTACCTCATAAATTTTGGTTAGAAGGCCTTCAGTGTGCAAATCATGTGTTGACTCGTGCACTCACTAAGGCACTAAAGACGATCACCCCATTTGAAGCTTGGTATGGCAAGAAACCCAAGGTTGATTACTTTCGGGTGTTTGGTTGCATAGCCTATGTACATGTTCCAAAAGAGCTTCATGGGAAGCTTGATGACAAGGTTGTAAAATGCATATTTACTGGCTATAGTTTGGAAAGCAAGGGTTATTGCTTGTATGACCCATGCACAAAGAAAATTTTTGTCAATAGGGATGTCATATTTCCTGAAAATGCTGCATTTTCACATGATCAGTTTCAAATGCCAGCAACCCATGACATTGGTGATGTCTTTGAGGGTCTCTTACCACTTTCTTTGGAGTTTGTGCTTGCTGTAAAATTCTAGACAGACATAATACAGCAAGTTGTTGCTGCACCATATGCGCTTGAAGAACAGGGTATTGATGATGGTTTGCCATTGCAGTGGAAGATGCAGTACAGCATGAAAGGGCTGCTGTAAATGTGGAAAAATAATCCTGAGATGGTTGTTACAAACTCTCCAGGAGAGTAAAATAGATGCTCCTTTAGCTCAACCCACTAGAAGGGCTGCTAGACATGCAACACATGATGTAGGGGGAGCCCATTTGACTGATTTTACGAAAGTAGATGATTGTGATGAGCTTGTATTTATGAGCTCGCGGTTGGATGATGATGAGCCTACTTCCTTGGAGGAAGCTCAGTAAGATGTACATTGGATGCAACAGGCCATGTAGGATGAGTTAGACTCTATTGCCACTAACTCTACATGGGATCTTGTGGATTTACCATTTGGCAAGAAGGCCATTGGCACAACATGGATTTTAAAACTCAAATGCAAGGCTGATGGTACCAATTACAAGTACAAAGCACAATTGGTAGCAAAAGTCTATGCACAGAAGAAGGGCATAGATTATGAACGGGGATTTGCGTGAGGATGTTTATGTGTCACAACCTCTAGGGTTTGTGGTTAAGGGGAAAGTGCACATGGTATGCAAGTGAGACAAAGCTCTTCATAGTCTCAAACAGGCTCCTCATGCATGATACTCTAAAATTGATGCATCTTTGGCTAGCAAAGGGTTAAAAAATAGTCCACTTACACCCACTCTATACATTACGAATGAAGGGGGGGGACTTGCTGATTATCATTCTTTATGTAGATGACATGCTGCTCACTAGACCTTCAGAAGAAAAAATTGCAAATTTCAAGGCTAAATTAAAATATGCTTTTGCTATGTTAGATATGGCTGTAACACTATTATTTGGGGATTCAATTTACCCAAAATTAGCACAGTATCATCATGTCATAGTCATAGTATGTAAATGAGCTGTTACATAGATTTAATATGCAAGATTACAAACCTATGTGCACTCCTATGGAGCCAGGCTTAAAGTTGTTTATGCATGATGGTGAAGAGATATTTGATGTTGCAATTTACAGCCAGACTGTTGGCTGTCCTATTTATCTTTGCAATACACGTGCTAACATTCAATATGCAGTATCTTACGCGAGCAGGTATATGCATAGTCCAAGTACTATACATTGGTAAGTTGTTAAGCAGATCTTTAGGTACTTGCAAGGTACTCAGTCACATGCACTATTATTTCCTAGGGGGGAGACTTGCAATTACAGGCTTGCAATGATTCAGATTGGGTTGGCGATGCAGATACTAGGCCGTCTACCAGCGGAAATTGTTTCTTTTTGGGCCATTCATGCATTTTATGGCTAAGTAAGAAACAACCTACAGTGGCTACCTTATCTTGTGAGGTTGAGTACAAGGCAGCCCTTATGGCAACAGTGGAATGTGTATGGTTGTGCAAATTGTTGGTTGATCTACATTTACTGCTGTAGGATCCTACATCCATTCTTTTTGATAATCAGAGTGCTATTGCAATGGCATGAAATCTTGTGTTTCATGCTCACACGAAACATATTGAGGTGCATTATCGTTATGTCAGAGAGAGATGGTATGCAGGAGAGATTAGCTTGATGTATGTTCCTATAGAGGAAAATGTTGTAGACATTTTCACCAAGGCACCACCTCATGAGAAGTTTGAGGCTTTTCAGAAGTCCTTAGACTTGCTAACCTTTGGTGATTGATCATTCTTGTACTTTACCACATTGGCATTGCAAGGGGCTGTTAGAATTTGCCAATTCTATGGGCAGTGCCCAATGTTTTGGTCTTTGGTACTTTTTCAGTTCTTAGTGTGAACACAACTAAAGTTATAAGTTATGTCACCACTCTTAGAGTTAGAGTTAGAGTTAGTTAACTCCAGTTGAGTTAGAGCTAGGTCTATTTTAGACCTTTCTTATACCTTTCATTCTCATTCTTTCAATAAAGCAAGTACATTCTATTCTTTGGCTTTACACACTCTCATTCTCTCTCTTTTCTCTCCTTCACAAATGGTTGTCATTTTCCAACAGGGATAGTATGGGTAGGTAATATGGGATACCAACCCTTGGGATGCCATCGTGACTTAAAGTGTTGCTAGCTCCCAGGCTGGAGGGTGAGCTTGTTATGTTGGGAGATGAGTTTGATATGTCTAGTTTCTTTTATTGTGAGTTTGACTTATGTCGTGTCTTGTATGTAGGTTGAATCCTAGGGGGAAGCTTCATTGGTATGAGAGTAAGACAAGGAATCGTTGTCGATCATCCATGTACTTAAAAGTATGGCATCATTATTTGTACAATGCTCGATTTATTATTTGGATGGACTACCATTCATTGAAATACCTTTATGATCAGCCCAATCTCTGTGGCCACAAGGTGAGATGAGTGGAGCTTATGTAAGAGTTTGACTTCAAAATTCGCTACAGGAAGGATGTAATTAATATGGTTGTCGATTCTCTTAGTCAAATTCTTTAAGTTAATGTCTTATCCTTCTCTGAAATCTTGATTGATTTCTATCTTTCATAAAATGATATTCACTTCGGTGGGATCTAGCAACTAGTTCAAGAGGGATCTAGTAGCGAGGAAGCTTTGGCGGTTTGGATGCCTGAAAGTTGGCTATTGAGAGAAAGATGACGAAAGAGTATTTTATTTGTAATGGATTAATTTTTAAACAAGGCAAAGTATGTGCATCCAATGATCAGGATATTCGCAAGAAAGTTCTATACGAGTGTCATTATGCATCGGACTCCTTGGCATGCATTGGACTTTGTGTGTATGTGTACACGCAATGTCAGCTTAATAAAACCGAATGGCATAGACAGGCAAGGATGTTGCATCCTTGTTACAAATTCTCGATAGAAAGTGAAGTAGCATTTCTATAGATTTTGTAGTAGGATTGTCTCGTATAAATTGAGGTCACAATGCAATCTGGGTTGTGATAAACCGATCAACAAAAATGGCTTGATTCATCCTACAAAGAAGATCATGAAAAGCCATGAATTGGTTGGTCTCTTTGTCGAACATCTTTACAGACTTTATGTTTGCCTGATGAAATAGTTAGTGAGTGGGATCCTAAGTTTACTGGCCATTTCTAGTAGATAGTCTTTCAAAAACTTGAAACTCTATTGTCCATGTCGTTGTCGGAACATCTTGAAACCGATGGAGTGATTGAAAAGACAAATCAAACCATGTATGACATGTGTGCATATGTCTCCCATAAGCAATCTGATTGGGAGGGTTATCTTTTTGGGATTGAGTTTGCTTATAATAGTGCTAAGTATACGGCTTTTGGTTATAGCTCGTTCATGCTTATGTACGGTTATGAGCTAAAACCACGCATTGCTATTGAGCTTAGGGGGATGAAAATGTAGTCCGTAATCGACTTTTTGCACGATATGCAGAAGATGTTGATGATTGCTAGGAAAAGCATTAAAATGGCCAAGGATCGTGCCATGATTTATGCTAACCAACATCGTACTCTTGGAGACCTCCAGCAAGGCATATGGATTTACCTTAAAAGTCCCAAAGGACTTTGATTTGATGACTATTGGCAAGTGCTATAAATTGTCTTCAAGGTATTATGGTCCTCTCGAGATTATCAAAAAGATAAGTAGCATATCCTATGAGCTGGAAGGTAAAGAAAAATTGAGTTCACCTTGTGTTCCACGTGAGTCGTTTGAAAGAATGATTGGGACAAGGTGAACTGATTGTTCTGATTGAGAGAGTCCCATGGTTGGAGGGTACTGCCTGCTATTATGTTTCACTTAGATCTGAATTGGTTCTTGACCTTAGGACTAAATGATCTCGTCAAACCGTTTATCTTGAGTATTTGGTCAGATGGAAAATTTGTTCGGAGGTGAAGGCTACTTGGGAGTCGGTACCTTCATTGAAGAGTCGTTTTCCTCTCTTAATCTCTGAGGATATTGCTAAGGACAACAATTATTCACATTGTGGTTATGAAGTGACTTAGTACGAATGCACTAAGAACACTTTCGGGTTAGGGCAGTTGAGTCCTATCTATAGGACTCAAGGCCCTATTGTGCACGTTCGTTATGTGATCACTACTTTTGGACTCTTGGCCCATTGGCTGGCACATCCATACACCGGGATGGCGTGGGATGGTAGTTTATGCCAACCCTTGGGATGTGATTGTGACCTGGAGTGCTACTAGCTCCTAGGCTCGAGGGTGAGCCTATTTAGCTCTATGGCTAGGAGGTGAGGCTAATGTCAAGTTTCTTTTATTGTGAGTTTGGCTTGCATTGTGTCTTGTGTCCAGGTCGGACTCTAGGGGGATGTTTTAGTAGGACACTTTACACTGGAGAAGGAAGAGAGTCTTTACATAGACTTTATAGTATGCTTTTGGGGAGGATTTGAGAGAGCTTTCTGTGTAAAATTAAGGGGCTGCCTCAGAGGTGAATTCACCATTGAACAGGGTGCAAAAAACAGGGATTTGTCTTGAAGAATTCGTGGAGAAAAAGGTAGAGTTGTATGCTTTTAATGAGGGCTCTCAATTACCTCATAATAGGGGTAACACTTGAGAAGAGCAGGGCTGGAAGTTTGCTCTTTGGTGTGTTTTTCGGGGCTAAAATACAATATTCCACTGCTGTAATATAGGGCATATAGGCTGAATATTGCAGTCCATAGCTTTAACAGTTAGACCTATCTTGATTCGGGTGCCTTCTCTTACTTCTAGCTATTCCTATGAGATATAGTATGGACAGATTTGAAGATTTCTTGATTTACTGTTGCAGGCCTTGATGCAAGAGTTTATTTTGGGCTAAAATAAGTGTCTTTTGAAAGCTGGAGCATAGAGCTTTTGGATTTATGTGCACTGCTTTGTCTTGAATGAAATCTATGCATATATGGATTTTGTTTCTAGCAGGGGGTCTATATCTTGATTTTGGAACATGTGTACAACAATTGGATTGATGCATACATGTTATTTTTGAGCTAGTGTCTCGGTGAAATTATCTTGAGCTATTGTCTCAAACTTATCCGAATTGGATTCATACATGATGTATAAGTTCTGAATTAAAGACTCTTCTATAACTAGGTTTTCCATATTCTCAAAGAACGATAATATCTAACATTCTCCCTTAGCCCACTTCCATGAGAGAGAGTGGCTATTAGAGAGTCTCCACTCCTTGAGCCCCTTTACTTGTTTCTCTTCTCGAAACTAGCCTTCCTTTTCGTAGAAGAGTGGTGGAACCCTAAAATGTAAAAATTGTCACGAGAATGACAAACGAGCTTAATGATTTAATTGAAATGGACTCTAATTCTAGTACCCCTAGTTCTTGGCATGTGACCATTGCTCTAGTAGTGAAATATTTGACATTGGGGCATATGAGGGACAAGTGTATAGGCTGTGTGGTAGAAGGATAGGACAAAAGCAATAAGATGCAATGTGAAACTTTCATTATATTGAAAGTTTATACCTTTGAATTGAGTTACATTGAAAGTTTGTACCTTTGAATTGAGTTATTGCCCAGTAAACCACTCACTTAGGCTAGTTAAATTGTAAAGCAGACCTTAAGGATAAGTAGCCCTTGTGTTTTGATTTAGGGGTATTTGGTCATTTATTTAGAAACTTGATCTTGGCTATGGGGGGTTCTTACTCTCTAGTCTTGTTTTTTGAAGAGCTGTACCAATAAGCAGAGATGCATGCTTGCTAATTGTTCATGATGAACAGCAAGAGGAGAGTGTTTTGCAGCCATATTGAGGTGCTAGACAACCAAGAATCAATCTCTTACTTCTTTCTCTTTTTTAGGCTCTGCAAGATTTGTTTTACAATAGATTAGAATTAGGGTTTGCTATTTACAAAAGATTAGTGGCTAGGCTTTGCAAAAAATTCAGTCATTTTGGATATGGAATTTCTTGCCAAAGACATTCCAAGCCAAACCCCCAATTGGCCCCTTGTTTTGGAGTACCAAACCATGGAAGATTCTGGGTAGACATTAGGGTAAATGTATTCAGACATGTAAGTTCAACTTCTAGCCACTCAAAGCATTAAATTCAGCATCCAATCTCAAGGAAAGTGCATGTTTTAGAGATTAGGGTTTAGGGAGAGTAGGTTTAGTGGTCCGAATTACTTCAATTTGATAGTGAATTGTAAGTGCATTGTTTAGGGCAAAGCTCTAAGATTGTCGAACAAGCAGGGTTGAGGCCTCATTTAACGAATTAAATCAGTTTGGGATTCAGATTTGTGGGCATTCCTCATTGATTGCAATGTGGGAGCAATGTGAGACCATGGATACATTTTTCAATCTCATGTTGGTTAACATTGGAGTGATTGTAGCTTTGTATCCTTAAAGACATACGTGCTTATGTTTTTGATTGAGATGGATTTAAAGCTTGTTAGTCAAGGTTGGTGAGAGCAACTGACGACACAACAATAAGTTTTTAGTCTCATAGACTTCAAAAGTGGGTACCATCAAATGCACTTTACGCTGGGGATGTACATAAGATAGCTTTCAGGACTACCTTTGGCTTGCATGAGTTTTTGTTATGCCATTTGGGCCTACAAATGCACTTGTGACATTTACTCTCATGATGGATCATATCTTTAGATCACATCACTCTATTGTTGGCACCTTCTTTGATGAAATCATTGTGTATTCAAAGGTGTTAAAGTTTAATTCATCCCTTGGATTGGCATCATCAGGCTATAGTTGTATAGTTAGATCTCTCGGGCATAGTTACGCATTTCCTGTTAGTTTGGGCATTTTCAGGAGTCGCCAGGAGTAGGCACCTTGTTCTAGGTAGGTTAGACAATCATTGGGCAGGCAGCAGTGCCACGTGGCACATTTGGGACAGATCGCAGATTTTTTGCGTTTTTTATGTGCAATTGGCCATTTTCAAAATTCAATAGTTGGTCAACCAGATTTAGGTGGCTGACCTGGTCATTTTAGTGGCCTATTTTCAGCTATTTATTGGTAGCCTTAAGTCAGACCATCTCACTTGTCTATTTTCAGGCAGAGAGAGATCGGCTTGCGGAGATATTTCAACAGCATGTTTGTATATCTGCCTTCTTCATTTCAGCATTCGTTTATTGCAGATTTCTGCATTCTACTGTCTCTTTTCTCTCTCTCTTCTCCTGTGTTCATTGTCTTTTAGACTTGTCCATACACTTATGCATTCGTTGCACTTTGACATGGTATCAGAGCAGCATTGAAGGGCTGATTAATCATGGGTGGACTTGAATGGGAGATTTCAGCGTGACAAAAGTTTGTGTTTTTAGCATTTGGAGGGTGAGCTAAATAGGTGAAGCATGGGAAAGAAGCGAAGTTGTTGTTTTTTGCAGGTTTTGCGGTTTGTGAAGGTGAAAAGGCTGCATTTTCAGTCTTTTGGAGCAGATTTTGAGTTTTCATTGCCTTGTGTAGTTGAAACACATTTGGGATGGGTGGAGAAAGCCCTAGCAGGCACCGTTTGTGGAGTTTGAGGGGGGTGCCCTTGTTTTTGTGCAAGTTATTTAGTTAACAATGTCTTTCGAGATTGATGCAGAGTTTCAGGCTATTGTGGACCGTAAGCTCCCCATGTTATTGGCTCTTTCTTCAGATCAAAAGCTCGATGGGGAGAACCACAGGACTTGGCAGGTAATGATACTTGCTATCGTGAAATCCTATGATTTGGTGGAGCTTGTGATCAAGGCTATGGATTGTTCTATAGCTCATGATTCTTCCAAGTTTTTTGCCGATGAGAAAGCTGCGTTGCTCAAGGTACAGGCACGTTGGGATAAATTGAATGCTCGCATCTATTCTTTTCTTTTTCTCTCTTGCACTTTGGCCTTTATTGCTCACATCAAGTACTTGACCGTGGCTTGGGAGATATGGTTGGATGGATCGAATGTAAAATCTAATGACCATTATGAAGCAAGTGTCTCTAGAGGCTTAAATGTGGACTTTGAGTCCCAACAAGTCTTCTTCTATACAAGAGCATGTTAATAAGCTTCAGTAATTGTAGACACAAGTTCAAAATGCAAGAAAGGTGATTACCTCGAAGGATATGGTGATAACTCTTCTTTCACAGTTACTGCCTTGGTTTAGTGCATTCTACTCCACCTTGATTGCTTCAGGGTAGATAGATACCGTTTATTGGGAGGAGTTGGTTCTGATAGTCTTGGAGGAACAATGCAACGGTTACAACTCTCCCAAGTCGCAAGCATTGATATGTCAATCTTTCCAATAGAAGGGGAAGAACAAGAAGAAAAAGAAGGACTAGAAGCCCAAGCAAGATAAAGCCAAGTAGTTTACTTGCCACATCTGTGGCAAGATAGGTCATTGGAAGAAGGATTGTCTTGACAAGGATAAGGACATAAGAAGGAGAAGACTATAAAGGACACACGAGCGGTGGGTACTCCTTCATCGGCGGTCTTCCTCCATTTGGATGTGATTGAGGATGCTCTTCGACGGCCATTGATGCAACAATGTTGGGACCCCAGTCCCGTGAGTGGATTGTGGATAGTGGCACGTCCCGCCACATGACTCCTTCAGATGGTATTTTTTGTATACATTCGAGGCATAGACAAATTCTTATCCTATCAAAGGGAAAGGTGATATGCTATTGGTTTCGGATAGGCAAGGTGGTGTCCACAAATTAGAGGTTCTCTATCTACCAAGTTTAGGATATCATCTTCTTTCAATGAGTAAGATTTGTGCTCTTGGCCTGCTAGTTGAGTTTGATAAGAATTCCTTTCACGTTCTTTATGGTGCTTTTCAAAAGGTTCTTTGTATAGGTTATGAGAAGGAATCTACAAGATGCAGACTTCATCAACTTTTTCTTTTGTTCTTCTTGCTTCTCAAACTCAGATTGAGCTATGGCATGCTTGGTTTGGCCATCTCAACTATGAGTATCTTCAGAAGTTAGCTTGTGGCTTGTGTGTGGATTGTCGGAGATTGGGGTGAGCCATCCAGTATGTATATCTTGCATTCGTGAGCATTGACAGACACCTTAGTGTCTATGGGCCGAAGTAGTAGCCATCGCTATCCACATCCTTAATCGATTCCCTACATCGGCCGTGGTTAGTATGACACTTTTTGAGGCTTATTTGAGTCAAAAGTCAAACATGTTTTATTTCAGGGTGCTTGGGGTGTGATGCTTATGTTTACATCCCAAAGAAAAAGAGGGATAAGTTTGAGTTGGCTTCCAAAAGATAGGTGTTCATGGGTTATAGCTCACAATCCCAAGGATATAGACTTATGTTTGCATCTCGAAGAAAAAGAGGGATAAATTTGAGTCGGCTTTCAAAAGATAGATGTTCATGGGCTATAGCTCACAATCCAAGGGATACATGCTTTATGATTGTGTTTCATGGGAGATATACACGAGTCCAAATGTTTGGTTTGTGGAGTTTCTAGCTTTGCATAGAGGGGTGTTGAACATTTTGTACTTGGAGATTCAGGTGAAAGTTGGGCATTTGATCTAGTGGCTCTAGAGCCTTTGCCTATCGAGGCTCCACCATCGGTGGAGGAGGAGATCACTTCACCATTGGATTCACTTGTTGTGTTGGCCCCAGTGGACATTCGAGAGACTTTGGTAGAGGTAAAGCGGCGAGGGAAGTATTGGCCTCATCGTTGGGCACACGATATACTTCATGATTTAGGGATTGAGAGAGTTCATGAAGAGTGGTAGCCGCTGCAAGATGGCCCACAACGATCTCAAAAGAACCATGTACACTTCATCGAGCTTGTTTGTACTAACTATTGTTTGATGTCTTGTGCAATGTAGGATAGAGAGCCCAATTTTTTGAAGAAAGCTTTATAGTCGGTGAAGTGGGTGATGCGCTGCAGAGATGCAATGTCCGGCGATGAAATGTCAGGTAAAGAGCAAAACACGTGAGCAACAGCAGCGAGTGAGAGCGAGAGATGCAAGATGTTCTTGGGTACAATTGGAGTGTGTACCACTTTAGGTTTTTAGATAGATATATATGAAAGTACAAGTGTGCTAAGGGTGCGTTCACACCCGTGCACATATAAAAGGCACGATGGCCCTTTATTCCCAACAACCTCCCACCTAAAGGCAATGTGCCTTAAGAGGAGAAAAGAATCAACTAAGTCTAAGTATGTACAAAGCTGAAATACATATATCTATCCAACTCCCATCATCTGTCGGCAATGAGCAAACCGCTCTGCTGGAAGACCCTTCGTGAGAAGATCTGCAGGATTATCATCTGTATGCACTTTGACAAGCTCAATGCTCTTGCTGTCAAGTACATCTCTGATGAAGTGATACTTCACCTGTATGTGCTTCGTCTTTGCATGAAAGACGGGATTCCGTGCTAGCATGATAGCACTCTGACTATCACAATGAAGAACGGGTAACTCTGTAATGCCAAGATCTCCCACCAGACGTGAAAGCCATAAAGCCTCCTTGCATGCCTCAGTACAGCCACATACTCTGCCTCTGTAGTAGACAATGCAACACACTTCTGTAGCCTGGAGATCCAAGAGACTGCTCCTCTTGTGAAGGTAAACAAATACCCAGAAGTGGACTTTCTACAGTCCGCATGACCAGCATAGTCTGCATCCGTAAAGCCAACGACAGATGCCTTCTGCTTTCCAAAGCAGATGCACAAATCACTTGTGCCTTTGAGGTATCTCATAATACCTTTCACTGCTTTCCAATGCTTTTTGCCAGGGTTTGCCATATATCTGCTAACCACTCCCACTGCAAAGGCAATGTCAGGACGTGTAGCAACCATAGCATACATCAAGCTGCCAACAGCTGAAGCATATGGAATCTTGGCCATTTCAGCCTTCTCATCATCAGATGTAGGGCTGTCCTC
Source organism: Lygodium microphyllum (assembly GCF_053477565.2). Classification (NCBI taxonomy): domain Eukaryota; kingdom Viridiplantae; phylum Streptophyta; class Polypodiopsida; order Schizaeales; family Lygodiaceae; genus Lygodium; species Lygodium microphyllum. The sequence continues at coordinate 154,816,862 of NC_141141.1, read as the reverse complement.
TGCACTGAGTTTCACATATGGAGGCAACAGAACACCAATTGGTTTCCCCCCCTCCATATTGAAACACTGCAAAACCTTAGAGACATACTCCTGTTGAGATAGAAAGAGTAATCCTTTGGATCTATCTCTGAGTATTCGCATGCCAAGAATGTGATTTGCATCACCAAGATCCTTCATGTCAAAGTTGCCATGAAGACTTTGCTTCAACGAATCCAAGGCATGAGTATCCCTGCCAGCAATCAGCATGTCATCAACATACAGAACCAAGATAATTAGGCTGCCATCTGCGGCCTTCTTGGTGTACAAGCAGTGATCCACTTGACTTCTTTGAAAACCTTGAGACTGCATAAATGTATCAAACTTATGATACCATTCTCTTGGTGCTTGCTTCAGCCCATACAAACTCCGTTTGAGCTTACATACCATCTTCTCTTTGCCTTTAGCCACAAACCCTTCAGGCTGCTGCATATATATGTCTTCATGCAGATCACCATGTAAAAATGCAGTCTTTACATCCATCTGTATGAGCTCCATATCTTCAGCTGGTTGTTCTCAATGTAGTCATTTTGACTACAGGAGAGAAGATCTCATCAAAATCAACTCCATGTTCCTGCTTGTACCCCTTAGCAACCAATCTGGCTTTGTACTTTGGCGAGGAACCAGAAGTGACCTTCATCTTATAAACCCATTTGCATGGAAGCGTTTTCTGCCCTTTAGGCAACTGCACCAAGTCCCAAGTGCCGTTTTTCTCAAGAGATTCCATCTCTGACAACATGGCTTTATACCATTTCTTGCTGTCCTGTCTGTCCATTGCTTCCTTGAAGCATGACGGCTCACCACAGTTAGTGATCATGACATAATCAGCCACATTATTTGCACCAGGAACGAATCTGTCGGGCTATCTAGTAGCCCTAGACGATCTCCTAACCCAATGATCATTGTTTGCTGGCTGTTCAGCCTGCATATTATCATTTACAGCTTGCTGTCCTGGCATTTCAGCCTGCAAATCAACATTAACAGCTTGCTGTCCTGGCTGTTCCTGCACATTTAGTGGCTCATCATTATGGGCAATGGCTGGCAGATCATTTCCAGCATCATTTTCTGCATTCGCAGGTTCATTTACAGCAGGTATTTGCTGCTGTACAGCGGGCACATTTTGCTGTCCAAAAGGTACTTCTTCCCGGAATACAACCCTACGAACCTCCTCAGTCTTTTCGGGCTGTTTATGCATGCGACCTTCCCGGAAGATAACATCATTGCTGCGCACTGTTTCCTTTTCACGGGATCCCACAATCTATACCCCATTTCACCCTCATCACCATATCCTAGGAATATGCATTTACAGGACTTTGGCTCAAGTTTGCTGCGGTCTTCCTTACGAATGTGCACAAAAGCCTCGCAGCCGAACACTCGTAAATGAGCATAAGAAGGTGGCTTGCCCGACCACGCTTCCTGAGGAACTACCCCCCCCAAAGACCTGTTTGGTGACCGATTGATCAAGTGAACGGTTGTCATAACAGCCTCTGCCCAAAAACCATGGGGTAATGCAGCATGAGACAGCATAGTACGGACTTTATCCTGTATAGTCCTGTTCATACGCTCTGCAACTCCATTCTGGGGTGGATTATGAGGGGCAGTGAGCTCCCTTTTTATCCCTTTGCTGTCACAAAATGCCTGAAAGGCCTTGGACACATATTCCCCACCATTGTCAGAGCGAAGACACTTAAGTATCTTATCAGTCTGATTTTCAACCAATGCCAAGAAGTTTTTAAACTTGTCAAGTACTTCATCCTTGCTACGAATGGGGTAAACCCATACCTTCCGTGTAGCATCATCGACAAAGGTGACAAAGTACTTCTTCCCCCCCAAAGACAATCCTGGCATCTGACATACATCTGAATGTACTAACTCTAGAGGTGAAGATTTCAAAGAAAGAGATTTCTTATGAGATGTCTGCGCATGCTTACCATAGACACAATGACCACAATGCTCAAAATCAGCATAACGGAGACAAGGCAAGTAACCCAAACGAGAAAGAACTTTCATTCCTGTTTGACTCATGTGTCCTAACCGGCCATGCCACAAAGAAACGCTTGGCTGCTCGGTTACTGCGACAACATGGTCACGCACACTAGATACATGAAGAGGATACAGAGTATCACTCTTTGAACCCCTGGCAATGACTCTAGATCCTGTACTGATCTTCCATTTTCCATCGCCAAATGTGGTATGATAATCATCATCATCTAGCTGCCCAGTACTGATTAAGCTCTTCTTGAGCTCAGGTACATGATGAACATTCTGAAGAGTAAAGACAGAACCATGCTGAAACTGAAGCTGCACACTGCCAATGCCTGCAATATCACATGCTGAGTTGTCCCCGAGATGGACAACACCATGTCGACCGCCTGTATAATCGGAAAACCAATCTCTGTAAGGGGTGACATGAAAGGAGGCACCCGAATCTAAAATCCAGGTATGCATGTCATCAGCCGAATCGGCAACCAATGCATGGGCATCAAAACATGAAGACACGAAGAGTACATCGTTCCCACTGTCACTGTCTTGAGTGACTACATTCACCTCTTCGATCTTGACGCTGCTCTTCTTGGGCTGGCTCTCTTTCTTCTCTTCCTTGCTGTCCTCTGTCTTCTTGCCTTTCCCTTTCTCTTTCTTCCACTTGTAACAGTCACGTTTGAAGTGACCCTTCTTGCCACAGTGGTGGCATTCCACATTCTTGCCGCGAGACATGCTGCGACCCTTGCCATCAGATTTTCCCTTCTGCTGTGATCTGCCCCTGGTATGCAAGGCACTAGACGACTTACTTGATGCATTATTTTGCCTATTCATCTCTTCCATAAGCAAAGAGCTTTCCACGTCAGAATACATAAGCATAGCATTCGAGTTACTCAAGGCAGTCCTGAATGTATCCCAACTCTCTGGTAGAGTGCAAAGCAGAAAGGTAGCTTTAAACTCGTCATCAATGACAAACTTCAAAGCAACCAGCTGGCTGAAAATTGAGTTGAATTCATTCAGATGATTTGACATAGCAGTTCCTTCTTTCATCCGCAAATCCATAAGCTTTTTTAGCCAATACACCTTACTAGCTGCACTCTTCTGAGCATACAATTCCTCCAGTCTAGTCCAGATGGCATAGGCAGTGTCCAAACCCTCTATGTTAAACAGCAGAGCATCAGAGACAGATAGCTCAATGGTCAAGCGTGCAAGCTCGTTCAACTCATCCCAGTCATCTTGTTCCACATCTGCGGGCTTTACCCCTTTGGCCTTGATCGGCTTAGCCTGCTTCTTCTGCAACAGGATATTGTAGCATTGCTTTTGCCACACTACAAAATTATGTGCACCCTCAAGTTTCTTGATGTGCATAAGATGGCTGCTATCGCTGCTGCCAGCCATGATTTTCAGTCCAAAATATGACCACAAATTCAGCAAATGCAGGCCCAAACTGTCAAACAAGTGACCAAGGTACAAACAAGTACCAACCAGCAATAAGTACCAGTTAAAAGCAGAAATTTCAGATCTGCAAATCAATTTTCAGAAGCACCAAATGTTGTGCTACAGCACTCCACAACTGATGACAGCTGTTCCAAGGACAAATACATCACATTACATGAGAAGTCCCAAATTTTAGCTGCAATTTCTGCTGTACATGCACCCACGGGCATAAAATTTGACCCGCACGGTCAAAAGCCCCAAAGTTTTGTGCTCAAAACATCAACCATACATCTGCACTGTCTCTGACATGCATAGAGTAGACCAATTTTGCCAAAATGAAGCAATTTCAGCAAAACCCCCAAATTTTTCAAGTGTCAGGCGTCCAAATTGCATGAAATTAAACCCGCATGTACATAAAATGACCAATTTGCGCACAAATTTTGCTCAAACAGCAAAAGCCCCAAATTGCACGGGGTCCAATGTGCATCAATGTCAAGAAATTGGGTCAATTTCAGCCCAATTTTAACATGTACATGAAAAGCCCCAAATTTCGGAGGCAAAATGTCACAAATTCCTGCAATTTCTGAGACAGAATCTCACTGTGTGTCTTGCTCGTGTCAAATCCGGACAAATCCCCAAATTTGTGGCTCAAATCTGCCCAAAACACAGAACTGTGCTTACACGCGTGAACTCCCGTCAGTGGGCAAAGGGGGCAGCTTGCAGTAAACCTTTGAAAATTAAAAAATTTTGCAAGAGAAATTTGACGAAAACTGTCCCGTAACGTGACGACTGTTGCGTTTTGACCTGCCGCCAGCTGCACGTGGCCTAGAAAGTCACGAACTGACCTGGCGTGACCTGCGTGACCAGCGCCTGTGCAAAACACGTCACTTCTGATCTGCGCCTGACCTGCACGCTGCCTGGAACTGCACGCCTGACTGCACACTGTCCAAGAACAGTGACGAGCTGACCAGAAAATGACTGACTGACCTGCGCGCAACCTGGGAAATGTCGCCTGGCTGAAAAACGTGACCTGTGGACTGCGAGAAGCACGAACACCTTAACCGAAGCTCTGCACGGACTGCGAGAAGCGCGAACACCTTAGCCGGAGCTCTGATACCAGTTTGAAGTGAGTGATGCGCTGCGGAGATGCAATGTCCGGCGATGAAATGTCAGGTAAAGAGCAAAACACGTGAGCAACAGCAGCGAGTGAGAGCGAGAGATGCAAGATGTTCTTGGGTACAATTGGAGTGTGTACCACTTTAGGTTTTTAGATAGATATATATGAAAGTACAAGTGTGCTAAGGGTGCGTTCACACCCGTGCACATATAAAAGGCACGATGGCCCTTTATTCCCAACAGTCGGAGCATTGGAAGAAGGCTATGAAGTAGGAATTGGATGTGATCCATAGTGATAGCACTTTGGATAAGCATAAGGCACAACTCATTTCAAAGGGCTTTGCATAGCGGCCAAGGATGGATTTCCATGATACCTTTAGTCCTACAGCTCGGGTGGCTATCATAAGGGCTGTTCTTGACTTAGCCAGCCATAGGAGATGACTAGTTTATTTGTTTGATGTGAAGTTTGCTTCCCTAAATGGAGATTTGAAGGAGGAGATATTTGTTGAGCAGCGTCCTGGCTTTTCCTCATCCAATGATAAGGTGTATAGGTTAAAGAAGGCTCTTTATGACCTCAAATAGGCATGCATTGTTCGTGCTTTATGTGGATGATCTCATCTTTACAAGTGACCATGCCTAGAAGGTCAAGCAAACAAAGGAGGCATATTAGAGGTATTCGAGATGATATATATGGGCCTTCTTTACTTCTTTTTAGGTCATGAGATTTGGCAAATAGTGAGGGGGATTTTTATCTCCCACCAGATATGCGGGAGCTTTTGACTACATTTGAGATGGAGGGGTGTAAGGCTATTTCTTCTCCTATGAATTTGAACTAGAGTCCGGAAGGCCACAACCCATGTAGATTCACAAGTGGCAGATGCTACCGGCTACAGATAGTTGATTGGGTCATTGATAGGGCTCCTTGACACTCGGATTGATGTGCTTTGCTACAAGTTTGCTTGCAGGGTTCATGAGTGAACCCAAGCTGGTTCAATGGTGGCAGGCTACTATGAGGATTTTGTGGTTCCTGAGGGGGACTCGACCCAGGTTTTTAAAATCTAGTAGGTACAAGAGATTCAACCTTAGTTCTATAGGACTAGGCGAATTCAAATTGGGCCAAAGATTTTGACCATAGGAGGTCATCGATAGAATATTGCTTTACTTTGGGCGTAGGCAGTATCTCGTGGAGTAGCAAGGAGCAACCCACAGTTGCTCTTCCCTCTATAGAGGCAAGAGTATGGAGGGGCGTCTTCTACCACATGTGAGATAGTGTGGCTTCAACAATTACTAGGAGAGCTTGACTACCTGCAAACAAGTCCTATGACCCTTCACTTGACAACGAGTGTTGCATTGCTTTGGCACGGAACCTTGTGTTTTATGCTAGGTCAAAGCACATTGAGATACAATATCACTTCACTAGGGAGAAGCTCTTGGATGAGACCATTGATGTGGTATATTGCAAGACAAAGGACAATTTGGCAGATTTGGTTACGAAGGCACTTCCTTAGGTTGTTCTTTGATAGCACTCCAGAATCATGAACCTTATGCCCCACGCAGGATCTAAGAGGGGGTGTTGGAGATTTATTCCTCCCCTAGACTAGCATTGTCAAGTTATAGTTGTACAGTTAGTTTTGCCAGGCATAGTTACGCATTTCTTGTCAGTTTGGGCATTTTCAGCAGTCACCAGGAGCAGGCACCTTTTTGGGCAGGTCAGACAGTTAGTGGGCAGGTGGCAATGCCATGTGGCACATCTGGGCAGGTCGCAAATTTTCTGCATTTTTTATGTTGAGTTGGCCATTTTTGGCAGCTGGTTGGTCAGATTTAGCTGGCCATCCCAGTCATTTTAGTGCCTATTTTCAGCTATTTATTGGCTGCCTTCCACCAGCCCATCTCCCTTGTTTGTTCCAGGTGTAGAGAGAGATCAACTCACAGAGATACTTCAATAGCCTGTTTGTACATCTGCTTTCTTCATTTCAGCATGCATTCTACTGTCTTTTTTCTCTCCCCTTCTTCTCGTGTTTATTGTCTTTCAGTCTCGTCCATATGCTTCTGCGTTCACTGCACTCTGACAGAAAGAGGTAGAAAATTAAGAAACGTTTTGTAAGTTTTGAAAGTAAACTCTTTGCTGCGATGGATGCTAGTGATATGTCCTGTTACGAAGGATTTTGGGCATTGGTCCCACTATCACAAATAAAAGGAGCTTGCTCACATGAATTGCACCCAATGTGCACACCATAGTTTTATCTCATATAGATTTAGCAAAGGTTTTGAAGCTTTGAGAGACCCAAGCTAGTGATTTTGAAGCTTGTTCACATGAATTTGTGCACATCATTGTTTAGAAAGGCTATTTACCTCATACACATTTTGTAACTTTTCTTCGCACACTTTGGCCAAGGCCGATATATTTTAGAGGTTCTAGGATTGGATGATATTGGATGAGAGCCATGTTAAGATTGTTTCCAACTCCACTTTGGGCATGCCTAGGAGTGCTACTAGCATATACATAGAATCTTCTAGAAAGTAAAGATGTGCTTGTACTAATGAGATTCCATCAGTTTTGATAAGAAAAGGAGTTGGTTTTGCAACAAAGTTTCAATTTTAAAGACCCTAAATGTGTATAATCCAGTTTAGAAAGAGCATCTTTAAGGTGCTTATCTCAAAGATGTCATTTTGAAGGACCTTAGTGTACATGAGTCAATTTCAAGGGCATTTGTGTGCTGATAACCTTACAGTTTAAAAAGAGTGTCTGTAAGGTGCTAACTTAAGAAAAAATTGCAAGATGAAGCATAAATGCAAGAATCAAATTTGTTACGAAGAAGCCACTCAATAATTTGACCAGGCTGTGAACTATGTTCACCGAAAGGTAAGATCTTCAGGGCAAACTTTGCAGAACCTTGCATACCAATCATTGAATTTGAATGGAAGTCTTATAAGATGAAGATGATCATTAAAAATTGGTATATTACAAGTTAGCACATGGGTGTCATTAATGTGACATAATGACTTTTCAGTAGTTTTGGAAGTTTCTAATGAGGGAATGCTTTTCAGGTTCTTGATGTTGTGGAGTTTCAGAAGCCAATGTTGGAGAAACTTATTTGGATTGCAAGTTTCATGTTGGTTGGAGCTCGCCATCCAGGTGCTACTGTTGGAGTCGTTGAAAAAGATTATCGAGATGAGGTTGGTCATGCCAGCATTGCCTTCATTTTTCGATGTATGAGTAGAGGCAACCCATATAAAAGTCTAGTTGTTCATTCACTTGTCAAGCTGCTTTGATATTTGTTGTTAAGAGATCATTCTGGACTAGATATGTGAATATATGCACATCCAATTTCACAAGGAAATGAAAAAAATTGGCTGATGATTGTTTAGTTCAGAAAGAAAATAGTAGATTTTCTTACTGGCTGTAACTTTAGATATAGCTCCTACACTCATTATCTGCACTTTGTGAAAGAGATACTTGATAGAACCAGTTCACTTAAATACTTTGTATCTTCTTTGAACTTGCGTATTTGACATTACTCTTTCCTCTGAGAAGACTTACTACTGCCATTATCTGACAATGAAATCCTATCCGCAACTATTCAGGTGCAGTTCATGTTCCATGGATGGTCCATGCTTTAATGGGTGTCGGTTTTTGAGCAGCGAAAAGCCTAATGACTGACCCTTACCCTGAAATTTTGTGTTTTCCTTTCCTCTGTCTTTGTTTACATTCATAAAAAGCTCACACAATCGTCCTAGTGTCTGGCAAGCATATTTTTTGATTTAGGTCCTAGTTTTTGATAGTTTTTACTGGCACTTGTATAGGCATATAGTTATGTAGGACTCTTGGATCGTCGGAGGAGACTTCAATAACCTGGAGGCTTCAGAGGACCAGCAGGGCAGAGGTAGAAACTACCAGGGCATTGCTGGGGAGGAGCAGGAGGCATGGGAGGTCTTTTTGTTGGCAGTTGGAGCACGTGATGCATGGAGAGACCCTGCCTTCCACAGGAGGGAGGGGTCGTTGGACTTCTCTTGGGGATACAAGCAGCTAGGTGGAGTCCTGCTTGAGATGTTGGACAAGTTTTATGTGGGAGAGTAGGGAGGCTCTCATGGAGGCCAGATTGAGCAGTTGGCAGGCACCGCATCGCCCGATCAGTGCTCGGTTCTCCTAACACTTCACCCTCAAGCATCCGCCCTAGACACACGATCCTGTCGGATCCCTGACTCGATCTATAGGAGGGAGGAGGTGACGAGACAGATAGAGCAGATTTGGACCAGAGAGTGGGACAAGAGGGACCGGATAGCAGAGGAGATTGCAGAGGTCCTAGAGGAGTCGAGTAGAATCTGCCAAGAGGCAGCCATACAGGTCAGGCAACAGAGCTGGGAGGAGAAGAGAGCACTTCGGCGGGACCTGGCGGCCACGCAAAGATTATTATAGGAGGCACCAGGGGATCCCACTCTCCATGCACAGGAGGTGCGTGCGTGAGCAGCCCTTGCTGGCCTAGAGGACAAGCACTCAATGTTCTCTTTCCAAACCTCAGTAGCCTTCTGGGTGAAGAATGAGAGGACTCGTTCTAGCCCAGATGAGGTGATGGAGATTGCTACAGACTATTACACGCGTCTTTTCTAGTAGGAGATAGCTTCAGCTAGAGGATAGAGATGTAGACAACAGATATGGGATCACATCGCGTCCCTCGTCACAGAGAAGATTGGATGCTCCCTCCAAGCCCCCTTCACAAAGAAGGAACTAGAGGAGGCTTTCCATACATAGGATGGGCAAAAATGCTCGGGAGAGAATGGTCTCTCTAAGGCCTTCTTCACTACCTACTGGGAAGTGGTGAAGGGCCCTCTACTGATGGCCTTCCGGGAGGACTCGTTCTAGCCCAGATGAGGTGATGGAGATTGCTACAGACTATTACATGCGTCTTTTCCAGTAGGAGACAGCTTCAGCTAGAGGACAGAGATGTAGACAACTGGTATGGGATCACATCGCGTCCCTCGTCACAGAGGGGATTGGACGCTCCCTCCTAGCTCCCTTCACAAAGAAGGAACTAGAGGAGGCTTTCCATACATAGGATGGGCAAAAATTCTCGGGGGAGGATGGTCTCTCTAAGGCCTTCTTTACTACCTACTGGGAAGTGGTTGCTGAAAAACGGCCATTCAGTCAAATTATAGCTTGGGAGAGGGAGAGAGAGAGAGCTGATGGTCCATTTTTTTATCGGAGAACAGCAATTTGTCGCAGAAGACAGCTATCTGGGGGCCTCAACAAACAAGGAACAGCAAGGAGTCACCTTCTAGTAGGTGTTGGCAACAGCATTGCTAATTAGGTGACAGCATTTTGGAGGTGCCTAGCAATAGATGACTGCATTAAATGCAGGCTATAGCAGGCAATAGGCAGAATTTAGGGTTTCTCGCGAAGAAAATCAGATTTCTCTCTTATATTGGCCTTCTCCAACCCCTTCTCCAACCCATTCTGAGGAGATCTCAGCATTTCTCAACCATTTTGGGTAGATGTGAGCCAAATTTGGTGGACAATAGAGAGGTCTTTGCTATAAACCCTAAATCTCTGCAGAAATTAAGGTTTGACAGTTACCTTGGGACCTGTGCTAATTGGTGAAGGCATTGTGCATTGAATTCAGCACCTGAAATTTGTGTAATTGTCAAAGAATTCAGATGCCAACCCATTCATTGTAATTTGAGGCAGCATTTGGTCAGTTGGTGGTTCCATTTGTGCAAGTCCTAGGTGAAAAATCAAGGGGTAATTGGCCCAAATTGATTGCTGATTGTTACTATAGCAAAGAGTATTTTTGGAACAACAAACAAGATTGTGAATCTTAACTTGTTGATTCCATTAGCAAGCAAATTAAATAAATACTGAAAGGGGCGTTAGTTTTGGGGCCAACAGGGTGTCCAATGTCCAATATTATTAAGGTAATTTGTGCATTTCAAGTTGTGTTCATTTGTTGATCGCTATAGTTAAGTGCTTAATTAGGGAATTACCGCCCTTTCCAAGAAGGGAGGTTGGTTTTAGTAGTAGCTTCAACACTATGGTGACTGCGTAGCAAGGAAGAGTGGCAGCCAATAACCAGTAAAACAAAGAGGTATTTTGTTGTGAATGAGGTTGTGGACAGCTGTAATAACTTGGCGGCACTAGAATGAGGACCAAACATGCATGTAGATGATGGAACATGAAGTCAAGAGCTATAATAATGATGTAGAGGACTGTGAGGTGCAGGTGACGGCCCGGGTTCTGTAGATAGACCAACAGCACAAAACACAATAGTTTTGTGGGATACATGCCTTCAAATGTAGAACCTTGAAGGGCAACCTATCACCAAGGATGGGCAGCGTATTTGAGATGTAGCAGCTTGAAAATGCTCCAAATAGGGCAGCATCAGCTCGATTGTGATATTGTCCACAAGAGGAAGGGGGGTGGGGTGGGGGCATCTCTTTATCTCTTTGTGGTGAACATGGCAAAGGTTTATGGTCCTGTGAGGTCTTAGACCTTCTAATGCTCGAAAGGACTTAGTGTGCATCATCGATGTTTGATTGCCTTGAGTAAATAAAAAAACTGAGAGTAAACATCATCAACATTTTGTGTGTCTCCATGAGGGCTTATATTGATAGTGCCTTAAAAATGCTCAAAAGGACTTGATAAATTTTGTGGGTGTGATATTGACGCATTGAAATCCAATAGCTGATGTAGAACGATTTGTGCCATTGAGAACAATGATGTGGCATAAAGACCTCATGCAAATGGTGTCATGAAGGGGACTAGAGAGGTAAGAGAAGAGTGTGGAAGATAGAGAAAAGAGGGGAGAGAAATATTGATGAGGAGAGAGAATGAGAAAGAAGCTATGAAAGCTTGCAAGAAGTAGAGAGATGAAGAGACATATTTTGATTATTGTTGAATGGTGAAAAAAATACAAGTTTCTTACATCTTATACCTAGTCAGTGTGACTTCGTATTTTATTTTCCCAAATATTCTCAAAGATTAAACTTCTAAGTTATTTATAGATGGACACATGTATTTTGGGGGGATAGGGAGCAAAGGTCAATGATGACAAGCTTCGATGGAGTGTCCTAACTTGAAAAAGTAGGTGCACCATGTGGATAATGCTCCATCTTGTGGGGAAGAAGCCGTAGCACCTGTGACAAACTTGGAAGGGAAGGGTGGGAGGGATGAAAACACAATTCTCCTCATTGTTGCAGTGGAATAAAATGAATTAATCTAAGTTGCTAGTGTTATTGTCGCTTTGTGCAACCTTTGTTTTTCATGGAGAATGAGGATCTTTGGCTCTTGGGGCACTTTTGTTCTAATACCGTGTACACGCATTGTGAAGAAAGCACAGGGAAACCCTAAGATTGCTTTGAGAGGATGTTAAGAAGCAATAGGGTTTGCAGTGGAGACTACATTGTGTACGAGAAACAAGAAGGCTGAAGGAACTCGGAGATCAGAGAAAGCAAGAAATTATGAACAATGTACATTGATGATACATTGGGGGCCTTAGGCCTCGGTGTCTCTAAGATGAGTTCAAAGGCATGAATCAGAAAGTCCATTATTGACAGAGTGGCTTGAGATGATTGCAATGTCATGGCTGATTGGGAGGCAACACCTATAGAAGGAGAAGACTCTGGTGAGGGAGCAAAATGTAGTTCTCCATGCAAGGGTATGTCATGAAGACACATGATGAAGATGGACAACAATGAAGGGATTGAAACACAATCCTCCATAGTTGCAGGAGATGACAAGATGACTTTTAGGGGTTGTAGTTGCAAAAATGAAAGTGTCTCCTGAGAAAGGACCTATAGCAGCAAAAACACTACATAACGTACATCCGGTCCTCTGTTGATGATGGCGAATGCCTAGACACAAAGAATATCTGTTTGCACTAGTGTCGGACTAGGGTTTTGTATTGCATGTAATTGATGTGCATTCCTGAGCTAGGTTCTTCTGATGCAAGGCCTTTAGGAAGGTCACTACAAAATAAGGGGTGGTGCGAAAGGGCAGCCTGTACAGCTCAATGGATGGAAGGGAGGGTGGGAAGAAAGGAAGGTGGAGGAGAAGCAAGGTGCTGGATGAGGGAGGCCACAAGTGGGGAGCATCACAGAGTGGTGGCATGGATGAGGGAGAGTGCTGGCAGAGAGAAGAAGCAGGCCGCACACAGCACAGCAATGCACAGCCAGTGGCACAGAAGGGGAGGTGGTGGGATGGGGGATGCCACAAGTGGGGAGCAGCATGAGGGGTGGCATGGGTGAGGGAGGGTGCTGGCAGAGGGAAAAGGCAGATTGCATGCACCAGAGCAATGTCCAGCCAGTGGCACACAAGGGGGAGGCGGATGGAGAATCTGGGTGGCATAGGCCAAGGGGCACAAGGGAGGTGAAGGGGCACAAGGGAGGTGAAGGTGGCAAGCTGGATGTCATAATCAGCAGCCAACTGGCTGCAGAGGAGCATCAATGTATGTATTACATGCTCAATGGTGGTTGTCACTTAGACTTCTATTCACATAGACTCCTATTCACATATGACAACCTAAAAGGCTTAAATTTGCTTGGAGAATATAAACTGTTTGCATATTACATCATAAAGACAAATGTCAAATACATCATCAAGCTTTGGATATATTATAAATTCACATTGAGGATGCAACATTTTCTTATTCCTATTAAATTTTACAGGGTTTTAGAGTGCAGAAGACTGCATTTTATAGTTTGCTCAAGTGACAATTCTCACACAACCACCTTCTCCCACCTCTCTCTTTCTCTCTCCCTATTAAATTTTACAGGGTTTTAGAGTGCAGAAGACTGCATTTTATAGTTTGCTCAAGTGACAATTCTCACACAACCACCTTCTCCCACCTCTCTCTTTCTCTCTCCCTACCCTGACCCTTTCAATGTGTTTGAAAGGCTGTGCATGTGTCTTGTGTGCAGGTGGTCATGCTTATCAATGAACTCTCTGGTGCTGCTTCAAATGCAAAAGGAGTAGTGTTTGATGAAGGAATTGAAAAGAGACTGTGTGCATATGCTCGTTCAGTCAGTCATTTCCCAACTGCATTGAAGGAGGTGATTTCATTGATAAATGGGTTTATATAAAAACTATTCTTGCTGTTTAAACCTGCAGGATCTAAACCAATCGTTCCAGATGGTTGTACATATTATGAAATAAATCAGTTGATATTTACGGATTTGGATTAGTTCGAAAAGTTTCAACTGTCAGCTGGTTGAAAAGAGGAGTTTGATAGAAGAGATAATAATTTATAATCTGTAATGATTTAAGGTACTGAGTTGCCAAATAGATTATCTAGGTCAATCTGCAAAGCAATGCTTCTCTGTGATTTTGAGAAAATTGAGACCAAACAAAGGTTAACTTATAGAACTAGGAGACGTAAAAAATTGGAGTGACAAAAGTAGTTTTAGGTAGCCCTTCCAACAGCTTAATTATCTACTCTGTTTCACTCTGCAAAGACACTGAAACTTCATGTTTTGAATGAAAGGTTGGCCACTATCTCCTGCATGCGTGAAATAACTTCGTGCTCCTTATGCATAACTTTGTTTCTCAGACATCCAATATTAAATAATAACACCCAAGCTGTCTCTAACTGATAAGAGTCTCAAGACCACAAGTGGTCAAGTTGATCTCTGGACTGATACTGATTGCCCACAGGCATTAGTGTCCAATTCTCTCAAGAGAATCAAGAATCCTTGGACAACCCAGCCTGTGGCCTACACTAAGTGTGGCTTCTCTGTGTCTCACCCTTGAGCTTTCAATGCCTACACTCGCCAAGGACTAGAATCATCTCTGTAGCAAGACATGAGTCAAAGGAGAGAGAGAAACTCAGCACAACAGATGGCAGCCATGCCAGTGAAAAATACTGTGAGAGTGTGCAATGGAAGAGAATCACGAACACGGAGAGAAAAGGATAGGAGAAGAGAAAGCAAGAAGAGAAGAGAAATCTGCACTGAACAATGAAGGAAACCTGAATACAATGAGGACTGATCAGTCCCTGCACACAATGCAAGGCATCCACGAGGGCACTGATCAATCTGAATAATGATGACAGCACCTATGACAGTGACAGTGACGAGTGTGCAGGCAGTGGTCGTCACTGAAGATGGAGAAGAATGCAACAATTTGAATGTGTGCAAACCTGCCAAAAGGAAGAATGATCTGCCCCCAGCCAGCAGCCCATGGGTATGAATAGCCAAAGGTGGCCAAATCTGGCTGACTGCTCCAACAGCCACTAAAAATGGCTGGCCAATTGGCAATAAATGCTGGCTGATTGCTGAAAAATGCTGATGTGGCAGCAACAACGTAGATCGCAGCCAATCAAGACTGCATAGGCTAATAGGTGCTTGACAAAGACAAAAAATGCACACTAAAACCCGACTGGAAGAAGAAATGCACGCTCTAGAGTGAGCTGCCTCCTCCGTCAAAACACATGACAGAAATGTCAAAGCTCCTAATGTCCCTGTCTGACTTAGATTGATGCTCACAAGCAGGAGATCATTATGCATGACAAACATGACTGCTAACAAATACACAGTTGCCGAATATATCAACATAACAGCCCTAGGACATTAAGTGCATGCAGCAGTTGACAGCATAATGTCTCCAGCCAATAGCGCATCCAATCATGGCATTATTTGCTAAAAAACTTCAGTTACACAAGCAAATAGTCAGCATGATGTGTCCAATGAATAGGGTGTCCAATCATGACATCATGTCCCAAAAATTTGGTTTAAGAAATCAATTTGTTAGGTCTTTTTTTTGCCCTAAAAAAGTATTTTCTTTGAGTACTAGGAACAAGAATATTGATTTAACTTTCTTGGAAAAAAGGAAGTCCTCACTACCTGACTGCTGCAGAGAATTTAATTGATGCTAGCTGTGCATGGGACCCACTCACACATGCTCTAACTTGCAAACATGCTTGCAGTTCTAGTTTCATTACTGAAGAAATGGCCAAAACTGATACATCAGGGATACGTTCCCCTTTAATTAAGCTTCAAGGATGTGCTGTTTTCCCTTATCACTCAAAGTAACCTTCTTGTTGTATGCATCCACTTTAGCCTGAACATGATGAAACCATGGCACGCTCAATAGAAAATCACAACCTTCAAAAGACATGATAAATAACTTTTTTGATTCCACAAAAC
The DNA here is from genome assembly GCF_053477565.2 of Lygodium microphyllum. NCBI lineage: Eukaryota > Viridiplantae > Streptophyta > Polypodiopsida > Schizaeales > Lygodiaceae > Lygodium > Lygodium microphyllum. Next base: position 154,801,160 of record NC_141141.1, on the reverse strand, counting down.
TCTACACATGAAACATGAGATTCCCAATGGAATTAGGCCCCCTTTCCTGGTCTTTCATTGCTTCCAATATTGCTCTTCCTTGTTGCTCACCCATGAGATTTAGTGCTAAACCAACAACAAGCTTTGGCTTCTTTGACTTCATCCATACATCAGTTGTGCTAGAGTTGTTATGCTCTTTCCAAAGACTTTGTTGTCCTTGAAACTTAACATGTCTTATCTTGAGTAAGGAAAATTAAGGCCTGAAGTAGTCTCAAATCAGTGTAATTTTGTTGCCTAAACTATATATAGGAAAAAACCCCCCCAGAAAACTTATTTGAAGAAAAGAAACTTATATTTTAAAGTGGTAGGATAAAAGGCTTATCTTTAGAAAAGCAATCAGGGACTTTTCCTAATTATTTTAGTGTCAACCTGTAATTGTTACCATTATCACCTTTTCTTCTCCCTGCTGTATCGTTTCCAGCCATGGATTGCTACCATTGCACACAAGATTTGTCTTAGGATATGGCACTCTTAGAGTGTTTCCCGGTCTTTCATTGCTTCCAATATTGCTCTTCCTTGTTGCTCACCCATGAGATTTAGTGCCAAACCAACAACAAGCTTTGGCTTCTTTGATTTCATCCATACGTCCATTGTCCTAGAGTTGTTATGCTCTTTCCAAAGACATCGTATCAAAGCCAGGTGCTCTTGATTGACACCAGAGCCTTGATTTCGAAAGCTTGGCATTCAAGAGCATACCAAAACACTTTTAGAGATACTTTACCACTGTCAAAGTGCAGTGAGTGCCGAAGTGTATGGACAAGACTGAAAGACAATGAACACAAGAGAAGAGGGAGAGAGAAAAGATAGAAGAACACAACAATCTGTAGTCAATGAATGCTGAAATGAAGAGGGAAGATGTACAAGGGGCTATCAAAGTATCTCCTCGAGCCAGATCTCTCTCACCAACACCTAAAAGACAAGTGATGGAGGGCAGGCTGCACAAGTGCCATATATAGCCAAGAAAGAAAGCAATAAAATAGGCAGGACGCCCAGCAAAATTGGCCGACCAGCTGGCAGCCATAATAAATGCAGCAGATTGGCTGCACACAGCCCAAGAAATGTGTGATCTGATGTCAGGCTGCCACGTGCCACCGCCCCTGGCTGTAATCAAGTGCATGTACACTATGACTGCTGAAAATGCCCACTAATTGACAAGAAAATGCGTAACTCCTCTCGAGAGAACTGATTGCACCAATTGTAGCGTGAGAATGCTAGTTTAGGTAATGACTAATCTCTAACACCCCCTCTTAGATCCTGGACATGGCATAAGGCTCAGGGATTTGGAATGTTGCCGGAGAACAACCTAAAGAAGCGCCTTCGTAAACATATTTGCCAAATTATCCTCTATTTTGCAGTAAACCACATCAATCGTCTTGTCCAAGATCCTCTCTTGAATGAAATGGTACTATATTTCAATGTGCTTTGACCTAGCATGAAGCAAAGGGTTTTGTGCCAAAGCAATGCAACTCTCATTGTCACGATGAAGGGTCATAGAACCTGTCTGAGGGTAGCCAAAATCGCCGAAGCTACATTAACTCACATATAGTAGAAGACACCCTCTATACTCCAACTCTGTGGAAGAAAGAGCAACTATGGGCGACTACTTGCTACTCCACGAGATAGCACGTGCACCCAAAGTAAAAAAAATCCTGTTGTTGACCTTTGTTTGGTAAACATCTCTAGCCCAATGTGAATTTATCCAACGTGTAAAAACCCAAGCCGAATCTCAATACCAACTTGATAATGGGGTCCCCCTCAAGAACTGCAAAATCCTCATAGTAGCCTTCCAACAAACCACCTTGGGTTCACTCATAAACCTGCCCAACAAACCTACAAGAAAGCTTAAATCAACCGGAGTGTTAAGAAGCCAAATCAAGGACCCAATCAACTACATGTAATGGAAAGCATCCGCCACCGGTGAATCTACATGGTCTATAGCCTTTCAGTTCAGATCCATAGGAGTAGAGATGGCCTTACATCCCTCCATCTCAAAAATGACCAAAAGCTCATGCACATACTACTACTAGGAGATGAAAATCCCCCTCAGAGTCTAGTAAGTCTCATGGCCTAAAAAGAAATGAAAAAGGTCCATATCCATCATCTCGAACACCTCATGTAGTGCCTCCTTCATTTGATTGACCTTCTAGGCATGGTCACCTATTAAGATAAGATTATCCACATAAAGCACGAAAAATGTGTGTCTTCCAACTGAGGTGTGAACATACAATTGGGGATTGGAATAGGAATGCCAATACCCCAACTTCCCTTGGAGGAATGAGTCTATCTTCTTGTCTAGGCAGGTGGAGCTTGTTTGAGGCCATAAAGGGCATTCTTCAACCTATACACTTGTCCATCTGATGAGGAAAAGTGAGAGGCTGCTCAACATAGATTTCCTCCTTCAAGTCACCATTAAGGAAGGCAGACTTCACATCGAGTTAATAAACCAGCCATCTTCTATGGCTGGCTAAGGCAACAACGGCCCTTATGATAGCCGTTCAAGATATAGGTACAAAGATGTCATGGAAATCCACCCATGGCTGTTGTGTGAACCCCTTTGCAATGAGCTATGCTTTGTGCTTATCTAGAGGCCCATCACTCCAGTATTTAGTCTTAAAGAACCATTTAACACCAATCACCTTCTTACGAATGGGCCTAGGCATAAGTTTCCAAGTGCTATTTTGCTCAATAGCATCCAACTCTTGCTCCATAGCCTTCTTCCAATGGTGTAATTGCAAAGCCTCCTTCATGAAGGCGGGCTCCCTATCCTGCATGACATAGGTCATCAAACAGTAGTTAGTATAAACAAGCTAAGTGGAATGTGCTTGGTTCGTTTGAGAACACTACAGGCCATCCTACTTTGCCACTCCTTAGGGATTCCCTCAATCCTTGAATCATAGAGTGTATCACAAGCCCAACAAGGAGGAGGCCGATACTCTCCTCGCTACTCTCCTTCTATCGAAGTCTCTTAAAGGTCCACTAAGACCAACTCAATGGGTGAATTCGATGGTGAAGCAATCTCCTTCTCAGCCGATGGTGGAGCCTCAATAAGCAAAGGCACTAGAGTAGGTGCCTAACTATCACCTAGATCTCTAAGAACGGGATGCTCAACAACCCGCTGTCTGTTGTTGGGAACTCCGTGAACCGAACATCTTGACTCATGTACATCTCCTAGGAAGCGGAATTATAAAGCCTCTATCCTTGGGACTACAAGCAATATCCCACGAACACTTATTTTCTTGGAAGCCAACTCAAACTCATCCCTCTTCTTCTTCAGGATGTGAACATAGGCATCACACCCAAACACCTTGAAATGAGAGACATGTGGCTTTTGTTCAAAGTTAGCCTCAAAAGGGGTCATATCAACCACAACCGAGGTAGAGGATCGATTAAGGATGTGGACAAGAGTGGCCACTGCTTCGGCCCATAGACATTGAGCTGTTTATTGATCCTCCATCATAGTCCGTGTGAAGAAAACTACTAGGGTTTGTATTGAGGAAACACAAAGTGTACAACCACGACAGAAACACAAAGAGACAGACACAAACACAGAAAGCAAGACTCAAACCCTAAACGCAAAACTCAAAACTCAAATGCAAAACTCAAACACAGACAAAAGAAGGGAGAGAAGAACACAACTCTGAAGTGAATGAAAATTGTAAATGAATGGAAAAGTGTACAGATACTCAAGGGCAGAGCAAAGTGTCAGAGAGTGACGTCCACCAGAGATAGATCCCAAGTCTATGACTACCAATCGGAGTATGGAGTGAGGAATTTGCAAAACACTAATGCTAGGAGGTTTAGAAGACTAAGGCAACAGCTGTAGAAGAGAGAGATGATGCCACGCGGCTCTAGAAGGGTGCAAACGCAAGCTGAAGAATGTCAGCTGATAGAGAGGAAAGCAGCCACACTGTCGCCAAGTAGAGGGAGCCCAAACGTAGGCAGCTGGAGGGTGTGGAGACTAACACCTGGCTGATGTGGGTCAAATGCAGGCACTAGGAGATGGTGGAGATGCTGGCGATGGCAGGTGGATGCCAAACGTAGTATGGAAGATGGCTCCAGACAGTGGGCGATAGTCTAGAGGAAGGTGCCAAGGCATTGCAAGGGCTGATGGAGAGGTGGCAGGAGTCGTAAAGGTTGGACAGCCACGTGGAGGTAGATTAATGGCTGAAATCTGCACACAAGGGTGAGAAACGTGCAAAAAGGGATGAGGCTAGATGGGAGCAGCATGTCTATTTATAGATGTTGAAGGGTGGCTCAAAGAATTAGGGTTTTTAGGGAACAACTGAACTCTCTTGGATCGCTCCCCTTTTTAGGGTTTTTTATTAATTAAGTGTGTTTTGGGGCTGTTTAAGAATGCTAATCAGTCGAAAAGTGTGTTTTACCTCAATAGTCCGCATTATCTCGATCACTTTGATTGCTCTGCTCCAGTATGCCATTCTCCTAAGGGGTATTCATGTTGGCAAACTCTTGGTGAATGCTGTGATTTGCCACTCCATAAAATGTGAGAATACTTTGGACTTCAAGAAAATACGTGTAGAGAGGGTGTGCAACGGTTGAAGAAGTGAACAAGTAAGTGAGAGAGAGAGAGAGAGAGAGAGTATAATTCGAATTTTTGGTGTACCAACAATGTGTTGGTGCACAAAGAATAAAATGTATTTATATTTAGGACACGTAAGGGTGCATTCACATATACAACTAAAAAATATGTGTACTATACACAGAGGTGAATAAAGGGCCTTTATCTCAACAACCTCCCACTTAAAGGTCCGAGATGAACCTCTAACCAATTCCCACTAGTCGTATGCAATGCTCATGCTGAGCTTTGCTTAGACTTTTAGTGAGAACATCTACAAAGTTTTGTGTTTTGATCTTGGTCAATGTGATTAGACCATCTTCCAGAATCTGTCTAATAAAGTAATATCACACATCTATATGCTTTGTGCGTGAATGATACATGGCATTTTTAACCAGATGCACAGCACTCTCGCTATCACATCCCAACACTGGAGTACTCATAGACATGCCAAGGTCCTCTGTAAGTCTGCTCAACCATATAGCTTCCTTAGAAGCTTCAGTAGCTGATATGTATTCAGCTTTAGTAGTACTCAATGCTACGATGTTTTGCAACTTGGAACACCAAGAAAAGACCCCACCAGTGAATGTAAAGACATGCCTGCTAGTGGACCTACAAATGTCCAAGTCACCTGCCATGTTTGCATCACAATAACCCTACAGACTAAGTGCACCCTGCCCATAGCAAATACACTTTCTTTGTGTACCCTTTAGGTATCGAAGAATACACCTGACAGCTTCCCAATGTGGTTTGCCAGGATTTGGAATAAACCTGATGGCAACTCCCATTGCATGGGCAATGTCTAGACGAGTAGCAACCATACCATACATAAGAGAGCCACAAGTTGATGCATAAGGGACTCCCTTTATAGCATTGGCTTCCACGTCATCTTTTGGGTCGTTTACTTTACTAAGCTTAAGGTATGGAAATAAGGGTACCCCAAAAGGCTTAGCTTCAACCATGTTAAATCTGTCTAGTACCTTTTCAATGTACTTTTCTTGAGATAAGAACAACAATTTCTATGTTCTATCCCTGTAAATCCTCATGCCCAATATATGCTCTACATTCCCCAAATCTTTCATGGAGAAAGCTGATTTCAGTTGATCTTTGAAAGCATCCAAGCTAGTCTTTCTTTTCTCAGCTAGCAACATATCATCCACATATAAAACAAGTATGATGGGGTTGCCATCTATATCCTTTTTCATGTACAAACAATGATTTGCATGGCTGCGTGAAAACCCATGAGAGAGCATAAAAGTGTCAAACTTTTTGTACCACTGTCGTGGTGCTTGCTTCAGCCCATACAAGTTGCGTTTTAGTTTACACACCAACTACTCTTTTCCAAGAACTACAAAGCCCTCGGGCTGTTTCATGTAGATTTCCTCATCAACGTCTCCATGGTGGCTACATTATTGGCACATGTATGTAGGATAGAGACATTTGTCTCAAAAGGAATATATTGAGAAGGTACTAAGGGAAACCCATGAGTACTGTTGGGAGAGAAAGCTTGATTCAAAATGTGCCCATGTTACCAGGTCCTCCCAATGTGACCATGCCTAAGCCCCGTCTAGCAATGAAGCCAACATTCGAGGGGCCACACTGATCGTTGCACTCACATAATCTTTTATCCATTCCTTACTAGGGTGTGAAGTGACTATTTGATCGAGGCTATCATCAATCTTCAAGCCAGCCTCCAAGTTCTACCCCACGCTCCCATCATTAACCTGCTCGAGGGGCTTCACATAGACTTACGTATGGGGTCCATCCCCCATTTCATGTGGCAATGGACCTCATGAGAACAAGTCGATATCCCATGGATCCTACCTCAGCATTAAAGCAGACCCTACCTGGACAACCAAACACAATAACCCTCACCCACCTCATAGAATATGGAGTATTTCCACACCATTTTGCCATAAATGTGTAGTGATTGATAAGGCAACAAATAACCAATAGGGATAAATTAATGATTTTTAAGACATCAAACAAAGGCAATGACCAATAGATTAGTAAACTGTCTTAGTTCTATGGATGAGTTAAATGATGAATGAAATGAATGGCTAAGGAATAATCAATGAAGATTATGATTAATGGATGTATGAAACGATACATAAAACTAAGTAATCAATATATAATTAAAATCACACAATGATTAATGAATACAACCAAGAGTTGTTTTCACATCCATTTGGTACAGCTCTAAGTCCAATACATCAATGAGAGCAAAAAGCACACATAGAGTGGTCATCTTCACAACAAGTGAGAAGATCTCTTGGAAGTCAATCCCTTTCTTTTGTGCATATCCTTTGGCAACCAATCTTGCCTTGTACTTGGGTTTTCCATCGACTATCTTTACTTTGTAAAACCATTTGTTTGGAAGAGGCTTCCTTCCTTTGGGCAATGACACAAGATCCCAAGTATCATTAGCATACAGAGATTTAATCTCTTCCTGTATAGCTAGCTCCCACTTATTGCTGAATTTGCATTACTTGGCCTCTTAATATGTAAGAGGCTCACCCTCACCTGTAAGCATCACATAATGCAACGAGAGGTCATCCCTATGTGGATGCCTTCTTAAGCATGTAGACCTTCGTACCCAATGATCTACATTTTCAAGAATTGGGTCTACATCTAGAGGTACGTTATTTTCAGCATTTATTCGCTTCTGTAAGCCATTTTCAGCATGTTGTTCATGATGTACAGCACCTTCATTTTCATTACCAGCACCTACATTTTCATAATCAGCAAGTCTATCTAGCTGTCCATGACCTCCTTGTGCTTCTATTGCTGTCCATCATCATCTGGCTCAAAAATAATTAGCTGATCATCAGTTTCAGCCTATAGTACAGCATCATGAGGCTCATCATTTGAGTTAATAGGTGGCTGCAAATTCTGAAATTTGACCTTTTTCATGTCTTCGTTGGAGGCTAAAGTACCTTTAAGCAATTTTACCTCATTAAAAACATGAAAATGCCTTTGGTGGATTTTGGGTCAAGTTTGCTTCTCAGCTCATCTCTGACATGCACAAAAGCATCACAACCGAATATCCATAAATGGTCATATGAGGCCGATTTGCCAGACCAAACCTCCTTAGGAATGCCATTATTTAAGGACTTGTTTGGAGAGCGGTTGCAAACGTGAACCGCGGTTTTAAGTGCCTCTCCCCAAAATTCATGAGGGAGATTAGCAGTGGACAACATGCAGCACACTCTTTCACATAAAGTCCTATTATATCTTTCAGCCACCCCATTTGAAGAGTTGTAAGCTCCTCCTTAATTCCATGCAAGTCACAAAAAGACTTAAACTCAATAGATATGAACTCACCTCAATTATCAATTCTCAAGCATTTCATCTTTCTACCTGTATGAGTGCATGAAAAGTTTTAAAAACAGCAAACACTTCACTTTTCTTTTTCAACAAATAAACCCAAATCTTCTTGGAACAATCATCAATAAAAGAGATAGAATATGCACCAACACGCAACGATTTCACAGGCATACTACATACATCAGAATGCACTAAGTCCAAGACATTGGACTTACGAGAGACACCAAAGTAAAATGAATTTTTCATTTGCTTTCCAAACTAACAATCATTACAAAAGTCAAGTTTAGAGCCTTTTCCATCAACCCTCTTCAAAGAGATAAGGGTTCTAACTGGCTCATATAGCCTGATCTCTTATGCCACAACTCCAAATGACAACCAATTTCAGCAACTGCAAGAAACTTGCCATTCAAAGCTTTATAGTGCAAACAATACAAAGTGCCCTTCTTGGTTTCTTTTACAATCAGGATGGAACCCTTTTTCAACTTCCACAAACCACCACCAAACAATATAGTGTAACCATGCAAGTTTCCTTGGCTTTGGCTGCCTCAAACACATCTATCTTATTCTCTTTCCTCTTTTTGTCTCTTGCATTCTTCTTTCTCTCTTTTTCCTTCTTGTAGTACCTGCAATCAGGCTTCTTGTGGCCCATTTGACCACACTGATAGCAAGTAATATCACTCCTTTCCTTTCCTTTGCTCTTGCTTCTGCTTCTCTGTCCGGCATTTGCATTTCTCTTTTCAGCCCTGCCTCTAACATTTTAAGCTGAGTTGTTGCCTTCTCCACTAGACTTACATCTAATTTCTTCATTCAAGATTGAACCCCTCACACCATCATATGAGAGATTGGGGTTATTGCTGAGAGAAACCACCAAGATCTCCCAAGAATCAGGCAATGTCATGATCAGAAAGATCACCCTCAACTTATCATCAAAATCCAAATTGGCATCCTTGAGCTGATTTAAAATGCCAGTAAATACACTCAAGTGCTCAGCTGCAAGCTTGGACTCATCCAGTCCCATATTCACCAACTTGTGCATTAAATGCAGGTGATTAACAGGTGTGGTGATCTCATAGGTAGTTTTCAACTTCTCCCATATTGCTTAACAAGTATCTAAGCCCTTAATGTTTGTCAAAATGTCATTAGTGACACCCATCTTAATGTAAGCCATAGCCGTTTTGTTAACTCTGGCCCAATCTGCATCAAGCATTTGTGCGGGTTTATCTTCCTGCAAAGCATCCTCACAATCCTTTAAGAACAATATGCCTACATATGGTCTTTCCAAAGGTCAAAGCCCTAACCATCAAACCATTTGATTTCCATCAAACCATTTGATTTCCATCAAACTCTTAATGTCAGAAGTGGAAGAAGTTGCAGCCATTTTTATCACGACCACAAGAGTAAATGCACTGAATTGCAAGAGCGCAAGCTAAACCAGCAAAATACACTGCTGTTTTTACATAAACCAGCCACCACACGGGCAAATGCTGCAGAAATTTACCAAAATTTGCACAAAATCCCAAAATTCCAAGTCCAACAGTGCATAAATGTCAGTCAATCTGACCCAACTAAGCAAAATTTCCACAAAACATGAAAAGCCCGAATTTTCCTAGGTCCAATGTCAGGAGATTTTACTTGAATGAGCAAAATTTTGACAAATTTGGCAAAATCCCCAATTTAATTGAGGTCAACACGCACAATGTCTGTAATTTCTGACCCGAATGTCACTACCAAGCACAAACAGGATCAAATTTGGGAAAAGGCCCAAATTTTTAGGCCAAATTTGCATAGATCCGTAAGTTGTGCTACCACGCGTGAGCCCCTGTTAAGGCAAGGAGATGATTGGAAAATTAATGAAATTTTGATTTCTTTTTTTTTTTAAGTGACCAAGGTGGGGGGAACCTTGCTCGTCGCGTCGTCCTGCCTGCAACCCGTCATGGTGATTGCCGTCCCACGCGCAGCCATCGCGTGGTTCCCGTTGCATACCATCACACTAGTCAACACACGCGTAGCACTTGCCGCCTGGTCTTGGTCCACACCTGCTACCCAATCGCCTGCTGCCTGGTCCATCACGTCTGCGTGTTGGCAACTAGTCAGCTATATTGGTGGCGCCTACTCCCCGTCGCTGGTCACTTTCAGCACGACCTATGCTGCACAGGCCACAATGACCTATTCGCGAGCTGCATGCATTGTCAGCTGTCCTTGGTCTCAAGAAACATGCAGAGCCTTGAGCTCTGATACCAGTTGTAGAGAGGGTGTGCAACAGCTGAAGGAGTAAACAGGTGAGTGAGAGTGACACACAGAGAGAGAGAGAGAGTGTGTGTGTACGATTTGATTTTTGGGTGTACCAACAATGTGTTGGTACACAAAGAATAAAATGTATTTATATTTAGGGCATGTAAGGGTGCATTCACATATACAACTAAATAATACACGTATGCTATACACAGAGCTGAATAAAGGGTCTTTATTCCAACAATATGCCCATGTCATTCTACAAAAATCATCAATAATTAGCATAAATACATACTCCCTTAAGGGACACTGTTCGCATAGGTCCACATAAGTCCGTCAAAACAAGCTCCAAGGGCTCCTTAGCCCATCGTAAAACCTTGTTGGGAATAGCATCTCTATGCTACTTGCCACAAATGCAAGATACACATGGTGGGTAACTCGCCCCAATCCTTGGTAACCCATGTACTAGCTAACCATGAGTTGCCTTTTGAAGGTACTCATAGTTGAGGTGGCCAAACCAAGCATGCCAAAGCTCTGTTTAAGTCTATGAAGAAATAAGAGAGAAGAAAAGAAAAAAGAAGACTGCATCTTGTAGACTCCATTCTTCTCATGTCCTACACAAAGAAACTATCATGATACACCATCAAAAACTCGAAAGGACTTCTTATCAAACTCAATTGTCAAACCAAGAGCAAAAATCTTTCTCACTAGAAGAAGATGATATCCTAGACCCGGCACATAGAGCACCTTTGATGTGTGGGCAACGCCTTGCCCATCTGGAATTAGCTGCATATCACCCTTGCCTTTGATGGGAACCGAAGAACTATTATCTATAAGGATTTTCCCATGCATCGGACACATATGTGCAATCCCATTTGAAGGAGTCGCGTCGCTGGAAGCGCCATTGTCCACAATCTACTCATGAGACTGTGGGGCCATCATCGCTACATTAGTGGCCGTCGAAGAAACATCCTCTATCACCTCCAGGTGGAGGAAGACAACCGATAAAGAAGCAACCACCACTCTTGTGTCCTTTGTAGTCTTCTCCTTCTTGGTGACTTCTTGTCCTTGTGGGGGCAATCTTTCTTCCAATGACTTGTCTTGCCACAAATATATGAAGTAGACTCCTTGGCTTTATCCTATTTGGACTTCTTGTGCTTCTTTTTTATGTTGTTCTTCCCCTTTTGTTGGAAAGTTTGCTTGGTCAAAGCCTCTGACTTGGGAGCATTTTAACCATCGAGTTTCATCTTGGTTCAATTCCATAGAAACCAACTCCTCCCACTTAAGGGTCTCTGTCCCCTCTGAAGCAATCAAGGCAGAGTAGAATGCACTGAATTGGGTTGGTGATTGAGAAAGAAGAGTTATCACCGTGTCCTCTGGGGTAATAGCCTTCCCTGCATTCCAGACCTACATCTGCAATTGCCGAAGCTTATTGACATGCTCCCGTATAGAATAAGACTTTTTAGGACTCAAAGTCCTCATGTGAACCTCTAGAGACACCTGCTTCATCATGGTCATGTGATTGTCATTTGATCTAGCTCTAGCCATATCTCTTGAGCCATGGTCAAGTGTTCAATGTGAGCAATGATGGTTGGAGTGCAAAAGAGAAAGAGGAAAGAATCGATGTAGGCATGCAATTTGTCCCAATGTTCTTGTACCTTGATTCTTTATCAACTCGGCTTTCTCATTTGCAGAAAGCTTAGAGGCATCACGTGCTATAGGACGGTCTATAGCCTTGGTCACAAGCTTCACCAAATCATAAGATTTAAGTACGGCAAGCATCATTAGCGCCAAATGTGGTAATGCTCCTCATTGAGCTTTTGATCCAAAGGAAGAGCCAACAACACAAGGACCTTATGGTCCATAATAGCTTGAAACTCCGCGTCAATTACAATCAACCTTCTAAATGGAATGACCTACACAAAAACAAAGATAGCTCTCTGTGACTCCACACACGGTGTTGGTGCTTGCCAAGGATTCCTCCACTCGCCCTCAAAGAGTTTTACTTGCTGAAGGCAATGAAAACTCAAAATCTGCTTCAAAAGGCTAAAAACGCAGCCTTTTCTCCTTCACCAACAGCAATGACCTACAAAAAACAGCAACTTCGCTCCTTCTCGCTATACTTGTTCACCTTACCCTTCAAAGTCTGAAAATGCAAACTTTTGTTGCGAAGAATCTTCTCGATCAGGTCTGCCCACGATCAATCATCCCTTCTACACTTTTCTAATACCATGTCAAAGTGCAACAATGGGAAACGCATGGACAAGACTGAAAGACAATGAACACCAAAGAAGAGGGAGAGAGACAAGGGATATAAGAACGCAAAAAATTGCAGTCAATGAATGTTGAAATGAAGAGGACAAATGTGCTAGGGGCTATCAAAGCATCTCCTCGAGTCGAAACTCTCACTCCAACACCTGAAAGGCAAGTGATGGAGGGCAAGCTACACAAGTGTCATACATAGCCAAGAAAGAAGGCAATAAAAGAGGCAAGTTGGCTAATAAAACTCGTTGACCAACTGGTAGCCATAATGAACGCAGCCAATTGACTACATGTATTCCAAGAAATTTGTGATCTGAGATTAAGCTGCCACATGGCACTACCCCTTGCTCTTAATCAAGTGCATGTACACTGTGACTATTGAAAATGCCCACTAGCTAACAGGAAAATGTGTAACTCCTCCCAAGAGAACTGATTGCACCAATTAAAGCCTGAGAATGCTAGTCCAGGGGATGACTAATCTCTAGTAAAACTTGTCGACCAATTGGTGGCCATAATGAACGCATCCGATTGGCTACAGGTATTCCAAGAAATTTGTGATCTGAGGTTAAGCTGCCATATGGCACTACCCCTTGCTCGTAATCAAGTGCCTATATACTGTGACTACTAAAAATGCCCACTAACTAACAGGAAAATGTGTAGCACCTCCTGAGAGAACTGATTGCACCAATTGTAGCCTAAGAATGCTAGTCTAGGGGATGACTAATCTCTAATAGTCACAAGCATAAGCATTCATCATATTTTGTTATTGTGTTTGTTATATACTTCATATATCTTTATTTTCCCGAGCCTATCCTTACATTGTATCAAAGCCGAATGCTCTTGATCGACATTGGAGCCTTGATTTAGAAAGCTTGGCATTCAAGAGCATACCAACACTTTTAGATTTTTTTGCCACAAGCAATTTCCCTCAAAGACAATCCCAAGTTATTGTCACAAGGACATAAAATTTTATTGCTTTGCTTAGCATTTGATTAAAAGTTAATCAAATGTCCAAATGTGACTTACATGTAAGGTGAAAGTTAAATATTTCATAGTGTGGGACCTAGGACCTCGAAATATTAGTTGGTGCCAAAGGCAAAAGCTGTCATAAGTTATGTTTGATAGATACTAGGTGGTATATAGTGTCAAATTTTGGCCTAGACCAATTTGTTGGCCACTAATGTTAGTGGCAATATCAGATACTAGGCATTAATTAATGAATTAATGTTGGTCTAAGGGCTGATCTCAAGGATACTTGGAAGACAAATTGGCGTGTCCATTTTAATTATTAGCTAGTGAAATCATTTTTATAGTTACTAAAATTATTATTAAATTAATTTTTAAAATTAATATTTTAAAAAGTAATTTAATAAGCTAGATAATGTTGGAAAATGGGATAAGAAGGTTGCCACTTGGCAATACTTACCCATGTAAGTGGTAAAAATATTTTTAGAAGTTGGTGAAACTCTATTCTAGCCATTGTAAGAGAGGAGGCTATTAGAGAACAAGAAGATGCTACCAATGTGATTTGCAACCACCATGGACGAGTCCTACAATAGGTGACAGCAGTTTGGAGCCCTCCAAGTGCAAGTGATAGCAACTCAAGGTCCTTCCAATGTAGATAACAACATACAAAAGGGGGACAGGAGTCTTTCTGGTGGTCCTATGTTGTAGGTGACATATTCCATGGTTGTTTCTGTAGGGCAACAATAAATTTTCAGCCTTTCTCGCAATGAAACTCTGAAATTTCTCTCTTCAGCATTCTCTCTTATCCTACAACCATCTCTCAAGTTATCTCAGCAAAATCCAGCCATTTGAGTCATAAAAGGTGGATATATTGAAAAATCTCGTGTAAACTCTAATTTACAACAAAAATTAGGGTTTGACAACCACCTCAGGATGTGTGCTCAGAATTGAGGGCCTAAGACTTCAATTGCAGCAATTGAAATTGAAGAATTCCAAGGAGATTCAAGAGGCCAACTAACCCATATCAAATTTAAGGCTCAATTTGTCTTTCAAGGAGCAGGATGAAGGCCAATCCCCAAGCAAACCAAGGGGCAAATTGGTTTGCTGATCAGTTTTGACAGCAAGAGACACTTGGATTAGGGGAGGAGATCAAAGGATCTCAATTGTACTCCATCCATTTGCAATAGAAGTTCAGGGAATACTGTAAGGGGCACGAGTTTTGGGGCCAACAGGCTGTCCATTGTCCAAGATTTGAGTGGTAAAGTGTGCATTTCAATTTATGTGAATTGTTTATTTGCTGTAATTATTGTCAAATCAAGTTAGTAGGACCCTATTTGAGGAGGAGTGTTGGTTTCAGTTATCCTATCCACCCTAGCTTTGATGCTCTAAGGGTCAAATACCCTTACCAACCCTCTAGGCTAAAACAAAAGAAAGGCCTCTATCCATAAATATTGGAAAGTCCTAAGATGGAGAGAATAGAGGCACTGAGAAGACACAAGCCTTCAATATTAAATTCTCCTTGTAATGCTCCTTTTTTTCTTCGGTACACCAATCTACAATCCACTATTCAGTTTGGAGGGAGATGCACAATTACCAAGCTAAACTCGAGAGAGAAACTAGAGCTCCGAACTGAAAGAGTGCACACTTACATGGGTAGAATGAGCTATGCAATGTTTAGGTTTCAATGAGAGTCTATGCATGATATATATGGTCCACATTTTGCTAGTCCTTTTGTTATTCCCATTGATGTGCGAGTTGTAGGTACACATATTAGTAGGTGGATTTGAGAATAGGTCCTCGAGGATGGATAGGTAACCCCTAAAATTCACTAGCTTTTTCTAATTCATCTACTGTTTGTGCATCACCTTTAACATTCCAAACCCATGCATCCACCCTCTTCTCTTTCATTTTATCCTTTGGTGATGCATTCTATCATCCTTCAGTTAATTAATCTTCTATCCCTATGCACTGAGGGGTTACTATCCATTCACTTAGACATGTAACTCAAGGTCTCCATTTTATATAAGTTAGGTATTGTGGGTGGGGAGATGGTGGGAGTTTTGTCCCCAAAGTCTACATCCTAAGGAGCTTAGACCCATCTATCCCATGTGTATGAAGCCCCTAATATCACTGAGGTGGCCACACAATGCGTGCATGTTTTTACGTGTGGGCTTGTAATGAGGATATCGGTGGAGTATCCCACATTGCCACGGGGACAAGAATTTGTACCTTACTTCTTTGGAACAATTAAGTTGTGTGCATGTGAAGAGCACCTGTGAACGGAAGTTATAATTGTGGGGACGGTGAAAGCCGACCTGGTTTGGGCAGTTGGGGACACTGGCAGAAGTTGTGGTGGACAAATTGCCAGTGGGTGCATGGTGTCTTATCTTGGCTCTATGCATCAAATGTGCCCTTGGAAATGACTCTTGGTGTCATGGGGATCAGAACATTAAAACATTTAATGCTTTGGACTAAGGTTAATGAAAGCTTGAACACTTCCAAGTTCAAAGTGCTTAGGATTTTGAATTGTCGATGGGCAGTGGCCAATTCTTGGGTAGCTCTAGGATGCTCCGGTAGATTCTTTTTTATTTTTGCTTATCTTGCTAAGTCTTAGAACAAAAAAGTTAGTGGAAGGAGTTCCATGTTCATTAATTGCAGGAAATGCACTTTTATGAGGCTGAGTTTTGCATGGGCAGGTTTTGCCACTTGGCACATAGGGGAAGAAACATGCCATGCAAGGCTGGAAGGGAGCATTCTCCAGCAGTTGGAGTGGTTGGAGGAGAGAGAAGGTGGAGGGAGCATTCTCCGTCATTTGGAGTGGTTGGACTTCTCTCCTCCAACCACTCCAACTGACAGAGAATGCTCCCTCCCAGGTGGCTGATCAGGTGACTGCTGTTGGAGGGCTTAGAACAGCTGAGAGAAGCCAATTTGCAGCTTACGGCAGCATCTCAAACAGATTTATCCAGCAAGAATCAATATGTCTTTAATATGAATCCACAAAGGACCAAGTGAAGATAAACAAAATTACAAAAGCACATGAATCATCTTTATTGACACAGTTGCATTGTCTTCATAGTCTAGAATATCTCTGTTTTATATGAGTATAAGCACAATTCCACGATCTTTCTTTGTCTTTGTGGATCATTTAATCATTGTTGTCTCGCAAATTTCATATTGTTAATAATGAATAACCATCTCTCTTTGGTCATGGAGATGTCCCCAAGAGATTCCTTTGGTATGAAGAAGCTATAGAGTCATATGTCTCTTATCATGGCACTGTCACTTGAATCTTTACTTTAGTCTTCAAGTAGCTTCCCCTTTAGGCTAGCTTGCAAGAAATTATACTGAATCTTTCCTTTAACACATAAAAGACTGTTGAGCTACCTATCCCACATGCAAAATACAATAGCTACTTACAAAAGCAATATAGTTGTAGCGGATGTCACATAAACACTTAGTACCAAATAGGGCTCAACGGAATGACAAAATCGACATAGAAACCCACCAAACCTTCGAATCACAGACTAGACACACAAATTAAGGCTTCAACACTTCCCATCCACATCATACACTCATATAATACAGGGTAACGATACACTTACAAAAGTAAACATAACTCGACAATTCCAGCCAAAACACTATAGAAGTATATAAAATAAATTTTCAAGGCCAAACGAGCTTCAGAGAATACATGAAAGGTGTCTACATTTCAGAGTACCTCATAAACCATACTATCAACATAAAAGCAGCAAAAAATTCATACAAAACTCAGTCATTTCTAGGACTAGGTATTTTTAACCCCAGATGTTTTTGCCCCTTTTGCAGTTTGAATGGAGAAATGGTTGGTTTTATTCTTTATCGCAAAAAGCCATAGCCGCTGGGCTCCCCGATCCATGTCCCCTCCATACGTCCTGGTTGAAAGAGCTCGGAGCCATATAAGGCTCGTTTGTAATTCTGAGCTGAAAGACGATGGAAAGCGGCTGTGAAATTGAAGTCCTCGATGTGGAAAACTCTGGAGAGAGGTGCTAACGTTAATGTACCTCCAAATATATATATATATATATCTCTCTCAAAATGTATTCTCGTTCTCGTTAAGATTATCGAAGACATGTCTAAGGTTTCCGGCACAGAAAAGCCATGCTTTCTCTCTTTTTGTGCACATTTCATGTTACGTCTCCTCAAATTGAAATCAGTAGTGCATGCGTGGTCGCTTTGCGCTATCGAACAGTGTGCACAGCAAGTAGCGCAACTTCGCTTCATTCCTTTGTAATTCTTGGTTTAACTTTATAACACTAGCATTCTCACGCAAGAAACGCGATCCCACGGGGTGTGAGTATCGCATGGGAGCTTAGCTTCACTTCCCTATCTTACAAGAGCTTTGCCACCCTTTAGCACAAAAACATCACATGCTTCATTATCGCATGCTAATGCTATCACACAGCAGCTTCACTTCCCTATCACACTAACTTTGCCACCCTCCTTGAGCGCAAAAACATCACATGCTTATACTTCTCTACTCAAAACCCCTCTTATCTCTCACTCCTTTTACACCCCCTCTATATCCTTGCTCACTCACTCTCTCCCTCTCTGTCTCTCTATTACACGCATGTATAAAAGGCCAAATCTGCATTTGCATCTAGGAGTACATAGACTCATATATACATGCAATGATCATGCATTAAACTTGTATCCATACTTACTCTGCGCAATAGTTAGCAATAGCTCTATATGATTCTTGGATGTTACAATGAGAAATAACATTGCCACATTGAAATGAACCATAAATGAAAGATACACGAACCACACCACAAAGTTTAAGTGTATCCAAGCATTATATACAAACTCCCAGCATTAATAATCTGCACCATTGAAGTAAAGCTTGAAACCAAAGTTTGTTCTAAAGATTACACCAATAACTTTGCACCACAAATTGAAGTATCAACAAACCACAAAGCATCACTCCTCAATTGTGCTTATATATTAGTATTCAAATGTTACAAAAATTTTAAAACTTTTCATGGGTCTTAATCAAAATAAAGCCTTTTTGTTCTTTGAGAAATCACTAGAAAAAGTTACATTCTCTAATATAGCATGGCTAGGTAAAGCCAGTCTCATAGCCACTTTTTGTCCTGGTGATTGTACAAGAAACATGATAGTCTTTTCTCACTTGTATCTAAATTTTTAAAACCCCATAACATAAACGTAAACACATCTAACTATCAACAAAGATTACTTAACATTAGAACAACAATACTTGGTCTAACATTTGCAAATTACTTGATAGGTATTGTCACAGCTTGATGTAGTGTCAAAAGAACTAGGATCTTTAGATTTATACGTTGGCCATCTCCTTGGTATTCTATCAGTGTGAGATCATTGAAACCTCTTATTATATTTAGCTTTATCAATATGCACTCAAAAACACTAAGTATATCCACAATGTCTTCCTTTGTTCCTTAGTATATTCCTCTCCTTTATGTGTGATCCCTTTCTTATACAATTTTTACATCTCTGTATTTTTACACACACACACACACACTCTCTCTCTCTCTCTCTCTCTCTCTCTCTCTTATGTATATATGTATAAAAGTATAGATATGCATTTGCATTTAGGTATATAGAGACACATATGTATGCAATGTCTTTTATGCATCGGACTTGTAAACTTTACTTATACTTACTTTGCATAATATCTAGAAGTATCTCTATACGATCCTTAGAAGTTACAATTAGAAATAACATTATACCAAATCATTAAAAAAAGATATACGAAAGTATATTTTGTATCCTTGAGTGCAAGAAATCACATACTTGCTCACTATCTTCTCTTTAACCTGTATCTCTCTCACTATTTTTTCTCTCTTTCTCTCCCTACTCTTCATCCTCCTTCATTTATGAATCTTTTCTCGTATATTCGTTATCCATCTATCTTTCTTATTTCCTCCCTTTTTATCTCTCTTCTTCCTTCGCAACCTCTATCTTTTCCTCCCTCTTCTCTTTTCACATCTCTCTTCCTCCTCTCTTTTATCCCTCTCCTCTATTCACAATCCCTCTCTCTCACCCCTTTTACATTTCTCTCCTCTCTATTTACACTCACTCTCTCTCTTGTCCTCTCTCTCTCTTATACGTATGTATAAAATGCCAAATATGTATTTGCATCTAGGAGTACATATACTTATATATACATGCAATGATTATGTACCAAACTTGTAAACTTACATTCATACTTGTATGCAACAATTAGAAGTACCTCTACATGATCCTTGGATGTTATAATCAAAAATAACATTGTTACACTGAAACAAACCACAAAGTTTAAGTGTATCTAAGCATCACATATAGACTCTCAACAATATTAATAATCCACACAGGAGAAGTAAAGTCCAAAATCAAAGTTTGCTCTAGAGATTGCACTAATAACTTTGTACCATAAATCCAAGTAGGTACAAATCACAAAGCATCACTCCTTGAATGTGTCAATGCATCTACATCCAAATGCTACAAAAATTTTGAAACTTCTTATGAAGCCTAACCAAAATGAAGCTTTTTTTTCTTTTAGAAATCATTGAGAAAATTTTCATTCTCCAACACAGCATGGCCATGTGAAGTAAGTTCCATTGCCACTCTTCGTCTCGGTGATAGTACAAGGGACATGATAGTCTTTCCTTTCTTTCTTGCACCTAAATTTTTAAAATCCCACAACGTAAACATAAACACATCTAACAATCGACAAAGATTACTTAACATTTGAATAACAATAAACGGCCTAATATTCACAAACCACTCGGTAGGCATTGTCATAGCTTGATGTATCGTTACAAAATAACCAAGATCATTAAATTCATACATCAACTATCCCCTCAGTATTCTATTAGTGTAAGATCGTTGAAATCTCTTATCATGTTCAGCTTCACCCATATGCACTCGAAAACACTAAGTATATACACAATGCACTACCTCAATAAAAATTAAAAGTAAAATCTCTATATTGACATCATCATATAAACGCTCAATGACCCTTGCAAGCGTTCTTCTTATAATATCATGCGTTGTCATTACGCACAAGATACATTGCAGTTTCTTTTGATACTCAGAAGCTGGATAATAGTTCTAGGTTGGAGTAGACATCTGCAAAAGTTAAGCAAACACTTAAATATAGTATAGGAAATACTCAATTATCATTGAGTATATGCCAATTGAATATAGCACAAAGGCCATTTTACATATATGCCAAGTAGAGACTATAAAGCCATCAAATTTCAGGAGATATATTGGTGCGCAGATCGGACGCAGGTAGCTCACGTAGTGAATTCCCAAAGGTCCCCAAGAACAAAGCACTCTACTTTTTAGCACAAAAACCAATGTAAAAACAAGCACGACATGAGACAAGAGACAAATTGGGTTGAATCTCCCCCATGCCTTGTGTGAGCGCTTCACAAAGCATGTATTTAATGTATATTTCCAATCTTTATGCTCAAAAATAGCCCAATTACAAAAATATGACAAGCTTTTAGCTTTTGAGTTTGCTTTCTACCAAAAATAGGAAAATAAAGCTAATGGACGGTGCCCAAAGAGTCTGGCATGCCCAATCTCAATGTCCGAATAGAAATAACATATCCAGGCGCATAAGCGCATACAAAATAATAATAAATAATCGATGTCTCTATAGACATAACAAAATATAGGCGTGGCGCCTATCAAAATATAGTCCAAAGATCGGAAACCCGCTAGACTCCAATGCTTTCCTCCGCCACTGCTGCTATCTCTACACATCAACTGAAGCATTCACAATCGTTAGTAAAATAACACAATTAAACCGACAAAAGTGAATACCTAGCAGTCTTCAGCTACATAAATAAATCAACTGGTTAGAAATAAATCCTAACCTTAATTTATTACGAGTACGCACTCTAAACTCATAAACGTTTATTAATTTAATATGCATTTTGCGGAATCACCCGCTATGGAATCACCCATGTACACACTAAATTAATGAAACGCCCGAAAAGGACAGGCGTCCCCATCAACTTCTCGCACAAAGAATCCTCTTTGCGTATGAGCCCCGGTCATCTAAGTTTACGGAATCCACCGTAAAACCTCACGGAATCCACCGTGGAATATGCCTCCTGGCATCATACCCCCGGGGTGGGATAGCAATTGACCTCAATTGCTATTAGCTCAATGTGGAGCTAACAGAGTGGGGAAAACATTTAGGTCTCTAGCGTGCATCCATTGTGCTTCCTCTACAAGATGGTTCTTAAATTTCACTAGATATCTAGAATACCTTCGGCCAGTTCTAGTGGTCATGTAGTCAGTGTCTATGATGGCTTCTGGTTCAAGTATTTCAGTCTCTTCTTCTAGTAAAGGTGGGTTTTCATAGACAGGGTGGATAGGTAATTGTCCTCTAAATGGTCTCAATAAACTAATATGAAATGTATTATGAATTTTCCAATGGGATGGCAATTCTAACTTGAATGCATTGTCATTAATCTTATGAATGATTCTAAATGGTCCGTAGAATCTAGGGGCTAATTTGACAACTGGATGTCTATCTACACTTTGCAGTCTACGCTTTTCTATTCTAAGCCAAACATAATCATCAACTTTGAAATTCATAGCTTGTCTTTTCTTGTTGGCTTGTTTAGTATATGATTGTTGGGCTTTAGCAATCATATCCTTTACCTCATCAAAAATAGTGTTATGCATAACAGCAATATCATCGGCACTTTGTATTCTATTAGACAAAGATGCAACAGGTGTAGATAATCTATGTCCATAAATAACTTCAAAAGGTGCTTTCTTTGTAGATGTGTGCGGTGTATTATTGTAAGCAAATTGTAATAAATGTAAATGAGTATCCCATGTCTGAGGTTTAGAGATAGTGTATGCACGTAAAAGATCTAAAATAGTGCTATTTGTGGCTTCTGTTTGTTCATTTGTTTCTGGATGAAATGCAGATGAGAAATCAATCTTTGTGCCTAGATTTGCAAACAGTGTAATCCAGAAATTATTACAAAATCTAGAATCTCTATCTGAAATAATCACTTTCGGCAATCCATGGTTAGTAAAAACAGTTTTCAAAAATAACTGTGCTGCTTGTGATGCTCTTAAAGTTTTCTTACATGCAATGAAATATGCTTGCTTACTAAATCTATCTACAATTGTCCAAATCATGTCATGGTTAGATTTAGTATTTGGTAAGCCAGTAATGAAATCCATAGATATATGTTCCCAAGGTTTAGATGGAATAGATAAAGGCATTAATAACCCATACTGTTTACCATGATGTCTTTTTATTCTTTGACAAATCAGACATTCAGAAACAAAATTAGACACATCTGCATCCATATGCGGCCAATAAAAATCTTCAGTTAACATGCGTAATGTAGAAATGATACCTCTATGACCTTGATATGGGGGACAATGAATTTCATTCAAAACAAAAGATCGGAATGGAATAGTAACACACAGTCTCTTTTCAAAGAACATGAATCCATCATTATATGACAATGAATCAACAGGAATGAAATTATTTTGAACTAATTTTTGCCAATCAGAATGAAAAGTAATATCCTGGTGATATGTGTCTTTCATAGCAATCAAAGAATCAAAAGATATGATAGAAATGTTATAAATTGCAGGTCTTCTACTTAATGCATCAGCAACTACATTTTCTTTTCCAGGTTGGTATTGAATGATAGGATGGAAACTTTGAATGAATGAAGCCCATTTGATATGGCGGTCAGAAATTTGGGGTTGGCTAAGTAGATGTCTAATGCTTTGCTGGTCGGTCTTTATCATGAATTCTGAACCCATTAAATAATGCTTCCATTGTTTTAATGCTTGAACAACTGCTAAGAGTTCCTTGTCATAAGTGGAATATTTAAGCTCAGAGGGTTTCAGCTTAGAACTAGAATATGCTATTGGATGGTTATCTTGCATTAGCACGGCTCCTATTCCTGATCCGCTAGCATCAGTCACAACTAAAAAGAATGGTCTGTTAAAGTCAGGCAATTGTAGGACAGGGGCATTGGTCAATGCACGTTTAAGTAAATCAAAGGATTTCTGCTGGTTTTCAGTCCATTGATAAACAATGCCTTTCTTAAGAAGTTTGGTCAGTGGTAAAGCAAGTAATGAGAAATTACGTACAAACTTCCTATAGAAACTAGCAAGACCAAGGAATGAGCGTAATTCATGTACATTTTTAGGAATAGGCCAATGCAATATTGCGTCAATTTTCTTAGGATCAACTTTTATTCCTTCTTTTGATACAATATGACCTAGATATTCTATTTCTGTCTTAAAGAATTCACTCTTGTCAGGATTTGCAAACAATTGATTTTCTTTCAGTAATTGAAAAACTAATGATAAATGCTCATAATGCTCTTTTTCACTTTGACTGAACACTAAAATATCATCAAAGAAAACAATCACACAATACTGATATTTTAGAAAAATACGGTTCATCATTCTACTGAAAGTGGCAGGTGCATTAGTTAATCCGAATGGCATAACTAAGAATTCGTAATGGCCAAACTGTGTCCTGAATGCAGTCTTAAATATGTCGGATCTATCTAGCCTCACCTGATGATATCCAGATTTAAGGTCAATTTTACTAAATATAGAAGATCCTTGCAGTTTATCCATAAGGTCGTCAACTCTAGGTATAGGATACCTATTCTTTACAGTGATCTTGTTTAATGCTCGGTAGTCAATACACATCCGATAAGTATTATTCTTTTTCTTGACTAAGAGCACAGGTGCACCGAATGGAGAACTGCTAGGTCGAATTAAACCTCTATTTAGTAATTCTTCTACTTGAGTCTGGATTTCTTTTTGCTCTATTTGATTGTGCCTATATGGGGCTTTGCAAGGTAGTTGTGTACCAGGTATTAGGTCAATTTTATGGTCTTCTGGACGTGATGGTGGTAAACCTGGTGGTAGGTCTTCTGCAAAACAGTCCTTAAAATATGCAAGAAATTCCTTGTGCCTAGGGTGCATATGATTTTCCTTTGCGTGCAATTCATTCACCCAAATGAGATATGATTTAGTATTCTTGCGTAGTGCACGTTTTGCTTGAGTATGCGAAAGCAGTGGAAACATATGAGATGCATGCATACCAAATAATGTAATAGATTTTCCTTGAAAATTAATATTCATTGTATGCGTAGAATAATCTATATTGGGATTATGTTGGTGTCTCCATGGCATTCCTAGAATAATGTCGCTAGACTGTAATGGGACAACTAAGAAATTTCTTCTTTCAATATATGGACCAATTTGAATTTCTAAATTTTGAACTTCTTGTGTGCCATTGTACCTAGTGCCTAAAAATGCAGCTTTTATGCGATAATGCGTAGGTACAGTATGCAATTTCAATTCCTTTACCAATTTTGCTGAAATAAAATCATGCGTACTATCGTCATCATGCAATACAGTTCTTTATTTTCCATGCACCATACATTTCATAGTCAACAATGAATGTAAAGTAGGTATACCTGGTAAAGTGTCGGAAGTAGTAGTAGGATCATCTTCATCTTCAGTGAAATCCGGCATATCCTCATGCTCGTCTTCGTCCATAGCTCCAAGGTAGTTGATATGTGCTGATGGCTTCTTTGAATGACAATTTGCTGCGAGATGGCCTGGCTGGTGGCACTTGTAGCATACGATGGCCTTGGCTTTGGTCACATTATTTGCAATGGCTGGGAGTCTGGGTATATTTGGATTTGCTTGTTGGATAGGCTTAGGATTTGGATTGACAGTGGATGGTAATGCAAGTGGTTTAGGCCAATTCTTGCGGAAAGATGGTGATGAGAAACGACCTGGATTAAACCTTCTGAAATTTGAATTGAATTGTTTAGATCCATAATTACCGTTTGCTTGGAATGGCTGTGGTCGTCGATCTCTTCCACGTAACTTATCTTCAGTGTCGTGAGCTAAGGAGATGGCATCTTCAAGGGTAGCAGGCTTGAACATATTCACCTCAGCGTAGTAATGTCCAAGAAGTCCAGACATGTACTTCCGCTTATGTGTCGTCTCTGGTACGTCTTCAAGCATGCGTAGCTGTAAGAGTGCATTCCAAAAACGCTCTGTATACTGTGGAATAGGCTCACGGTCGCGTTGTTGAAGTAAATCCCATTGCTTGATAGCCTTCTCATGAAATTGCGGTGGAAGGAAATTTTGCATGAACTTCTTCTTGAAATCTTCCCATGTAGTAGGACATTCTATGCTCTTGCGGACGACAGTCCACCAAAGTGATGCTCTATCTATCAGATGATTAGTAACACACTTGATTTTATCTTTCTCAGGATAAGTTTCCTCATGGAAATAGTCATCAAACTGGCTAATGAATGATAAAACAGTCTTTCCTTCTCTTATGCCATTGAAAGTG
Source organism: Lygodium microphyllum (assembly GCF_053477565.2). NCBI lineage: Eukaryota > Viridiplantae > Streptophyta > Polypodiopsida > Schizaeales > Lygodiaceae > Lygodium > Lygodium microphyllum. Next base: position 154,775,370 of record NC_141141.1, on the reverse strand, counting down.
CGAAACTTGAAACTTCGTTTACTTATCTTGGATTCCTTGCGAATGGTTTGTGCTTCAAGAGTGGCGTCGATGGTACGGCGAATCAAATCTGCAGCTTGAGGTTCTTCTTTGTCAGTGGACGCTCCTTGTAGCTTTGTCAATTGCGCTTGCAAGGCTTGCCTAGCTCTTCGCTCTTCGTCCAATTGTAACATGATAAGATCCAGCTTTTGTTCCATGGTAGGCTCGGGTAGATCGTCTTCAGCCATAGGATCATCCATATGTGGGGTAGTCATCCTGTAAAACTCAACAAACCTTTCTCACTCAAAATCAGTTAGCGGGATGAGCGTAGCTCAAATTTTGGGGTTACAAGGCTATGTATTTTTGGGTATTTTCTTCTTCAATTTTCAGAAATTCTGAAATATTTCTGTCTCCGTTTGCTGAAAGTACTTCAACGAACTTGCAGATAGGTAAAACAGCTTGCTGCGAACAACTTTCCAGTTCAGAGTTTTTGCATACGAACAAGTCTTCTAGGAGTTTCGAGCGTTAGTCAGTTCTGATTTAGTCTGACTTGCAGAGTTGCAGACTTAACAGACTTGCAGGGTTGTTGACTTGCTGGACTTAGCCGATTTGCAGGACTTGCAGTACTTGATTAGTGTCGACTTGCGAAACTTGTCTTCTGGAGTGCGTGACCGAGAGTTTGCAGACTTGTCTGCCCAGTAGAACTTGCAGAGTATAGAAGGATTTAAGCTTAATTAGTTAAGCTTAAGGTAATAAGCTGAAGTAAGTCCGCCGTTTTTTATCGTGAGGGGGGGGGGGGGGGGGGCTGTTTTTTGACAGCGCGGAATTGTCAGAGAGAGAACTAGGGAGAGAAGAAGAGGAGAGAGAAAGACTGCAGAGGAGAGAGAAAGACTGCAGGAAGAGAGAGAAATAGAGTGACGAGGAGAGAGAAAGACTAGAATTGGAGAGAGAAAGACAGGAAAGATGAAGAAACCATGGAAGCTTGGAGCAAGAAGGGAGAGAAAGATTGTAATTGTATTGATATGTCAAAAAGATATGAAAAATTACAACTTATCTCCTTATATACCAATGTCAGTGTGACATGGCATATTATCAACATTTTAACTATTTCCAACTTCTTACAGGAATTTTCGGACCTCCCAGGATGCATCGATTTGTTGATTAGAAGCTTCTAAAGCTTCTTAAGCTTTGTCTTAAGCTTTTACACTAAGCTTTTTTGAAGAAATAGATATGGCTCTTACTGGTTTATCACGACTTGTTCATGAAGATGAGGGAGTGGTCCTCCGCCGACAGAGAGTGGTCCTTCGCGATCTGACAGTGGAAATAGGGGTTCTTGATCGCCAGAAGTCTGCCTGTATCGACGGTTCGCGACGAGATTGACTGTAGAGGCCGTTTGTTCCTGGAGCTCCGCCTTCGCCCGAGATTGGTAGCGATTGGAAGCCCTTGATCTCTGCTCCGCTCTGATACCACTGGTGCGCAGATCGGACGCAGGTAGCTCACGTAGTGAATTCCCAAAGGTCCCCAAGAACAAAGCACTCTACTTTTTAGCACAAAAACCAATGTAAAAACAAGCACGACATGAGACAAGAGACAAATTGGGTTGAATCTCCCCCATGCCTTGTGTGAGCACTTCACAAAGCATGTATTTAATGTATATTTCCAATCTTTATGCTCAAAAATAGCCCAATTACAAAAATATGACAAGCTTTTAGCTTTTGAGTTTGCTTTCTACCAAAAATAGGAAAATAAAGCTAATGGACGGTTTGCTTTCTACCAAAAATAGGAAAATAAAGCTAATGGACGGTGCCCAAAGAGTCTGGCACGCCCAATCTCAATGTCCGAATAGAAATAACATATCCAGGCGCATAAGCGCATACAAAATAATAATAAATAATCGATGTCTCTATAGACATAACAAAATATAGGCGTGGCGCCTATCAAAATATAGTCCAAAGATCGGAAACCCGCTAGACTCCAATGCTTTCCTCCGCCACTGCTGCTATCTCTACACATCAGCTGAAGCATTCACAATCGTTAGTAAAATAACACAATTAAACCGACAAAAGTGAATACCTAGCAGTCTTCAGCTACATAAATAAATCAACTGGTTAGAAATAAATCCTAACCTTAATTTATTACGAGTGCGCACTCTAAACTCATAAACGTTTATTAATTTAATATGCATTTTGCGGAATCACCCGCTATGGAATCACCCATGTACACACTAAATTAATGAAACGCCCGAAAAGGACAGGCGTCCCCATCAACTTCTCGCACAAAGAATCCTCTTTGCGTATGAGCCCCGGTCATCTAAGTTTACGGAATCCACCGTAAAACCTCACGGAATCCACCGTGGAATATGCCTCCTGGCATCATATATCTCTACAAAAAAGTAAGCATATCATTCCGTTCTCCAAAAAATACATCTCTATATGCATCTCTGCAAAAAAAGTAATGTATCTTATTGCATCTTCTAAAGTACATCCTTATACACAATGTTCGTCGTGATATTCACAATGCTTCCGTTCTCATCTAATCAAACCCTCACATTGCATGAGAATTTCACCCTTGAAAATGCAACATACAATTGTCCTTGTGTAAATACCGATGTCTTTAAGTAAAGTCCAACAACAGACAAAGTCTGGCCTTGTGACTTATTGATCGCCATACCAAACACCAATCGAACAAGAAATTGCCTCCGCCTCATAGTAAACGGAAATTGCAAGGTGCTAGGAATAAAAGTGATCCTATGGATAAAAACTCGTTCCCTCACATTTGTCCCTGTTATTATCTCAATATCTATTACATTTTTATCGAATGTCTTACATATCAACCGTGTACCATTACACATACATTTTCCTAGATTTAAGTTCCTAAGCATAATAATAGGTGCATTCATCTTTAGCAGCAATAGATAGGGAGGAAATCCACCTCCAAGATCTAGCGTATTTAAATCCTCTACTGAGTATAAAAATAAGCTATCATCTGTCTTTGCAATTGAATCTGCGCACTATAGTACTGTATAACTTCTCCTGGTATCGATTGCAATGTGCGATGATTCAAAGAAGCTAGCTATGTATTCCATGCTGCAAGTATAGCACGCTTGTTGAAATATGCTCCAAAGTCTCTCACCATGGACACTTCACTGTACACCTATCAACCAAGGTTTCAATAGAGTGTCCTTTTAGTACCATGCTAGATGGAATATGTAACTTATCACAATTCTTCGTAATACGCACTTCATCCTCTATCCCTTGAATCCAACTAATAAATCCATTATCCATTATACCACCAACGGTTGACATCCGTATATTCCCAAACAACCTTAGCACCTTTAACATACTGTCATAAATGAGAGTAACATAGTGCTACGTTAACAATATCTTCACAGGTGCCCTTCATCACGACAAGTAGGATCTATCTAAAATCACCTCCAAGTAAAGTGACCTTTCTACCAAATGGTTTATCACAACTCATAATATCTCTCAAAGTTCTGTCAACTACTTCAAATGTAAATCTATGCATCATGGGAGCCTCATCCCACAAAATAAGGCTTAACCGTCTCAACAATTGAGCAGGATTGCTCTGAACAGGAATATTACACGTGGATCGATTGCATAGATCCAATGGAATTTTAAACATCGAGTGAGTAGTACAAATGCCCTGCAGAAGCAAAGCAGCAATGCCAAATGATGATGTTGCTAATGTTATATTCCGATCACTTCGTAGCCTAGTAAGCAAACACTTGTAAAGAAATGTCTTGTTAGACCCCCCGAGACCATCCAAAAAAAAACATCCCTATAGTTTGCACCAATAGCATCTATAACTGCATTATATGCAACTCTTTGTTCATCATTCCACATTGCCTCCATAGAAACACAAACTATACGTTGCTCCAGTATATCATATGCATATTCATCTTCTAAAAAAGGGTTAGCACACAACTAAGAATCTGTTCGACGAGGTTCTAACAATCCATCAAAGTTAGACAATCTTCGCCCATGTTGTAAAAGATCTTGAATATGCAATAAAGCCCTATTTGATGCCTCTTGTTGTAAAACTATAGAAGATATATGCACATGCTCTAGTTGTAACTTATACAAAATATCCTCTACCATTGGTGACATAAACCTATCCCAAAGCTGACCAGGCTGCACAAGCTAATAGAAGACCAAGATGGCAGCAAACAAAGCACGCAACTGGGCACCAATTTGTACAGAGGTAGCTCCTTCCAATCACACAACACACTCATCATCACCCTCTAACACACTCTTTGCAATGCAAGCTTCCTTAAAAGCATTGTACATCACATTGCCAACAATATGCAAATCTTTAAAAGACATTACATCCTCGAGACACTGTCAAGAGCATTGGCAAGTAATAACGCTCACCAGATGTGGGCGACACAAAGTATATTCGATAAAGCTGAAAACTTTGCTTTATCAAGAAACTTAGCACAAATAAATCTATCATAATGGCATGCTTCAGAAGGTTTAAAAGGGTGCTCCAAAATTAGCAAAGTATGATAATGCACTAGCCCCTGCTTTTGAAACCCAATCACACTAACATAGCCTACAACATTCCCAAATAGATTCCTTTTCAACAATGTATGCATCATATCAACGTGTTTTTTATGAAAGACTCAAGCAGTCAAATCAAGACAATCATAAGCACTCTGTCCAGGAAACAAAGCATTAGTTATCTCTAACCATTTGGATTGCATGTCATTGTTATAAAGAGATCAGGTTTTTCCTTACTCCACACTATAGCCATGGCATCCTGATACAACTAATACATGTGCCTTGGCCCATCAATAAAAGAAGATGGAAAATCCACCCTTTTACCAACAATAGAGGCACCAATGATTCCCACTAGCCCATCATCTATCACTCCCATCATATTTGCCAAGCCCTTACAAACTTTCAAGTGTAAAACTAATTGATTCTGATGACACAAGCCAACCTTCATTGCTCTATACTGCAGTAAGCATCAATAATAAATTGTTGCAACAATTGACCATCCCGCAACATACACACCTCAGTGTCCTCACGCACTTGTAGTCAAAATGCATAAAATTGCATCCGAGTAATATAGTCCTTATTAGACAATCCATGTATATTAATTGGAGCATTAACACCACTATAAGGTCCTTTACATGCCAACCATTATCACCCATAGGAAAAAGAAGAACATATAGCATTGGCATATATGCCCTATGCAAGTTTGAAATAGCAATACATCATCCATCTCGACTATAAACATGTATGTCTTGATGATCAAGAGTATTCTCATTGCCTTGTCCTGGTATGATAGCCGCAACCTCAGTTGCCATTGGAGCTAAGGATTTTCTATTAGCCCGTTGAACCCCAAAAATAGTCATTCCTAAATCATGGAAGGGATTGTTTTGCAATTGCATACCCACGGATCTAAAAGCTTGCGCATATACATTTGTTGATGCATCATAAATTGAAGCTCCCCAAGCAAATTTGACAACAAATTAGGCATAACATCCAACCAATTAGATAACTCATGCTCAATATCATAAACATAAAGTTGTGCAAATCTTGGCCTTTCCTGTCGTTGCATATTAGGAATCAAAGGGCCTATACGATGATAAATGGAGCTATGCACTCTAAGGTATAAGAATTTCCCAAAACAGACAAAAACTCATCAACATTGGCACTAAGTGACACAAATGCAAGAGCACTATTATATGCACGTATATTATTTTTAAATACTCTACTTTGAGTATGTATACCCTGCAACAAATCATGCAATAGCTGTGGTGGATATTGCAACAATGGCAACATTACTTTTTCATTTTGACAACAATGTTTACCAAACAAAACTGATACATGCACTTGAGTCTCACATCTCCACTATTTAGCTAAACATCACTCACACATCTCAAAAAGATTCCCCATGAAATGCACAATCAGGTCTTGAAATAGCAATATTGTAGTTGCAGGATGAATATCCACTGCAAGCAAAGCATGTAAAATGGAGCAAAAACCTCCATTTCGAGGGCTAAAGGTTGGAGCATTATTGACATTAATCACATGATTTTCTAGATTTTTGGTGATTTCTAGTATCACAATTATAATCCATAGCAAATTGTTACTCAATCAAACTGTGAACTCCCTCATGAATCAAGCTACCGTGATTTAGGGCCCCTCCTTGCAAAACGTTCTGGCACTCAACTATAGTAAAATGCATCTCTTTGTACCCCCTCCAGTCATGTTTTGCCATTTGAGCCCTAAGCCTAGCAACATGACGTCGTCTATGTCACGTAGAGTTGAGTCTATGTCTATGATCATATACATAACTCATAATCATTGCTAGTTGTCCGATGCGAAAATCCCATATTGTTTGGATTCTCACAAAGCCTGCACGTCAAGAGAGACCATGCATTCTTTCAAGGAGAGACTTGATTGGGATTAGTATTTTCAAAAAGACTTAAAAGTGGAATCAGTCTAGAATCACATAATCAAAAACATTGTAGCAATTTAAATCGGCACAATGCTCCTACGCGCAAGGAACGCTAGCAGCCAAAATCATAATCATATATTTTTATATTCTATGCAATTAGATATCTAATCCAAAGACAAACGAAAAAAATGTATATCTAACGAGCAAGTGATCTCCCAAAGCTTATAACTCAAACCCAAACATATCACTCTTCAACAAGAATGTGCAATACACCTATGTTAGGATTCTTAAATTATTTCCAACACTAATAACTTCCTCAAATGTCATAGATGGGTGTCACTAAGAGTTGAGAGAGAGAGAGAGAGAGAGAGAGAGAGAGAGAGAGAGAGAGAGAGAGAGAGAGAGAGAGAGACCCAAACGAATGCACATGCATTTTATATCATTCAACATTAAATTCTCTGCACATGATCTATATGCAAATGCAAACACAATTCTCCAAGTACAAAATGGACATCTAAATGATCCTCAAAGGTTTTTTCATCATCAAATAATTTTATAAATATAATGGATACACACACACACACACACAGAGAAATTATGGGAGACTTGACGAAGATTCAACAATTGCAATAACATAGTCATTTCTTTACATGAAATGCAAGTTCATTAAAAGAAAGCACACAACATTACAAAAAACATGGTCGATGCACTTTAAAATGCTAGTAGTCAAAATCAAAATCAACCCAAACCCAAATCAAAAAAGACCTAAAAAAAACCACAACTATAAGAGAGACAGAGACAGAGATAGAGGGAGAGAGAGTTTCCACTCAATAAGTTCAGTCGAGATGGCTCAATTGCTACAATAGGACATTCAACTTTACAAACACTCATGTTTACCCAACAAACATATACTTAAAAATAAAATTGTATTTAATATTTACAAACTCTTCAAAAGAGAAAAATGCACATTTTTCCAATCCAATGCAAGTCCCTAGACATTAAAACAAATATTGGAGATATATATATATATATATATCCAAGTATTTTACAGAGAATACTACTCTCTCATATGTATTACATTGCAAAAATCAATTAAGTTTTCTCTCTAGATTGCAAGACATAATAAGTCTTTCTATATATCAAATTTGCCTCAAGAAAGAGGCAATGGACACATACACAAAATTATAAATGCAATCAATGTTTACAAACTCTCTTTAAAAGAGAGAAAAATGCATATTATTATTCTAATCTAATTCAAGTCCCTATAAATTGAACCAAAATTGGAGAGAGAGATAGAGACAGAGACAGAGACAGAGAGAGAGAGAGAGATAGAGACAGAGACAGAGACAGAGACAGAGAGAGAGCTGAATATTCAAATATTACAATTAGAGAATATTACTCTCACATGCATTACACTACAAAAATCAATAAAGTTATATCCACATTGTTTGACATGATAATGATAATCCTTCATACATATCAAATCTCAAGAAAGAGGCATCACATCACATTGAAGGTACCCAATACATTTTACTCAGTTTAACCTCATTACATTAAAACCAATATAGGCTTCACAAAAAGGAAGCACACATTATCACAAAAAAAGTGGTGGCCCAAGCACTTTAAAATAACATAAGCGAGATAACAATATATCATAAGCTTTATCCAAATGATAGAGACAGAGACAGAGAGGTGAATATTCAAACATTACAATTATACCATACAATTAGAGAATATTACTCTCACATGCATTACACTGAAAAAATCAATAAAGTTATATCCACATTGCAAGACATGATGATTCTTTATATAGATCAAACCTCAAGAAAGAGGCATCACATCACATTGTAGGTGCCCAATACATTTTACTCAGTTTAGCCTCATTATATTAAAACTAATATAGGCTTCACAAAAAGGAAGCACATATCATCACAAAAAAGCAGTGGCCCAAGCACTTTAAAATAATATAAGTGAGACAATAATACATCATAACCTTCATCCTATGCAAGTCCTCCTCAGTTGTGACCGTTCATTTGACGACTCAATTGCTATAGCAAGGCATTAAACCTATTAACATTCATTTGAAACTGCAAAAGTGGTAGTCAACAACCCCTCTAGCAAATCACAAGCTCGTGGTTATATCCAAGCTCCCAAAACGATGCCCACATATCATTCACCAACAAATTCATCAACATGCTTGTCTCAGAGACAACTGCCTAAAAATCCCTTACTTCACCACCCAAACCACTCGAGACTTATTGAAGTACACTCTAGACGTGCTTTGTCTTGCACACAACACCATACAAACCTTAGCCTGTTAATGCAACTCTACAGAGTAAATAGTAAGTGCATGATCGACACATGTGGATAAACTCATTTGCAATTCCATCAACTCATTCATCTTGGTCTCAAGGCATTTAAACTCTGAAGAACTTGAAGCAGCCTCTATGTTTCTTCGAATCCTGGCTGTCCTTGTAGATTTAGTAACATGCCTTCCTTGTTGCCTTGCCACTTCTTTCATCTTTCACACATTAACTTTATTCATTCTATTAAATTCCACATTTTGGCTGCAACAAAATACCCAAATGACTGTCTCCCCAAAAAATATACAATACCTTGACGCAAATATAATTAGAACAACTATCTCCCATACCCATGCGAATAGCTCCAAGCAGGCAAGCGTCAAAGAGACGATGTCATGGTTGTTCTCTTTAATTCCATTGAATCAATTGCATTCAGTGGAGTCGAATGCACTATGTATGGAACATCCTCCATGGCTTTGCTTTATTCCATGATGACTACACGAAACTTTCAAACGAGCATAAGAGTCCCAATAGAGAAATCTCAAAGCCATTGAAGACACAATCAATAAACACATTTGCAACTGAAAACCCTAAATCAAAGGTGTCTAGGACTCAAAGATAAAAGAATAGTCATGCATGAACACATGCGTAAATAGCCATGCATGAGCACATGTATACACAGTGCTTGCCAAAGGCCAATTAATGATTCCCCTCTCTAATGGATGTCCATTCATCCACGTGCACATAACACTTGCTGAAGGCCCAACAAGCATCACTCAAACTTGAAGATATGCTAGTCTCAAGGCTATTCTAGACTCGAAAGTGAAAGAATGCACATACATTATGCCCAACATGCATAACCAAATGCATATATGGCCATGCATGAGCACATGCACACACATCGTTCAACAAAGGCCGACTAAGTATTGTCTAGCCTCCCTCCTCTCCCCCCCACACCCTCTCTCTCTCTCTCTCTCTCTCTCTCTCTCTCTCTCTCTCTCTCTCTCTCTCTCTCTCTCTCTCTCTCTCTCTCTCTCTCTCTCTCTCTCTCTCTCTCTCTCTCTCACTAATGGATGTCCGTTTGTCTATATCTGTACTACGTAGCCAAAGGCTCATATGTGTTGAAGATCCAAAGGTGTTTGAGGCTCAAAAGTGAACGAGTACCAAGGCAAAATATTAAAAAATAAGCTATTAAAATAGGTTTTAAAAAATTTTATAATTTAGAAGAGATAGATAATGTTTTTCAAAATTGAGATATTCATCGATCGAAACAAATACAATAAACTCATTTAAGAAGTCTAACAGAGGTTATATCTATCAAGTAAAACATGGATTTGAGGATATGCTTATGAGGTGATTCATCCAAGTTAACATTGCCAAAAACCTATCCAGATAAACTTTGAAAGAAGCAAGTTGCACATCAAGGGCAATGTTCTCTAGTGTAAGGGGATGACCCTACACGGCGATTCATTTGGGTCAACATTGCCAAAAACCTATTAAGACAAACTTTCAAAGAAGTAAGTTGCACATCAAGGGAAATGTTCTCCAGTGCAACCAAGCTCTCATTCTTGTGAGCAATTAACTCACGTAGGCCATCCTCTTTGTGACTTGCACTGTCAGTAAGAACTTTCATCTTCTCGTCGTGATCATCCAAGGATCCAGTACGTGGCCAATATTTTCAAACATGGCCATATATCTCCCCTATGTAACCCTTGATTTCTTCTAACTCATCTTGTATCCTCACCCCATCACAAAGGTTCCCTTCATATTTCTCCTTCAATATTCTATGAATCCTCTATAGACGACTACCAATGCTCTCACCAAGAGAAATCAAAGCCCTTTGACATTGAAATAGTGCCTTCACTTGCTTCTCAAGCCCATCCAAGCGATGAATGACTCTCAAGAAACCAACGAAACTCTCATACCTTCTTGCATGCTTGAGTGCACAACAAACTACCTTCTTCCTTGTAATCTCTTTCACTTTGTGCATATTCATTTGCACGCTGGGAGTGCATTGCACAACATTTGTTGCATACACATTTTTGTTTGCTACAAAAGTCTCCATGCTACGCAAAACACATGCATCAACATTGAGGTGCATATCAACTATTCTTATCTTATCTTTAAATTTAGAAATAGTGAAAAATCCTAGATGGCATTAGATTAACTTCCAATGCAGGAGAATTGTAAAATTTTAAAAATAAGATGTGAAAAAAAGAAGGTTCATCAAGTGCTTGTAATTTTAATAAGAAAAGTATTTTGTACATTATTTAAGAGAGATAGGCTTGCTCCCATGCAAACCTTTGGGGATAGACTACAACAAAGAGAAAGGAAATCGGTGCATTCATTACGCTCGTTTTGAGAGCATGCAATGGTTATGTGAGAGGTATCCATAGCCACATTGCTTAAGGTGCTTGAAACAATAAGTAGTTTGTCAAGTCCACAGTTTGTAGCTTATGAAAACGAAGGTATTTTGATTGTGTTTTGAAGACCTATAGAATTGAGCAACTAAGTGCATACTCTCTATGCTAAGTAGTGAAATGGGAGCATGCTCTCTGAAACATCACACAGATTAACTTGAAACAAATGAGTCAAGAGGAAATTGATTTGTTGTTTAGAGTTGGATTTTTATTTGGAGTTGTAAAAGTTTCCATTTTTTAAAGAAGGAGAAAGAAATTAGGGTTCAAAGGCTTAAAAATCAATAAAATATGGAACCTTTTTAGTTTTTATAAGAGAAACCATAAGTAGGGAGTTTAAGAAGCAATGGGCTTGAGATGAATTTGTAGCCTTTTGAGTGGCAAACCATCCACATTTCCTTTTGTCTTTTGTGTTAGGCTTTTGCATTTGTACTCTTTGCAAAAGCAAGTGGATTAAAAGCTTGTGGGGAGTGGAATTATAAGATCTCGTGCAAGATAAGATAAGGGAGACATGAATTGGAGTGTGTGTGGTGGACAAAGGCAAAGGGGATAAAGAAAGGCTTGGTTATTGACAAGGGACATTCTCGGCCCCATTTGATACAAGGACTTGTAGGTATGGCTTCTATAGCTTGTCATTGGTGGTGTTTTATGATCATTTGAACTCTTGAATTCTATATTCATCGATATTGCCTCTCTTGAGGTTTTCCTATGGCATCTGCCCTTGGCAACCTTGAGCCATGCAATGGGAGAGGAACCTCAAGCTTCAATGCATAGGAAGGATCCATCAATCACAAAAATGCCATGGAAACTGTGAAATATAAAGAATCTTTCGGTGTAATCTCAATCCTTTTTGTTTTGGGAGTAATTAGTTTAGAATGTTTTTCTTTAGTAGAAAAGTTGGAGAAGTAAAAGCCATTGGAGTATCTAGTTCTCACATCAGATATAAAGCTTTCTGTGTGGCCTCTTAGGCCTATATGTGGAGAACATGAATGGAAGGCCTCTTAGGCCTATATGTAGAGAACATGAATGGAAGGGAGTCCCTATAAAGGCTATTTTTTTTATTAATCTATTAGGCCATTGTCTAAGACAATAAGGCCGCATAGGCCTTACTATCAATCGTTAGGTTGTTGCCTACTCTAAAGGCCATTCAGGCCTTATAATCAATGTTTTATATTAAGAAAAAAAATGCCTATTAATTGGTCATATAATGTTTGGTAATACAAAGGCCAATAAGGCCTTATTATTGGCCATAAGGCCTTTGCTAATCCAATTGGCCAATAAGGCCTTATTATTGGTCATAGGTTGTTTGCCTGTACTAAAGCCACAAAGGCCTTATTATCAACCATGAGGCCATTTGCCTTGTGTTAAGGCCAAAAATGCATCCTTACTAGTCATGAGGCCATTTGCCTTATAATAAGGTCACAAAGGTCTTATTATTGAACTTGAAGTCATTTGGCAATGCAAAGGCTAATAAGGCCTTACTATTAATTGTAAGGCCATTTGAAGCCATTTAAACAAAGGGTCTTATAATTAGATGTTAGGTTGATAGGCTTAATCCAAGGATATACAATTGGCCAATAGGCCATAAGGCCCAATGTTTCATCACTTGTCTTTTTTGTAAAAAATTTGTTATTTTTTAGGCTATAGCCCACTTGAATTGATCCTAAGGTTGTAACATTCATGCAATGCCACTTGGTCAAATGGCTATTGGCCAACATAAAGGTCTCAAGCATGTGGATGACATCGGCCTAATTAAGACTTAACACTCAACTTAAAGGGGACACAACATACCAACATGCCATCATGGAACAAGGCCATAACTAAAGGTCCTTACAAGGCAAGGGGTCACTGCAAAATTTACCATGCAAGCCTAAGACTTTCTACTCGAATCTAGGGATATAGGTTCATTCAACTAAGTTAGCCACTTGACTCGACGATTAAGAGTGAAAACCATGTAACCAACCAAAGGGGTACCTATTTGAACCACTAGCAAGGGCCAATGCCCAAGGCCAACACATTAGGGCCACAAACCGACACAATAACACAAAAAGCCAAGACTTGAAATGGAGGGCCTACAAGCCGCCCTAGACAATTTGGCGAACACCTAAAAAATCCAAGACCCCATTTCATGTAACTCTTAGGCCAAGGATAAAAGCCCTGGATCTATGTGGACCTTGACAACGAGCACCCAAGGGAGTTGTTTTTGCAGATCACACAACTAGTCTACCCAAGATATTTAGAAAGAAAGCATATAAATAGATGCATGAAAATCTTGTTCAAAGAACCATTGAAACACCCTATCATGTGATAGTTAGTCCTTATTATAGTATAAGGACTAACTATCCTACTTGCAAGAATAAAAACCTTAGGATGCTCTTATTGCAACTATATAGAGGGGACTCAAAGAGTTGGTTCAATCAAGGATATGACAAGAGATTGAGGGAGATCTCACAAATTCAGACATTTGGCATCACAAAGATGAAGCAATAACCCTAATATTGGTGACATGTAGCATGCTAGGAGGTGAACCTTGTAATACCTTGATCCATCAAAGATGGTCTCCTTAAAGTAGCTTGACATTCTTCATTGCTCCTATAAGTCTTGGTAAGTGCAAAAGCAGGTCCTACCTATAGTCCCTAACACTCCTATAACTCTTGCATTGGTGGAATATCAATCCATGGTCATAAGGGAAGATTAACTACTCGACTACATAGTGCTTGAGAGGCTCAATCTAGAATACTAGAAGATGGTTTGACTTGCCACAATACACTACACCCACTTGCTACTAAGGTGATTCCAACTTGACATACGAACGTCACAAATAAGATGTCCCATCGAGTGGTAGACTTGAATTCTTAGTATGGTTAGGAAGAGGAGCAAGAAGTGATCAAGCGTAATCCACTCATAGTGGTGTAGACCTTGACAGTATGGACTGGACACTCAACGCTAGAAAAATCTTGCAAACCTTGAGAGAAACAACTTGTCGAGATAACAAAGAGCACATGCCACGTTAGCCTTTTGTGTATTGAAAGCTCCAACTTGGAGATTCATGTAGCAATTAGCCATCACACAATGACATAAACCATTGGAGTATGAGTTGCATGGAGCTTAGTTAAAAGCCCCAAAAGAATAGAATAGTGCTTAATACACCACCAAGCACAAGACTAAAAATAGTGTGACACGACAACAATGTTTGAGAAGTTGGGGATGCATACCCGATTAGGGATCCATTCACAACTTTTCCTAGCTAGTTGCAGCTCTCCCTAACTGAGACTTAGGAATAGAAGCCTTAGTGCTCAAAAATCTTGTGACTTGAAGCAAATTATAATACGCAATGAGAGAGAGCCACTCTCTTGTGCATCATGGATCACAAGAAATATATTTTAAGAGGTTGAGGCTCATTTTGGGACTCAAGGTACGAGACGCAATGGATTTTTGTGTATCAATGGACATGGTTTCAAGAAAAAATTGCATTGGATTGGAAAAAAGGAAGTTGTGCAAACATATGCAATCTAGAGCAACCACCCAATGTGTGGATTTGAATGCATCGCCCATGTCCAAAGTATCTATAAGAGGGTTCCAACAACCAATAACCCACTTAGAAAGAAATCTCCATAGTGTTCATTAACATGATTAAGAATAAGGAGCTTTATAAAGCACTTACAAGTAGCTTGGGTCTACAAAGAGACACATTAGTCTAAGTTTTCCAAGAGGCAATCTGTGTTGATGCTTGTTGAAGGAGAAGAATGTAAAAGCTATTCAATCAATTGGCATCATTATCACCCATACTAAGAGATCCATGATCCATAGTGATCAACCAATCTTAGATGCTCAAGAGAAGAGGAAGGACATGGACCTCACATAAAAAATGGTAGGACTTAAGATGGAGCTCACTAAACTCAAGACACACTATGACGGTCCATGAGACCATGTGTTCAATGTGTCCATTGTGATGGCAATCGTCTCCTATTAGAATGCCTTGATCCATGACCTCGTACTTGCACAAAATATGGAAGATTTCGACAAGAGGCCATTCATTTCCGCAATTGAAAATAAAGTTGAGAATATAACATTCATTTCCATGATTGAGGATAGAGCAATTCATTTCCACATTTTGTGCAAAAGGCCATTCATTTTTGCAACTATTAAGGAGCCCACCATATTTTCAACTCTATCCTCAATCATTCTATCCCACTTGAACATGTAATTCAACTACAAAAGAGGAGCTTCATTGGCATTTCCAACACCTAATGACCAAGTACTTGTAGCTCCTAGGGTGGATATTAATCTAACAAGAATAGCTAGACCACCTAAGTTCATCATCACTTATCCATTGAATTATTGCTCTTATGCACCTTATGGAATAGCCAATGGGTGACAAAACTTACATGAATTCTTATGTTGCTTATGATAAATAGAGATATTAAATCTTAATGGATTCCAAACCAGTCCCTATTATGGCCTTGGGCAAAGAGCAAGATTGAGGTATAAGAGGAAACCAATCATAGGAACCTCTCATCTGTTGGACTTGCAGCTACCCAACACACATTTCATCGAGATCCCTGAAGAAGTAACAAGAAACCAACCATAGGAACCTCTCATTTATTAGATTTGCAACCACACAAGACATGTTTCATTAAGATGCCTAAAGAAGAAACAAGTCGAATAAGAAAAAAGCCAACCTAAGATGTCCAAAGTGTGGCATCACACACTTGTATGCCAAATGCCCTAGATGATGACTCTCCACTGGCTCGACAATTGTGCCATCAGTACCACTCTAACTCTTTAGTGTCAAAACACCCAATAACAATGCCATCTGTACCACTCAAACTGTTTGGTGTCAAAACACCCAACAATGGTGCCACACCAATTTCCTTGAATGTTATGACTAGACCTCAAGCAAAACAAGTTAGCATTTTAGTACCTCAACTTAGCAACTTAGACACCTCATCCATAAGGAAAAGAAACCAAAAGAAATAAAAGAAAAAAACCGAAGCAATGGATAGTGTCACAATGAAGGCAAGTTCGCAATGTGGAGGGAGAAATGTCTACTCCAAAAATGAAGAAAAGGGGAAACGTAAAAATTGGTATTGAATCAATAATAGAAGATGAGTTACATGACTTCTCAAGTGTATACCCACCCACTTCTCCCATGCATGTCATGTCAACAGGAAATCGAGTGCTAAAGGTGCCACATCAAGAGCCAAGCAACACTACTACTAAACACCAACCAAGCCATAACCATTGGAGGCAGAGTGTTGAAGGGTATAGTAAAGGAAAACAATAATCTCAACCCAAGTTTCCCTACCACTAGGATAGCTAAGCAAAGCCCTACACTTTGGCAAGCATTAAAGTAGTGGATAGAAGAACCAACGTAGCTAGAAATAGCCATCATGCCAGACCACGGCAATGGCATACATATACCTAGCCTAACCCTAAACCCTATGTCAAGAACTCTGTAAGTAAATGCCCTTTGAAAAGGGACAAAGGTACGCACAATTCTTATTGTCGCTACATTAGGGGGCTCAACTCGAAAAGAAATTGTTAACATGGGGGAAGGAGTTAGCATTCTCAATCACCTTGCAATTATGTAGTCTTAGGGTAATCCATTGGTGGAAATTGCACACTTTAATGTTACATTATCCAATGAAACAAAGGTCAAGACATTCGAGGTACTAAAGGATTGGTCTATTAAAATCGTAGGAATCTAGTTCTCTGTGAACTTCATTGTCACGAAAAGCGTGGATTATCATCCCCTACTTGGTCGACCTTGGATGAGAAACACATAAGAAATCAAGGATTGGGAAAATGGTCTAATGTTCTTCAACAATTGCACGAAGGTAGCTAGGATTAAGATGGGCACATGGAAAACCTCAACAGTTGACCTAGATGTCATCTTTACCTTGCTAAAAGGTGATACTAAAATTGTGCCAAGCTATGGCCACTCACAAAATACAACTCCTATCTTGACGATGAGCGAGATTAGTTATATATTCTTGTTACCATTAACTTGTCCTTATCGGATGACAAGAATGACTACAAGAGGGTAGCTGATAAAGTGAGTAATGTGGAAGAACAAAGAGAAGCAACAAACACATAGGGCAAAGACCTACCATCAATCCTAATTTGTGCGATAGCGCGAAGCATAAAAATAGCTCTTGGCATGACCTATCATATGCCTACAAGGAAAGTGGAGCTTATCAAGGTTTTTGACTTTTTTGGAAGTAAAGTATAAAACAGCCCCTGTGGAAACCTAAAACCACTTGAGGAGCCCATGGAAGTTCAATGAGACGATAGAAGTGGACTAAAGTACATGACCTAAATAAACTCTACAATTCAACCCTTCTAGAATAAAGCATTGTTTTGAACAATGACACAATATATCTTATGATGAATTTTTCAATACAATAGACATAGAAGGCAGTGAATTTGACGAAGAAGCCTTAGGGGCTTGAGACTATTGACTATGACACTTATGGATACACAAATAAAGAAAACTATTGTTGATTCTAAATCTATGTAGATGGAATGATTAAAAGAGACTGCGATGGAACTTGGGTGGAGTACCTTGAAGTGCTACATTATGAGCACGTAGGAGAACTTAACCAACTAGTTCTAGTAGCATTATAGCATGTTGGGGTTGAATCCAAAATGTGACCACCAAGAAAAATATCATTATCTAGCAAGGACTGCAACTTCAACTCTGAATTAGAAGTTAGCTCCAGTAATGGCCCTAAAATCCCTTTGCTATTTGAGATCTAGCACACCAAAGGGGATATCCCAATCCACCTATAGTGTAAAATATTAAAGAACTAAATAAGTAAGGCTTCCAAGAAGTTTGATCGGCTTTGAGAGCTATGAAAACATCAAGATCTCCTTAAATAATGCATGAAGTTCAAGAGAGGAGATCAAATAGTGGTGTTACTATGTACAAAACATCAAGGGCAAACTATTGAGTCGATAGAAGGACCAACAAAAGTAAATGAAGTTGATTTTGAAAGGTAGAACCTAAGTGGAAGCACATAAGTGAAGGCAACAACTATGGTAGATGGAGCAAGAGAGTGAGAGACACTATACGTGGGAATTCCAATAGTCACAATGTGTTACTAACCTTCCCTTATTCAATAGTCACTAAAATAATAAAAAATAAAGTAACAATGATGGACGTCCACCACTTGCAGTGTATAATTTGCATTTTACACTATTGCATTTTACAAGTCTCAAATCTACATACACAAAACTATTTAGGGCTTGGAAATATTTAGTATTAAATAGGGCTTGGAAATATTTAGTATTAAATAGGGCTTGGATTAAATAATCATGAAGAAAAGATTTGCAAAAACAAAGGTAAACATCAGTGTATAATTTGTAGACGTTTTGGCCATTTTGCAAGGGAGAGCTACTCCAATCAAGCAAACTATGCAAATAAGCCACTTCAAAATCATGATGTATCTAAATCAAATGAATCCAATGATGTATTTCCATCCAATGGACACCTATTCTAATCCCATAGATGTAAAGTCCACCATTGGCACAAACAATATAGCCAGGGAAACAAACCTCCTATTCAATCCAATGCCATTTGCTTACATTGTGTTTTAGTCATACCACATACTTATGAGTATGATAGGGGATTTAGGAGGAGCAATTTTATTTTATAATCACATCTCTAATAATAGTGGTGATTGATAATGACCAACCACACATCAAGGGGAGATTTGCTAGCATATTTGATAGGTATGTGTGGGAACTAGATCTAAGGGAATGGATAGATATGAAGAGAAAGTGTGCAAGATAAAAAGCTATAAGTTCATGTACTTGCTTCATGATCAACTCAATCAAGTCTATTTGGTATCATCATGCCTCTCCACTTGTTCTTTCTCCTTGCCCCATAGCTTATATTATCTTCTTGCTCAACCATATTTTATACCAAGGATGAGAAAAGATGTCATATCATCTGTTGAGAGTGGAAAAAGACTGAATTTTTGACTGATTTTTGTTGTTTTTGAGGTCTGAATGATTGATTTTTTATGGATTTAGAGTGATGTATGGTTGATCATGGAAGTGTTTGAGAGTGTTTTGGATGATATTGATTATGTTTTGGAAGTTCATTATGATTTTTAGTGGAGATATAAAGCTCTGTGATGTTCTAATAGGTTCTGTTGAGGTTTTGATTGATTCTATATACCTTTTATATAGCTTCTGTTTTGTTTTGATTTTCTTCTGTATAAAGCATAGATTGATGATTGATGAAGGTTGAAATATTTTGAGAGCTTATTGAATAGTTTTTGATAGTTTGGAATGGTTTTAGTATGAATTATGAGGATTTTATGTTCTCTGATGACCTTCTGTAACCCTCTGTAAAACCTTCTGTAGAGCCTCTATCTTTGCTCTGTCTCTGCTCTGTTCCTGTTTTGTATTGTTCTGTAGATCTTCTGTAAGTGTTCTGTAGAATGTATGTGTGACTTTGGGAAAGTTTTCTAACTTTTGGAAAGGATGAATCTAAGTTCAAAAGAGCTAAAACAAATGGAAGGAGTAGCTATACTGAAAACTGAAGAGAAGACTGAAGTGACAGTGATAGTAGTGCGCTATGAAGAGACACTGTAGTGGCTCTGGTGCCTCTCCACATCACACATACCTCTTTGGAGGTGCATCCACGACCTAATAAGGATTATTGAGAGTCATTATTAGAGTATTGTAGTGAGGAGATGATGTACTATTGATAGAGAGAGAGAGAGAGAGAGAGAGAGAGAGAGAGAGCCAGAGATAGCCAATTCTATCAAAACAGTGTAACTGTATATGAGAGATCAAGAGAGAAAACTATGAAGACATTGAAGATTAATACTATGTGATTGACTTCCATTCAAAAATGGTGTATTCCTTTGTGTTCCTTGTTCTATTGAAGGATTCTATGAAGATGTTGAAGATTATGGTTGATTCTATCAAATCCGTGGGAGATATCGATATACTATGATGCTGTGTGAAGAATTGTTGTTTTCTTTGTTTTGGTCATCAAAAGAATAAAATAAAAGCTTGTTGATGTTACAAGATAGATTTTCTTGCAGTAGAATCCCCTTTTCCTTGGTGTTCCTCTTGGCGCTCCATGTTTTTGGTGCGCAGCTGGGGAACTTGCCATCAACAAGCATTAAAAGAGGCTGAAAATGAAGGAAATGGCATAATGGCCAAGAAGAGAAGAATTCAATGGATATTTGCAAAGTTCTTTCTTCCAGTGAAGAGTTGGAGATTCTCATTATCAAAGCCACTTTCCACAAGAAGTTCATCCCACAATGGCAGAAACATATCACCATCATGATGCATGCTCTATGTGATGGACTGTTTCCTCTTCCTGTTGAAGTAGCAAAAACTTGCATCTTGGTGGAAAATTGTTTGGAAACAAACTAAAGAGCAAAAACAAAGAGAATGACCATCCATGGAAGATTTGAAACAAGAAGGAAAAGAGTTGGAATTTGTTCGTGGATGCTCAACAGTAAGATACGTGGCAAGCTTGGTGCACTGACAGTCTTCTATTTGTCCAATTAGTAACCCACTGGAAGTTGGTAGACAGAGTGTTTTTCACAACATACACTGTTGAAACCCTCAAAAGCTAGCATTATTATGATGGCACAACAATGATCCTAATAAGAATGAGTTTTGATACTTTTAGAACGGAATATCCCCCCCTCTGTAGTGGTTTGAAAGCCGAATTTAGAGATGTTGAAAAGAAGGAAGTAGAGGAGATGTTGGCCAGAGAATCCCCCTGAGACTGAAGCCCTCTCTAATACTATCCTGTTGAGTACAGACCAACTGGTTGGAGCCAACCCTCTGATGAATGACGAAATCAAGAGACAAGCGTTAGAACGAGTCTAGAGGTACGTGAGAAGAGAGAATGCAAAAATCAAAGTGAGAACGAGCTCGCAGTAGAAGCCTCCTTTGACGCCCTAAAAGCACTCTTTACAGAA
This sequence comes from Lygodium microphyllum, assembly GCF_053477565.2. Taxonomy (NCBI): domain Eukaryota; kingdom Viridiplantae; phylum Streptophyta; class Polypodiopsida; order Schizaeales; family Lygodiaceae; genus Lygodium; species Lygodium microphyllum. The sequence goes on along the minus strand of NC_141141.1, from coordinate 154,754,265 downwards.
GTCCCCATGGCGACTCAAGGTCCCCTTCCTAGTCAGATTCGTCCTGGAAATATTGATGATAGGCCAGCAAATTTTCAGTTTTTAAGGGAGAGTACAATGAAGACCCTGATCTTCATGTAGCAGAATTCATGGTAGCATGTGTGGCTAACAATGCCAGAACCCCTGAGCATTGGTTAGCAATATTCCCCACCACTTTCAAGGGCGCGACGTTTCAGTGGTATGAGAGACAAGCAATAGGAACTTTTGGCACATGGGACGACCTAAAGTTGGCCTTCCTCACTAAATTCAGCCGTGAAGGTTTTGAAGAGCAGATAAGAGAGGAGTTCATGAACCTAAGTCAGTCCTCTAGAGAAATAGTAGAAGCTTATGTCTCTCGAATGGAATCCATCCTGAAGAGATGGACTAACCATCATTTGGACGAAGGCATTCAGAAAGGAGTGTTTCTCAAAGGCCTACAACCAGAAGCTCGCAAATTCATGGAATTGAGAAGACCAGTCAATCTGCAAGCTACAATGGAAGGTGCAAGATTCTATGACGAAGTTGAAGCAAGGTTGTCAATGACTCCAGGAAGAGGATTCTTACCTCCTCCTATGCCAGGAATGGTATACCCAACAAATGCAGTCCCAGGGACAGTTCCCTACCCCTATCCCCAGATGCAAACATTGCCGCAGTGTAATGCACCTAATCCACTATGGTCACCACAAACGACAGTGCCTCAAATGATGGTTCAACCACAACAACAGTGGCCTCAAGTAGTTCCTTCAATGGCGACTCAACAACAGTGGAACCCTACCAACTGGAATCAACAATCCCAAGTCTGAACAGGAGCTCTGAATCAGAATCAAAATAGAGGATCCTCTGGATCGACCCAACTAGTGTATGCAGTAATTACAGAAGCTTCCCAAAACCCTACTACAAGCACTTCAGGAGGTGAAAATCTGAAGGACTACTTATCCAACTCAATTGCAAGTATCAAGAAAGAGCTTATGGATGTGATTACAGAGCAGCTACAGACGCTGAAGGTGAATACCGCCAATATATCTACCCCTACAAGAGCTAGAAGATATGTGATGCGCTCTAATACATGGCATGGAAAGTGTCATCAAGCGAGACATTTAGCCACTGAATGTACCCGAAAACCAACCATTCCTAGAGCCTTCTGTTCATATTGTTTGCGGAAGAACCATACAGAGGAGAGGATATTTGCTCTTGATTAGCCACTGTGTAGGTTGAATTCCTTGCAGCCCTAAGTTCTTCATTATTACATCCATCATTATGTTTACTGATGAGCCTCCATTAATCAATGCATTTGAAATAAATCATCCTTCAATCCATACACTAATCTCTGGGGTTCCAGGATCTAGGAAGGCGTTAGCCACATCTACTTCCTTTACAGGCTCCGGGGCCTTATTGGTCTTAGTCACTGTTGAAGGAGCAATCCTTAGTCCACGTCTTCTTGTCAAGATGCTTTCGAATTTCTTTCGGCAGCTGGGAGATAGCATCAGTAACTGTCGGAAGGTTAGATTTGGTTTAAAAGTGTCTAGGTCTTTTACCAGGTCATATTCTTTTATAAGATCCACAGGCTTCTCTAGCCTGCTGGGGAATGGGGCTACACCCATTTTCATCTTTCCTTTTTCTTCTACCAATGGAAGCATCGACACTTCCTCTGTTTCTAGAGGTGCTTCTGTATCGTCTATCTCCTGGACCTCTGGTCTTGTTTCTGGGACTGTCTCTGTAACTCTCTGTGGCACTGCAGTGCTCTGTACTACACTGTTTTGTCCTGTATTGCTCTGTCCCTTTTTTGACAGGTTGAACTTCACAGTCTTGGCATGATAATTATTTTTATTCTGAACAACTGGTTCCTTATTTTTTGTGTGTGTGACAGCGGCAACTTCTAACTCTACCAAATTGGAGGCATGCTCTTGTACCTTGTGTTGCCTATCAATGCCATTGGCCTCTACAGGGGTTGGACTTGGACAGTTCTTTGCAGTGTGGCCTTCACCTTTGCATCGACTGCATAAGGGCTTGTAGTCCACAGATCGTCTAGGGTTTGGACGGGAGATATGACCCTTTTCTACACACCTATAGCATTCCACCTCTGACCTTTGACTACCGTCAGACTGTCGCCCTCGGTAACTTTGAGAGGGAAACCTCCTTGGACCGAAATTAGGACCAAATTCCCTAGGCTTTGGTCCAATATCTTGCGTTGTCATTTTGGACTCTAGCAAGGTCAAACCAAATTCTTATGGGACCTCATATCCTCTGTTGTTGGGAAGACCTTGGCTTTTTGAAGCGAGAGCCAGGATGGAATGGTTCAAAGAAAACCTAACCCTAGGCAGAGGACCCAACAAAGTGGTGTTAAAGTTGTATCCATGGGAGAATACCTCCTACCTCAACTTGAATTGACTTCTGAAATCACCTCTGACAATGAAATATAAGCATGGATGTACTGTTCTCCCTGATACCCTTCCAGCAACCTCAATAGACAAATGAGTCATCTGTTCAAAAGGAGAACACTGGTTCTAGTGGAACATCAGATGAGGACACTACTCCCTTAACATTCTTGGATACTGACGGTGCTGAACGTCATCTAAAGGTGGGTCTCAATCTTCCAGAAGAAGAACTAGTAGTCTTGCGAGACTTACTAAAGGAGAACTTAGACGTGTTTGCTCCCACAATATGTCAACATCACATTGACCTAGAGCCTGATGTCAAACCTGTAAGGCAAAGACAAAGACGTATGAATCCTAATTATTCTACACTAGTGAAGGCTGAATTATTGAAACTTCTTGAAGCTGAGTTCATTTATCCCATGGCTAATAATGAATGGGTTTCGCCCATTGTGGTGGTACCCAAGAAGAATGGGAAACTTCAAATATGTGTGGACTTTCGGAAGCTCAATTCGAAGACGAAGAAGGATCATTTCCCTATCCCTTTTACAGACCAACTGTTGGACACAGTGGCAGGCCATGAGTTGTATTCCCTCTTGGATGGATTCAACGAATATAACCAAGTCCAAATTGCAGAAGAGGACCAATCCAAAACAACCTTCACTACAAAATGGGGGACCTATACCTATAGAGTGATGCCATTTGGGCTCTGTAATGCTCCTGCCACCTTCCAACGAGTAATGATGGCTGCCTTCCAGAATCATTTGCATGATTTCATTGAGGTGTATCTTGATGACTTTTGTATCTATAGTTTGATCCGTGAGCACTGGGGACATCTAGAGCAATGTTTTGATAGATGCCGAGAGTATGGGATTTCTCTCAACCCCGACAAATGTGTCTTTGGCGTTTCATCAAGAGTTCTTTTGGGCCATATTGTCTCGGCACAAGGGATTGAAACAGACTCGGCGAAGATTGAAAAGATTGCCACTGCCGCTTAATAGCACCGACAAACCTCAAGCAATTGAGAGGATTTCTTGGCCATGTGGGCTACTACAGAAGATTTATTGCACATTTTGCAACCAAGGCAGCCCCTCTGCACAAGCTCCTAAGGAAAGATGCGGATTTTCTTTGGACTGATGACTGTGAAGGAGCCTTTGATACCCTAAAACAGTGCCTTATCCAAGCACCTATCTTGCAGCCTCCTGACTGGACGAAGGATTTCCACGTGCACACAGATGCATCAGTTGAAGGGCTAGATATTGTCATATGTCAAAAGGGCCCCTCTAAATTAGATCAACCAATATATTATGCAAGCCAAAATGTCACTAATAGGGAACGAAACTATATAATGACAGAGCTTGAGTGCTTGGCAATGTTGTTTGCACTGGAGAAGTTTCGACACTATGTATTGTCAACGCATTTTAAGTTCTACATGGATCATGAAGCCTTGTCCTTCTTGATAAACAAAGCAGATGTTAAAGGATGACTGATGAGATAGTTGCTCCTATTCCACGAGTTCGATTTTGAAGTGGTCACTAAGCTTGGTCGTTCCCACGTCCTAGTTGATCATCTATCACGGATCCCTCAAACAAAAGAAGAGGAACATGATGATCCAAACCTTCCCAGTGCTTCCTTGTTTCTAGTTGAAACAGTTACTCCCTGGTATGCAGACATAGCCAACCTCCTGGCAAATCAACAGTATCCTCTTGGCATCTCAAGCTGTGAGAAGAAGAAGCTTCTGTTAGAATCAACCCCCTACACCTTGCTAGGCGGTGCACTATACAAGAGAGGCAAAGATGAAGTGCTACGAATATGTGTTGCAGGGGATGAAATCGGCATAGTATTGAAAGCATGCCATGATGAACCATGTGGTGGATACTTCGCAGGAGAAGCGACAGCCAGGAAGGCTCTGTTAGCAGGATACTGGTGGCCGACCCTCCACAAGGATGCACATGACTACTACAAAAGATGTGAGGCTTGTCAGCGAATGGGGAAACCCACCAAAACAAGTGCCATGCCACTGCAACCCATTCTTCCCCTAAAGCCATTCGAGAAGTGGGGGATTGATTTTGTAGGTCCCATTGATCTACCCACCAGACGGAAGCAAAACAAATACATCTTACTATGTACTGATTATGTCACAAAGTGGTGTGAAGCTAAAGCCCTAAAGTTGAACGATGGTAACAACGTAGCCCTATTCATGTATGAGAATATTATCACCCGTTTTGGCAGTCCCCTTGAGATGGTAAGTGACAGAGGTACTCATTTCCTTAACAAAATCATGGAGGAGCTGACAGAATTATATAAGATCCACCATCGTAAGTCCACTCCCTATTATCCCAGAGCCAATGGTCAAGTTGAAGTCACCAATCGCATCCTTTGCTTGATCCTGACAAGAACGATTGTCGCACATCGTTGCGACTGGGATGATCGACTTACAGAGGCCCTCTAGGCATACAGAACCTCCCATAAGGCAACTACAAGACAGACCCATTTCCAACTAGTTTATGGTACAGAAGCCGTCTTCCCTGTTGAACTGGAATTGCCCTCTTTGCAAGTGGCAGTTAAAGAACGCTTGGGAGATGATGAGTCGCTGCAATGCTGTCTCTTGCACTTGGAATGCTTGAATGAGATACGATGGATGACCCTACAGTGCATGGAAACCACTCAAGCGCGACTCAAAGCCTATCATGACAATTTCATCAAGCACAAGGAGTTCAAAGAAGGTGATCTTGTCTTGGCCTGTGATTCGAGATTTGGCAAGTTTCCTAGCAAGCTTCAACAACGGTGGATGGGCCCATACAAGGTACTTGTTGTCAATCCTAACGGCTCTATTCAGGTGCAGACCGTTGATGCCTCTAATGATCCTTTCCTGATCAATGGCTATCGTCTGAAGAAGCACTTCCCTCCCTGGGAATCTTAACAATCACAGTCGACCTGCCCTTTTGGGCATCGCATTGTCCTTTTCGTCGTGCTTCTGATAGCCCTTATGATTCTCCTCATGAGGTAGTCTCGTTCTGCTAACCCCTCGCAGATACATCTCAACCCGACCTTGTTCTCTTCTCGTCTGATCCAACAATGGTGGCGAGGTTGGTCCTAACACATGGTATTTCTACCATTCTCCTTCTTAACGAAAAAAAAACAAAACAAACGAAACTCTTAAGGGAGAAAATGAAGAAATTCCCTATCATAACAGGCCTCATTCCAAGAAAAGGTGGAAATACCCTTGGGCAAAAAGCTGACTGTGGAAAAGGTGATAACACCCTGCAGTTCAGAATAGCTGACTCACCAGCAGACCCTTTCCAGCAAGTAATTTGAAGCCACCTCCCTTGGTGCGCTGTTTATGCAATATCAGTCCATCTACCCTTCTTAACAAATGACCCTTCTTACAAATCATTGAAGTAGGAAACTTGTTGGCTGCCTCCCTAGGTACGCCTCGTCTTCAAGATCCTAATGACAACAATCGCCAACATGATCTTCATCACCAACCCCCTGAGTGATGTGAGCTTTCATCCTAACAAGATGGGGACGTAAGTATGGGCTGCCCTGTGCATCTATCAGAGAGTGAGACAGAGGGTGGACTGAGTGACCAGTCTTTCCCTTCCAATCAAATGAGAGGTGTGATGTGTGAACAGAGTGCTGCACGCACAGGATGGGCCTCCCAATGCACCACGCACGATCTGTTCTTGTGCACTACACTATAAGGCTCCCTAGCCTTCCTTCTTGCACTCTATGCCTGCACAGGGTAGGATGCACAGTTGCACCATCAATTGCGCACAAGGCATACAAGCTCTGCACAAGTAATGGTAAGGATTACGTCAATGGGATTCAAGAATGGGTTGCCCTCTGTATCTTTCAATAGAGCGTGAGACAGAGGGTGGGCTGAGTGTGACTGGTGTTTCTTCAATCAATTATCAAGAGGTAAGGATTGAGGGACGTTATGACCATTGGAGTCAAGTACGTTCCTGTTTTCCTATGTACCCACGGGATGGGTCTCTGCCATCAGTACGAGACAGGTCACTCTATTCTGTATACTGCACTACAAGGCTCCATGGCCTTTCTCCTTGCACATATGCCATACGGGTTGGACGCACTAATGCACCATTAATTGTGCACCTTGGCATACTCCCTCTGCACCATCCCCTTGTCGATTCCTAAACTGGGTGTGAGATCTGGGTTCCATCATTATTTCCTCTAGTGATGTTAGTAATGGGGCGAGTGACTGTTCTTTCATTCCATTTGAGTGATCGTGAGTTGAGTGCAATATCCCTCGTCATTGACGAATTTCTTGTGATTCCTTCCACCAGCTACCTCCCTGGGTGCTACCATGTGGTCTCTATCATGAAGGACGTGTGTTGTGAAGACACCTTGGTACCTCCTGCAGCCGACAACGATACAAGACGCAACCTCGATAGTCAACATTACTCCTCGGCAATATGGGCCAAGTTTTCTAACCCTACACCTTATGTTTCTCAGTAACGGTCATGTCTTAAGTGTGGGGATGCTCGTGGTCTGATGTGTGGTATTCGGTCATTGATGTTCGATTTACCCTTCTTGCTAAGGTTTTAAGTGTGGGAACGCATCCTTGCGCGTCTATGTTGCATAACCCCATGCATATACCCTGCTATGATCATGCATCTATGCCATGACTTCATTTTACCCTGATGGGGTCCCTTTCCCACTCTTCTGTTCTATTTCACTCTGTCCTCGGAGTTGTTCCTTGTTCATTTGCCTATATTCTTTGTATTGTGATTTTTCCATGCGAACGCACTCTACGTTCACTGAGAATCACATCCCACCTTACAGTCGTGTTCGTCCCTTCTAATTGCCCATTTTTCCTTTTCACCAACCCTTGTTCCGATAGCTGATTCTAAAGTTATTAATTTTTTAAGCAATTACCGTAAATTAGACGATTTTCCATGTGAACACATCTTTATTTCTTTGGAACCCTGATTTGATGTGCCAACCATGTCCTACCCATTCCCCTGATATTTTTTCTTTTTACATCCTATCATTTCGATGCACGGTTGGTCCGCTATTAATTTTTGCGGGTTTTCGGGCCCTTTTCGTGCCTATTTTTCATATTTTTTCATGTGACCATGCCCTATTTTCACCGAAATTCCAGTTTCATTTAGCACCCGTGACCAGCAAGCCTTTCCCCCACCTTTTCCTTTTTCCTCCCCCTCTTTTGATTGCCGGATTTTTAGTTATAAATCTTTTCGAGTATTTTTTTGTGTGGTTTTTGTGTTTTTCCCATATGAACCCCTCCAAATTCCCCCCAAACTGAGTTTTGATACACCAACCTTGTGAATCCCTTTCCTTCTGACATTTTTCCTATTTATCGTACTTTGTTCCGGCAATTGGTTCTTCTCATAATAATTTTCGAGTCCATTATCGGTTTCATTTTGGGGTTTTTCCCATGTGAACGCGTCCTATCTTGATTGGAACTGTGTTTTGCCATGAAAGGGTTGTTGGACACATTGTTCTACATATTTTTCCTTCTTTTTATACTTCATTCCGAAGTGCGGATTTTCTGATATTAATATACGTATGTGTTTTCGAGCTTATTTCTTGTGTTTTTCCCATGTGAACACCTTGATTTTGCCACATAATCCGTATCACATTTTCTCTCATCTTCCCCTTGTCTTTCGGCACCTTTTTCCTTCTTACGGTTTTTCGATCTAACATACAGTTTGGGTTTTATTAATTTTTCTTCCTTTTTACCGTGTGGCTGCATTTCTCGTGTCACGTGTGAACGCGCCTATTTTTGGTTTTACGTGCCTCGAGATGCCCCCATGGCATGTGTGACTCACGTGTCACCATCCCTACCTTATCTGATCCCGCCGATGCAAATATTTTTACCCCCGCCCCGCGCATGTGCACAAGACGGGGGTGCACTCATTTTTCCTAACCATAATAAACATAAAAACAAAAAAAAATCATAACAATTAAAAATAAAAACACCACAACACAAATTAAAAAAATTTAAAAACACAACAAAAAAAAACAAAAAACCAAAAAAAAGAACAAAAATTTAAAAAAACACACAAATCAAAAATAATAAATTAAAAACAAAACAAAAAACAAAAACAAAAAAAAAACACAATCCTGATTTTTTTTAACAAAACAAAACAAAAAAAAAGGTACAAATGGGAGGAAAAGCACAGCATTTAAAAAAACCCAAAAAAAAACAAGAACAAAAAACCAAAAAAAAAACATAACAAAAACAAAAAGAAACAGACGAAATTCAAAAACAAAACATAAAAAGAAAAAAACAATGAAAAAATCGAAATTTCTTTTTATTTTTATTTAAAAATTTATTTATTTATTGAAGTTTTTTGTGTTTTATGTTTATTTTTATGTGTTTTTTCAAGTTTTGAAATTAAGAGTCGGTACCCCAGCTGCGTGTGAACAACTGAGGATGACTGCGTGTGAACGATTGACTGCAACACACCTCCACATGGACAAGTTGGATGCACGTCCTCGTGCGTGAACGCTCGCTAGCCACACCCGTACACACACGCACTCGTGCACATGGTGGGAACATGGAAGGGAGAGGGGAGTTTTTTTTTGCGAGGGGAGAGGGTGCGGGGTGGGAAGGGGGGCTAAGGGAGGTGTAAATTGGGGTTAATGGAGGGTGGGGTAGGGGTAACTACGGTTAGGTTTGGTGGGGGTTAGTGGGGGTGGGGTTAAATCTAGTGGGAGGGGGCAAATTTGGTTTGGGAGGGGGGGGGGGGGGGGGGGCTAAAAAGGAGGTGGGCGGGCAGGAGGATGGGGGGGCCCAAAAAGAAGCGGGCGGGTGGCAGGGTGGGGGGGAGGAGAGGAGGAGGGCAAAGAAGAAGGAGGCGGTGGGAGAGGAAAGCCGCAGGAAACTGAGGTGGAGGGAGGGCAAGGCGGAGGGAGGCCAAGGGGTGGCAAAGGGCGAGGCAGCAAGAGGGTGGAAGGAGAGGGAGGCGGTCGCAGGACAGGGAGAGGGACGAGGCAAAGGAAGGCCGAGGGAGAGGGAGGCCGCGGGCAGTCGTGGCGGAGGACGAGGTGGAGGGGAAGGATGGAGGGAGGCAGGGGAAGGAAGAAGACGAGGAGGGGGTGATGGAGGTAACGGGACGTGGGCGCAGGTAAGACAAAATCCAAATAAATTGCATAAAAATTCCTTAAAAAATTTCAACATTGTTGAAATCATTTGCACTATTTTCTAAAGTGGGACTTCAAGAAAATAAATTGCCGAAAATTCAAAACTTCAAATTTCTTTCAAAAATACATGTAAAATGAGTAAAATTCATTAAAATTTGGTAAAAATTCAAAAATATTTAAAAAATTTTACAAATCCCCTTGCCCCTTTTTCCAATAATTTCTCAATTGCAAATGCTTCCATAAATGGCTAAAGTATTATTTGAAGCCAAAACCCTAAATTTAATACCTCACCTCATGAAATTTCATTTTAACTTTCAAAAATCAGCTGAAAAATCATGGATAAATTCAAAAACATTGTTGACACTTGTTGGATTGCTGAAATTCCACCCTTACACTTCACAATATATTCATGTGTCATATATTCCGTCTTAATCTTTTTTTTTTAATTTAAAAAAATAAAAAAAAACACATAACGTAGAAAATAAAAACCCACCTAAATTATAATTTAAAAAATATAAAATAATAATATAAAATAATAATAAAATAAAAACACTAAGGTGCTTTATTTTTTCCAATCAGTGGTTTTTGCTTTTTTTACTGGATTCCTTGCATTTGGAACTACTCAGTGCGCCTTCAGTCTCTTGCATACACACCCTTACCAAGTATCTATTCTTTGAGCTTTATTTATTTTGGTCATCCCTTAACCACAGTAAATTGTTAAAATAAAATTTATTCACCCACTTTTTCACGCGCGCTCGCGCTAAATACACATTTTTTTAATAACTTAAAATCAACCCACTGTTCACTTTACACGCGCTACATGTGCTTCAGAGACACTTTCATGTTTAATAAACAATGAACCAGCCATCACAAAAAAAAAAGTACACGCTGACAAAAAAGTGCTCCACATCACCATTAATTTCTAATTAATGAATTTGCATCTAGAGACCCCAGTCTGGGTATCGCAGTCCGGGTTTCGTTTAAGCACCATTTCACCTTAATAAATTGTAATTAAAATTTTAAGAAAGAACCACCATTTTCTTATTAAGGTTTATAACCTAATAAAATTTCACCCATTGTTAATAATTTCTTAAAATGAACCCTTCATTAAAACCATTTCCCCTCACTCCACTTTTTTTCCCTTTTTAATAAACACACTTCGTGGGATGGGCATGTAAAGTCCTCTTAGCCGAAATCATTTGTCAAAGTTATGGTTAGGTCCTGATTAGGTTTTTAAGGTATTATGGTTTGCTTGTCTGATACAATTACGGATGCGGTTTGTAGTTTTTTTTTCTTTTTTGTCTGATACGGGGTCTTGGGTGCCTGTTTGTTGCATCGCATGAAGTTTTTGGTTGCATATGTGTAAAGGTCATGCCGAATTTTTTCTAGGATGTGGATTGTTTGGGGTGGTCAATTGGTTAGTTACGTATGTGTGTGTACTTCTTTTTGATCAATTTCTTTTTTACCGCTATTTGGTTGTTTTGCAGGCATTCTTTGCAATTGTCTGTGTTTGTGGTGTGTGTGTGTGTATTCCATCCAAATGGCACCTCACACTCCTCCTCCTGTCCAGTATGTTACGTTGATCAGTAGGGATTATTCTTCCCTACTAGCTTTTGAGCCTATAGTGAAAGCATGCCTTGCAACTTTTGTGGTTGTTTCACTCCCATTGATTCCAGACGATCTATCTCTGTGTGATGAGTTTCTTGCATCATACAATAAGAAATCGGGCATGGTTCGTGGTGCTTCCATGGTATTGACACCCTGAGGATTAGAGAAGGCTTTGTCTCTTCCCTACAAAGGAGAACCCTTTGTTACAACCTGACAATTATTCTCAAATGATGAGATTCTCAAGCTATTACAGAAGCAGACCAAAGAGGATCTCGATGCCAAGAAGGTGATTAACACTTCAGGAGTGTCTTTTTCCATGATCATTGATCCTCTCTGGAAGTTAGTCTGCCAATTTCTCCAAGACAGGTTTATGCTTGCTAAAACACCATCTCATTATTTGTCTAAGGAGCTCTTCATAACTTCCAGGATTGTATTAAGGGGTGGCCATTGATTGGAGTACTTACCTGCTTACAAAGATGGACCAACATTTTGTCAAAGTGACCACAAGGAATGTCACCAATGTCACTTATGGTTCATATTTATATGCTTTCTTGACATATTCCGGCCTTAAGAAGGGTGTGCTTCCCCCTCCTCCATCTGATCCAATTCCTCCCCCTCCACCTTCAGAGGATTCAAAACCTATTGACATAGAGGATCTTGCTTCCCCTCCTCTGTTGGTCATTCAGCGGAAGCGCCTGAAGCGTGTAGCAGAGAAAACTCCCTCAGTCATTCCTTTAGTCACAGTTCCTGCTACTTCTGGAAGTGATCTCCCTGCCTACCTCACATGTAACAATTTATTCAGGGCACATAGAGAGGGTTCTTTGGAAATATTAGTTTCTTCACTGAACAGTTTAGTGTCAGGAGATGCCATTCCATTCCTTTGTAATGACATCCAAAGTTCTATTGAACTCTCAGTAACAGCCTGTGTTCAACAGTTATATGCTTCTTTCTATAAAGAATTGATGCAATCCAAAGACCAATTGCATAAGGCAACCTCAGAGTTAGCCTCTGATAAAGACACTCTTGCCGATCTGTTTAAGCAGATGGAGCAACAGACCCAAATGATTGAGACCCAGAGAGAAGAAATATCTTCTTTAAAGATTCAGTTAGCAGAAGCTCAGTCAGAGGTCACTAGAGTTTCGGAAGAGAAAGAGAAAATTTTCAAAGAAGCTCAAGAGTTTATGACTATTTTAGATGCAAAACTGTCAGCTTTGCAGACTGCTCACAATACATTGGAATCACAAGCTTCCCAGATTAAGTAGTTGCAGGACCAACTGGCATAGTCACGGTCCATTCCTCCAAGCCCCAATGTTCCTATGATTCCTTCTATCTCTCAGCAAGACTTGGCAGTTCTCCAGAGACATGCCACATTATGTCCATTGTTTCAAGATAAAGTGAAAAGATTGCAGTCCAGGATGGACTTGTTATGGTCTACATTTGAGCACTTTCAGGAGTATGTTCCTTCGCAACATTCCTTCTTTGTCCACTATCAGTTGCAGAAGTTGGCCTTCTATATGAAGCTTTCAATGATGGATCTCCCTCTTCCAGAGGATGGTTGGAGTGGGGCTTGGTCTTCTGATTTGCTGACAGAAGTTGTCTGTATGGTCTTTGAAGATTCTGTGACGACGGATACCATGTTGCTATCTTACATGTATCTACGAGGTGATCTGTTAATTTCACATGATGTAGATCTGGCTTGGTATGTGGGAGATGTGGTTTTGCAAGCTGTCTTATATGTCAACTATTTGGAATTGAGGATAGATGACATGTTCCAGTGCTATTCTTCTAAAGTGGCTACTTGCCCTAACACTTCATGGCATTCAATGATTGATTCTGTGGTCCTGAATCAACGTCAGAATACAGCTTATACTTATGTGCAAAGCACTAACCAACTGAGGTGGATCTCCTAGCTTATCTTTCCAAGAACCATCCATTTGATTCATCCTTCTTTGATGCCTATCATAGGCGATCTGTTTTAGGTCCCTCTGTTCCTAGCCTATTGTACTACCAACAAATAGCCCACCGCTATGATACTTATCTTTCCCTTTATCAATCCAACTCAACAGCTATCTTACCTCTCCTTTTCCAACCTCAGGGTTTTCCTCAAATTCCTATATTTACCTATTGTTCTTTCATTGACGATCGAGTCTTTTCCCCTTCTCCACCATGCCCTTCTCCATCTATTCATATACCTTCTACTTTTCCTGCTTATCAATTGACACCTTTCCTAACTGATTCACTTAAATTTTCAGCCACTCCTTCTTTAGCTTATTCCTCCTTTTATGATTTTTCCTACCCATCTCTTCATCCTCTTTTACTTATTCTACTTCCATCTCCTACCACTTCTATTTCTCAACCCCCTCAGTTGGTTAGTGGGTACGAAGGATTTGATTAGCAGATTCCGAGAAGAAGAGGATGGGGCTTAACTGATTCTCTCACAGGACCACATATTAATTGGCCATTAATTCCAGGGAACTGGACAATTGCTAGTCAAGCATACCAAAATTACCTCCATTTTTCTCGCCAATATTCACAATCTCTAGATCCTTCAGTGAGATTGACAGCTCATTTTGCTTGGTATCTAGCATATATGCATAGGCATGCCCATAACGATCAAAAGGCCATTCCAAAGCTTTGTATGAATGTCAATGTGAATATTGATTCCCAACAGTTGGATGTCCTATATTTTCATGCCCTATGTCTACCTAGCAGATACCTTGTTTTGCTAGAAAGGATGTGTTGCCTTCAGTTCTTTCAAAATCCTCCCAAGACATTTGTGGATGAGTCCTTCTCCATGGATCGTTTTTCGAAATCACCAAGCCTTCAAAAGAGATCACCTTCATTGATGCCTTTGTAATGTATTTTGGATGATTCTTAATGATATATATCTCTCTTTTTGGAGGTGTCATTCAGATGGTTGTTTTGTATTTAGTGTTTGTGTTGTGGGATAATTTTATGTGATGAGATCGTGGTGGTTGCCTATTCGATTTGCTTTCGAGAGATACATTTTTGGAGAATTGCAGTGATGGTGATACTGGTTGGATAGTTCGAGATGATGATGATAAACCTCTTATATCCTTTACAAATTTGTTATGACTTTTTATTGTTTATCAGATGACTTAATGAATAACGAAGTTTTCCTTTTTAGAAGTATTTTTCTAGAGATACAGGTGATAAGTTGGGGTTGTGGTTTGGAGTGATTGTTGAAGATACTACAGAATATCAAAATTGAGCTCTTTAATGAAATTATATTCTTCTTTTCCTTAGGTCGCAAGGATGCTTCCTTTCTAAGTGTGGGGATATGTTGAGAGTGGAAAAAGACTGAATTTTTTACTGATTTTTGTTGTTTTTGAGGTCTGAATGATTGATTTTTTATGGATTTAGAGTGATGTATGGTTGATAATGGAAGTGTTTGAGAGTGTTTTGGATTATATTGATTATGTTTTGGAAGCTCATTATGATTTTTAGTGGAGATATGAAGCTCTGTGATGTTCTGATAGGTTCTGTTGAGGTTCCGATTGGTTCTGTATACCTTCTGTATAGCTTCTGTTTTATTCTGATTTTCTTCTATATAAAGTATGGATTGATGAAGGTTGAATTATTTTGAGAGCTTATTGAATAGTTTTTGATAGTCTGGAATGGTTTTAGTATGAATTATGAGGATTTAATGTTCTCTGATGACATTCTGTAACCCTCTATAAACCTTCTGTAGAGCCTCTATCTTTGCTCTGTCTCTATTCTGTCTCTGCTCTGTTCCTGTTCTGTACTGTTCTGTAAGTGTTCTATAGAATGTATGTGTGACTTTGGGAAATTTTTCTAACTTTTGGAAAGGATGAATCTAAGTTCAAAAGAGCTAAAACAAATGGAAGTAGCTACTGCTAAAGACTGAAGAGAAGACTGAAGTGATAGTGACAGTAGTGAGCTATGAAGAGACACTGTAGTGGCTCTGGTGCCTCTCCACATCACACATACCTCTTGGGAGGTGCATCCATGACCTAAGAAGGATTATTGAGAGTCATTATTAGAGTATTGTAGTGAGGAGATGATGTACTATTGATAGAGAGAGAGAGAGAGAGAGAGAGAGAGAGAGAGAGAGAGAGAGAGAGAGAGATCCAGATATAGCCAATTCTATTAAAACAGTGTAACTCTATATGACAGATCAAGAGAGAAAACTATCAAGACATTGAAGATGAATACTATGTGATTGACTTCCATTCAAAAATGGTGTATTCCTTTGTGTTCCTTGTTTTGTTGAAGGATTCTATGAAGATGTTGAAGATTATGGTTGATTCTATCAAATCCGTGGGAGATATCTACTATGATGCTGCATGAAGAATTGCTGTTTTCTTTGTTTTGGTCATCAAAAGAATAAAATAAAAGCTTGTTGATGTTACAAGATAGATTTTCTTGTAGTAGAATCCCCTTTTCCTTGGTGTTCTTCTTGGGGCTCCATCATCCTATGCCCATTATCTTCCTAAGGAAAGCAAAACAATCTGCTAAGAGACTTTTAGTATGCATCTACATGATTCTCATCAATCAAGATCTTGACAAGCTCAATGAACTTGTCCTCTACTACCTTTCGGATGAAGTGATAGTGCACCCCAATGGGCTTTGTCTTCATATGGAAGATCAAATTCTTAGCTAATTGAATAACACTCATAGAATTTGAATGCATTGCAGGAGTTACAGTAATACCAAGGTCTACCACCATATGGCCTAACCATAGAGCCTCCTTGCAAGCCTTAGTAGCTGCAATATACTTAGCATCAATAGTAGATAAGGCCATGCATTTTTGTACCTAGACATCCAAGAGATAGCACCTCCAACAAAAGTGAAGATTTACCCAAAGGTGGACTTCCGACTATTTGCATATCCTATATAGTCAGAGTCAATGTAACACATGAGTATAGTATATTGGCCACCATAGCAAATGCATATATCTATAGTGCCTTTCAGGTACCTCATGGTACCCTTTATGGCATCCCAATATCACTGACTAAGTATAGCCATATAATGTGCCACAACACCCATTATAAATGCTACATCAAGATGAGTGGCTATCATAACATACATCAAACTACCCACTATGGATGTATAAGGGATCTTGGCCATCTTAGCCTTTTGTTCATCTGACTAGGGATAATCGACTTGACTAACCTTCACATGGAAAGTTAAATGATAACCAATGGACTTAACATCCTACGTATGGGATCACCCAAGCACATTCTTTATGTATGCCTACTATGATAGATAAAGAAGTCCCTTACAACGATCACATGTAATACACATACTAAGAATATGTGAGGGCTATCCCATGTCCTTCATCTCAAAGCTTTTCTATAGCTGAGTCTTCAAAGCATCTAGCTCATCATGACCTCTCCCAACAACAATCAATATATCATCGACATAAAGTATTAAGAGATAATAAGGCTACGTAGTACCATGGGCCTTCTTCGTATATAAACACGGATCCATATTACTGCAAGTGTATCCATATGAATGCATAAAAGCATCAAAGTTATGATACCATTCCCTAGGTGCCTAATTAAGGCGATAATGGCTCTTTCTCAACTTACACACTAGGTGTTCTCTGCCCTTTTTTCATATATTCCTTAGGTTGTTGCATATAGATATCCTCATGCAAGTCCCCATGCAAAAAAGTCATTCTTACATCCATCTGATAAAGGTCCAGATCTAACTGTGCAACCAAGGCCAAAACCAATCATAGGGCAGTTATATTGACTATAGAAGAAACGACTTCATCAAATTTAACACCATGCTCCTACTTAAAATCCATAGCAACCAATCTAGCCTTATTTGCTAGCTTTGAGTATCCAAGGGCACTCTTCAACTGAACAATGCAAGTTTTCCACTGAACAAAGAAACCAAATTCCATGTATGATTTTTTTGCAATGAATCAAACTCATATTACATGGATCTTTCCCAAGAGTAACTATCACTTCTATGCATGGCCTCCTCATAAGTTAAAAAACTCACCAGAATCTGTCACCATAATATAGTCTATGGAAGGTGCAAATTGATCAGGCTAGCATCTATCTCTAGTAGACCATCTCAAAACAGGTTATGAAACCTATATATCATATGTAACATCATGGTCATGGGCCACAAGTAGGCTATCTACCTAGTTGTACGATAATAAGAGGCTCATCCTGAAACATCACCCTTTGTACCTCAACTATATGCTCAAGTTGCTTATGCATCTTCTCCTCATAAAAGACAATATCATGGCTATGGATAGCATTCCAAGATTGCGGATCTAATAGGTAATAGCTCATCTCATCCGTATCTCCATAACCAAGAAAGATGCATTTCATTGACTTAAGATCCATATTATTGTATTTTTCGTGGATATATGGCAAAAAGCCTCACATCCAAAGGCTCCAAGATGCACATATGAGGGAGGTTTTCCAAACCATACCTCCTCGCTACAACTCAACAACTAATAGCAATGTATGGGGATCCATTTATCAAATGTATGGAAGTAGTAACCAACTCAATCCAAAAATTTTGCAGTAAGACTGCTTGACTAAGCATACTTTGGACTCTTTCCCAAATGATCCTATAATGCAACAACTAATAGCAGTGCATGGGGATCTATTTATCAAATATACAAAAGTAGTAATCGGCTCAACCCAAAAATGTTGCGATAAGACTACTTGACTAAGCATACTTTGGACTCTTTCCTAAATGATCATGTTCATGTGCTCCACAATACCCCCCACCCCAAAATGGTGTATGAGGCGATCAACTAATGGTTAACATCCCTCTTGTCACAAAATTGCTCAAAATCTTTAGAAGCATACTCAGCCCTATTGTTAGACCTTAGGTATTTCAACCTATATCCAAATTGGTTCTCAACAAGAGAAAGTCAATACTAAAAGGTAGATAAGACATCTGATTTTTGCTTAATAGGATATGCCCACACCTTATGCGAATAATCATCAATGAATGTAACAAAATACTTTATGCCACCCAATCATGACTGACAGGGAAAGGCACCACATATATCAAAATACACAAGAGCTAGAGGATTACCCATGTGCATAATGCTAGACTTCTTATGAGAACTATGTGTCTTTCTACCATAAAGGAAATGGACACAAGAATCAAAACATTTGTAATCAAGAGACAGAAGATATTGCAAACAAGTAAGTATTTTCATTTCCTTTAAGGATATGTGCCCAAGACAACAATGCCATAAACATACATGTGGTACGTCAATCTCATAGCCAAAATATGGTCAAGGAATCTAAATACAAATAAAGGATAGAGGAGGCTGTCAGCCTTGGCACCTCGAGCAAAAACAAGCTTTCCACATGTAATCTTTCATACAAAATCACCAAAAGAGATATCATAACCTACATCATTGAAGTGTCCAACAAGTAGAAGGCTTTTGGTCAAAGTTCGTACATGATGTACATTATGCAGATTAAAAAGGAACTTTATGAGGGGAGCTACAATCGTATATTCCCAATGCCAACAATATCCAATGCCAAGTCATTTCCTAATTTCGTAGAACATGTCATGCTATGATAGAATTGAAACCAATGCCTATGTGGGGTAACATGAAAAGAAGCCCCTGAATCAAGTAGCCAATACTAAGAATATGCATATGAAGTATTAATCAACTAAGAATCATCAATAAATAAAGCTACTAAGATGTACTCATCATCGAACTCATGCTACACTATATTTATTTCTTCAATCTTTATAATGGACTTACTAGGGATAATGCTTTGATCATTAGACTTTTCTTATACTTTGTCCTTATCTTTCTCTTTGCGCTTATCATCACGCATCTTATGGTATTGTAATTGAATATGACCCTTTTTCTCACAGTAATGACATGTCAGAGAGGACTTACGACCATGGGTCTTACCGTGAGACTACCCACGAGATTGAGACCACTGTGAGTCTCTACCATGATGATCATTACCACTCTTACCATCGTGTTTGTCCCTCTAACATTCAATGCATGAGAAGTATGGATTACATCTACATTATTTCTGTTTATCTCCTCTATGAGTAAAGCACCTCAACATCTTGGAGTTTCAAGTCATCATGTACGGATTTTGACCAAAAGTGTCCCATGACTCAAGAAGTGTCACAAGAAAAAACAAGGGAGATAGGTTATCCTTGAACTCGATGCCCAGCAAATTCATTTCGCTAAAAATTGAATGAGATTCATTCAAATGCTTGGACACACTACTCCCTCCCTTCATATAAAGGTCTATAAGCTATTTCAACCAATATATTTATGATGCAGTACTTTGCTTCTCATAAAGATTGCATATCTTTTTCAATAACTACCAAGATTTATCCTCAAGTGCAACAACATTAAAGTAGACTTGTTAAAACAATGATAGTATACGAGTGGATTTATATAACTCATCTCATATTTCCTAATCCATGCCTTTAGGCTTTACACTCTTGGTTTTAAACAGCCTAACTTGCTTCTTTTGAACTAGTACGTGCCATATGTGCATCTTCTAATAGGTGAAATTTGTGCCATGGAGCTTTTAAATATTGAAAATAGTGCTTTTCATTCAAAGAATGAGCCATAACGGCAATACAACAATGCAAAATCCAAGAGAATGGACTGTTGTAAAACCTCCCCCAAGGTTATGGCAGGAGCCCTTCACCAAGGGGCTATTTGACTACACTAGAGGTTAACATCGACCTCGGATGTGAGAGGTCTCTCCGTCCGAAGAATGTTAGGCTGGGAGGCAACAAGGGTGCCTATAAGGGCTCTAGCCATAAATCCCTTGGATCTGTCAAGGATCAACCTAACCCCTATAAGCCTAGGATATGGACTTCTTGGAAGGCCCTAATGATAGATAAGGGCCAATTGGTGGATCGTGTACCTAAGATTGGATATGAATCTTGGATTAAGAGATGGAGTACCAAGGTCGCATTGCATCTTAGAGAAGGTACATGATAAGTACATTGTTTTGTAACTGCTTTCAAAGGGTTTCTTTGAAATTATATTTGTGTCTGTGATGACCATAATTTACATGAAAAAACCAATGTTTAATGGTTAATTAAGGAAGTTGTCTTACATGTCAAACATAAATATGCTAGGATAATTAGATAACTAAAATAAACCCCCAAGGAAAGCAAGAGGGTGAGATCCCTGACACAAATTCATCCTACGATAGGTGGTCTTGGTGAGTCGAAAGTTTTCCTTCAAGGATCAGAATTAGAAAGTGGTTGAATGCATGACTACCTCATGTGTCTTCTTATATCCCAATCAATACCATTTTATGGGGAACAAAGTTGAGACTATACCCTACAGGTAGAGGGGTCGGCGATGTTGCTTCCCCTCATTTCTCACTCTCTTTGAATCAAGTTGAGACTATACCCTACACATAGAGGGGTCAACGCATGTTGCTCCCCTTCATTTCTCACTCTCTTTTGAATTGTGCAACATTAATATGCTTTGGTTTGAGTTGACTTGTAAACATCGTGGCTCAAGGATAGATGCTAGTTAAGTTGTTAGGTGACCTTAGTGCTAAATTAGGAACCGGGATTCATATTGATCCTTATGGGTTATGGCACCTAGAATCTTCCGTCATGAAGTGGACTCGAGAGAGCCTAGGAAAAAAACCCCATGCTATTCTAAGGAGTGCTGGGCACTAATGCTTAATCAAAGTCTCTCAATAGACCATTAAGTCATGCCACTAAGGGCTTCTCAATTGTATACGTTGCATGTGGTATCAAAGCAAAACAGATAAGTTATTAAATAAGCTATGTGTGTGTTGCCTTAACATTTTAACTTCTAAATTCAAGATCAAAAAATTTCAAGATATCCTAAAAGCAATAGCCTCAATAATATAGTCTAAATTGCCAAGCACCTTCTATCAACATGGATGCTAAGCTAGAAGAAATGAAAATCCTCTTGAAGCAAGTCAAGCCACTTGAGTTCACGAGAAAAGGATCCGATGGTGACACTAATGCTGAGGTTTATATCAAAACCCTTGAAGATTATTTTGATGCAACAGGAATAAGTGAAGCTAACAGAACCATGATTGCCAAGTTGAAGCTGATAGGTGATGCATGCTTATGGTGAAGCAGTGATGCCAAGACAATGCTACAATCAAATCCCTTGAAAGTTAGAAAGATGTCAAGAAGACCATAACGCAAAGATACTTGCCACCCTCCTATCACACCATTAAGATGAATGAGTTCTTTTCCTTGCACTAGCTAATTTGGGACTGTCTAGAAGTCTATTATTTTTAGTTTGTGATACTACAAAAATATGTGCCGCCTATGGATATTACTGAAAAAGTGGCCAAATTCTATCATGGATTAAATCAACCACTTGACACTCACCTAGAATCCCTAAGGCTAACTAAGTCTAGAAGTCTATTATTTTCACTTTACTACAAAAATATGTGCGGCCTATGGATATTACTCAAAAAGTGGCCAAATTCTATCATGGATTAAATCAACCACTTGACACTCACCTAGAATCTCTAAGGTTGACTAACTTGTAAGATGCTCTCGTACGAGGCAAAGATTTGATTGAGCCTAATGAAGACCAAGTTCTTGAAGATTACTTCCTAGCAAACACTGAAGCAAGCTACGATGACTCAAAGGACCACGGAAAGAAGTTTCATGAGTGTGGTGAGATAGGGAACATCCGAAGGACATGCCCCAATCCTCAATGCTTCCTTTGCAATGAGCTAGGACATATCGAAGCCAATTTCCCTAAACTAGATCAAGAAGAAGAGGACCCAACCACAAAGCAAAGCCGCATAACCGCAATCCGAAGATGTTATACGACGTACGATTGATGCGACACTCGAAGCAGAATCTATCAGGAAAGAAACCAAGATAAGTAAAAGAAATTTCAAATTCCTTACTTTTAATGGGCTATGTAACGGAAAAAATGTTCTCACTTTTATCAGTCAGTTTGATGATTATTTCCATGAAGAGCACTATGCTGAGAAAGATAAACTCAAATGTGTCACTAACCATTTAGTGGAAAGAGCATCGTTATGGTTGATTGTTGTCCGCAAGAGTATTGATTGTCCTACTACTTAGGAGGCTTTTGAAAAGAAATTTTTGCAAAATTTTCTTCCACCTCAATTCCATGAAAAAGCAATCAAACAGTGGGATATTCTGCAACAAAGAGATCGTGAGCCTATTATGCAATACACTTAGCATTTCTAGAACGCCTTATTGCAACTTTGAATGCTTAAAGATGTACTTGAGGCAATCTACAAACACAAGTATATGTCTGGTTTGCTTGGTCACTTTTATGCGGAGGTAAATATGTTCAAGCCAACGACTCTGGAGGATGCAATTTCTTTAGCCCATGATGCTGAAGACAAAATTCTTGGACGAGAGAAGCAACCACAATAATTTCCAATTAACGGTAACTTCAGCACAAAGCAATTCAATTATAACTTTCGAAGATTTAATCAAAATCGCTTTGTTCCTTCTTCTTTCCATAAATATCCTAGATACGGCCCCGTGCTTTACCATCAAACACAAATTCAAACCTAAGCCTTCTCTCCAGCTAAATCCCAACATATCTAAACTTCTAGTCATTACCAATAATGTTTCCAAAGCCAAGCCTATAGTTTGCTACAAGTGCCACCAACCTGGACACCTAGCGATGAGATGTCAATCCAAAAAGCCAACTGTTCATATCAATTATTTGGGAGTGACTGAAAACAAAGACCATGAAGAAATGCCAGATTTCACGGAAGATGATGATGATATCGGTACTACTTCAAATACTTTACTAGGTATGCCAAATCATCATTCATTATTAATGATGAAAAATCTTGTGCATTGTAAAGAAAAGATTGTTTTGCATGCTTTTATTTCTGCAAAGTTGGTAAAAGAATTAAATTTACATACTGTTCAAACTCGTTATCACCATAAAAGCTGCATTCTTAGGCACTAGATACAATGGTACACAAGAAGTTCATGATTTAGAAATTAAAATTGGTGATTATGTTGAGCAAAGAAATTTCTTACTTGTACCTTTACAAGCTAGTGACCTTATCTTATGAATGCCTTGGTGTCACAAATAAAATCCCGATATAGATTATTCCATACATTCAATGAAAATTCATTCTAGCGGAAAACAAATTACATTACATATGGTACACACACCTTAGATAATTTTCCATTGCTTAGTCACACACAGGCTAAACGCGGATTGAGAAAATGTAGCAAATCATACTTAGTATGGGTGAATGAAATTGAAGCTAAGGAAAATTAGATGCATCCTAGGCACGCACAGTTTCTTTCACAATTTAAAGATTGTTTAGTTGATGACTTACCACCTGGTTTTTTACCACCTACACGTCCTGAAGATCAAAAAATAGATTTAATTCTTGGTTCTCAACCACCATCTAAAGCACCTTACAGACACAATCAAATTAAACAGAAAGAAAGCCAAGCCCAAGTTGAAGAATTGTTAACTCGAGGACTCATTAGGCCTAGTATTTCTCATTTTGGTGCACCTCTCCTATTAATTAAGAAGAAAAATAATACCTATAGGATGTGCATCAACTATCATGCCCTAAACAAGATCATTGTTAAGAATCGATATCCGATCCCTAGGGTAGACAACCTCATGGATAAACTACAAGGAGCCACTATATTTAGCAAAATAGATCTCAAATCTGGATATCATCAAGTACGATTGGATACGCCTTATATTTTCAAAACTGCATTTAGAACTCAATTTGGTCATTATGAATTTCTTGTTATGCCTTTTGGTTTAATTAATGCATCAGCTACATTCAGTCATATGATGAATCGCATTTTTTTGAAGCATCAGCATTGTGTAATTGTTTTCTTTGATGACATATTGGTTTTTAGTAAGAATGAGAATGAGCATTATGAACATTTATCTTATGCTAATCATGAAAAGAGTGAATTTTTCCAAACCCACATTGAATATTTAGGACATATTGTTTCTTCTAATAGTATTCAAGTTTATCTCAAAAAGATAGAAGGAATTTTGAATTGGCCAATTCCTAGAAATGTGCATGAAGTACGTTTTTTCTTAGGTCTTACTAGCTTTTACAAAAAAATTGTGAGAAATTTTTCATTACTTGCATTACCTTTAACAAAATTAATAAAGAAATGTGTTGTTTATCATTTGTCTAATAATCAGTAAAAGTCTTTTGATTTATTGAACATGCTTTAACACATGCACATGTTTTGCAATTACCTGATTTTAATCGGCCATTCTTCCTAGTAGTCATTGATGCTAGCGGATCAGGAATAGGAGCTGTCCTTATGCAAGATTCGCATTCCATAGCCTATTCTACCTGCAAACTTAAACCCTCTGAACTCAAGTATTCTATCTACGATAAGGAATTGTTAGCTATAGTACAAGCTTTACGTCAATGGAAATACTATCTAATGGGATCTGAATTCATGATCAAAACTGACCGACAAAGTATCAAACATCTCCTCAGCCACAAATCTCTAACCGTCATATTAAATGGGCTGCTTTTATTCAAAGTTTTCATCCACTTATCCAATATCAACCCGAAAAAGAGAATGTTGTTGCCGATGCCTTAAGTAGAAGACCAAGTATCCATAATATCTCTGTTATATCTTTTGATTTCCTTATCCCTATGAAAGATACCTATGACCAAGACCCCAGTTTTCAAGCTAATTGGAATAAATTAGGTTCTAATAACTGGATTCCAATTGATTCATTATCTTATTTTGATGGATTTATATTTTATGAGAAAAGGTTGTGTATAACTGTTCCATTTAGATCATTTGTATTGCACGAAATTCATTGTCCCCCATATCAACGCCATAGAGATATTATTTCTACTTTACGTACATTGGTTGAAGATTTTTACTGGCCATACACAGAATCTGATGTTTCTAACTTTGTATCTGAGTGTTTGATTTGTCAAAGAGTCAAGCGACACCATGGTAAGCAATATGGTTTGTTAATTCCTTTGCCAATTCCTAAACGACCATGGGAACATATTTCAAGCAACACCATGGTAAGAAGCAATATGGTTTGTTAATGCATTTGCCAATTCCTAAACGACCATGGGAACATATTTCAATGGATTTTATAACTGATTTTACTAACACACGAGCTAATCATGATATGATTTGGACTTTAGTAGATCAATTTAGCAAACAAGCGTATTTTCTTCCATGCAAGAAAACATTAACTACATCTGAAGCTGCACAATTGTTTTTTAAGACTGTTTTCACTAACCATAGTTTGCCAAAAGTTATTATTTCAGATCGTGATTCTAGATTTTGTAATAATTTTTGGACTACTTTGTTTGCTAATTTAGGTACTAAGATTGATTTCTCATCTACATTTCATCCTGAAATAAATGGGCAAATAGAAGCTACTAACAATACAATTCTAGATCTTTTGCATGCATACACAATTTTAAAACCACAAACATGGGATACACACATGCATTTACTTCAATTTGCATACAATAATACACCACATACAGCTACACATAAAGCACCTTTTGAAATCATTTATGGACATAAATTGCCTACACCTGTTACATCATTGTCAAACAAAGTTGAAGCTGCTGATGATATTGCCAATATGCATGCTATTATTTTTGCTAAAGTTAAAGACAAAAAACCATCAATGAAAGTAATAAAATATGTTACACCACCTAAGGACTAATAGGGTATAAGATCACAAACATGTGAATGAACTAGAGCTAAAGGCTCATCCATGCACATAAAACCAGACTTCTTATGCGTGTTAGGAGTCTCCCTACCATATAAACAATGATCATATGAGTTAAAACATGAATAATCCAAGGGTAAGAGATACTACAAACAAGTCAAGGCTTTCATTCCTTTTAGGGACATATGCCCAAGGCAATGAAGCCAAAGAGATACATGTGGAAGATTGATTGGTCAAACATGATCAACAGATCTATACACAAGTAAGCGATACAAGCTGCCAACCTTGGCACCTCTAACAAAAATGAGATTTCCACGTGTAATCTTCCATGTAGAGTCTTTTAATACCTATAATTATCCAACTGTCCAGCTAGGATAAGGCTTTTAGTCAAAGTCAGGATATAATGTATATCATACAAAACAAATGAAATACCAATATCAAGATGCAGTCTCGCATCACCTATGCCAAAAATATCACATACATGATCATCACCTGGTCTAATTGAACCTATAACAATGTGGTAGGTATAAAACTAATGACAATGTAATATCATATGAAAGGAAGCCTCTAAATCAAAAGCCAAAATAGAGAGTAAGAGGAGTAAACATTAGTCAATCGAGTAGCATCATGTGAAGAAGCAACAAGTACGTAATTATTGGAACTGTACTCAAATGCATTTATCTCATCAATTTTAATAGTGGACTTAGGAACAATTCAATCATCAAAAGATTTAGTATTATCCCATACTTTCTCTTTTCCTTTTTCACGCTTATCATTGCACATTTTATGGCACTACAGCCTTACGTGACCCTCCTACCCACAATATTGAAAGAGAGGACTTAAGACCATGGGATTTACTGTGTGATTGCTTACAAGACTTAGGCTTGCCCTATTGGGCTGTGATTCTCTATCACTATGGTTATTATTTCCTTTACCATCATGTCTGTATCTAACTGCAAGTGCATGAGAAGTATAGGTTGTGTCAATGTTCTTCCTATTCACTTCTTCTATAACCAAGGCTCCCTCTACATCAAAGCATTTAAAGCTATCTTTAGGGGGATTGGCACTTATAGTAATATGGGAGGTATCCCAAGACTCAGGTAGTGTGACAAGCAAGAATAAAGACTTTATGTTATCCTCAAACTTAATGCCTTGCAAGGTAAGCTAGCTGAAAATGGAGTGGAACTCATTCAAATGAGTAGCCATAGGAGTGCCTCCTTCATACAAAGGTCCATGAGCTCCTTTAGCTAATACAAATATGGAGTAGGAATTTTCTTATCATAAAGATCACATATCTTTTTCCATAAATCATAAGCACCACCTTCAATTCCAATGACATTGAGGTAAACTTGCTTTGACAAAGACAAGTTAATGGTTGACTTGCGTAGCTCATCAAGCTCATCCCAAACCTCTATGCTATTCTCTTGGTTTTCAATGGCCTAACTTGCTTATTTTGCACCAATACCTACCAAATATAGGTGTTCCAATACTAAAAGTTATCGCCATCTAACTTCTCTATGTTAAAAATAGCAATGTCATTTGAAGCATTTGAAACATTGCCATTATGTCTACCAGACAAATAGAGTATGAGTTGCCATAATAACACTAAATTAGTCACAAAGCTAGGCCAAAAAGTGTACAACAAAAGGAAGACCGAGCAAATACATTGTTGTCTATAAACAAGAAGCACTAGAGTGCTCAAAACAAGTGTCTCAGCATGGCTATCCATAAAACTATAATAATTGAATGTATAACTATAGGCAAAAGATCAAAATACAGAGCTCCCATTACCAAAGATATTCAGGTAGTAACTGTAATATACAATGCAATTGGTAGTGTAAGAGAGAGCATATACCACCAAGGTACCTAAAGATGTCATATACATAGATGCAATTTCAAGCAAAAGAGTAGCATGTACATAAGCCAACTATGCATAAGAGATCTCCAAAAGCAATTGAGATCCACCAATCTGCAACTAGCTCCCTACATTTGGATAGTGAAGCTCAAGTGTATAGCCAAGCATGAATCCAAAGTTGAAAAACTTGTTTAGTAAGAGAAAGTATCGAGGTAGAAAACAAAGGTAAATCAACCCACAATCATCAATCTCTACAAGGATTGTATATATCAAAACCAATTGAGCATATATACATAGGTAAGGGACTTCCATTATCTCAAATAAACCAAGCTTTGTAATGAAAAATATCAAAATGCTCCCATGGAAGCAAATCCAAAATGTCAAAGAGCAAAGTAAAGCTCAATACATGTGCCTCATAACATATGGGTGCCCAAAGACATGAATCAATAAATCTGGGAGCATATACCTACAATAGGCCTTCAAGCTTGTAAATAGGAAACCATTAAAGTAAATAGCCACTACAAGTTTATATCCAATGGAGCTCAAACTAAAGCTTAGAGCTGAGGCATAAGCATATCTGAGCATAACAATCAATGCCAAGCATCAAGAATCCATGTAGCATCCCCAAAGTGCTTGTAGGCATTAAATATATAAGCTTTCAAAGTGTATGCTTTCTATCTATAGGATATGACATCAAACAATCCTTCAATGATAGAGCAAGTCAAGCTCTAAGGTATTCAAATGCCTTTCCTATACATCAAATTATCAATTGGGCATTAAAATAGCACCACATAAGCATTAATGAAGCAATAGGCATTCAAATACATGTTACCCAAAGAGTATACAACATGTCTATTCTCAACAATAGGTCAATGGCTGACCTTAATCTCTTCAAAGAGTGCTAAAGAGAAAGCCCTCCAATTCTAGGAACAGTGCCAAAGGTTTGCCAATGATCCTAGAGCTCAAGTAGGAACTAAAGGAGGTGAGCCAATTGGAGACAAGAGGTAGTCATACAGGTGCAAATCACGTTGATTGCTATTGGTTTTCTATTTGTGACTGAGCTTAAATCTCACTTGAAAAGGCTCCAATGATCCTTGGAAACATCCTCAACAAGGTGGGAACAAGCCAAGATTAAAGAAGAGCTGATACTTATATAAAATAAGCAAAGAATGGGCTACCATGGAAGTTGTGTGTGAAGCTTTCTTCCCGAGTTGAAGTCAATGTGGATGAAGATCCTTGAATGCCCACTCTAATACCAATTGAAAGGTGAAGCAACAATGAGAGCACAAGCATGTCATGCATCACATGTACCGGTCATGTTGTTGTGTGCTCCCTGAGGGGTATGTATACTTGTCCAATGCCATGTGGAGTGCACATCCTGTGCAATCGGGAGATGGGTTGAGTTCCAAGTATCTAAAATGTTGTCCCACTCTTGAGGACCTAGTTGGTGTAGGATTGCGTGTAGTGTTATGCCTAGGGTTTCATGTCTATCGAGCATGCTCGAGTTTTCATGCCCTTGATGTGCATTGGGGTTTTGATGTGGTGGCATGGGCTAGGGGATGGACTATGAGCATGCCACTGTGCTTTTTCTTTTTCTTTTTTTTTTATCTTTCTTTCTTTTTTTGTCTTAGTGGGGTGAATAATTTTGACAAGCAGACACACTACTCAGGGACTAGCTTTAGTGCACAAACTTACTGTCCACCGTATTTCCAGTAGCTCAATACAATAAGGCAATAATAGTGTGGCTCTAAAATGAATCCATATCATCACCACTCGATCATTCCCTATATTCAAATAAAAAAATAGTGGTGGAAGTCGCTCCTCATATGGTGTGATGGGCTACCAAAGTAATGCAATGACAAGGTGGAGATAGGTGCAAGTCGTGATAAAAGAAGGATCATGGTAGTTAGTATATCTTCTCACAAAAAGAGTAGGATGAGGTCAAGGGACTATGACAAGTAGGTTTTTTTCATATCATTGGCTCTTACATTTGGAACTTTGGGAAAGTTATACCTACGGTATTCTCATTTCTTGTATTCTTTGCCATGTGGACAAGGGAAGGGGCAATGGACTGGGTTTACCATCGTGATATTGCTTGAGTAAGAAAAGGCATGCCATACCATCTTGTTATTTTCTAGGATGGGATATCTCCATTCTTGCTATCCTAGCCAGGCTTCCTGCAGTTTCATGGTAAGGTATCTGCTTTTGCTACTTGTGGCCTGACAATATTCTTTAAAGGCTTTTATATTAAGTTGCCCATCCCATTTTTTTGCTATGCTTTTAGGTTGCAGGAGGCCTATTGCTTTTAACACTCTCTCCCCGTACCCTTTCTATTTCAAATGATAGATCAAATCTTCATTGGTGTGCTATGTAGCCAACAAATTGATTCCTTGAATCTACTCTAGTCCTTCTAAGGTACTAGTCACCAAGCCTAGTCGAGCTTTGAGTTACTCAATGTCTTGTATTTGTGGAATGCGAGCTAATAAGGCAGCTTCTCTAAATACTTCTTGTTGCTTTGTCATAACATACCTATATACTTCCAATCTTTACTTTATGTTGGTTTTCACTATCTAGTGCTATCTTCAAGTCAATGGGCATCTTCATAAGGGTTTCTTCATAGAGCCTTTGAGTATGATTTTTCAATGAATTCACAGCTCCTGTTAGTCAAGTGGCAATACTTTCTTAGAGGCTTGCACATGTGAGCTTCCACTGTCCTTCCATTTGGTGATCTTCCTGTTTTTCTCTCTCATAGTGCTACTTGTGCTACCTCTTGTGATAGTTGAAGTGCGGCATTTGTAAGTTGGTAGTTCATCTCCTATAACTCCTATTGCAATTCCTTCGTCTCTATGTTTTTCTTTTGAAGCATGAATTACTCTATTGGAGTTGATTTTGGAGGTCTTCTACCCATTCCTCTAACTAAATGATGAACTTCTTATAAGTTTTCTATGTCTCGTTTAATTGCTCCTTAAGTTCATGCATGCTAACAAGAGCTTCTAGTTTCTCCTTCTTGAGCTCCTCCCAAAGTTTCTATAGAGCTTCAAGACCTCCTTTTGTGCTCACTTCTGAATCTGACCCTGAGTTTTGACAAGCTCCTCTTTGTGAGCTTGCTTGGTCTTCTCAAGAGTCACTTTCATGGTTGGCCAAGTATGTGACCTTAGTTTGCAATCCTTCTATGGTTGATATGAGGTCCTATACTATTGTGGCTTCGATAGTTTGTGAGCCCTCACCAATATTTTATTTGCCCTTTTGTATCCCTATTCGTTCATGCTCTTTTCTAATCAAGAGCTCTTTGACGGATTGTATTGTTCTCTCCTCCATCTTCTTCATATCCTTCCTAGACCATCACAGATCCTTACCCACATGTCTATTCATTGGATTTTTCAAAGTATGAGCTAGAATCTACTTCTTCTCTTTTCTTCCTTTTCATGCTTTCTTTAGTGTAACTTTTTGACTCCCCCTCACTACTTCCTTTTGGGGCAGTGGCATCTGGTCACCATATCTTAGAGATAGGGTGTCCTTGAGAGAAACTCTTAAGCTGTCAGTTAGAATTTTTGTAAGGACCCCAACACAACTTTATCTTCATTGATGGCATCCTTGATGCATATGGGGATTGGGATAGGTTTGTCGGAATACGTTGGGCCACTATTTGCAAAATAAGAAATTCAAGATTAAATTCCTTCACAAAAAGGATCATAATAAATTTTACTTACCATCTTTTGACATGGTTAATGTTTTACCATAACAAGACTTTTTACTACGAATGGGTTAGGTCTTCCATTGGTTGATTGAGGGTGGTGCATCTCAAGCTTGATTAGGGTCAGTCATCAAGCTTCTTCCCCTGCAGAAAATAAGGCAAGCTTTCGAGCTTGGGGACTTGAGCTTAGTGTCTATGGTTATGTTTGGGTTTTTGGGTCATAAAAATGGTGAATTTATTTGTATGTACAGTAGGAGCCATTTATTGAGGGATAGAAGTGTTGGGAACCCACTAGTCATAAAAGTTTGGGTTGTGCTCTATGTCAACAATAGCATTCAAGTTGTTAGAGCAGACAAGGAACTCGCAAATATATGATGTGAGGTCATCCCAAAGAGTGAATGTCCATTGAAGCAACTGGTGACGTGGAGTTCTTATTTGGATAACAGCTTATCAAGGAGAGGATGGTGATGCAACTCCTTGGGTGGAGTTAGTGCACGAGACTTGATGATGACATGAATAGATGCGGTCTCACAGTATGTAGGATCATACTTTAGGAAGCTTATAATCTTTTTATGTTTGGCAATGGTGACAATCTTTCTTCCAGGCATTATAGCTTCATTTCAAAAGGAATACCATTCATTCAAGAAATGAATGGTAGATATGCATAATTGTTCTAAATTGTTGATAGTGTGAGGGTCCTTAGGAATTGTATTATTCACATAGGATGGACATATTTGGCACATTTCTAGTTGTTTTTTTGGGATCTCCTAGGTTAGTTTATCCAGAATCATCAAACTTTTGCAAAAAAGGTGCTCATGTTCTTCCCACATAGGATGCCATTGAGATGCTTGTAAGAGCATGTCACAATCAACTAACCCAAGGTCTATGAGAGCAAAGAGTTTGGCAAAAGTGCCAAGGTAGAGTCTAGTTGCACAAAGCAAATCGTAATTGGCTTATTGGAGAGTACTGATGAATATTTAGCCATTTTGTAGATTGATTAGAATTGGTATAGTCTCTTGAGGGTGGCCAGTGATGGAGGTTGAAACCCACTAATTTGATACGGGGTAGATGTATGAATATGAAAAAGAATAGCCTCTTCTAAAGGTAGTGTATCATTTTCCAAGTACGTAGGTAGGGTGGGTGTTGACAAGTGCAAGTGTGGTCCTCTTGAGAGGATGGAGTAGGTGGAGAAGGAGAAGGAAGAGAAGAGGTTAAGGAGCCATGTTCAGTGATAGACATGTGTAGTGGAAGGTTGTAAGGTCAGTGTGTTGACATTGATCAAACTGTTCATAGAAAGTCTATTCTACACGCAGTACGATAATCTCTGTATCTTCCATGGGTGGTTCACGCAATAGATGTCCAGGTGAATAGTACTTCTTAATTCGATTGCCATTAAAATGATCGATGGGTTGGGCATCTAGGGTTTCTAGCTCAACATTTCCTATTATGTTGATTGTATGGACATGGAAAGGTTCGGGGCCTCATAGTTTTAAATTTTTCTTATGGCCTTTAATTGAGTATAGCAATACAAGGTCATCCTTATCGAAGGATCTTTGTTTGACATGTTTGTCAAACTAAGCTTTGCATTAAGCCTTCTCAACAAGCAAGGCATGAGTTGCAAGGAGTCAAGTCTTTGTCAAATGCTCAAGTTCCTCTAGGCACGATTTCCAAGCCTTGATGCCTTCCTATCGCTCTTGGATAGCAATACACAAGTTGGGGTGTCCCTTCACTGATAATCTCGATGGGGCATTTGAAATGTGAGATAACTTGCTCCTAGAGAAATAGAGCAATGACTCTCACATCATTTTTATGGGTGGCTTTAGCCTCCACCCATTTTGTCATATAATCCATGGCTACAAAGATGTACTAGACCTGCACGTATTGAGCAATTGGGGTGATAGGTCCTATGAAGTCTATACTCCATTTCTCAAAGGATGGGTGTGTGATTACTTCTGTAAGTCCCATTTTATCCTTCTTGATAGGCAAATTTTTACGTTAGCACTCATCATAGTATTAAACAAATTGGGTAGCATCTTTAAAAAGAGAGGGCCACCATAATTGCGATTGAAGCACTTTTTTAATTGTGGAGGTTGTGTCAAAATGTCCTCTTGTGATGCCACTGTGAGCTTCTTCCATATGGTCTCAATATCTTGTTCACATATGCATCTCCTAAGAAGTCCATCCTAGTCTAGGCAATACAATTGACTAGCGATCAAATGGAAAGGTCAGGCTTTGATTAAGAGGTGCATGAGTGGTGCTTCATTCACCAAAATGTTGTGCATTAACAACAAGAGATTGAACACCCTCTTTGGCCCTCCTACAAGAAGGAAGGTAGCTTTTGGAATGCTCCACAACCCACGTATGCACCTGCTCTCCCTTCCCATTGTCTATGGCCTTCAAATGCAAGGTAGGAGCATGAGGATAGGCATGAGAGAGCACTCAAGAGAAGAGGTAGAGGCTTCACCCTTGCTCTCTCACTCTCACACACTTCCTCTCTCGAGCTTTCTCTCTCACAATGGGAAGTAAGAAAATGAGAACAAGAAACGAGCACGCATTAGCCTTTTATTGGTTGGCTGGAGGTCTTGTAATCAACTTGGGTCGATGTGCAACCAAATGAGTTTCTTGATAGATAATTTAGTCCATGTTCTTGAATCTTTGTGGCACTCAACTTTTCTTAGTTGGCTCTAAGTGATTAGTCTTCTAATCAAAGTGGGTCAATGTGCAACCAAATAAGTTGCTTGATAGACAATGTTTAGGGCAAGTTCCTAAGCAAGTCTTGGTCAAGTAGTTTGAGTAAAACTCACTTGAGTTTGGATCAAAAGACAATATAATTGATTAGATATTGTGCAAGTAAGCTTTGATGATGATGAAAAATCAATTTGTAACACAATTCTATAAGCAAATTTAGTCCTCGATTGTGCTCTATTGGAATTATTGGGTCGAGTATTGGCTATTCTCACAGTTCCACAATTTTGCTATACACTTGGATGGTCCTTTCAATGATTTGAATTCAGCCCGAGTGTTCACTACCATTTGGTTGTCTACTCTCCTTAAATATAGATGCCTTCTGCCTAAATGCACAGTGGGATGAGATCCTCAATGACCTAAGCCTAGTGTAATGCACCTATGTAAGATGTGAAAGTTTGCTATGTTGATCTTAAGGACTAGATGACCCTACGTGAAGTGCACATAAGATGGGACCTATCCTAGGTGCATTAAGGTGTGTCTAAGGAGATAGGAATGAATGAGTATACATGCATTAATAGTACTTTTGGGTAGGGTCGATAAATCTAGGCTACCCTATAGTTTGAGGCCATGATTAGTTGTTAATTGATTAGGCACAACTACAGGAGGAGAGAGGCCCTTTGATAATCTTGAGATAGATGACAATACCCTTTTGGATACTTCCAAGGTAGATAAGAGTAAGTCACTAAACTTGAGGTTGGGAAGAGGAGCCCTCATCTTGAATTTAGTGAGAGGAGGAGAGAGGCCCTCTGATAATCTTGAGATAGATGGCAGTCCCCTTTTGGATACTTCCAAGGTAGATAAGGGTAAGTCACTAAACTTGAGGTTGGGAAGAGGAATAGTTACCTTGAATTTAGTGAGAGGATGGGGATGCTTCTTTGTGGTGGAACATTTAAGGAGGGAAGGACATCATTTATCTAAAATGGAGGAGAGAGAATTGTTGATGTGGAGATATAGATAGTTGAGTGGTTCCTTTTATATCTTCCTCAAGCAAAAACGGATTCCCACATTTTTATGTGACAAAGATCGAGATTTGAGAAGAATTTATGAATTCCAAGGTGGTAAAAACACTAGGGAGAGAGAAAGGGTATCAATCCAAGCAAGTTGCATATGGATAGGTGGTAATCACAAGACTAAGCATGCCTTATGGATATCAAGGGGGAATGAGAGTGGAGTTTCCCATTCCCACAATGAGTCCCTTCATAATCACTAGCCTTTTTTAAAGAAAAATCACCCTCTAATTGCAACTATTGATGGATTATAAATGTTGTTTATGAGCTTTTATATTAAGGTTTTTATGATTGTTATTAACCTTGATTATTTTGATGTTGATTATTCCCATAAACCCTTTCCTTGTTGCTAACGGTGGTCAAATCTCCATGTGGCCAGCACTAACCTTGTTCGTAGTCCAAAACTCATCAACTTTTGCTTGCTTAAGGAATTCAAATTCTTTAAAATTTAACCCAAACACTAATTTAAAGTCTATAAACACTATATTGTGTTTGCAAAAAAAAGTTAGATTTATTCACACTAAACTAGGTACATTCCATGGCCTTTTTTCCTAATTGATTTGGCCAATTGATTCCATCATCATAGGGAAAAAATCCCTCATTGAAAACCTCAATTGGCAATCATATTACTTGGAATAAGGATGAACTAGCCCTATGATCATCATCCCTAGCCCAGTTGTGCTATTGGATGACTTTCATCTACTACCCAAAAAGATATCATGATGTATTACTAAGTTAATTTGTGTTCAACTAATTTGGGTTTGCCACACATTTATTTTGGATTTACCACTAGGGTAGGGAGCCAATAGAAGCATTTAGGTTGGTGGTTTATGGGAATGACACAACCAACTCTCATCAATGGTCTCTAATTCAAGATCTATCATATCATTGAGTCACATGCAATTTTTTTTGACAAGTCCCTCTTTGTGACCTTATAAAGGTCGATTTTTGTTAGTTGCACTTCCACATTTCATCAACTTTTAACCTCAAAATGTGTAATACATTCATTAGTGACACAAATGAGCCAATAAGTGAATCAATATTTGCCAACAAATGGAGAAGAGTGATGCACAATGAGTAAGACATTATTCTATTGGCTCCTCTAACCTAAGCTAGAAGTGATTATGAAAGAAACAAAGAGATCACGGTGATCTTTTTTTTTTGGGGGGGGGGGGGGGGGTAATGTGGTGTTGTATCAAAATAAGGATAATTGCATCGCCTAGTTAAATTGGTGTAGTAGGCAAAAGCCATTTGCCTAGGTGCAAAGGAAACTTGAAGAATTGTTAAGGCATAGCCTTGAGTTTCTTGCAAAACAACTTATACATCCAAAACTTGGGCTCAATGGCCTTGAGGACTAAGAGAAAGTCATCTTTGAGGTTTTTGATGCAATCACATGGAGCAAGAGTCATTTACTTGTGCTGCAAAAGGTTATAGAATTCCTTCGTTTCTAGATGAACTTGAGGGTTAGGCCACAAAGTATTGTGACAAGCTTCCATGAGGTGATATGCATCATGCCGAATGTTCCCATTAGACCATCTATTGATTCCTTCTCTACAATCACTATAGATGCATTATCATAAGCAAAAAACTGAGAGGCCAAGGTGGATCCGTTGGCATTGGAAGCCCTTTGATGGTCCCTCTTATATCTTCTTGTCAACCTTGTGCAGTAAAGAATCAACGATTAGAGCCAACAACAAGGGGGCTAGCGGACAGCCTTGGCAAATTAACACTTTTAGGGGAAATGAATTAGATAGAGTACCATTAATGCTGATTACAGCAACAATGATTAAAAAAAGGGAGTTGACCATACTTACAAATATTGGCCCAAACCTAAAGGCTATGAGGATCTTCCTAATGAAGATCCAAGTGACCATATCACTTTATCGAGGTCTATGTTGATTAGCACAAAGTTCGATTGGTGGGATAGTGCCAAATCCATAGAGAACATGAGATTCTGCACCGCATCTTGTATCTTCCTTCCGACACAAAGCCATACTGTTTATTGTGGACTATTCTTCCAAGGAGGTACTTGATTCTTAAAGCCAAAGTCTTAGAAAGCACGTTGTATGTGAAGTTAAGCATTGTAAGCGGGTGCCAGTTGGTCACTTTGGAGCATATGGGGGACTTAGGGACTAACTTGATGAACCCTTTGTTAGCATCCGGTAGCATGCAACTCGAGCTCTTGATGTAATTCATCATGTCGACCATGTCTTGACCACAATGCTCCCATATCTTTTGGAAGAGCTCAACCGACATGCCATTTGTTCGAGGAGCTTTCCTTGTTTTCATCTTCATGATTGCAAAGCGAACCTCTTCTAAAGTGAAGGGCCTGTCCAGAGGTAGGGCTTTAGAAACAGGATAGGGTTTAGAGACCCATCCATGAATTCAGTGAGGCGATCATCATAGTCTCGGGCATGAGCGGTTTGGTTCCTACTATAGAGGATAAAGCGCGGTGATCTTGCTTTTGGTATATATACTCAGCGTTTGTAGTAGGACTCCAAACTTTCGAGGATAAGTGGCTCTCACTGATGTGGCGTGAGCGGTTCGGTTCCTACTATAGAGGATATAGCGCGGTGATCGTGCTTTTGGTATATATACTGAGCGTTTGTAGGACTCTAAACTTTCGAGGGTGTGGCCCAATGTTGACATAACCATGTATTTAAACAACGAAGAAGTCCAGACAGCCTCCGGTCTCCAGACGTAGCCTCAAAGTCTTTCCGCTCGAGGAGGGGGGGAGGGCGAGAGAGAGCAGCGCTAATGGGGAAGAGCAAAACCACTGGCAAGCATCGGTTGGATCGTTTCTACCATCTCGCTAAGGAGCAGGGCTATCGCTCTCGAGCAGCCTTCAAGCTCGTTCAGCTCGACTCCAAGTATCGCTTCCTCTCGTCTGCCCGCTCACTGTTGGACCTGTGCGCCGCCCCTGGAGGATGGATGCAGGTTGCTTACAAGCACATGCCTGTCGGCGGTCTAATTGTGGGAGTCGATCTCGTTCCCATCCGGCCAATCCGTGGCGCTCTTACCCTTCAAGAAGATATTACCACCCCCAAATGCAAGGCTTCCATCCACAAGCTACTGAAAGAGAGGGGCCACACGATGTTCGATGTAGTACTTCACGATGGGTCGCCTAATGTCGGTGGTGCCTGGGCAAAAGAGGCTACCTCACAGGCTGCACTGGTCCTGGACTCCCTAAAACTAGCAACGGGGTTTTTGGCCCCCAAAGGAACGTTCGTTACTAAGGTTCGTATCGATAATTGGCATTAGTATGTTTAATTTCATATTTTCCTACGATACTCTTGAATTGGACGACCCACTCACAGAGCTCAATAGGTTCACAGGAGAGAACATTCCAGGTGTGTTGTTCGTGATTTCTTTGCAGGTGATTCCGTAGGTGTTCATTAAACCTTTAAGCCAAAAGGGGGTTACTTATTTGAATGGACTTGTTACATACTTGACATCCATGATAGGCGCTCATCATATTGGCTGCAATCCTTAGATAACTAGGTGAGTAGGAACCCTGAAAGCCAGGGGCATTTAAGGAGTCACTTAAAAAGATATCAAAAGTGTTATTTCTTGGATCCCTTTCATGCTTTTTGAGGAAGAAAAACTTGTCAATGCAATAGCTAAGAAAGTGAGAGAAAGATGCATACTTCATCATAACAATGTGAAAGTAAGTTCAAATAGGCCCAGAAACTAGATGAAGGCATAGATTGATAAGTGCCGGAAGCATCAAGAGGTTCCAAGGAAGCTTGCAAATCCTTTCTTAGCAAGAATCACGGTGTCAAGTTGGCTATGGGCCAATTAGATACTTCACATGATTTGCTAAGTTGCCTACAAGTTGGAACTTCAATTAAACTCTAACTAAACTCAATAGAAGTAGGGTGATAATGCTAGTAAATTTTGTCGGTATGAGTGTCACGGGGACACAAATTTTTGATGTTTTGCTTAGCATTTGATTTAGTTGTGAATCAAATATGCAAATATGAGGTGCACATGTGTTGTGCAAGATAATTAACTCCCAATGATGGACCAAGGACCCCAAGAAGTCAATGGTGTCAAATACAAAAGTTGTAATAAGTTATAGTGGATACGTGCTAGGTAGTGCCTGGTGTCAATTTTGGCCTAGGGCATTTATTTGACAAATAAGTGTTAGTGGTGACACTAGGAACTAGGCATTAATTGACTAATGCTAGATGAGGGGTCAATCAATGCTTAGGACGACTTGGGAGTCAAACTCGCCTAGCCAATTAAGTAGTGGATGTGCATTTCTAATTTTTCAAGCAAGGACAAATGATTACATTAATTTTTAGAATGATTAATTCTTAAAATTAATGTAAATGGCTGAAAAATTCATTTAGAAAGTTGCAAAGTGGCAAAATAGGTTGCCACTTGTCAAAACTTTTCCTTGCGAGTGAAGGAAAGGCTATTAGAGGTTGGTGGAGGGTCATTAGAGTCATTTAGTGGATTGTCAAGATTGAGATAAAATTAGAGAGTGCTGTCCAAGCAAGCATCAGCAGCTTTTGGCCATTACTTGTTGCGAGCTAGGAAGACCCCTACTGCAGGCAACAGCTCGCACCAACTAGAGATATCATCTAGGGCTGGGTGACACCCATTTGAGGCCTCTAGGCTGCTGGGAAACAACACCTAATGCCACAGCAAATAACAGCTGGTTCTAACATTGTGTGACAAAAACGAGAAAGTTCTCTCTCCTTAGCTTTCTCTCCTCTACAAGCAATCCCTCAACAGTTCTCAGCCGTTTACAACAGATTCCAGCCATAGAAGGTGGACAGCAAAGAATTTGCTGCTGTAAACCCTAATTTACAGCCAAAAATAGGGTTTAGCAGTGATGCTGGGTTCATGCCGGAAAATTGAAGGCTCAATACTTGAAATTAACAAGTGAAATTTGAGGGTGGCAAAGATTTTAAGGAGCCAACCATCCAATTGGATTTGGGGTTAGATTTGACCAACCAAGGGTCAATTAGAAGCCAATCCCTTGTTAGATCAAGGGCAAATTGGTAAAAAGGCTTATTGGTCATATCTAACAGCAATAGGCATCGGAAATTGAAGGAGATTGAAGCCTTATCTTAGTGAACTTTATCCAAAATTAGTACATGTTAAAGAAATAGCAAAAGGGCACCAATTTTTGGCGCCGATCGGATGTCTAGACTCCAAGATTGATCAGTACATGTTAAAGAAATAGCAAAAGGGCACCAATTTTGGCGCCGATCGGATGTCTAGACTCCAAGATTGATCAGTAACATTTGTACTTTAGCTATATGAATTTTATTGCTTGCTATAATAAGTATTTATTTGGGTCACCACCACCTTTTCTCTTAAAGGAAGGGTAGTTTCATTTTTCCGAAGTGATGATGTTGTTGAGCTTAAAATACATTATATTTTGATCAGCTCTTTAAACAAACCCAAAGTATGTAGATTACCAAATGTTTCATTAAACGTGGAGTAGTTTTAGAGAGTTTGTGTCCTATATGCATAACCCTAATTGGGAGGATCCTTTTGTATTTATGTGTATTGATAAATAGACAAGCTACCAACCATTCAGCCCTATCCTTGTGTGCAAGCTTCTAACTCTCATATGCAGATTTCAGCCATAAGCCTTCATTCAGTGGAGTTGTCCAACCCTTGTTAATTGGTGTCTTGATTACAGTTGCCACCCTATTGGATGGTTCTTCTACACAGTTGCATTTGCCTCTTAGTAGTAGTCATCAACTTTTGTCCTCTCTTTGCCCTTGAGCATTCTATACACTTTTAACTAAAACCAATCTTTCTTGGATAAGG
The DNA here is from genome assembly GCF_053477565.2 of Lygodium microphyllum. Taxonomy (NCBI): domain Eukaryota; kingdom Viridiplantae; phylum Streptophyta; class Polypodiopsida; order Schizaeales; family Lygodiaceae; genus Lygodium; species Lygodium microphyllum. Next base: position 154,713,353 of record NC_141141.1, on the reverse strand, counting down.
TGGTAAATAATGTGATTTAACCCTAATTACAACAAGTATAAAATTCACATAAATTGAAGATGCGCACTTTACCACTTTAATCTTGAACAATGGATAACTTGTTGGCCCCAAAACTGGCGTCCCATGTAGTATTTCTTTAGATTATATTGTAAATGGATGGAGTACAATTGAGATTCTCCAATCTTCTCCGCTAATCCAAATGTCTTTTGTTGACAAAATTGATAAGCTAGCCTTCAAACCAAATTTGCTCCTTGGTTTGCTGGGGGATTGGCCTTCACCTTGTCCTTGAAAGACAAATTAAGCCCCAAGCTTGATATTGTTTGGTTGGCATTTTGAATCTCCTTGAAATTCCTCTATTTCAGTTGTTGGAATTTAAGTCCTAGGCTCCCAATTTTGAGCACACATCATGAGGTGGTTGTTAAACCCTAATTTCTGTTGTAAATTAGGTTTTACAGTTGTGATTTTTCAATATCTATACCTCCAATGACTCAAATAGGTGGATTTTGTTGAGATAATTTAAGAGATGGCTGTAGGATGAGAGAATATTATAGATAGAGAAATTTTAGAGTTTCATTGTGAGAAAGGCTGAAAAACTGTTGCTGTCTTGCTCAAATAGCCATGGAAGTTGTTACCTCTTAGGACCATAAAAAAGGTTGCTAATCTCTTCTGTATACTATCACTTGCACTAGAAGGACCTTGGGCTGATGTCACTTGCACTTGGAGGGCTTCAAATTGCTGTCACCAATTGTAAGGCTAGTCCCAAATGGTTGCAAATCACATCAGCAACATCTCCTTGCTCTCTAATAGCTTGCTTGTCTCTCACAACGGCTGGAATAGACTTCCACCGGTCCTCGTAAACGTTTTTTCCACTTGTATGGGCAAGTTTTGCCAAGTGGTAGATTACAGCCTTCTAATTTCATTTTCCAACATTATTGAGCTTATTAAATTAATTTTCAAAATATTTGATTTTAAAAATTAATTTAAAAATTATTCTAGTCCTCATAAAAATAATTCCACTAGTCAATAATTAAATTGGCTAGGTCAACATGTCTGCCAAGTATCCTTGAGTAGTTATTGACCCTTAAACAAACATTAATTAATTAATAAATATCTAGCCTATAATGCCACTACATTAGTGGCTAATAAATTGGTCTAGGCTAAAATCTTACACTGGGTACCACTAGAACTTGGCAGACATAACTTATTACAACTTTTACCTTTGGTATCAATTGATATTTCAGGGTCTTAGGTTCCATATTGAGAAATAATTAACTTACACCTCACATGTGCAAGTCACAGTAGCACATTTGATTAACTTTTAATCAATTGCTAAGCAAAGCACTAAAATTTTATATCCTCATGACACTTATATTCATTTAGTTGTAACATTTCTGCCTATTGGCCATCCAGGTACGTTTTTAGTGGTTCATCGAGAGACGAATCTAAGCAACGCCGCCTGGCTGTAACATGCCCGCTTCTTAAATCGCAGGACATGTCTTAGCAGTCTATCGAGAGATATATCTAGAAGACGCCACTCGGCACTCCCAAGGAATGACATGGGTTTTGCCAACTAGGGTCTCTCGAGTCTGCCCTCAACGGAATTTATTCGGCCGTTCACAATGAACACAGAGAATGAATGAAGTGATATGACTATTGAATATACAATGCTCATGCAACAAACACACTATGCAGTGAATGAATACTGTACTTGAACTCCTGTATCTCAAGGATTAGGACAGGAGTAATGAGTTGGAGAGTGTGTCATACTCTGAACGGATCCCGAATCATAGCAAGGCAGCCTCCGAGTGTCGAACACCAGCAAACATAGCCAAGGAAGGTTGAATTTGACGTAGACGGCAATGCATGAGAGAGAAAGACAAAACGCAGGTGAGGAGAGAGAAAACAACAAATGTAGGTTATAGGAGAGAGAAAACGGCAGCGATAGGCTAAGATGATGGTTACAGTTGGAGCAGAGAGAAAATTTGCAGGGTGGCAGTTGGAGCTGCAAATGCAGCAGTATGCTGACAGCGCAGGTTGTACAATCGCTAGATGACGGACAGCACCAGTCACTTGGCTGGAAATAATAGGGAACTGATGATGGAGGGCTGGAAATAGGCGCGAGATGAGTGAAGATTGCAATGGACAGCTTGGACTATGATGTTCTTCGTGAATGGGGTGTGAGCAACAAGCTGAAAACACCTAAAACTTGCAAAAATGAGATTAAGACTGAATGGAGGGCAACATACCTATTATAGGAAGTTTGGGCCCTCCTAGGTGGGTTTGTGCTTATGGGATACAAATACTCTAGAAACACATTTCTTTTTAAATAAACAAGGTTTTTTTCTTAATTAAGCATGTTTTGGGGCTGTTTGAGTGAAGCTAATGCATTTTTAGCTCAACACCTCCTCTCAGACCCAACAACGGTGCCATGAGAAGTAGACTAGCCAAGCTCTTTTTTTTCTTTATCTTTTACCCCAAGGCGTTCCACCGCAAAGCAACTAGAGCATTGGACAAAGGTTGCGCGTTGGCTACCCAATGGCCTACTAAGACTACAGAGGCAATGGTATTTTACCAAGTGAGTCCAAGTGATCACCCCAGAGAGGTCGAGGCATCGAACCAAGGGTGCACGTTGGTTGCCTAGTGGCCTACTGAGTCTTGCAAAGGCGGATGGAAACACTATGGACTTTTTTTTTGTTTTTTTGAGGGCGTCGTAGTTTTGATAGATTTAACATTAAGTGAGGGTTTCAAATCGAGGTTTATTCTATTGAGTATCTGTGCCCCAAATGGGAGAGTGAATAAGGGATGGTCAGACCCAAGACCTTTACAAAACAAGTAGACTATTCCTACTATTATTGAGTATCGATGAAAAAAGGAAAATGGCTAAGGTGTGGGTGACACAAATATAGCAAAGATATGAAGCAAGCAAGACAAGCACAGCAAGCAAGCAAGCTAGGGAGGACTGCCTTGAAGACTACCATGTGCAATGCCACGAATATGGTGGATCTAGACTCAATGACTCCAAAAGACCAAAAAGGGATAAATGCACACAGATGCATGTTTACATGAACAAAATACCAATGCATAGGATAATGCAAAGGGAGATGCAAGATGTCATGCTCATGCAAAATGCAATTCAATGTTCCACTTGGACAGTGCCCTCGCAGGAGAATTGTTCACTTGCCCAAGTGCCATTTTACAATCATGCTATCTTGATAGTGTGGATGAAGTTACAAATGTCCATAAGTACAATATAAAATAATAAATGAATGAATGAATGTCTAAAAACTGCAAGCGTCATCATTGTCACTATCAAGAGAAGTAGCTGCCACCTCTCAAACTAAAAGGAAAAGCAAGAGGGAAGTATTCTCTCCTTGTCAATTTGAAGTGGTAGGGGAGGATGTACCTAAGCCGATCCTGGGTAAAAGATACTGAAGAATCGGCCAGTTGATCGATTTGGTTAAAATGTCTACAAAATTGTTCGATGAAGGCACAAACTCTAGGTGAGTAGTACCTAGCTCAACTTGCTCTTTGGAAAAGTGGAAGTGGACTCCCACATTCCACGTTTGAGGTGTGATGATCAAATTGCTCGCAAGGGAAATGATACTCTGGTTGTCGCAGTAGACAACGGGTGGAGAGACACAAGGGAAGTGAAGCGTTGCTAGTAGCTGCTCAGGTAAATGGTCTTGATGGTGCCATTGAAGAGAGCCCTATACTCAGCCTTGGTTGTGGAAGCCGCCATTATCTCTTGCTTGTGGTTGGACCAAGAAATGGGAGCTGTGCCCAAGGTGAAGAGGTAGCATAGCCGCCATGGAAACGCCAGGTGTTAGGATCTCCTGCCCAATCAGAATTAGTGTACCCCTGCAAAAAACTAGAACCATAAGCGAGGCTACAAGAATAAGTACACCGTAAATGACAACACATGAAGACATGCAATCCAAGGTGACATCCTAGGTGCTATGAAATACTGACTGAGAATGCTAACTGAGTAAGCTAAGTCTGGCCTAGTATGAATTAACCAAATAAGTTTCCCTACAATAGACCTATAGGTATGCTCATCGAAGGGTTGATCTAGGGTGTCCTTTTAAAGTGGATAGTAGGATTGAGAGACGTGGCCATTGGTCGTGTTTGATCCGCAATAAACTGTTACACGAGCTGAAGTGTGTATTTTTGCTGTGATAGAAAAATACAACCCCCAAGATCGAACTGCCTCCATCCCCAAGAAGTAAGACAAGAAATCGAGGTCTGTCGTCTCAAATGTAGCACTAATCTTTGTCTTGATTTCCCCTATGGTAGCAGAATCTGAGACTATGAGTAAGTCATCAACGTATAGCAAGATGTAGTTGACTCCCTTTGCCGTAGATCAAGCATATAAGTTTGGGTCATAAGGGATAGAATGGTATCCGTGAGTCTGTAAGAACTCATCCATCCTATGGAACCAAGACCACGGTGCTTGCTTCAACCCATAAAGAGCTTTTTGCAAAGCGGAATACCTTAGCCCTTGCTTTTGCAGAAGGAAATCTTGATGGTTGCTCCACATAGACTTTCTTCTCCAGATAACCATTCAAGATGGCACTCTTGACATCCATTTGATGCATCGGCCAATTGTGGTGAGCGGCTAGTGCGAGTAATAACCGAAAAGATGTCAACTGTACAGTACGTGCAAAGGTCTCTTCATAATCAATACTATGCTTTTGTCGAAACCCCTACATGACAAGGTGAGCCCTATACTTGTCTAATGTCCTATCAGCCTTTAGCTTAGTTTTAAAAATCCACTTCATCCCGATGACTTTCTTGAGGCTTGGACGATCCACCAATATCCAAGTCTCATTTCGGTTAATACTCTCTAGCTTCTTCTTCATGGTCTCTCGCCATTGAGGATGTTGAAGAGCCTCCTTCCATGTATCCGACGTAGAATGCGCTATGTAATCGACTGTAAACAACGATGCAAATGATGCCTGAGGCGCAAGCCAAGCAGATCTTCTATATTCCTTCGGAGTGGAATCCGATGGTAAGATCCCCAAATCCCACATGGTTTGTTGGTATCAGCGAGGTAACAAGTCTTGCAGAGGGGACCTGGGAGCTGAAGAATCTGTAGGTAGGTCAGGAGTAGGTAGTAGACCAAGCTAAGTAGGCGCGATCTTCGATGATGTGGAAGGAGGAATCGGATCGGAATCTGGTGTAGAGGATTGCACGATATCCCTCACGTCAAAGATGACGTCCCTCTTAACGATCACCTTGTTCGTGCGAGGATCGAACAAATGGTAGCCTTTTGCTTTGGAGGAATATTTCGACAAAGATAAGGAGATTAGCTCGGGGAGTGAGCTTTTCTATTTTATCATCAGGCGTGTGTATGTATGCATGACACCTGAAGACTCTGAAGTGGGATACAACAGGCCGAGAGACACAGAACGCCTCGTACGAGGTTTTTTGAGGAAGAGCTGCAGTCGGGCACTGGTTGAGGATGTACACCGCAATGTTAGTAGCCTCAGTCCAAAGGCGCTCAGAGAGCTCTGTTGCGAATAACATAGAGCGTGCCATTTTCGTGACTATCTTGTTGCTACGCTCTACAACTTCATTTTGAGAGGGGTAATTGGTGGAGGTGAGTTGGCGAGATATGCCATGCGGCTGTTGAAACTTGGAAAATTGGTGGGAGATGAACTCACCACCGCTATCAGTCCTCATGTAATCAACACGATGATCCGTGTAGTTATGAACCAGCAGAATCCAAGCAGAGAAATATGTGAAAGAATTGCACTTATGCTTGAGGAAGTACACCCACATGTATCTTGAATGATCATCCACTATCAAAAAGAAGTACAACGGGTTATTCAAGGCGGCAGTGGATGTTGGCTCACAAAGATCAACGTGAATCAATCTAAGAGGCGCCTCAACTCGTGTAGGTTATTGAAGGAATGGGATACAGTGCTGCTTTTAGAGTTGACATGCTTTACAGATATCTCGAGCTAGCTTCAGGTGAGGATGGCCCTCAATCATCTCACTGCGAGACAACTCATAAAGAGAGTCATAGCTAAGATGCCCTAGGTAGAAATGCCAAAAGATGCTGAGTGTTCGTAGGCTCTCGAGATGTGGCTAATGCCTAGAAGCGATGGAACACGGAGCTCTCGACTGTCGGCTCGGAAAGAAAATGGGTCATGTGGTATAGGCCATTAGGTTGTGCCTCACCGCAAGCAATCACTAAACCAGTTTGAGAGTCAAGGACCTCAACTGTGGTTGTTGTAAAGAAAACTACTCGCCTCAACCGGCAAAGCTGTTGAACAGATAGCAAGTTTATCCCAAGCTGAGGAACATAGTATACATTGTCCAGTGAAGTCAAATCCAGACTCTTGTTAGAGGCAAAATTGATGCAACCTTGAGCCTGGATCTTGACTGAGAAGTTATTTCCTACGCAGACCCGTCCGATTGCAGGGGCTGAGGTACAGAAGATGTCCTCTATAGGTGTCATGTGATATGTAGCTTCACTGTTCACAATCCAAACAGGTGTTGATGTGCTTGGCTGTGACGAGTGGGCCTCTGCAATAACCTGGTTGAGTGGGCCTCTGCAATAACTTGGTTGGGAGGCAACTCACAAATGTGGATGAGACTCGCATTGGATGTCTCTATTGAGATGATGTGGGACTTTGTAGACTAGTCATATAAGCCCTCTGGAGTTAAGAATGTTGTCGACTAAGATGGTTGACCGGTGGCAGCGTGAGTTTGATCTTTCCATTGCCCCTTGCCATCACCCTACCTCCCTTGATGGGGGTTGGTCGATTGAGGGACGGGGGTCTGTGACTTGGGTTTGGATGCTGTGCCGCTTGCCTTTGATCGACACTCATTGTCAAAATGACTAGCCTTTTGACAATGTTGACAATATCTATTTTGCTTAGGTACATTCTACCACCAGGGTTTAAGTCAAGACTGGGAGTTTCCTTGTGATTCCCATGCTTGATTTTGATTTTGATTTGAAGTTTGATTTTGTTTACCCTTTCCTTGCTATCGCTTCTGAGAATGAGCAACAAGAGCTTCCTTTGAGGAATTATTTATATGAAACTGATCAAATAACCGTGCATAACGCAACAACTGATAGTCAAATTGATAGAATGTGGGTAAATTAGGTAGAGAAACCACTTGCTGCACAAAATTGAAGTACTTACGTGGCAGCTTGTCAAGAAACAATGTGACTTGATCGTTAGAGAACTTAGGAGTCCCTATAGTGGAGAATTCGGCAAGGAGATGCTGATACTTAACCAACTCTACTTTCAAGTCATCCTGGTCAAAGATTTTGAAGTTTTGAAGCGGATGGTCAAGATTTATTTTGGCGGGTCCTATCTCAAGCTATATAGCGGTCAGTCAAGTGTGCCTATCGCTCTGACGCTAAGTCAAAATGCTGAAGTTGAGAATGAAACTCAGGCGATAAGCCTTGCATCAATTTGATAATAGTGGAGGTATTCCTAACTTTCCATGAGCGGATGACCTCGTATGGAAGAAGTGTGGGATCGGGTTAGGGTTTCAACCTCGGGACAAGATCCCATAGGTTCTGTGAGTCAAGCACATGTCTCATCAAGTTTGACCAAGTTGTAAAGTTTGACTTGTTAAACAAGTCTTGTCATTGAATGTATGCTTGGTGGAAGATGAGGTAGAACCATGAGGTGTCGGGAGTGTGGGGTAAGATGGATGTGGAGGATAAGATGGTGGTGGTGGTGGAGGTGTCTGATGAGGAGGAGAAGTTTTTATTACTCTTAAATCAGAAGTTTTTTTGCATATGCATATGTGGAGGATAAGATGGTGGTGGTGGTGGAGGTGTCTGATGAGGAGGAGAAGTTTTTATTACTCTTAAATCAGAAGTTTTTTTGCATATGTCCATCATGAAAATCATCCATACCAATAGGAGAAGGGGAATCATCATTAATAGAATCTGAAATGGTAGATATACCTGGCACCGGAGAGAATAAGTATGAAGGCAATGGAGTGTACTCTATGCTAGTTTCCACTTGTGGATGGCGAGTCCTAAGTGGAGATTCCTTCCTTCTTGCATGGTTAGTAGATCGATGCACCGAATCTAAAGGGTAAAATTCAAACTTACCTTCTATCTGTTGTTGGGCTCTATGCATCAAAATGAGATCGTACCCAGCTGCAGTGATCTTGTAAGGTTGTGGAACTCCATGGTAGTCCAATGTTTGTCCGGCCATGTCCAGAGCTTGTGACAATCTATGAGGCCCACTCTGACTCGTTCCTCGATGGATTTAGCTCGGATGTGAGAAGTGGTGTGGAAGTAGTGTTCGAAGTCATCTGCCCTTTCGTCATTCTTGCTTCTTGTATAGAGCCTTCAGATCAAGGCCTAGGTTTCTCTCAAAGAACTCGTCTCTAATACAATGTGAAGAAACACCCTAACACAGAAACACAAATAACACCGTATGACAAAGCACATATTGATAGAAGAACACAGTCAGGGTTAGGGTAACTCAGAGACAATGAATACAAAGAATGAATGAAGTGATATGACTATTGAATATACAACGCTCATGTAGCAAACACACTATGCAGTGAATGAACACTGTACCTTGAACTCCTGTATCTCAAGGATCAAGGTAGGGGTGATGAGGCTGTAGAGTGTGTTGAACTCCGAATGGATCCCGAATCGTAGCAAGGCAGCCTCTGAGTGTCGAACACTTGCAAAAGAAGCCAAGGAAGGCTGAATTTGATGTAGACGGTAGTGTAGGAGAGAGAAAGACTAAAAACGCAGGTGAGGAGAGAGAAAATAGTGAATGCAGGCTGCAGGAGAAGAGAAAACAGCAAACACAAGCTGCAGGAGAGAGAAAGCAGCACTGATAGGCTGAAGAGATGATGGTGACAGCTGGAGGAGAGAGAAAATCTGCAAGGCGGTAGCTGGAGCCTGCAAACGCAGTAGTATGCTGATGTGGCAGGCTGTACGACAGCTGGATGTCGGACAGCAGCAGTTGCCTGGCTGGAAACAGTAGCAAATTGATGACGGAGGGCTGGAAATAGGCGCGAGATGAGTGAAGATTGCAATGGACAGCTTGGACTGCGATGTCCTTCGCGAGCAGGATGTGGGCAGCAAGCTGAAAACACCTGAAACTTGCAAAAACGAGATTTTGGCTGAATGGAGGGCAACATACCTATTCATAGAAAGTTTGGGTCCGTGCAAGTGTATTTGTGCTTATGGGATACAGACACTCTCTAGGAAAACATTTCTTTTTAAATAAACAAGGTTTCTTCCTTAATTAAGCATGTTTTGGTGCTGTTTAAGTGACGCTAATGCATTTTTAGCTCAACAAGCACATCCTTTTATCTCAGGATGGCGGTGATGGGTATTCCCCTCACTTCCCCTTGGATACACCTCCTCATCTATGAGTCTCTTAGATGTAGGAATTTCCATCCTTTGCTTATGGTGTGCTGTCACATGCTCCATCGGTCACTCCACTAGGGATTTCCATCCTTTGCCCCATCTATCTTGTGCGGTCACCATGCCCATGCCTAGTCAGTCCATTCCTACTTTTGGATCCACAGTCCACTACACACACTTCATGTATGCATGGTAGGTACTTCGGGATTAATTGCCAAGTGTACTCCACTCTCCCATCCTACCCACCCTACCTACCTTACCTATCTTAAGAGCACTACTACTCTTGTTGCTATGGCCAAGAATGCCTTCACAGATAAGACTCCTTGTAACAGGTTGAATTTCACCTCTTGGTCTAACTTCATGCAACAAGTGCTTGAATCTCAAGGCTTTTGGAACCTAATTGGTAGTCTAGAGTCTACGAGACCCTTAATTGGCTCATCCTGATCACATATGTCAATGGAGAGCCTACAATGCCACAACCAATGTTGAGCTAATGTAGGGGTTGCTTAATAAGTTCCACTCTCAGTTACAACATTTTTCCCTCGCATTTGAGCATTGGACTCATCTCATTGACTGCTATGTGGCATGAGATTGCACTTGATGTATCAATCTTGACTTTAAGCTTTAGGAGTTCTCCATTAAGGAAGAGGATAATCTGAAAGTCAAGATGGCCAAATAATGGCAATTACTCGTTGAGTTTGCTACTATTGGCTCACCAAAGTTAGATGATGATCAAATTACATTCTTTTTGAACAAGTTGCTTGAAAAGTACTTCCACTTTATCGATCTTGTTGGCGCAATCGTGAACTTTCTATGAGTTTTGAATGTCAATTCATGTGTCATGTGAGGTTGCATGATCAAGTCCACTAGAAGTCATCTCCACATTCTTATTCAGAGAGGGGCTTGCTTGCCTCTTCTTTGCAAGGGAAAATTGGTGGTGGTAAGAACTCACAAGATGCAAAGGCAACCCCAAACAAAGGGTGACACCCCTTCCTTATATGGAAACAAAGAAACTAAACCCATTTGGCAGCAATTCCCTAAAAGGAATAGGTTTTGCACACACTGCTAGAGATCAGGCCATGTGAATGAGGAGTGTCGTACCAATGCCCAAGGTCTCCCACCTAAGAAACCATAGCAAACTGTTATGACTGCCTCTACTGCTACTAGATAGTCCAATGGGACTACGTCTCCTATTGCTGCCCCATTTGCTCCTTCTGGCACAATTATTGCTAAACATGTGGTACACAGATAGCCTCAATAGCCCATATCTTTCACTATCCCTAAAGGATTAGCTTATTGGTATGTTGACTACTCTCTTGTAGTACTTTTTTGCCCCCCCTCCCTCCCGTCCAAAAAAAAAAAAAACTCCATCTATGACCACTTCTCTAGCTCAAATAGTCGGGAATTGCTGTGTTTTGCAGTTTGTTGGCCGCCTCCATCATCTGACAGTTCCTCGGCTATCGCTTGACAGTTTCCAGTGGTTACAACACTCCAGATCCATCTCTGGTGGACGTCATCACTCACTGCTCTACCCTTGAGCAATTTGTATGCTCTTACATTCATTACTACATTGATTCATTCACTTTAGACTTCTCTTCTCTCTTTGTTTGTGTTTGTTTTTGCATTTTGAATTTTGAGTTTGAATTTTTATTGCATTACTGTATGAGTAGTCATTTTTGTACATTTTGTGGTTTTCTTAGTGCAAACCCTATCATATCTTCATAGATGCCTCTCAACCATAGTAGCAATGGAACGGGAATGAGAACGGGAACGCGGGGTTCTAAGGGAACGAGAACAAAGCCCCAAGAGGAACGGGAACGTAAGAGGAACGACTTGTACTATATATATGATTTATATATTTTAAACTATTCATTTATATATTTCATAAAAGCTATTTCAAAAACACATGCACAATTTGCAAAACATGATAGTCTTTTTCATAGATGAAAGGATGGTTACATTGAAATGGCACATAACTTATAAGATCCAAACAGATGATAATCTAGGATTATACTACATAAAAGAGTCAAGAAGCATCAAGTAACAAGTATAGTTGACAAAATATGGCAACTTGGAATTTGAAAGTCTCTAAAAGTAACCATTGGATCATACATGGCTGCGATTAGCAGCAAGACTATCCAAAGACTATCATCCACATTGTCTAAGAAAGCCATATCATCATCAAAATCAGCATTTGCAAGTTCCAAAGCATCTTGATCGTCGGCCATATGTGTAGGCATAGGTGTCTCCCCATCCTCATCATCAGAGGACTCTTCTTCATCAAGAGCTATAAACTTTTTTGCCTTGAGGGAAGCCACATCTGCAAGCAAGCGCAAGTTTGCACTGACAAATATCAAGTCATTCACTTGTTTTGTCCCAAACCTATTTCGCTTTTTAGATGCAACATGCCCAAATACACTCCATAGTTGCTCAATGGGAGAGGAGCTTGCACCTTGAGACAAAATCGGCACTGCCAATGTTTGAAGCTCAGGTGTACGTGCCCCATAATCTTCCCACCACAAGGCAGCCCCAATCTTAAACCAATCTATTTGTGCATCAGCTGACCCAAACCTTCCTAACTTGTTTCTATAAAAACCAAGCTGATATTTCACCAATCTTCTCTTAGTATCAGTGGGAACCAACCTAGAAAGCACTAGGTCCCAACCCTGCGTTACCTCTTCATCCTTCTCTTGACCACACCCTTGAAACTCTGGATCTAATACATATGTTGCTGCATGCATAGGTGAGTGATAAGCATTCCATCTTGCCTCACATAAATCTCGGACTTCTTGATACTTTGCATCATCCAAACCAAGTTGTCCTAGCTTCTCAATCATGCGATATGCCCCCTCATAGACCTTTCCAATGCATGGCTCTCGTCCATCTGCAATTCGCATCAAGCGCATGATTGGCTTCATGACAATATTGATGCTTTTTAATTCATTCTAAAATGCATGATCTTGTATGATGTTCTCCACTGCTATACCAGCCCTTCATCTAGAAGTAGCCCATCCCATCCACTCATTACTTACCACCAATTGCTTCAGGGGTAAGCTTACCTTCTCAAGTCTCTTTGTCATAAGAAAGTTATAGCCAAAGCGCATCTCAGAGTACTTTAAGAGATCTTTTTTAGGTAATCTCTTGCGGAACTCACTAAGAATGAATTGATGGCTTTGGATGAAACTGATTATATCCTTGCTCTTTTGGATGAAGGGATCAATCCATGACAAGCTACCAATGTCTTTCAACAAATTGTCCAAACAATGAGCAAAGCATGGGCTGAATGTGATGTGCGGATATCTCTCCTCAAGCCTCATACCTGCTGCCTTATTTGTTGCCTCACCATTAGCAATAAACTGGATTGCATTTTCAGCCCCAACTTTTTCAACACCTTCCGCCCATTCCTCCACAAGCTGATCTGCACTTTTTCCTGTACTTGAGGCATCATGTGAGAAAATGAATTGCATCTTTCCTTGGGAATAAGCAACCATCCCATGGATGGACCATTTTTGAGTATCACTCCACCTATCTGCTATTAAAGAGACACCATTCTTCACCCAACATTCTTGCACAGTTGCCAAAGCACATTCAATTGCATCCTTTTCCTTTTGTAACAAAGTGGTACGCAGTCTCATATGATGGAGGCTTATAGGTTGGACCATACTTGGCAATCTCTTGGACCATCTCAAGGAAGTAGGGAGATCTTATAACATTGAATGCAACATGATCATGGCAGAAAAACCTTGCCACAGCTACATCCACCCTGTCCTTTGTACGAGGATCCCAAGCTGTTCCCAAGGTTTGTTGCTTGCTGCATTTTCCATGATGGGATTGTGAGGATGCAAAAGTTTCAAGTCCCCCATGCATGGCTCCATCACCCATGACTATATCATCAGTTTGTCCATGAAAAAAAGATGCATCAATTGCTTGCTTTTTCCTTGTACATGCTTTGTCTTCTTCGCTTGTGGGTACTTTGCCAAGAGCTCCCTTCGCATTTCGAGTGTGGTATTTGGGCAGAAATTTATTTGGGCTTCGATGTCAACATGACAAAAGTGTTGTTTCACATGATTGGATCCTCCTGTTTTCAATTGCTCACACCTTTTGCATTTCCATTTCTTTGTATCTCCCTTTGATGCATAATGGTCCACTTTCTTAACCTCGTCCCACCAATTAGGCTGAGATCGCTTATTGCTTGAATGCTTTGATCTTGAGGCAGCCATGACTTCTACAAATTCAGGAATCAAAAGCATTAGTCGACCCTCCATGAGACTCAGCCTGTTTTGAGAGAGAGAAAGAGACTACTGTGAAAACAGAGTTGTTTTATAGAGAGAGAGAGAGAGAGAGAGAGAGAGAGAGAGAGAGAGAGAAGAGACTGCAGTCCAGCGGGCAGTTTTCTCTTTCCTAGAGGTTGAAACAAATGCACGCGAGTCGCAGCACACAGTGCCATGCTCTTGACAGCCCGACAGTTTGCACGCCAATTGCCACAATCCGGACACCTTGTGGTCACTTTCGGCAATTGCAATAGTACCCGTCAATTTTTTAACATTCCCCTTTGGGGAACGGTAGCATCCACATTCCCTTTCACATTCCCCCAGTCGTTCCCCCTTCACAAGCGTTCCTGCTAGCGTTCCCCACGTTCCCCCACGTTCCCCCGGTCGTTCCCCCACAAGCGTTCCCGCTAGCGTCCCCCACGTTCCGCTACGTTCCCCCGGCCGTTTCCCCTTCATAGGCGTTCCCACGCAGCGTTCCCTCGTCCCTTTGGCATTTTTTTGGTGTGGAACGCGTTCCCAAGGGGGTGGAACGGCGTTCCCTTGCTACTGTGCTCTCAACCTAAAAATCACAAGGTGAAGGGGAAAATGCATTGCCTAATCTTGGACAAGGCATTGAGCATGGGCAGCATTTGAGAATGTTGGTTTTGATCAAGAAGTGCACTCTCCAAGGCCTTCTAATACTGTTGACCAGCAAGGGGAAGATGATTATGATGCCTAGTTCAAAGCACAATGAGGACAGTAGCTGATATCTTTGCACAACTTGGATAGAAACTTGGGTTTGTGGAGTTTTTGCATGCTACAATGAAGAAGATAGCAAGGGCCAAAAGAAGAAATCGTCTTTAGGAGCTTTGGGATAACAAGATGCACTGAAGGAAGAGTCATCGGAGTAGCATGATGTTCCAAATGTGGGTAATGGGCATAAGCAAATGGTGCTAGTGGGACAATCGATGCGTATGCAAGGCCAACTTGAAAGTGCCAATCCAATGCTTTGTGGATAGCAAGGCATGTGTGCTAATGCATGTCATGTGTGGTGCTTTGGTGGTGGTTTAGTTTTCCAAGCAGTGGCTGTAATGTTTTAGCCATGGGAATGTAAGGGCCAAAGGTATTTGGTATACAACCACATATGCATGGCATGCAAGGACCAATGTATTTGGTTGTGACAAGTGAAATGAAACTATCAATGTTGGCATGATGGGGCACAAAGTGGCTAGGTAATGCATTTGCTAGCGAATGACACAAGGTGGCAGAAGTGGTTTCATATTAGCGGCAAGAAGCATGGGTAGGTGGCATTGGATCTTGTGTTGTTGACATCATGTGGAGTTGAACTTTGAGGAACCCAAGTCCTCATGCCACTAGTTGTATCCCTGCTTGTTAGGTTGCTAGTTGGGTATTTACCGAGGTCAAATTGTAGCATAAATGATCATCTACTCAAGTCTTCCCTTGCATGCTCGATCCTTTGCTTGCTCTTGAATCTGTCTTTGAAAAGAAAAACCTGTTTAAAATGCATTGAAGTTGTTGATGCTTTTCCTTGCATCAGAAGGGTTATCCACCTTGGAAGTGCATTCCCTATTAGGAAAGTGGCTGCATGTCCACTTTCGAATGCTCATAAAATTACCCCTAGAGTAGATTGCATCAAATTGTTGAATGAAGGTCAATGCCTTCAATCTATCCTACACACCATTAAAGGTTTTATATTTGACTATTGCCTCACCTCTTTGTAGTCTTTAACTTTACCCAAAGATGTCAAGTTTGTTAGTAGAGTATGTCAGCTCATGTGCGAGTCTGAGCTTGTTTTATGGGTTGGGCATATTTTAGGCATTTTTATTGTGTAGCATTTTATGCTTTGTGGCATTTATTGCTGCCAGTCGGCCAGCATTACCAGACATATTTTATGGCATTATTCATGCCTATATATTATTGGCTCCTCCTCCTCAGTTAGTCAGTTCACCACTTGGAGGTCCCCTGGAGACAGGAGCCGGTGTTGGTGCCCATGCAGCCAGTGACTCACTATTGTATGCGACAATCTTGTGTCTGATATATGGATTCCATTCCCCGAGCATACATGTGAGTTCTCATTTGTATTGTGTTCTCTCTTTCTTTTATTTTCTCTTTTGTCTTGTGTTTAGCAGTTTATTTCAGCACATGTTTATGCTTCCATTGCTGCACCACTTTTGACATGGTATCAAATTTGAGGTTCTATGCTCCTACTATTTTCTTTACTGATTTCAGGACTGTTTTGACCATTGCTGATCAGGTGATTGCTGCTCCAACTAGGTGACCTTTTTTTCATGTGTTTTTATTGACATCAGCATCCGTACAGCCTGTGTCAGCCCCTCTATTACTTGCGCGTTGGTTTCAGCTTCCGTTTTGGTGTTTCTGCATCTCGTCTTGGCTGGGCGATTGCATTCTCAGGCTGTTTTTGCTGTTTCAAGCAGTTTTTGACTGATTTTTTGTGTTTTCGCAGCGGATATCTTCTTGTTTTGGTCAGGTTTTGGTGAATACTGCATGTGAACTCTCATTTTCTGCAGTTTGTGCTTGTGCTTTGGCTGTGTTTCCTCTCTATTTACCTTGTTTTTTCTACTTCTCTTCTAAATCCTATACAGATGGCTTCTCCGTACACATCCATTGATGATAAGTTACATGGATTTGATTATCTTACATGGAGTGTTGTGATGAAGGCTTGGTTTATACAGAAGCGGTTACAGGGGAGGCTTTCATCAAGTTCTAGTGAGGCTCTTGTAGCTTCACAGAGGGGTTCAAAGATGAAGAAGTCGAAGACCCAGCGTTACCATTGTGGGAAGAAATGTCATTTACGCAAGGATTGCAAAGAGTTAGCGGCTTCCAAGAAGAAGGAGCAGCAAGTGAAGTGGGATGTGGACTCCTCCAACAAGTCATCATCTGTCTCAGACTCAGAATCCGACCCTTTGGCCAAGGAGAAGTCCAAGGCGCGGAAAGGATCAGCTTCTACAGATCTCGGGAAGGGCTTGATGGCCGCTTTCTTAGTTGCTTTCTAGTGGTGGTGATGAGGTCATCCCTCATGATTCTCGAGTGCCAGAGAGGGAGTGTGAGAGGGTGATGAGATGGGGTAGCCATGCCTCATCTATACATCTATATAGATGCACAGGATCCAGCGAGGGACTTCCTTGACACATTGATTGAAGTCTGATAGGTTCAAATCTTGGAGTTAGGATTGGCATCCAGGTTTATGATGGGTTGTTTATTTGATAGAGAGCAAGCTTGGCTCCTAGTCCCGAGCTCACGTGAGGGGACACTTTGGCGTTCTAGCCAAAGGCCAGGAATCCTTGGTCACGTATGTTCCAACAGCATTTTTGATAGAATGGTCATGTATGCTATTGAGAGACATTGGGACAGACACAGAGATATGCTATGATCTTCTCTATTTTTAGGAGTTGGTACGATCGATATTGACATTAGGTTCTCTTCGAGGCACCTTGGTGATGGCTTGATCACCCACTGCTTGGGGTATCCATGGTTCTACTTGGTGGTTCTTTGTTGTATGGACTATGATGAGTCATTTATCATTGTATCATTATATTGTATCAGATCACTCATGATCTGAGAGAGGGTGTTAGCAGAGCATGTCAGCTCATGTGTGAGTTTGAGCTTGTTTTATGGGCTGGGCATATTTTAGGCATTTTTATTGTGTAGCATTTAAAAATGCATTTTATGCTTTGTGGCATTTATTGCTGCCAGTTGGCTAGTATTAATACTGACTGACCTAACATATTTTATGGCATTATTCATGCCTATATATTATGGACTCCTCCTCCTTAGTCAGTTAGTTCACCACTTGGAGGTCCCATGGAGAGAGAAGCCGGTGCCGATGCCCAAAGGCCAGGAATCCATGGTCATGTATGTTCCAGCAACATTTTTGATAGAACGGTCACGTATGCTATTGAGAGACATTGGGATAGACATAGAGATATGCTATGATCTTCTCTATTTTTAGGAGATTGATATCGACATCAGGTTCTCTTTGAGGCACCTTGGTGGTGGCTTGATCACCCACTGCCTGGATATCCATGGTTCTACTTGGTGGTTCTTTGTTGTATGGACTATGATGAGTCATTTATCACTGTATCATTGTATTGTATCAGATCACCCATGATCTGAGAGAGGGTGTTAGCAGAGTATGTTAGCTCATGTGTGAGTTTGAGCTTGTTTTATGGGCTGGGCATATTTTAGGCATTTTTATTGTGTAGCATTTTATGCTTTGTGGCATTTATTGCTACGAGTCGGCCAGCATTAATACTGGCTGACCTAACATATTTTATGGCATTATTCATGCCTATATATTATGGACTCCTCCTTAGTCAGTTAGTTCACCACTTGGAGGTCCCATGGAGAGAGAAGCCGATGCCGATGCCCACGCAACCAGTGACTCATTGTCGTGTGGGACTGTCTTGTGTTTGATATATGAATTCCATTTCTCGAGCATATATCTGAGTTCTCATGTGTATTGTGTTCTCTCTTTGTTTTCTTTTCTCTTTTGTCTTGTGTTCAACAATTTATTTCAGCACATGTTATGCTTCCATTGCTGCACCACTTCCGACAAAGTTATCATACATTGGTGGGTGAAAAAGTGGTGGCCTTTGTGATGGAGGGCCTCACCTTTTTTGTTGCCTTTAACTTTACTTAAAAGGTGTTAAAGCTATCATACCTTGGTGGTTGCAAAATGGTGGCCTTGGTGATGCCATTGCCGCATTTGCATTTGACAAATGCCCAGTAGGGTCTCTTAGGTGACTAAACATTTTAGTTTGCATTTTGGTTACACTTAACTATTACGATATATACCAATGCGCGCTTAGTATTGGTGGGTGCAGTGATATTCCTAGCTTGGAACCTTGATCCACCCTCAATATAACTTCATGCATAGATAATTGAGGAATTATTTGCTGTCCATTACGAATATGCTATACATTATTTTTCTAATGGAAGACGTGCTATTGAACTAGAGTTTTCTACATGTTCGGTATTACAAGTGCCAATGTATGTAATACCTTTGCTTGAAAAGATTGCCCTTAAGCCTCACTTGGAGCTTCAGAATGTGAAGCAACCTTTCTTCCTTTAATATTGAAACTAATTGCATAAATTTAGCAAATTGAGGTTGCTGAATCAATTGCTCTTAATCTCATAATCGAACTCCTGCAAAGTGATTAACCACTTTGCCATACGATCAGGCGGTTGTAGCTTGTTCATAAGCAATCTAAGCCCTTCCGCCTTCGTATAGAACACTACCTTCTCATAGAGGATATAGTGCCTGAATTTTTTAGTTGCAAAGACCATCGCAAGGCACAACTTCTCCATGTAGGTGTAGTTAATTTCTGATATGTCCAATTTTCGACTTGCAAAAGCTATCGGATGATACCACTTTTCCTCCCAGATTTGGCCTAAACAGTAGCTGATACTATGCATAGTGGCTGCTGAAAATATGTAAAATACCTCATCTCTTTTAGGTGATTTTAAAACTGGTGCTTTTACTAGCTCGTGTTTCACATCCTCGAAAGCTACCTTACAAGGGTTGCTCCATACAAATAGACAGCTAAAGGATAATAAGTTTGTCAAGGGCAACGTCCTTTCTGCCAAGGCATTTATAAACCTCTGATAGTACCCTATCGATGACAGGAAGCTATGTACCTCTTTCGGAGTGCGTGGTGGACTCATAGCGACTATAACCTTGCGCAAACAAGTTCTAGTTCAATTTCTCTTTCAAGTTTTTCTCTTGTAAGTTGTGAGAGCAATCTCCTTGCTTTTGAAGAGCACTTGCCGTGCCCATATCAATGGCAGCCGGCCATTTCAATGTTTGAAAACATTGATTAAGCTTATTACTTTGAATGATTATGTATTAATGTGTTTTTTTTGCTTGGGATATTCTTAAGCAAACATGTTAAGTGGTTTAAATATGATCATAGTTCTTTATGAATTTTCAAAAAGATATTGTAAAACCTAAAAAAGATGTTACTTGCCTTATGATACTTAGAATATGCTAATCAAGTACTACTTGTATCGACGTTAATTTGGATGCCATCGATCAAGATGACATATCCAAGATATAATAGCTCTGTTTGAAAAAAAATGCACTTAGATAGTTTTGCAAACAATTGTTTTCGTCTTAAGAGACGTAAACAATACACAAATGTTTCGTATATTCCTCCAATGATGTATTGTAGATAAGGATGTCATTGTAAATAAGGATGTCATGGAGGAAGATGACCATTTACTTTTCAAGATGCAGATGAAATAAATAATTCATAATTTGCTAGAAAGTTGTGGAAACATTGGTCAACCCGAAAGGCAGGAT
The DNA here is from genome assembly GCF_053477565.2 of Lygodium microphyllum. Lineage (NCBI taxonomy): Eukaryota > Viridiplantae > Streptophyta > Polypodiopsida > Schizaeales > Lygodiaceae > Lygodium > Lygodium microphyllum. The sequence continues at coordinate 154,693,396 of NC_141141.1, read as the reverse complement.
TAAAAATTGATAATGTCTATACCATGCTCGAAATAGAATTTTTAGGATATCTGTAACTAGCCTTCCTCCTCAGATAGAGTGGTAAATAACTTGATCAAGCACTATTTACAGCAATTAACAAATTCACAAAATTGAAATGCATACTTTACCATATAATCTTGGACATTGGACACCCTGTTGGCCTAAAATTGGCGCCCCTTCCGGTATTTATTTAATTTAATTGAAGAAGAAGTTAATGTACAATGGGATTCTCCCAATCCCTTTGAGTATTTTAACCCCCCTTGTTATCCAAAATGACTAGTAAGTTTTCAATCTGATTTGCCCCTTGATTTAGGCAATCAATGCCGCCTTCACCCGCTTTGTTGGAGATGAAAAATGCCCCAAATTCAATGATTTTCTGGTCCCTCCACTTGAATAGGCTAAAAACAGCTTCAACTTGGAGCTTTCAATTTTTGGCACACTTCTCGAGGCTGTTGCTAAACCTTAATTTTTGCTGTAGATTAGGGTTTACAGTAATTTCTCAGCCTCTCGCAATCTCGATGCTGTAATCTTTTGAGCAAGGGTGGAGATGAGAGAGAATATTGAGGAGAGAGAATTTAGACTTTCTTCACGAAGAATTGAAGAAAATCCGTCATTTACTACTGTTGCTCTATTTCAACAGCTTGTAGATGTTGTCACCTATTGTTGATTGGTCTTCTCTTGTCCCTGGCTGCCTCAGAAGGTCCTCCAATGGCTGCAAATCAGATCAACAGTATTTCCTCTCTTTCTCTTGCAAGCTGAATACACTAAAAAATGTCTCTCTTCAACCTCTAAAGACGTTTTTCAGTCTTGCATGGGCATTTTTGACAAGTGGTAGCCTTCCCAAATGGGTCTTTCAGCATTATTCATAATTAAATATTAATTTTCAATCTTTAAAAAGTGAAAATTAATCTAATAATTATTTTGGTGTCTTGAAAAATAATATGACTGGCCAATAATTAAATTGGCTGGGCAACTTTTATTCCTGAGTGTCTCTGCGTAATCTTGACCATCAGATTGACGTTAGGTTTCATTAAACGCCACTTTCCTAGTGTCATCAATTGACACTTATAGCCAAATGAATGACCTAGGCCAACAACTGGCACCAGATACGACCATGTATTTGTGGGGCATAACTTATAGCAACTTTTGCCTTTGATATCTTGTGATTTCCTCGGGTCTCGGGCTTGTAAATTTACTCTAACCCCAGTAATACCTCACATGTGCAACATTTACTTAATCATGTGATTAAAAATTAATCTATATGTTAAGTGAGGTTTTAAAAATGCATATTCTCATGACAACATCTTTTGAAGCTATCTGTATTCGACACGAAATTGTGTACCACAAAAGACCTTTATAATCAACACAAAAGCGTATTATGCTATTCTTCTTTTTAGGAAGAAGGACATGCACGTTTCATGGAGATTTACTCGACGCAATAAAGCCTTTAGTTAGGTAATCGTGAAGTTGTGTAGCTATCTCGTCCTCCTTTTTTGGGCTAAACCTATAAGTTTGCCAAGAGATGGGATGGCTATTGAGCAATCTCAATTCTATGGTCTAAGGTTTTGTGAGATGGTAGAAGTCTATCAAGTAGTTTGGACAAAAAATTATCAACTTATTTATGTAAAATCGGATCCAAATATTCACTTACATTTGAATTCACATTAACATTCTTATTAAAAGAAATTAAATTATGTTATAAATCAAATGATTGAACATTTTTGATAAAACAAATATAAGTAGCAACATTTAGATTGAAAAACATTTACTGAATTTCAATGCTAATATTATATGTGCACTTTTTTTTGTGATTTCTGAGGGTAAATAGTCCTTGATCACATGATGATGATCATGAAGTCCGAAAGAGAGTCCATGAGTTTTATAGTCAATGTTCAAAGAGGAATATTTATAAAAAAACCATAGCATGCCAAGAATGACATCGACATAGTTAAGGATCATGAGTTAGAAGTCCATAAGTTGATGGTATTGTTGGATTGAAAGGTCCAAACTCAGTACCGTTTGATTCTAATAGGGTTCTCCGCGTAATGGACATGATAAGATCGATCAAGAGTGAGCCATTATTGAACAAAGCCGTAACTTCTTGGTCATTAATATACCCAGTGATCTTTAAAAGATCATGCATGCCAAATATAGTTTTATCTATGAAGAAATTATTGCAGCTACTAGCACTATCAAAACAATCTTTTGATAACAATTTAGAATAAATACATGGAGCATCAATAGTGTTAATGGAAGTCTTGGAAGTAGACTTCACCTTCTTATTCTGGGGACACTTTGGATCATTTCAATAGTGGCTCGTCTGATGGCAGACAAGCCAACGACCCTTTGAGTGATCCTTGCTATGAGTGACTTTGTCCCTACTATCTTTATTTTTATGTAACTTCGAATATGACTAATGAGTTGCTGTGGGGGTAGAAGATTTCTTTGACTTAGAGATGGAGGTAGCTTGATGGGGACCTTGATGGATACCTCTCATCGATTGGCTGCCTCTACTGGTAGCCAAATTACCATCAAAATTTTGTGTGTGCTTGTAGACATCTTTCAATGAGTGTAACGGATTGTGGAGCATCTTGTTTTGGTAGTTCGATAACAATCCAAAAAGATATTATATGGAGAGCAATGCTTGAGAATCATTTAAGGCTTTTGATTTGTGTAAATGATCTTTCAATTCTTGTGAATATGTGTCCAGGCTCTTCTTCCCCATGTATAAATGCAAGGAAGAATGTGAGAATGATAACACTTTGAACTTAACCAACTTGATCAATTATCACCATGAAAATTAGTGTATGTGTGTGTGTAGAGAGAGAGAGAGAGAGAGAGAGAGAGAGAGAGAGAAAGAGAGAGAGAGAGAGAGAGAGGAACCTTTTACGAAAAAAAGAGAGAGAGAGAGAGAAAAAGCAGCCCCTCCCCCTTTACAAGAATTTATTGAAACAAACCATGGGTGCCAAGTGCTCAAACCATATTCAATGGGCTAATCCGCCGCAATTTTGAAGATTAGGGTTTGAAATCCTAATTTTTGTATACTTTTGATAGCAAGCTGATTTTTTTCTTTGGTGCTTGGACTAGATAAAGCTTAACAATTAGTGCTTCTTGAATAAGTGATAGAAAGGAGAGTACAAAGCATATGATTGAAATTTTAGCACGAGCTTATTTGAAACGAAGAGAGAAACGCCTATGAAATTCGAAGCCGTTGATGCGAACAAAATTTCCATTTGAGCAACATTTAAAGATAGTAACCTAAATTTTAGTAGTCACCAAATTTAGATATTAGAGAGCTTCATTATGTAGGTTCATTGCTGAATGGTTTGTTTCTCTGATTATGAGCATTTGGTTTTACTTTTTGAAATCACTCATTATACAGGCTTCTAGTGAATATGACTACTCAAGTGTAAGAGTCTTAATCGTTTGGGTTTTTGGTTAATTTGACTGCTTGGCTAAACTTTTAATTTCTCTTGGACATTTGGTCAATGATGACTTAAGTATAATTATAGGGTATTCTGACCATTGGCTACCTTTTAATAGAAATATGAATATCTAATTATATTTTGAAACACTTAAGTAATACAAATAGCCTTTTAAAGTATATAGGCATTAAATTAATATGAATCATTTGTTGTTCCTTGCGGTGCGAGGATCGAGACACCCACTGCTTACACACAGTAGAGAGATAGAGAGAAAGAGTACAGAGTAGAGATGAGAGTGAGCACGACTTGTGGGTACAATGACTAGTGTATATCTTTAGGTTTTTTAGATAGATATTGTCACTAGGTCATGATACTTTTCGCAATTACTTTCCTTATTTACTTATATAAATATTTTATTTTTATTTTCTTTAGTTGCTGTTGCTTTTTACCCCCAGAGGTCTCTTGGATTAAGCCGAGATCTTTGCATGGCCAGAAGAGGCAACCATTGGGACAAATTGGACTAATGGTTTGTCTGAGCCTTAGAACCAGTTCCATATTGAATGGGCATTGAAGAATAGAATGCAAGTGGTTTGGGACTGTGTGCTTAGCCATTGGAGATGGTGTAGGACAATGAGCTTGGCTAAGATAAAAGATGCACATGCTCACGGAATACAAGTCACCGTAACCGAGCCACATTACATTTTTTGATGTGGTTGCAATGATAAATGTTGCTCGTAACAACTTGAGGAATGCAGGGGTCACCATCCCTAAAATTTAGGGAGTTACTATTTCTGGACCCCAGAATTTGTCCGCGTCATTATCTTCATTTTTGCACGAGGATTAATTCTCTGGTCTGTGCCGAGGATAAATTTTGCACTGAACATGGAGAATTTTAGATCGGAAGGTTTAAACGAGAAAATTGTAACATGTATGCCATGTGGCACAAATTCCCAAAAGAGAGAGAGAGAGAGAGAGAGAGAGAGAGAGAGAGAGAGAGAGAGCATTTAAAAAAAAAACGTAATAGGCATAAGGGGTAGATCTGAGAATGAAGTTTTGAGGAGGTGAGGGCAGATTCGTGCAAGAACATCAGCTATGGAGAGTACTGCTTCGACTTTGACTCATGTATTGAGGTAGAGCTTGCTCCCTCTGGTCAACTCTCTCTCTATTCTTAGAGGAAATGCTTTGCATGATGGGCTGATTCCATTGAAGGGTTTTTCAGCTCTGATTTAGTGCTGTTTGTGGGACTGTTTTAAGGTTGGAATGATGCTTTCCTAAAAAGGATATTGTTTTGGACATCTTGGACAGTAAGAACAGTGAATATAGAGATTTGTATAGTAGGAACAGTGAATTCAGAGATTTGCAAACTGCAATTCTGCACAAGAATCATCGAGTTTTGGTCACAGAAAATGCTTTCCTAAAAGGGATGTTGTTCTGGACATGCTAGATAGTAAGAACAGTGAATTCAGAGATCTACAGAGTGTAATTCTACACATGAATCATGGAGTTATGGTTACAGAAAATGCTTCCTTTACTCAGAATAGATGAAAACCGATTGTTTATAGGTTATGTATTTTGAAACATTTCATTTTTGTAAATTTCCATCTTTTAATTGATAAAGAAATAGCGAGAAGGGTGCCAGTCTTCGGGGCCAATCTGGTGTTGAGCAAGGGAGTGAGGTCTCTATTGGATAGTAGGAACAATGAATTAGAGATCTGCAAACTGCAATTCTGCACAAGAATCATCGAGTTTTGGTCACAGAAAATGCTTTCCTAAAAGGGATGTTATTCTGGACATGCTAGATAGTAAGAACAGTGAATTCAAAGATCTACAGACTGTAATTCTACACATGAATCATCGAGTTATAGTTACAGAAAATGTTTCCCTAAAAGGGATGTTGATCTGGTCATGGTGAACTGTCCTTATGCAGCTAGGATTTACTCAAAATAGACGAAAACCAATTGTTCACATGTTATGTATTTTGGAACATTTCATTTTTGTAATTTTCCATCTTTTAATTGATAAAGAAATAGCAAGAAGGGCGCCGGTCTTTGGGGCCAATCTGGTGTTGAGCGAGGGAGTGAGGTCTCTATTTGTGTGTATGTGTGTGAAAAGACCAGGTGATAATTGAAGGAACCACCGCTTTATGTGAGTCATAGACCGGTTTCAGATATATATATGAAAGTACAAATGTGCTAAGGGTGTGTTTACACCCGTGCACATGTAAAAGACACAATGGCCCTTTATTCCCAACAACCTCCCACCTAAAGGCAATGTGCCTTAAGAGGAGAAAATAATCAGCTAAGTCTAGGTATGTACAAAGTTGAAATACATATATCTATCCAACTCCCATCATCTGTCGGCAATGAGCAAACCGCTCTGCTGGAAGACCCTTCGTGAGAAGGTCTGCAGGATTATCATATGTATGCACTTTGACAAGCTCAATGCTCTTGCTATCAAGTACATCTTTAATGAAGTGGTACTTCACTTGTATCTGCTTCGTCTTTGCATGGAAGACGGGATTTCGTGCTAGTATGATAGCACTCTGACTATCACAATGAAGAACATGTAACTCTGTAATTCCAAGCTCTCCCACCAGATGTGAAAGCCATAAAGCCTCCTTGCATGCCTCAGTGGCAGCCACATACTCTGCCTCTGTAGTAGACAATGCAACACACTTTTGTAGCCTAGAGATCCAAGAGATTGCTCCTCTTGTGAAGGTAAACACATACCTAGAAGTGGACTTTCTGCAATCCGCATGACTAGCATAGTCTGCATCCGTAAAGCCAACAACAGATGCCGGTTGCTTTCCAAAGCAGATGCCAAAATCCTTTGTGTCTTTGAGGTATCTCATAATACCTTTCACTGTTTTCCAATACTTTTTACCAGGGTTTGCCATGTATCTGCTAACTACTCCCACTACAAAGGCAATGTCAGGACGTGTAGCAACCATATAGCATACATCAAAATGCCAACAGCTGAAGCATATGGTATCTTGGCCATTTAAGCCTTCTCATCATCAGATGTAGGGTTGTCCTTTGCATTGAGTTTCACATATGGAGGCAATGGAACCCTAATTGTCTTCCCCCCCTCCATATTGAAACGCTGCAAAACCTTGGAGATGTACTCCTGCTGAGATAGATAGAGTAATCCTTTTGACCATCTCTGAGTATTCGCATGCCAAGAATGTGATTTGCATCACCAAGATCCTTCATGTCAAAAGTGCCATGAAGACTTAGCTTTAGTGAGTCCAAGGCATGACTATCCTTGCTAGCAATGAGCATGTAATCAACATATAGAACCAAGATAGTCAGGCTGCCATCTGCTGCCTTCTTGGTGTAGAAGCAGTGATCTAGTTGACTTCTATGAAAACCTTGAGACTACATAAATGGATCAAACTTATGATACCATTCTCTTAGTGCTTGTTTGAGCCTATACAAACTCCTTATGAGTTTACATATCATCTTCTCTTTCCCTTTTTCCACAAATCCTTTAGGCTGCTGCATATATATGTCTTCATGCAAATCACCATGTAAGAATGCAATTTTTACATCCATCTGTATGAGCTTCATATCTTCAGCTGCAACCAAGCCCAAAATGGTTCTCAATGTAGTCATCTTGACTACATGAGAGAAGATCTCATCGAAGTCAACTCCATGTTCTTGCTTGTACCCCTTCGTAACCAATCTTGCTTTGTACTTTGGAGAGGAATCAGAAGTAACCTTCATCTTGTAAACCCATTTACATGGGAGGGTTTTTCGTCCTTTAGGCAACTGCACGAAGTCCCAAGTGCCATTTTTCTCAAGAGATTCCATCTCTAACAACATGGCTTTATACAATTTCTTGCTATCCTGTCTGTCCATTGCTTCCTTGAAGCAAGACAGTTCACCATAGTTTGTTAACATGACATAATCAGCCACATTGTTTGCACTAGGAACAAATCTATCAGGTTGTTTAGTAGCCCTAGATGATCTCCTAACCCAATGATCATTGTTTGTTGGCTGTTGAGCATTTTCAGCTTGCTGTCCTGGTATTTCAGCCTGCAAATCAGCATTAACAGCTTGCTGTCCTGGCTGTTCCTGCACATCCAGTGGCTCATCATTATGGGCAATGACTGGCTGATCATTTCCAGCATTATTTTCTGCATTTGCATGTTCATTTACAACAGGTATTTGTTGCTGTACAGCGGGCACATTTTTCTGTCCAAAAGGTATTTCTTCTCGGAATGCAACCCTACGGACCTCCTCAGTCTTTTCGGGCTGTTTCTGCATGCGATCTTCCCAGAAGATAACATCATTGTTGCGTACTACTTTTCTTTTTCTCGGGATCCCATAATCTATACCCCATTTCACCCTCATCACCATACCTTAGGAAAATGCATTTACAAGACTTTGGCTCAACTTTGTTGCGTTTTTCTTTATGAATGTGCACAAATGCTTCATAGCCAAACACTTTCAAGTGTGTATACGAAGATGGCTTGCCCGACTACGCTTCTTGGGAAACTCCCCCCCTCCAAAGATCTGTTTGGTAACCGATTAATTAAGTGTACGGTTGTCATAACAGCCTCTGTCCAAAAACCATGTGTAATGTAGCATGAGATAGCATCGTACGGACCTTATGCTGTATGGTCCGATTCATACGCTCTACAACTCCATTTTTGAGTGGATTATGAGGGGCAGTGAGCTCCCTCTTTATCCCTTTGCTGTCACAAAATTCTTGAAAGGCCTTGGACACATATTCCCCACCATTGTTAGAGAGAAGACACTTAAGTGTCATATTGGTCTGATTTTCAATCAATGCCAAGAATTTTTTAAACTTGTCAAGCACCCAAATGAGAAAGCACTTTCATTCCAGATTGACTCATGTGTCCCAACTGGCCATGCCACAAAGAAACACTTGGCTGCTCGGTCACGATAACAACATGATCACTCACACTAGATACATGGAAGGGATACAAGGTATCACTTTTACAACCTGTGGCAATCACTCTAGATCCCTTATAGATCTTCCATTTCCCATCACCAAAGATGGTATGAAATCCATCGTCATCTAGCTGCCCCGTGCTAATCAAGCTCTTCTTGAGCTGAGGTACATGCCGTACATGCTGAAGTGTAAAGACAGAACCATGCTGAAACTGCAATTGCACACTAGCAATACCTGCAATGTCACATGTATAGTTGTCCTCAAGATGGACAACACCATGTCGACCCCCTATATAGTAAGAAAACCACTCATGATGAGGGGTGACATGAAAGGAAGCACCTGAATCGAGAATCCAAGTATGCATGTCATCATCTGTATCTGCAAGTAAAGTATGTGCACTAAAGTGTGAAGAGACCGAGAGTATATCATTTTCACAGTCAGTGTCATGAGTGACTATATTCACCTCTTCAATTTTGACAGTGCTCTTCTTAGGCTCACTCTCTTTCTTCTCTTTCTTGCTATCATCTGTCTTCTTGCCCTTTTCTTTTTCTTTTTTCCATTTGTAGTAGTCACGTTTAAAGTGATCCTTCTTGCCACAATGATGACATTCAACATCCTTGCCATGTGATTTACTGCCTCCCTTGCTATCAGATTTGCCTTTCTGCTGTGATCTGCCCCTAGTATACAAAGCACTGGAAGACTTACTGGATGCATTGTTCTGCCGATTCATTTTTTCCATGAGTAGAGCACTCTCTACATCAGCATACAAAAGAATCACATTAGAATTGCTCATAGCAGTCTTGAATGTATCCCAACTCTTTGGCAGAGTGTAAAGCAAGAACGTAGCCTTAAATTCTTCATCAATCAAGAACTTCAAGGCAACCGGCTGGCTGAAAATGGAATTAAACTCACTCAAGTGAGTAGACATTGCTGTACCCTCTTTCATTCGCAAATTCATAAGCTTTTTCAGCCAATACACTTTGCTTGTGGCACTCTTCTGTCCATACAGTTCTTCCAGTTGAGTCCATATAGCATATACAGAATCCAAACCTTCAATGTTGAACAAGGCATAAAAAATCGATAGCTCGATGGTTGAGCGTGCAAGCTCATTTAACTCATCCCAGTCGTCCTGTTCCATATCTGCGGGCTTTGCCCCTTTGGTCTTAATTGGCTTCACTTGCTTCTTTTGCAACAGGATATTGTAGCACTATTTTTGCCAGACTGCAAAGTTATGTGCTCCTTCAAGCTTCTTAATGGGCATGAGATTACTGCTGTCACTGCTGCCAGCCATGATTTTTCAGCCCAAATGTGACAAAAAATCTCAGCTAATGCAGGTCTAAACTGTCACACAAGTGACCAAGGTACAAACAAGTACCAACCAGCAATAAATAACCACGTAGAAGCAGAAATTTCAGAACTGCAGATAAATTTTCAGAAGCACTAAACCTCGTGCTACAACACTCCACAACTGATTACAGCTGTTTCAGGGGCAAATACATCACATTGCATGAGAAGTCCCAAATTTTAGATGCAATTTCTGTTGTATATGTACGCACGGGCATAAAACTTGACATGCATGGTCAAAAGCCCCAAAATTTTTATGCTCAAAGTATCAACCACACATCTGCATTGTCTTTGACATGCATAGAATAGGCCAATTTTGCCAAAATAGAGCAATTTCAGCAAACCCCCAAAAATTTCCAAGTGCTAGATGCCCAAATTGCATGAAATTAAACCCGCATGTACATAAAATGACCAAATGGCGCACAAATTTTACCCAAACAATGAAAGTCCTAAATTGCACGAGGTCCAATATGCATCAATGTCGAGAAATTGGGTAAATTTCAGACCAATTTTTGCATATACATGAAAAGCCCCAAATGTTGGAAGCAAAATGTCACAAGTTTTTGTAATTTCTGAGACAAATGGTCTTGCTCTGCATCACAATCCCGAAATCCGGGAAAAGCTCCAATTTTTCGGGCCAAGATTGCACAAATCTACACTTTGTGCTTCCATGCATGAAACCTCGTTAGAGGAAAAAGGGGATAAAAGAGAATTTTAAAGAAAAAAAAACTTGACTTTTGAAAAAATGTGACAGGGAGGGGGTTGCGTTGACCCGCCGGCCTGGTTCGTGCTGGCGTCTCCAGCCCGTCGCATGGCTCCTGTCGACAGCCCTGTCCGTCAGCGCCGCTGGTCTTGCCATGACACTACCCAACGTGTGGCTTTTGTCAACGTGCTCGCTGTCCATCCGCCTGGTTGCGTGTCGTTAGCTCGTCTGACTTCATCTGACGTAGTTTCTGTTGTTGCCCGTTTGACTTCGTTTGTTGCGCCCGCGATGCCTACAGTAAGTGTCGCTTACTCTCTAGCATCCATGACCTGTTGTGTGCCCTAGTGACGATTGCAAATTGTCGTCTACTGCTTGTCAAATTTGCTGACTGCTGCCCACTTGTGACACTTGCAACTCCGCTCGTTAGTCCGAATGCCTCTTCTAAGCTATCTTGAGAAGCGTGCACTCCTTGCTAGCTCTGATACCAGTTTGTTGTGCCCTGCGGTGCGAGGATTGAGACACGCACTGCTTACACACAACAGAGAGACACAGAGAGAGTGCAGAGTAGAGATTAGAGTGAGCACGACTTGTAGGTACAATGACGAGTGTACATCTTTAGGTTTTTTAGATATATATATATATATATATATATATATATGAAAGTACAAATGTGCTAAGGGTGTGTTCACACCCGTGCACATGTAAAAGGCACGATGGTCCTTTATTTCCAACATCATTGAGCTAATATATCTTGGTAACTATTGATATAGAAAAGGTTGGTTGCACCATGATTCTAATTACTGAAAGTTTCAATTTGGTCGTTGATTACAAAATGCTTTTGAAAAATGGATTGAAAATATGCCCATGTTTCGGCTTGGGACATGGCCTTGCCAACCAAGCATACACCTTCCCTTGTAACATGATTTGTATTTGTTCGATACGCTGAGCGTCATCAAACTGATATAAATCAAAGTAAGCTGCCCATTTGGCCAGCCATGAATCGATGTTCATCTCATCACATTTCTTTTTCTCCCCTTTACAGGGATTAGGTTGGAATTGAAGAGGCAACGTCCTCTTACAAGTGTAAGTGTAACGTACCCCAAGTATAAATACATTCTTTTATCTTGTGTGTGTACCATATTGGTACATATCCTACATGTGTTCTTACTCTCTCTGCATTGTTGCACACATTGCACTCTTGCTACACACATGCTCTTTATCTTGAACCTTTGATTTTTAATAAAGTTATGCCCTACTTTCAAAAAACAAAAAAAAAAAGATTGTTCAAACCGGCATGTAATGCACTCTGTTTACAGTCATGTTATCATTTGTATTTGCCTCTTTCTCAAAATCAAAACCGCATAAACTCTTGTTGTCGATATTCTTATTTTCTCTCAAACCACGTCTCCTCTCTTACCATCATGGCTTCTCGAGAAGTATCTCCTTCATGTACAAGTAAATATGTACACGGGAAGTGTAATGAAGGGCCTTTATACCTAACCACCTCCCACTTAGGTTCGGAGTGAACCTTTAACCAACTCCCACTAGTCAAATGCAATGCTCATGTTGAGCCTTTGCAATGCTCTTAGCGAGAATATCTGTAGGGTTATCTTGTGTTTTAATCTTGGTTAGTGTGACTAGACCATCTTCAAGAACCTGTTTGACAAAGTGGTACCGCACATCAATATGTTTAGTACATGCATGAAACATGGTATTCTTAGTGAGACATATAGCACTTTGGCTATCACATCCAAGTACAAGTGTTATGGTGGGCAGCGCAAAATCCTTGACTTAATTGCCAACTCAAATAGCTTCTTTCAAAGCATTAGTGGGTTGAAATATATTTAGCCTCAGTAGTAGAGAGTGCTACTATCTTTTGCAATCTAGAGTACCATGACACTGCCCCATCAGTCAAGGTGAAAATATACCTGCTAGTAGACTTGCGAGTATCCAAGTCACCTGCCATGTCTCCTTTCCATTGTATATACATCTTCTTTGTATGCTCTTAAGGTACCGGAAGATGCATTTCATTGCCTTCCAATGCACTTTGCCAGGGTTTGACACAAACCTGCTCATGACTCCTATTGCATGAGCAATATCAAGTTTAGTGGCAACCATAGCATACATGAGTGACCCACACGTGAAGCATAGGGAACTCCCTTCATAGTACTAGCTGCCTCATCATCTTTTGGGCAATCTACTTTGCTAAGCTTAGTGTATGGTGGTAATAGTACACCAAGAGGCTTAGCATCAGCCATAGAAAACTTGTCAAGTGCTTTGCTGATGTACTTTTCTTGTGAGAGAAATAAGAGTTGCAGCTCTCTATCTCTCATTACACACATGCCCAAAATGCATTCAGCTACCCAAATCCTTCATGGAGAAGGCTGAATTTGGCTATCTTTTCAATGCACTAACTTGGCTCTTATACTCATCAGCAATAAGCATATCGTCCATATAAGGCACAATAACAATAAGGCTTCCATCACCAACCTTCTTTGTATATAAGCAGTGATCTACACTGCTTCTCTTGAACCCATGTGAGAGCATGAAGGAAGCAAATTTCTTGTATCATTGTTCAGGAGCTTGCTTTAGACCATACAAGCTTCTCTTAAGCTTGCATCCCAAATGCTCATTTCTTGGTATAACAAAGCCTTCTAGTTGCTTCATGTACAACTCTTCTTCTAAATCACCTTGTAGGAATGCAATTCTAACATCCATATAATCAAGCTCTAGATCCATCGATGGTACAATGGCAAACAATACACGGAGAGTGGTAATCTTGACAACAAGTGAAAACACTTCCTGAAAGTCAATCCCCTCGTTCTGTGTATAACCCCTAGCCACAAGCTTGGCTTTGTATTTGGATTTGCCATCTACACACTTGATTTTATAGACCTATTTATTAGGAATGGCTTTCCTATCTTTGGGCAATGGGCCTTCTCACCCAAAGGAATGCCAATAACCTCATTATTTGGCTACTGAACTACATTTTCAGAATGCTGATTATGTTACCCAAGCTAATTTTCAGCATTCCTTTGTTGTCCATTTTCATCTAGCTCAATAATGACACGATGATCATCAAAACCAGCATCAAACAAGGCTGAATTTTTAGTGGTCGATGGCTGTTCATACTGAAATTTCACTTTTTTCTTATCTAAGTCACTAGATGTGGCATTTTTCAATAGCTTTGATTCATTTAATACCATATCTTGGCTGTGAATTACCTTTTTCATGCTTGGAATCCAAACTCTATTATCCATTTCACCTTCATTTCCATAACCCATGAAGATGCCTCTGATGGATTTTCTGTCATGTTGGGTTCTGCTATCAATAGGTACATGTACATAACATTCTTAGCCAAAGACCCGTAAGTGGTCATATGAAGCAGGTTTCCCAGACCAAACCTCTTCAAGGATGCTACTATTAAGTGCATGATGTGGAGATCGGTTGCAAATGTGCACCGCAGTGTTAAGTGGCTCTCCCCAAAATGATTACGGGAGGTTAGTTGTGGACAACATGCATTGAATCTTCTCACGTAAAGTGCAATTCATCTACCCTGCTATACCATTAGATGATGGATTATAAGGGGCAGTGAGCTCTCGTTTAATCCTGTTTACATCACAAAATTGATTGAATTCTTTTGATATATACTCTCCCTCATTATTTGTTTTTATGTACATTAGTTTTAAACTCTTTTGAGTGTTAACGACCGTATAAAACCTTTTAAAAACATCCAGTGCCTCACTTTTGAGCTCAAGCAAGTAAACCCATAGCTTTCTAGAGTGGTCATCAATAAAAGATACAAAGTAATAGAAATCACTACGAGTTTTTATTGGCATGGTACATACATTAGAATGGACTAAATCCAAAATACACGCCCTTCTAGAGGCTCTATGAGAGTATGAAGTTTTTACATTTTTTCCCAAAATATAGTTATTAGAAAAGTCAAGCTTTGAATCTTTTGCATCAACTCTTTTAAGTGAAGAAAGTGCTTGCAAACCCTTTTGGCTCACGTGTCTAAGACGCTTGTGCCATAGCTCCACATGTGATTGTACTTCTGCAATTGCAACAAACGTTTCAGGAGTACCTTGCAGTGCAGATAATACAAAGTTTCATTTTTAGTGCCCTTAGTGACAAGCATGGATCCTTTCGGCACCTTTCATACTCCACAACGCATGGATCCTTTCGGCACCTTTCATACTCCACAACCAAAAGTAGTGAAGTAATCCCTATTGTCTAACTGCCCAACTGAAAGCAAACTCTTCTTGATGCCAAGTACATACCTAACATCATGAAGAATCAATTCTAGGCCGTTTTCAAGAGCTATGTCACATGTATAGTTATTCTCTAGATAAACTTTTCCAAGGTGATATTGCATAAGAAAAACACTCCAAAGACGGAGTTACATGAAACGAAGCATCACAGTCAACAATCCATGATTGTGACAACCATTAGGAGCAGACAACAAGACATCTATCACATCCTTTTTAGTGATATACATGTCTTCTATTGTCATAGCATGCGGATCTAAATATGTAACCAACAAATTTGCAATATTTTCATTTTCTTCTCTCTCTTTAATAACAACCCTAGATACCATTTTTTGCATTCTCTGTTTCTTGAGGGGTAGAGTTACTATCTTTCTTAGTTTTTTGCCTTTTGTGTTCTTGTTCCTTTTTACTGTCAACAATTCACGATTATGACAAACCATCACGAGCAGACAACAAGACATCTATCACACCTTTTTTAGTGATATACATGTCTTCTATTGTCAAAGCATGTGGATCTAAAGATGTAACCAACGAATTTGCAGTATCTTCATTTTCTTTTCTCTCTTCAATAACAACTCTAGATACCACATTTACTTTCTCTATTTCTTTAGGGGTAGAGTTGCTATCTTTCTCACCTTTTGGCCTTTTGCATTATTTGCCTTTTGCGTTCTTGTTTCTTTTTAAAATACCTGCAATCGGGCTTTTTATGCACTTTGCATCCACACTGGTAGCAAGTGACATCTTGCTGTTTTTCCTTGCTTTTGTTGGGATTTTTGTGTTTATTTATAGCATTTGATTTCTTTTCAGTCCTTCCTCTTACATTATAGGCTGAGAGCCACGGCTGTCCGCACTTGCCTTGTGTCTAATCTTCTCATTGCGAATAGAACCATGCACACCATTAAAAGTCAAGTTGGGGTTGTTGCTCAAAGAGACGACCAATGCTTCCCATGAATGTGGTAAAGTCATGAGCAAGAAGATAGCCTTCAACTTGGGATCAAAAGGTAGCAAGCTTGCATCTTGTAACTGACTCAAAATCCTAGTAAATGGATTCAAATGCTCTGAGGCAGGCTTGGACTCATCAAGCTCCAAGTTAACCAACTTCCGCTTAAGATGAACGTGATTGACAGGGGTCGTATTCTCATATGAAGCTTTGAGTTTCACACCCAAACTTCACGTGCAGTGGAGAGTCCCTTGATATCAACCAAGTTATTATCAGTGATTGCCATTTTGATGTGAGCAATAGCCTTCTTATTCATCTTAGCCCATTCCTCATCTGACAAACAGGCTTTTCTTGTTCGAAAGCATTATCACAATCCTTTAGAAACAGGATATCCTGGACACGATCTTTCGAAAGATCATAGCTGTTGCCATCAAATTTCCGAATCTCAAAGAGATTCTTTGCGTTAGAAGTGGATGCATTGCCAGCCATTTTCAGCAATAAATTTATGGAATAAAGTGCTGAATACTATCAGCCAATAGCAAGGTTGCTGAATATAATAGCAAATGCACAAAATGCATTTCCAAAGGTGCTCAAGAAGCAGATAATTTGTTGCAATTTCAGTCCAAATAGGCTGAGTACAGCATATACGTGCACAAAATGTGATAAGTATGCATAAAAGACAGCTCCCACTTCAATAATACATCACCACAATGCCCATATGCAACATCCCAAGTGCTGTAGATACCACTATTTCAGTGCACAAAGAGCATTTAGCAATACATGTACTAAAGGAAGCTGCCTTTTGACAACATTTGATACATCCCAAGTAAGAATTTCTTCCACTCAACAAGATTTTGCTGTTGTTTCATTGCCAAAGCATGAATTAGCACAAAATACATCACTGATGTGAACAGTCCCAAAATTTCTTTGACAAAACTACCCCAATGGTATTCATACAGGTTCTTGAGTGCCAAACAAGGGCAAATGTTGTAGAATTTAACAAATTCTGCAAAAGCCCCAAATTTCTTGGAACTAGACGTGCACCAATGTCAGTGAATTTAACTCAGTTGAGAAAAATTTCACTGATACATGAAAAGCCCCAAATGTTCCAAAGCCAATGTGTACAATGTCTGTAAATTTTGGGTTGAATGTCACTGCACAAGCATTCACTGTGCAAAATCAGAGAAAATCTCAAAACGGCTAACTGCTGTAGTGTCCAGAGATTGCTTCAGATTTGATGAATGTCAGTCCAGAACTGACAGTAGGGTTGCCACATCACCGCAGGAGGGCTTGACAGTTGTTGCACTGTTTCAGAAGGTACTGCCAGCTGTCGTCTATCTGATTTTAGGGTTTCAGACTGTCTGCCCGATTTCAGGGTTCCAGACTGTCTGTTTGAGCAAAAACGACTTGCGCCTGCTACCTGAACTAAAACGACTTGCACTTGTAGCAGATTTAGGGTTTTGGCCTGTCGACCAACAGTCCCCAGCACACATGTGACCCAGAAAGTGACACCTTGATGATTTTCTTGTGCTGAATGAACAAGGACACTTGCGCCAAATGACCAAAGCTTCGATACTAGTTTGAAGGGGGTGCGCGTAGCAGGAGTGCAGTGTGTGCAGTAGTAGAGAGTGCAAAGAGAGCAAAAACGTGAGTAGGGTGTGTACTAGTGTGGTACGCACAAAGAATAAAAAGAATGCATTTATACTTAGGGTGCAGTACACTTACCCCCACAAGGGTGCATTCACATGTACAAGTAAATATATACATGGGAAGTGTAACGAAGGGCCTTTACACCAAACACAAGAGAGGGTTTATGAGAAGAAAAAGAGAAGAGGGAAAAATATAACGAGCCTTCGACTCAAACTTCTTTTTTTCCTTTTCTTCTATTTGTGGTTTCAACATGCCTTGCCACAGTTTGACCATGTAGGTTAAATATCTAGTATGCCTTCTACACACTCAGGATAGCTCTCCCCTTTTTGAGAGGAGTTTACATTGCTCGAGTAAGTGTCCACATGGCAGCCAACATGTTCACCTCCCCTTGCCTAGTCCAGGGGTTGCCACCATGTCCCCTTGCTTGACCCACTACCACTGCCTTGTGCTTGGCCTACTGCTGCTGTGTAGCCATGGACAACCATGGGCGTAGATAGTCATTGGCTTACTCTCTCTCTCTCTCTCTTTCTTTTGTGAAGATAATTGTAGTGGATGGGAGCGCGAGGATCGAGACAGTCAGTGGTTGCTAGCGTGAATCGAGATAGAGAGTGAGAGAGTGTGCACAATTTTTGGGTACAATGACGAGTGTACCACTTTAGGTTTTTAGATAAATATATATGTGTAAGTACAAGTGCTAAGGGTGTGTTCACAACCAAGCACATTAAAAGGCACGAGGGCCTTTATTTCCAACAACCTTCCTTCTAAAGACAATGTGCCTTAAGAGCAGAAAAGAATCAGCTAAGTCTAGGTATGTACAAAGCTGAAATACATATATCTATCCAACTCCCATCATCTGTCAGCAATGAGCAAACCGCTCTGTTAGAAGATCCGTGCTTCATCTTCACATGAAAGACGGGATTGCATGCTAGCATGATAGTACTCTGACTGTCACAATGGAGAATAGGTAGCTCTATAATGCCAAGCTCTCCCACCAGACGTGAAAGCCATAAAGCCTCCTTGCATGTCTCAGTGGCAGTCACATACTCTGCCTTTGTAGTAGACAATGCAACACAGTTTTGTAGCTTGGAGATTCAAGAAACTACTCCTCCTATGAAAGTAAACACATACCTAGAAGTGGAGTTTCTGCAATCCGCATGACCAGCATATTTTACATCTGTAAAGCGTTGAATGACAAATACCTTCTGCTTTCCAAAGCAGATGTGCAACTCCTTTGTGCCTTTGAGATATCTCATAATACCTTTCACTGTTTTCCAATGCTTTTTGCTAGGGTTTGCCATGTATTTGCTAACCACTCCCATTGCAAAGGCAATGTCAGGACGTATAGCAACCATAACATACATCAAACTACCAACAGTTGAAGCATATGGTATCTTGGCCATTTCAACCTTCTCATCATCAAATGTAGGGCTGTCCTCTGCATTGAGTTTCACATATGGCGGCAATGGAACCTCAATCATTTTCTTCTCCTCCATATTGAAACGTTGCAAAACCTTGGAGATTTACTCCTGCTGAGATGGATAGAGCAATCCTTGCGACCTATCTTTGAGTATTTGCATGCCAAGAATGTGATTTGCATCACCAAGATCCTTCATGTCAAAGCTGCCATGAAGGCTTAGCTTCAGTGAGTCCAAGGCATGAGTATCCTTGCGAGCAATCAGCATGTCATCAACATACATAACCAAGATAATTAGGCTGCCATCTACTGCCTTCTTAGTGTACAAGCAGTGATTCACTTGACTTCCATGGAAACGTTGAGATTGCATGAATGTATCAAACTTATGATACCATTCTCTTGGTGCTTGTTTGAGCCTATACAAACTTTTGAGTTTACATACCATCTTCTCTTTTTCATTTTCCACAAACCCTTCAGGCTGCTGCATATATATGTCTTTATGCAGATCGCCATGTAAGAATGCAGTCTTTACATGCACGTGTATGAGCTCCATATCTTAAGCTGTAGCCAAGCCCAAAATGGTTCTCAATGTAGTCATCTTGACTACAGGAGAGAAGATCTCATCGAAGTCAACTCCATGTTCTTGCTTGTACCCCTTTGCAACCAATCTTGCTTTGTACTTTGGAGAGGAACTAGAAGTGACCTTCATCTTGTAAACCCATTCACATGGGAGGGTTTTTGCCCTTTAAGCAACTGCACTAAGTCCCGAGTGCCATTTTTCTCAAGAGATTCCATTTTTGGCAACATGGATTTATACCATTTCTTTTTGTCCTGTCTGTCCATTGCTTCATTGAAGCAAGACGGTTCACCATAGTCTATCAACATGACATAATCAGCCACATTGTTTGCACTAGTAACAAATCTATCAGGTTGCCTAGTAGCCCTAGACGATCTCCTAACCCAATGATCACTGTTTGTTGGCTGTTCCTACAAATTTCCATTTTCAGCATGCTGTCCTGGCATTTCAGCCTGCAAATCAGGATTAGTAGTGGCTCATTATCATGGGCAATAGCTGGTTGATCATTTCCAACATTATTTTCTGCATTTACAGGTTCATTGACAGTACGTATTTGCTGATGTACAACGGGCATATTTTGCTGTTCAAAAGATATTTCTTTCTGGAATACAACCCTACTACAGACCTCCTCAGTCTTTTCGGGCTGTTTATGTATGCGATCTTCCCGGAAGATAATATCATGGCTGCGTACTAGTTTCCTTTTCTTGGGATCCCATAATCTATACCCCATTTCACCCTCGTTATCATATCTTAGGAAAATGCATTTACAGGACTTTGGCTCAAGTTTGCTGTGTTTTTCTTTACGAATGTCCACAAATGCTTTGTAGCCAAACACTTTCAAGTGTGTATACGAAGATGGCTTGCCCGACTATGCTTCCCGCAACTCCATTTTTGGGGTGGATTATGAGGGGTAGTGAGCTCCCTCTTTATTCCTTTGCTGTCACAAAATACCTGAAAGGCCTTGGACATATAATCCCCACCATTGTCAGAGTGAAGACATGTCTTATCAGTCTGATTTTCAGCCAATGATAATAAAATTTTGAACTTGTCAAGCACTTTATCCTTGCTACGAATAGGATAAACCCATACTTTCCGTGTAGCATCATCGACAAAGGTGACAAAATATTTATTTTCCCCTAAAGATAATCCTAGCATCTGACATACATCTGAATGTACTAACTCTAGAGAAGATTTCAGTGAAAGAGGCTTTTTATGAGACGTCTGTGGATGTTTACCATAAATACAATGATCACAATGCTCAAAATTAGCATAACGAAGACAAGGCAAGTAACCCAAACGAGAAAGCACTTTCATTTCAGATTGACTCATGTGTCCCAACTGACCATGCCACAAGGAAACACTTGGGATTGGTCACGCAATAACATGGTCACGTACACTAGATACTTGAAGTGGATACAAAGTATCACTCATATATTCCCCACCATTGTCAGAGTGAAGACATGTCTTATCAGTCTGATTTTCAGCCAATGATAATAAATTTTTGAACTTGTCAAGCACTTTATCCTTGCTACGAATAGGATAAACCCATACTTTCCGTGTAGCATCATCGACAAGGGTGACAAAATATTTATTTTCCCCTAAAGATAATCCTAACATCTGACATACATTTGAATGTACTAACTCTAAAGAAGGTTTCAGTGAAAGAGGCTTTTTATGAGACGTCTATGCATGTTTACCATAAATACAATGATCACAATGCTCAAAATTAGCATAACGAAGACAAGGCAAGTAACCCAAACGAGAAAGCACTTTCATTTCAGATTGACTCATGTGTCCCAACTGACCATGCCACAAGGAAGCACTTGGGATTGGTCACAGCAACAACATGGTCACGCACACTAGATACGTGAAGTGGATACAAAGTATCACCCTTTCAACCTCTAGCAATACCCTAGATTCCTTACAGATCTTCCATTTTCCATCACCAAAGGTGGTATGAAAATTATCATCATCTAGTTGCCCTGTGCTAATCAAGCTCTTCTTGAGTTGATGTACATGCCGTACATGTTGAAGTGTAAAGATAGAGACATGCTGAAATTGCAACTGCACATTGCCAATACTTGCAATGTCACATGCATAGTTGTTCCCAAGATGGACAACTCCATGTTGATCCCCTGTATAGGCAGAGAACCACTTACGATGAGGGGTGACATGAAAGGAAGCACTTGAATCGAGAATCCAGGTATGCATGTCATCATCTGTATTTGCAAGTAAAGCATGTGCACCAAAGTGTGAAGAGACAAAGAGCACGTTATTCCCACTGTCACTGTCATGAGTGACTACATTCACCTCTTCAATTTTGACATTGCTCTTCTTAGTTTGACTTTCTTTCTTCTCCTCCTTGCTGTCATTTGTTTTCTTGCCCTTTCCTTTCTCTTTTTTCCATTTGTAGAAGTCATGTTTAAAGTGATCCTTCTTGCCACAATGATGGCATTCAACATCCTTATCACGCGATTCACTGCGTCCCTTGCTATCAAATTTGCCTTTTTGCTGTGATCTGCCCCTAGTATGCAAAGCACTGGAAGACTTACTGGATGCATTGTTGTGCCGATTCATTTCTTCCATGAGTAGAGCACTCTCTACATCAACATACAAAAGAATCGCATTGGTATTGCTTATAGCAGTCCTGAATGTATCCCAACTTTCTGGAAGAGTGCAAAGCAAGAATGTAGCCTTAAATTCTTCATCATTCAAGGAATTCAAGGCAACTAGCTGGCTGAAAATGGAGTTAAACTCACTCAAGTGAATAGACATTGCTGCACCCTCTTTTATACGCAAATCCATAAGCTTTTTCAGTCAATACACTTTGCTTGCGACACTCTTTTGTGCATAGAGTTCTTCCAGTCGAGTCCATATAGCATATGCAGAATCCAAACCTTCAATGTTGAACACCAAGGCATAAAAAATCGATAGCTCGATGGTTGAGCCTACAAGCTCATTTAACTCATCCCAATCGTCCTGTTCCATATGTGCGGGCCTTGCCCCTTTGGTCTTAATCGGCTTCGCGTGCTTCTTTTGCAACATGATATTGTAGCACTGTTTTTGCCAAACTGCAAAGTTATGTGCTCCTTCAAGCTTCTTTATGTGCATGAGATTACTGTTGTCATTGTTGTCAGCCATGATTTTCAGCCGAAATGTGACAAAAAAAAATTCAGCAAATTCAGGCCTAAACTGTCACACTAGTGACCAAGGTATAGACAAGTACTAACCAGAAATATATGACCATGTAGAAGCAGAGATTTCAGATCTTTAATGAAATTTTCAGAAGCACCAAACTATGTGCTACAGCATTCCACAACTGATTATAGTTGTTCCAAGGGCATATACATCACATTACATGAGAAATCCCAAAATTTAGCTACAATTTCTGTTGTACATGTGCGCATGGGCATAAAATTTGACATGCACGGTCAAAAGCCCCAAAATTTTTGTGCTCAAAGTATCAACTACACATCTGCATTGTTTTTGATATGGATAGATTAGGCCAATTTTGCCAAAATAGAGCAAGTTCAGCAAAACCCCCAAATTTTTCCAAGTGCGAGATGTCCAAATTGCATGGAATTAAACCCCATGTACATAAAATGGCCATGGCGCACAAATTTTACCCAAACTGGAAAAGCCCCAAATTGCACGGGGTTCAATGTGCATCAATGTCGATAAATTGGATAAATTTCAGCCCAATTTTGCATGTACATGAAAATCCCCAAATGTCGGAGACAAAAATGTCACAAATTCCTGCAATTTCTGAGACAGATATCACTGTTGTGTCTTGATCGCACCAAATTTGGACAAATCCCCAAATTTCTCAAGTCTGGTGTGCACTAATTTCATTGAAATTGAAATAATTTCACTAAAATGTGAAAAGCCCCAAAATTCCCGGGCAAATGTGCAACGATTTTGCAATTTTTGAGTCAGATTGTCAAATTCTACATTAAGGTGCTCAAATCCAGGAAAAGCCCTAAGTTTCTGGGCCTAAACTTGCACAGATTTGCACACTGTGCTTGCATGTGCGAACATCCGGACAAGAGAAGGCAACTTTTGACATCTTGAGAAGCGTGCACTCCTTGCCCGCTCTGATACCAGTTTGTAGTGGATGGGAGTGCGAGGATCGAGACAGTCAGTGGTTGCTAGTGTGAAGCGAGACAAAGAGTGAGAGAGAGCAGAGTAGAGAGTGTGCACGTCAGGTCATCATTCTCTCTATATCTCTTACTTTCTGTTACATTAGACCATCAAGTCATCAGAGAAACTCTCTCTCTCTCTCTCTCTTTACATTTTGCTACATCAGACCATAAGGTGGTCAAAGAAAGTGATGAAAGACTATTAGGACTTTATCACAAAGAGAAAATCACACTGCTGGTGTAGAGTGAACAATAGCCAGCCAGGGGGCCGCAATGTCAAGAAGAACTAGGTCAGCTGATATCATAGAAGAAATCTGTCACAGCACTAAACCTCGAATACGGGCCACATGACCATGGATGCCGAAGACCGAATAAAAAATAAAGGTATTCTGAGTACGCCAAATATGCCACAAGGCAGTCCATCTAAGGAACTAGAACAGGCAGGAATAATCAGAATGCAAAGAAGACACGGAGGGCAGCTTTCCCATAATCCATGACAGGGCTGTTATCCGGAGCTGAGTCGCCGAGAGCCACACGTGAGAAATAAAACCCCAGATCAGTCGCACAACTGGACAAGAGGCAAAAAGATGAAGCAATGTTTCATCACATGTAGTGCAGAATACACAACGACCAGCAGAGATCTTTCGAGCACACAACACCTCTCCAGTTGGAAGACCACCAATCAACAATCTCCACAATAAGACTTTTCCCTGATAGGGAACCTTAGACTTCCAAAACTGAAGGAATCTTTCTTGCCACTTCTTTTTGCCATCCCTAATAATGCTATAATTTATTCACCTTTGTAGTGGCCCATCTCTTGGCCTCCACCATTTGATGGTATATCTGGTTAGTAGACCTCTTCTCGAAATCATCCAGAATCACAAACTTCTAGTCACACCATGGATACAATGGCTGTAGCACTGGTAAAGGAGAGAACCTGTGAATTTTGACCTGTATGGATGACCAGATGTGACAATATCCATGGGGAACCAGAAAGTGTTGACAAATACGCCAAAAAGAGTAAAGATGGGATTGCCGAGGAATAACACCATCAAAAACTGTTTGCAACCCCAAACTAGCCATCCGATTGAACTTGAGTCTATGCAAATCTTTGCCCGGCCAATCCAACAACCTGGAGGAGGCCAATACCTCTCCTTGCATTGGATTCGCCTCCTTGCGAATCTCAGGAGGGCACCAAATTGAAAAACGTAAGATCTCCTGCTAGGATGCAATCAAATGAGAAAGGAGAAAAGATTGGATAGTCTTAATTGGCCTCGAGGAGTTGTGCACATGCCACTAGGAGGCATGAATGACCGTATTACCATGAGAGATGCTTGTCTTTTCAATGAAAAATTTTGCAATGTTTGACCAAGGATGACTTTGTACACATAATGCTTGCAAAAGGGCCAACCTCAAGGCTTTCATATCTCTCTCTCTCTCTCTCCCTCTCTCTCTCTCTCTCTCACACACACACACACACACACACACACTCTCCCTCTTCCCCCCTCCGATAGAGGCTACATCACTCACACACACACACACACACACCTCTCTCTCTCTTTTTGTGTGTGTGTGTGTCTCTCTCTCTCTCTCTCTCTCTCTCTCTCTCTCTCTCTGTGTCTCTGTCTCTCTGTCCATGACCCCTCACTTCACCCTTTTCTTTCTCACCTCAACATCAGGCCTTTCTTGATGCTTTAGGGCTAATTTAAGAAAAAAAGAACATTAATAGTGATGTTCATGTAAAATTAATATAATATTAATATAAACACTAAAATTTTAAATTTAGTAACATTTAATGCCACATTGATATTAAAATTAATAAGAACATTAACAACAAATGTTAAATTAATAACCAAGAGAAAAACTTTGGGGTTTTGGCTCATCTCTTGGAGAGAGTGCTTTCTCTCTCTCTCTCTCTCTCTCTCTCTCTCTCTCTCTCTCTCTCTCTCTCCATGACCCCTCACTCTACCCTTTTCTTTTACTCACCTCGACATCAAGGCTTTCTTGATGCTTTAGGGCTAATTTAAGGAAAAATGAACATTAACATTGATGTTCATGTGAAAATAATATAATATTAACATAAACACTACATTTTTAAATTTAGTAACATTTAATGTCACACTGACACTAAAATTAATAATAACATTAACAACAAATGTTAATTTAATAACCAAGAGAAAAACTTTGGGGTTTCGGCTATACTAATGATGGTTTGCCATAGCCTTGGAGTGCTAGCTCCTTGGACTCCTTCATCAATACCACCGAAATTTGATGCATATGCATCACCCCAATACAAATACCCGAGCATGAGTATCGGACAAGAAACGCACCTTGTTGTAGCCACCACCCACAACACGTGCCCTTGGGGGACACCCCTCTTGCTAGCAGTGCTCCATACCACCCTTAACGAGATAGATGTGTATGTGTTAGGTGTGAATCATCATGGTTCCGTGAGCAAAAGTGGTTTGTCACCGTTTTGCACATGTATTCGAATCTTGCGTCCAATCGCAGGTTGACTCTCTGATATTGATGAAACGTTCCCCTCGGGTCAAACCCGTGGAGGAGACACAACACAAGCCATATCCAAAAATAAAAGGGACTAGACATCAGACTCATCTCCTAGTCATAGGGCCAAATGGGCTCAACCTCGAGCTTGGGAGGTAGTGGCACTCTGGGTCATGACCACATCCCAAGGTTTGGTGTCCCATACCACCAGCCCACACCGTCCCAGTGTACGGATGTGTCGGCCAATAGGCCCAGAGTCCAATAGTGGCGATCACACAATGAATATGCAGAATAGGGCCTTGAGTCCTATAAATAGGACTCGGCTGTCCTAACCCCGAAGTGTCCTTAGTGCTTTCACATTAAGTCACTTCATAACCATTGTGACCAATGCTACTAGCTCCCATTCGGATGTCCAAGGATGTTACAATTAGTGTATGCAAGAGCTGGCTGCCAATAATTGTATGAGCGGTCCTGACCTCCTCAGCCTGCCAAATGCAGTAGATTCGGCCTGGTAACTGCTCCAGATTGTTGCATTGTTCTCTTCTAGGAGGCCAAGCTGCTGCTGCTGTGAATGCTGCTGTTTCCAGTCTGCCAATCATCTCCTCCAGCCTGTTATATTTTGCCGTCTTCCAGAGTATTGCTGCTGGTTGCATCACTAAATGCAGGCTCTGGTATATTCTGCTGACTGGCACCTACAGCTGAGTATGGCACGCTCCTGCTGATCTGTGGCATCGTCATCTCTTGAGCATCCCTGAGGCATGGACCTTGATTCATGATGGAGGCTTTTTTGGTCTCTCTTACTTCCTCTTTGAGCCTTTGTTTC
The DNA here is from genome assembly GCF_053477565.2 of Lygodium microphyllum. Lineage (NCBI taxonomy): Eukaryota > Viridiplantae > Streptophyta > Polypodiopsida > Schizaeales > Lygodiaceae > Lygodium > Lygodium microphyllum. The sequence continues at coordinate 154,666,664 of NC_141141.1, read as the reverse complement.
TGGTCTAGCTACATTGCAGTTGGCCTCTTCTGCTCATTGAGCATATTCCATACATTTGTATCTTATTGTTATTTCATTCCTAGTACATTCCATGCACTTTGTTAGCCCTAGTGTTCTCACTTACTGTATCAAATCTCAAATTCTCATGGATTAACCCACTTGGTGATGTGCTAGATCTTTTGGCTATTTAATGCCACTCTTGATCCTCTGTTTGTCAGATCAGTCCAGTCAGGTCTTCAGTCAATATTCAGTCTTGTACTTTGTTAAACAGATGGGGGGCGCTCATTAATTCAGCAGGTTTCCTGCCTTGTGGCAGTGGGCTACAGCATAAAATTCAATAGACACAGACGTGCACATTTTAACCAAGATCTATGGTGCTAGTTTCCCATAAAACCATAGTATCATTAGATGCGTGTGCATTTTTGTTGTAAAATAAGCAGTCTTGCACCCAGGAAATCCTCTAGCGGAGCAGTATGTTACATATCATGTTTGTCAGGGTGATTTCCAGCTCACTTTTGCGGTCTTCCTTGCAGGAGGTATTCACATTGACCAGGATGTTGTCTTACATGGTCCCAAACTTTCAAGAGCACCAAGCATCATGCTTTTTAGAGACTATGTGCAAAAGTGTTTTGTGGTGGATTTACAGGGATTGTTGACAGAAAATAAATTTTTGGATATTGATGGTTATCCTCTTGTACGATTTCTATGGAACAGACCAAGATGTGTGTGTGTCTCGATACAAGGGCCCTTAAGCTGTTATTGCTGAACATTTATTCTCTTTGATGTTCAAAGGAAAATTTGGCTTTAAGCTCTCAAATATCATTGTTTGTCAAGTGAGGACTGCAAAAATGTTTGATTTATTGAATTGCTTTAACCACCATATATTATGGACCTCAAACAGAAAGTAGGAAGGTAATCATTTCCTAGGACTACTATGAGATAGCTGTATGTACTTTGAGTTGATCATGATAGTGTTCTTAAATTCAAAATTCACAGCAAATTGTGTAAGGTGCTGTTTGCTTTGAAAACAGTGTCATTTCATGATTTGGGCTCAGTTTATTGCAATGCATATTTATGTACTTACATTTGGCTAAGCCCTAAATTGTTCTATTTCAGGTGTTCAGGTCGCAAGATTACAACTCTTTGCTGTATGCTTTTAAGCAGGTTTGTACCTTAAATGCCTTTTTTTTGGCTGTATATTTGTGAATAAATGACTCAACAAAAATGTTGACATGCAGCTTTTTGATAGAGTGGAGGTGACCAAACCTGTAGCCAGTCGCTCTACATCGGCTGAAATTTATGTTATCTGCTTGCGTTATCGCGCTCCTGCAAAAATTGATCCTCGCCTTTTGGATGTGAAACATTTATTTCAGGAGATTGCTGAGCCTCCAAAGGTCATACCATGTTTCCTTTGCTATTTGTCTGAACATTGCTACGTGCAAAGCGAAATTATGTTTAATCTGTTAATGTGTCTAGCACTGCCTTTTTTGCACATTAGGGAGGGTCTTTTAACTTTGCTAGATTAAATGTATGATTGTTGCAGGTGGTTGATGTTCTGAGAGGTACAAAGCAGAAACGGCATCGGGAGGGGTATGCATTCTGTTAATCTGCTGTCAAAGGTTCAGCACAAATTGTGATTCTGCTACTTAACATTTTTCATCCAGTTGCCTATTTTGAAACCACAGGTATGAGGATGGCAATACAACGCTACGTAAAGAATGCTTGGCTTCAGATTTTATCTGGGCAGAGAAGCCGTTGGAGTTGTTAGGAACAATCACTTCAATTTCATTTGATGATCCCAAATGCATTTCTATCAAAGACCACCTTCTTACCACTGAAGAGGTTGGCATGGTGCACTTGTTCAGTACCAAACATATGCTACCAAAGTTTTTTGCATGACTTACATCCCCTTCTGGTTCACAGGTGAAACTGCTATGTGAAGATCTACGTGTACTTGGAAAACAGGAGTTCAAACAGCTGCTTAAGTAGGATCAGTTTGTTGCTTATTGTTTTCTTGCATAATGTAGTCACTGTCAAGAATGCCCTGGTATTTTAGGCAACTTATGTGTTTGTGATTCTATGTAATCACAAACACATAAGTAGGTTCAGTTTGTTGCTTATTGTTTTCTTGCATAATGTAGTCACTGTCAGGAATGCCCTGGTATTTTAGGCAACTTATGTGTTTGTGATTCTATGTAATTGTGCTGTTTCCTCAATAAATCCAAAAGAATGTTCACAATGTTGTTATTGCATTGATTGTTTGAAGATGGCGATTGAATGTTAGAAAGGCCCTTTCTGAAGACAGCATCACACCTGCTAAACCTGAATCGGCCAAAGAAGTTTCAGAAGAGAGTGACGATGATGAGCAGATTTTGAATGAGATGGGGGAGCTGAAGTTCATTATGGAGGCAAAAAGGAAAAGGGAAAAAAAAACTCTTGCCAAGCGGCGTGCCAAGGTTTGATTATGCTTGTGGTTGTTATTGTTAGATGCATCAGATTTTCAAATTCAAATGTGAAACTTCTGTAGTATTGTGTCTATTTAACTTGTCCTGATTTTGCCGCTTATGTCGTATAGGTGAAAGCCCGCACTGCAACAGGCATGCAAGTGGATGTCATGGAGGAGGGGTATGCAGAAGGCGGGTTGTTTTCTCTTGCTTCTATAAAGGTAATCTGTGGCCTGTGTGCATGTTTGATTCTAGGGTCACCACAAAAAGTTTCACCCTTGCAATGGTTGTTTTAGTGTGAAAATTTCCCCCTGGGCGGCGGGTCATGGGTAAAATGCCAGGTGAAACGACTGAATAATATAGGGGCACACATAACAAAGCTGATTATGTTCATATGGTGCTGTAGGGCAAGAAAGATTTAGAAGCTGTGGAATATGGAGCTTCATCTGACGAAGCAGATAGTGACGCTGAGATTTTAAATGGCTCTCATGTCACCAAGTCACAGAAGCTAGAAGAAAGTGATATTGACTCTGATGCTGAGAGGCAAAGGTATGATGCTGAGCTTGAAGAGTACTTGGATCAGGCATATCAACGATACAGAAGCAAAACGGATGGAAGCACAAAGCGTCGAAAAAGAGCAAAATTGGACAATGCAGGCAAGGAACTGGGGCAGGTATTGGCTTGAAGTTCCACTATACTCTATTCCCACTATTTTTGGGTGTTGTGTTTTTCGCTGTATAACATCTGGCTTTTAAAAAAAATCTATGGGTCTCTATTTTTGACTTGCCCATATAACCCTCAACTGTAGAGTGACGAAGCTATAGGACCATCAGAAGGACATTTGTCCGGTGATGAGGCTCCCGAAACTGACGACATGGCCAATCCTTTGGTTGTTCCTTTAGCCGAGGAAGAGAAGCCTTCTAGAGAGCAAATTGCAAGGCAGTGGTTCAGTCAAGATGTATTTGCAGAATTTGAGGATGACCATGACGTTACTGCAGGCAACATCAAAGCTAAGGCGCCGAACAAAGCGATAGAAAAGGCTTCCCCCAAGAAACTCAAAGAGGAAGCTGCAGTTGCAGCCTGTAGTGATGGGAATTTTGAAGTTGCTCCTGCAGAAATGAGTGGCTCAGAGTCGTCTTCAGATGAAGATTATGATAGTGATTCAAAAGCGGAAATCTTAGCTTATGCAAAGAAGATGCTTCGTAAAAAGAGCAGGGATGAGATTGTTGATTCCGGATATAATAGACACACCTTTAATGACGAAGGATTGCCTGACTGGTTTGTTGACGATGAGAAGAAACATTATCAGATAAATAAGCCTGTGACCAAGGAAGAGGTCGAAGCCATGAAAGCTCAATTTCGTGCCATTAACACACGGCCTGTGAAGAAGGTGGCAGAAGCGAAGGCACGGAAAAAGCGAAGAGCGTTGAAGAAACTGGAGGGCATCAAGCAAAAGGTCAGCGCTATAGCTGATCAGGCGGATATGTCAGCCCATTCAAAAAGGAAAATGATGGACAGGCTGTACAAGAAAGCGGCTACTTCCAACAAACCCAAGAAGGAGGTTGTGGTGGCCAGGAAAAGCACAGGGGGTGCTCCACGGAAGGGGAAAATTGTGGTAGATCGCCGCATGAAGAAGGATCAAAGGTCGCATGGCATGGGCAAGCCTGGGAGGAAGCAAGGGAAGAAGCAGCTTCAGGCCAACAAGAATCAGAGAAAGAGGCCATCTTCCAAATTGAAAGCTACTAGTAATAAGAAGCAGCAAGGCAACAGCAAAACTTCCAGAAGACGACGATGAATGATTCACCAATTATGCGCATGTCAAATTTGAAGAAGCTGAGGTGTTGTGCGTAGGGGCTTTAGAGCATACATACTTATTTCAAGTCCAACCTTACTTTTAATGCAGCACAGGAGCTGCGAAATTTTAATGTAGCACTTGTGGTTCACGTACTCATATACCTCGGAATAAATTAAACTTGATAAAAGAGGATAGAACATGGTCTATTGGATGAGACTTGACTTTATTAGCCCATTGACCCTATTTGACTTCAATGCTTTTCTTTTGTTTTCATGTTCACTTCAAGGGAGAAATTGTAAGAACGAACCTTGGTTTCAATATTTCTTGCTAACAGGCTAATTGTGCCTTGTGTGATGGTCTTCTTGGTATCGTGACGTGAGACTTGGAAGCTTGCGTTTTATGAAAGTGGATTGATTCTTACTTTTTCCCTTTCTATTTTGTAAGATCTAAAAATTGAGTCCCTTATTTTTGGTTGTATGAAATGACACTTCAATTGTAAGGTTCCGATTGTTTTGTCTTATAATTCATTAAATAATACTTAAAAGTGTTATTTTTCTTTTAAAATAAGTCCATAAATAAACGTCGTAGTGTACAACTTTGTGGTGTTAGCATTAAATCTAGCTCGTGAAAAAATGGCTTCTCATCTATCTTATACGAGAAAATGCATTTCAAAGGATACAATATTTAAACACAACATATGTTATTAACACATCAACTATGATATCTATATTGTGTTTTTAATCATTGCAACATATTCATATATAAAGTACTTGATAATACTCATCCCATCCCCATGGAGGATTTTGAAACTTTTATTTTATAAGTGTTCCTTATGATGTTTATGGAGGATTTCAAATCACCTTTTGACTTCCAAAGTTTGTAAGGAGTGTCTAAAATAGGCTTTAAATTTAAGACTTGCGTTTTAGGGCAAAGGCCTCATCTTTAAGGGGTAGAAAAACAATCCTTGCTTTGTTGAAAGAGGAGATATATATAAAGTTATTGTGGCACACTTCACTCTTTTCCAAGTAATGGCTTTTCTCTACATGATCAAATTTGAAGGTAAAGTGACCAAGAATGTGAAGCTTTCGAAAGACATATTTTTTGGGCCCTTAAAGGTATGATGCAAAATCTTATGTAATACATCTATATTTATATTATATATTATTTTATGAATGGCTTTGGTGACCCTCAAGGCCAAAAGTTTAGAAAATGGGATAGGATGTTGAAATATCATATTTTGAAGGGTTTTGGGGTGAATTTCTTATTGAAGCATCCAATGTCTATGTGTGAGTTAGTTTTCTCACTTTTAAGCTAAAAAAATTAGCCATGAGACCTATAAAAATTCCAAATCCTAATTTTAAGCTTGGCAAAAAGAGAGAGAGAGAGAGAGAGAGAGAGAGAGAGAGAGTGTGTGTGTGTGCGTGGTGTTGTGTTGAGAGAAAACAAAGAAAAATAGCAAGATTCAAACCCTAATATATGAGTTTCAAAGAAGCAAGGGAACTTTACTTGCTTTGCTATGCCACCTTTGGTAGCTTGCAAAGCTTTGTACCCTAACACTCATTATATATGAGGAATGTTGAGTGATGAAATTTTTTTAATACTTTGCATTTTGTTCAACCTTAAAACAATGTATCCTTGAGTGTCGCTCTATTAGTCTCTTATTGTCACTCATTTGTGTACTCTTTATTTATGAGCATGTGTACGTGATAAAAATACTAGTATATTACAATTTTATATATTTGAATGCTATATGCTATACATCGTACAACTATTAAGGAATGTATTTAACTTACTTGAAAAAAGGTAATAATGGAGGACTTTTAGATGACACTATTGATCCTTTCACCTTACATTTTCTTTATATTGTAATCTTGTCAACTACTCTCTCTCTCTCTCTCTCTTGCATTGATGATACGCAAAGTAGCACAAAAACGAGGCAACAAAAAAATACATGTATGCACCATATATTCATTTTGTATAAGGATAATAATAATCACATTGTTACAAAATCACCAAAATGAGATACCATATGAAGGGGCCACATCCATCAAAGTAAATGGTATGCATAAAAGCATAAGTGTGTGCATATGTAAAGGGCTAGAAAGAAATCAAAATATAAAGGTAAAAGGCTTTACAAAATTTAAGTGTATCAAAATTTCAAAGAAATAGTAACAATATGAGGGGGTATTAGTGTCTTTTGGGAAAAAGGTGGGATGTAGTGTATCAATATTTCAAAGAAATAGTAACAATATGAGGGGGTATTGGTGTCTTTTGGGAAAAAGGTGGGATGTAGTGTGTGAGGGGTTTTATGCCTCTTTCTCCATTTTCTTCCAATACATATACATTCCGTTTTGTGTCTACATGCTCTTTCTCTTTGCCTTTGTTTTCTTTAGTTCTTGTAGTTGAACGTCGCTTGGGAGGTTTTTTTGGCGCCGTTATTAGTTGGACATCATCTTTCTTCTTTCCATTTGGGGGGTCTCTTTGGATTGTGGTATGTGGCTCAAGGATTTTTGGGCTCGAATCCTAAGGGATTGTCATCCCCTAGGGAATTCACTATATGTATACCCTCTAGATCATGTGTTCAAGGCCTATTTATAAATATCATTATGTGTGAATCATTTTCTATTCAATCTGTAAGTAACCCTTTTATATGGGACTCTTTTGTATATAAAAAATGTGTAAAAATGGTATTTTAAAAATCCCTTGTGTTGAACCCATGTGGCACATACATATATTTATGACAGATTTCCTTCTTCGCATCATCACCTTTGAATGGGCAGTCCTTAGTGAAATGGCCGAATTTTGTGATGAAGAAGAAAGATTCGTAACAGCCTAAGTTTACTAGAATAACTTTAGATGAGTTTGTAGGGGAGAGAGAGAAATGGCCGCATTGCCGAAAAATGTAGCATGAGTTTGGGAAGCTCTCGAATCAGACGATCTCGAAACCATTGTGATTTAAGAGCGGGTAGCTCCCCCATCTAGTCCCATAAAATGCATATCTTCCTCTCACCAAAGGATGAAGAATTGGTCGGGATAGAGAGGGGACTGGCAATCGTGACCACTTTTTTGTGAAGCTAGATGGGAAGGTTGGCAAGCATGGCATGACCCACACTAGGCACTCATGCTGCAGTATTGTGTTGGGAGAAAACGATGGTAACCAACAAGGCATGGCCAACAACACCAAGCCCACTGCGCGCGCAGTTAGCACCCAAGCCCACTCAGCCCAAGAGGTGAAGAATCTGCTAGCTCCTTACTTCCAGGCTTGGCGGCTGCTGCATAGTCCATCTCCATCGCCATTACATCCGGCTACTCTCTTCCCCGGCTAGTTTGCTTCCCCATCGTTCGCGCTTGTGCTCTTCCCTTCCCTACCCAAGCGCCTTGCACGCATCCAAGGGGGAGGGAGTTGCCACATGTCAGTAGTGTAGGCCTTAATGGCACGTGTCACCTGCCTTGAAATCCCAATTCTAGAATTGTGTGTCTGATGGATAGGGCTTTAATACAATTGCATGTCATTGAAAGAATCCCCGAAAATCATGATCCATGTTACTAGAATAGGCATGTAGCAATTGAAAGAGGAGAGATGAGTTGGATGACACAAGTTAATGACAACAACAGTTAGCATACCACAGCAAGCCATTGTACTCATTCAATGGTAATGCATGCATGAATTGTAGGCTTTTTTGGGTTAAGTTTGGCCCCTAATTGGTATGTGTGTGTACCTCATGACACATTTGTGCTAGGCATATAGTCTTTGTAGTAGTTATCTACAGCGCGACATGATAGTCGATGTTCCATCTCCCATTTAAGAGCAAGGTCATGCCATGGTATATAGAAAGGGTTAGGATAGATTTATGGGTGGGTTTGAGCAAACATAGCCAGTTGTACTCTATGTTCCACATTTCTAATTTTAATTCAAACATAGAGTGGCAATGAGGGCAATTCATTATTAGAGCCAAGAACAATCATGATCTAAGGAGCTAGTGCATCACATGGTTTACTACTTCTACGGCCATCATCATCCTCGTTGGTGTACAAGCCTTGCTAATATTGTGCTCATGGAACACATAAAAATTTGGAGCATGGGAATTTTCTGTATTGAGTGCCACACACCAAACACTCATTCAAATGTACGTAATGCCTTTGTGATATGCATACACACAAATCACGATAAAACACTATAGCACAACATATAGTTTGCAATCCTTCCCTTATTATCATGTATCCTCGCAACATCGAAATACCCAACAAATAAATCAATAATTTTAATTTAAAATAATGTAAAAATAAATAGGAAAAATTGTGACAAAAATATTGAAAATTGGGTTCAATTTCAAAAATAAAGTGTGTATTGGTTTTTCTTTTGGTTTTATTTTGTGTTATTATTTTTTGAAAACTTTATGGTTTGAAAATATTTTGTGTTTGTTGTTATTGATATTTTCCTTTTTTTTCCCCATTGTGTTTTGTTGGTTTTTAAAATGTAAAAAATAAATAAATAAATAGAGAAGCGAGGACAATATGAAGGTAAATAGGAATTTTTTGAAAATATTATATTAAAAATTAAATAAAAAAGAACAAAGTAAAGAATACCAAATAAGGGAGTTCTCATGGGACAAATGGAAAAATAAACAAGGGAACATTCAAAGAAACATTGGGTGGAGTGCCATAAGAACCAAAATAAATTGTACAAACACATGGAGGAAGATGGATAAAACTAAGGGGATATAATGATATCACAAGGGTAGGCTTGCATGAAATAAACCATAGCAAATAAGAAATAGGGATGTGTCTCTACACTTAAAGTGTGCACGCACGCACACGCACACGTGCATGTGCGCACGCACACGCACACGCACACGCACACGCACACGCACACGCACACGCACACGCACACGCACACACACACACACACACACACACACACACACACACACACACACACACACACACACACAAAAGAGGGAATAGGATCATGAAAACTTGGCCCAATAAAATGAGGATCGAATGTGTACAACAACAAATCTTTTCGTTGAATTGGCAAAGGATCCCTAATTTTCTCGATTCGTGAATGCCCCAAGAAGGACATTAAAGGCAAAGAGAAGAAGACACCTTGTACAGATTCGAGATAGCAACAAGAGCCAAACAAAATGCCTAAGCCTTCTTTGGAAGAGCCCAAAATGCTTGATGAGCGCAAACAATTGGTACCTCTGGGGCAACAAGTGCAAATGCATGGCCAACTTGGTAGTGCCAATCCATGGGAACATGGGCAACAAGGTAATTATGCACATGCAAGCATGGGATAGCAAGGTTATTTTGGTGGTGGTATCATTTTTCATGCTATGGTTGAATAGGCACCACATATGGGAATGTATGGCTCAAATCCCTATGGTATGTAAATCAGCACCACCAATGCATGGCTCACAACACATACCATCCTCATCACACACTTAACCATCGCCTTGTATTATGGATTTTAATTACTTAAAATTATGCTATAACATATTCATTCCTAATAGTCCCTAATTACACCATTTTCTAGTGTTGGGGGTAAAGGTGCTTGTGTCTAACTGCCAGTGTATTCATTACACTGGCAGTTGCTATATACTTGTACACTGTAGGTGGCGGGCACCTATCAATGTCGCTTCATTCTTTATTCTTTCAGTGATATTTGAATAAGGGAAGGTTGGTCACACATTGTGACTGTTGAAGTTCCCACATCATGTCTCTCTCTTGCTCTTGCTCTCTTGCTTCTTTCATCATAGCTCTTTCTTCCGCCTCACGTGCTTCCACTCAAGGCTTGCTTCTTCAACTAGTATCAGATTTGCGATCGAGAAGCTTCACCTAGCATTGACTTTAGCCCATGACAATACCTATAGCAGTTCATTTTTAGAGCACCCATGGGTTTTTCCATTTGAGTTCAGCTTGTTCCAGGGGTATTTGAACTTACTTCAGGGCCTTCCAAAGACTTGCTTAAGCACTAGTAAGTGCTTCTTACTCCCCACAAGCAGTAGCACTAGTAGCATAACCCTCCCATAAGCTTAGCGTGATTTGCACTCGATTTCCATGCTGTCTGGACAGTATAGGTGGGTAGCCCATTTAGTCCTTGGCACTCATTGGGCACCCTTGGACACTTGGGAAACCTTTGGTACACTCTATTGCTTTCACCCCCTATTGCTTGCTGCAATATACAATAGACCTGTTGTAATATATGTCTAAATATGAGGTGCTAGTGGATTGGATTTGAGCTTGCATTAGCTCAATGCTAGCAGAGATTTCACTGTTGTAATATAGTGGGCAACAAGCACTTGTCTGGGAATTTTTATGCCTATTTCTCTTGGATGTTATTTGGATCATTCATCAGGTCTATTGATGTATGGCATTGATGGTCTACACCTAGATATGCTATTGAAAGCTTTTGAGCTTTGATTTTGAGCTTGGTGATATTTATCTTGGTTGTGGCTACATGCCTTTGTTACTTCAATATCTTACGTAGTTACATGCTTCAAGACTCTATTGGGTTTTATACTCCCTGCTTATGCTTCATGTATCTTGGATGCTTGGATCGCTATGCACTTGATGTTTTGAGCTTGCATTGCTCTTTTTCCACTTAGTTTTTTTTTAGTGGGAGTTACTAGTGCTCTTTGCATTTGGGTGGAGCTTGGATTTATGCAGTTGAGCTTACTTCAATGAGAACTTGGGACTTGGTTGAGTTATGTCTATGCTCTTCAGATGCTATTTGGATGCAGTTGTTGCCTAGTGGGCTGATTTGATTCATGTTTTGACCTATCTCTATTAGGTTATTGTCAGTGATATATTAATCCTGGCTCAATTAGTTGTATATCTAGAAATTCTCTTCCACTATCTTTGAGACCTACTATGTACATGATAGTTATGTCTATTGGATGTATCTCTCTTTGACACATTGAGTTTGATAGTTCTTAATTTACTGATTGCATGATCAATCTGCTACTAGTGGTTTGTACTTATCCCACTTCTTGCAAGATATGAATAGCAATTGCAAATTGGATTTTATCAATTGATTGCTCACACTTGGCTTTGAATTTAGTGTTGTCATTATTTTTATCATGCTATAGTTACAAGTTTATGCATCATTTATGAGGGCAGATGCTTTGACTTGACAATCATTCTTTGACAGCTAGTGGATAGCCCGACACTTTGTAAAATTTCCTTTGTTAGATAATGACTTGGTTGTGCTTTTGGACTGTGTTGATGTCATTTACGGTAGTCTACTTATCTTGGAATGTGCTTTCATTTACTCCATTATGAGTGGTGGATCGAATGATAATGCTATCTTTTAACGTTGAGAAGTTGGATAGCACCAACTATAGCTATTAGAAGGCACAAATTTGGCAAGTTCTAGTGCATAAATTATGGATTAAGCCATTGAGATACGAGGGTGTCAAGCATAAATTCATTGATGTAGAGGATTGGGCTAAACTGGATGAGTTATGTACATCTATAATCATTTTGTCACTCTTTAAGTAGGTCTATTATAATGTCTCTAATGGGCAAACGACCTAGCAGTTATGGGATAAGATTCGTAATGTTGTCTATGATAAGCAAAGTCCTATCTCTTAGATGTATTGGATGAAGCAACTCATGGACCTTCGTATGAAGGACGGGATATCCATGAATATCCACTTAAATGAGTTTCATTCTATTTTTAGCTACTTGGGGATTAAACTTAAGGATAATCTTTCTCGCTTCTTCTTTTTAGTTACATTGCTTGAGTCATGGGATGCATTCCGTACTATTATGCGTGCAAATATGCCTATTGATAGACTGAAATTGTAGGATGTAGAGGGTGTGCTCTTGAATGAAGAGGTTAACTAGAAGAATGTAGATGATTCATGCACCTCTCATCCTTTGACAATCAAAGGTAATAATGGTAGGAGTGGTAATGATTGTCATCTCCTAGAAGTCTCATTATTAGTCACGTGGACAATCTTGTTAGTAAGTCCCATGACTGTAAGTCCACATTGACTTGCCACTATAATGGAAGCATGGTCATATTTGGCCACAGTGTCGTAAAATGCGTGGTGACAAGCGTAAGAAAAAGGAAAAGAGTAAAGTGCAAGAAAAGGATGATGATTGTAGCATTGTCCCTAGCAAGTCCAATGTCAAGATTGAATAGATTAATACCATACAGACTAATACTGATGGTGACTACATACTTGCAGCTTCTTCTCTTGGTTTTTTGTAGTTGACTAATGCCTCGCCACCCACCTATGCTCAATGTTGGGTACTTGATTAGAGGCTTTATTTCATATCACCCCTCATTGAGAGTCGTTTCACTCTTATTGTAGCATGACAGGATCTGTCAGATTGGGTAATGTCTTGACACTGGATATTATTGGTATTGGAGATGTCTAGCTACAGTTTCCTTCAGGTAGCAATATGTTTATTTGACATAATATACGCCATGTTTCAGCTTTGACTAAAAGCATACTTTCAATTGGATAGTTGGATGATGTAGGTTATGTTGTATCTTTTCCTGATTCCTTATGGAAGCTTACCCATGGGAATCTTGTCCTGGCACAAGGGTCTGACACTCTTTATCATTCACTTGTATCTGGGTCTATCGGTCATGTTTTGGTAGTGGTGGCTAAAGTACCATATATATCATTATGGTATCATCACTTTAGGCACATGTCATTAAAGGGAATGAAAATGATTACTCATTTGCAATATCTTCCACTCCTTGACTATAAGTGTTTTGTTTCTTGTGATCATTATCTTTATGGCAGGTAGACCTATAGTTCACATAAGAAGTCTGACATTACGCTCATGAGTGAGTCTCTAGCTCTTCTTCATTTTGATGTTTTTGGACCTATGCCCTGCAAGTCATTAGGTGGTGCAAAGTATTTTGTTACTTTCACTAATGATTACTCACATAAGATCTAGACACACTCCATAATAAAGTAGAAGGCAGAAGTCTTAGCTACATTTTAGTATTGGCTTGCTTTTGTTGAAAGCTAGTTTGGGTATAGGTTGAAATGCCTACGATCTGATAATGGGGGTGAGTATGTCTCTAAAGCCTTTGAGCAGTTTTGTGAGAGAGTGGCATTAGCAGTCAATTGACTGCCTCGTACATCCCACCCCAGAATGACATGGTTAAAGTGCATGAATAGGAAAATTCACGGGTGAGTTCGTAGTATGCTTAGCCATGCATGCTTACTGCAATACTTTTAGACTGAGGCAGTTACTATTGCTATACATTTGATTAATTAATCCCCAAGCATTACTCTTGACTATCAGGTTACAAAGGTGGTATGGTATGAAAAACCTCCATCATGTGCTCATTTGTATGTATTTGGTTTGTGAGGCTTTCTGCCATGTTTCTAAGGATAAGCGTAATAAGCTGGATCCTAAGTATGTGAAATACATCTTTCTTGATTATGGAGATGCAGGTGAGATGGGATATTTCCTATGGCATCTGCAAGCTTGGAAGGTCATTCACAGCCATGATGTTATTTTCCATGAGGAGAAAATGCGTAGGTAGCCTAAGCAGGTCGTTGAGGTATATAGGGTGATATTTCAAGAGGAGCCTCTTGTTACTGTATAGCCAACTAGATAGCCTACAATAGCTGATGCTCCTGTGACTGAGGACCATGATGCTAGATAGGAGGTACATACTCCACAACCTATTTTGCGGTGGCACCTCTATGGATTATGTTATGGTGATAGATGCTTGTGAACCTCTTACTTATGATGAGGCCGCGCCAAGGTGATAGTCACTCTTGGGAAAGAGCCATGTGGTCAAAGCATGACTCACTGCAGAAAGATCTTATGTGGGATTTAGTTCCTTTGCCTAGTGGAAAAAGCGTGCTTTGCCATGCAAGTGGATATACAAGTTGAAGAGTACCCTTGGACATTCCAATCGAGCCTTAACGCCAGATTGGTTGCTAAGGGTTTTAAATAGAAGCATGGTGTTGACTTTGATGAAGTCTTCTCTTCTATAGTCAAGATGACTACCCTATGATTGGTTTTGGCCTTGGTTATAAAGCTAACTCTAGACCTCTATCAAATGGATATCAAGATGGCTTTCTTACATGTGGACTTGCATGATGAGATTTATATGTAATAGCCTAAGGTCTTTGAGGATAAAGGCATGGAAAACCTAGCATGCAAGTTGAGAAAGAGCCTTTATGGCCTTAAGCAGGCACCTTGGGAATGGTACCATAAGTTTGATGCTTTCATGCATTCATAGAAATATACCTGTAGTGACATGGATCCGTATTTATATAAGAAGAAGGCCCGTAATGGCAGCCTTATGATTTTGGTACTCTATGAGGATGATATGTTGATTGCTAGGAGCACTTATGATGAGCCGAATGCTTTGAAAAGATAGCTCAAGAAGAGCTTTGAGATGAAGATATAGCTAGAGCCTGTGTAGCCCATGACTCTAGTATCTCCTATATTCGCATGAAAGGACTAATTTACGGGCCAATAGAATGGCACTCATAGAGTTCAAATGCAATGTAGGAGTCATAGTCATACCAAGGTTTACCTTATTGGATGACCTAACCATAAGGTCTCCTTGCAAGCTTCAATGGCTGCAATAATCTTAGCCTTGGCAGTAGACAAGGTAGCCTTGGTAGTAGATAAGCCAGTGTATCTTTGCACCTTGGACATCCAAGAAACATCACCTCTAGTAAAGGTGAAGATATAGCTAGAGGTGGACTTGAACTATCTGCATGTCTTGTATAATCAGAGTCTGTGTAGCCCACGACTCTAGTATCTTGGTCACCATAAAAAATACACATATTTGTAGTATCCTTAAAATATCTTATGATACCTTTTATGGTTTCCTAATGTTGTGTACCAAGTGTCACTATATAATGAGCCACAACTCCCACTGCAAATACTATGTCAAGTTTAGTAACTATTGTGGTATACATCAAGTTGCCCACTGTGGATACATATGGGATCTTGGCCATCTTAGCCCTCTCATTATCTGACTAGGGAAAATATGCCTAGCTAACCTTCACATGAGAAGCTAATTGGTAGCCAACCGGGCTTACCACCTTGTGTGTAGAATTACTCAAGGACTTTATGGATGTAGTCCTTCCGTTATAGATAGAGGAGTCCTTTAGAAGAGCGATTGTGCATAATGCGCATACAAAGTATGTGAGAGACATGCGCCATATCATTGTATCTCAATGCTCTTCTTGAACTATCTTCAAAGCATCTAGTTGTTGTAGCGAGCACTCCTAGTAATCATCATATTATCAACATATAACATCAAAATGGTAAGGCTACCATTATGGGCCTTCTTTATGTAAGACACGGATCCATATCATGATGAGAGTAACTTTGTGAATGCATAAAGGTATCAAACTTATGATACTACTCCCTAGATCCATATCACTATGAGAGTAACTTTGTGAATGCATAAAGGTATCGAAATTATGATACTATTCTCTAGATACATGCTTAAGTCTATAAAGACTCTTCCTCAACTTTCACACTAGGTGTTTCTTACCATTTTCTCAAACCCCTTAGATTGCTACATATAGATATTCTCATATAGTCTCCATGAAGAAAATATGTTTTTAGATCCATTTGGTATATGTCCAAATCCATTTATGCAACCAAGACTAATACCAAGTGTAGGACAGTTATCTTAACCATGGGAGAGAATATCTCATCAAAGCCAATTTCTTTCTCTTGCTTAAAATCCTTAGCAGCCAATCAAGCCTTATATGTTGGCTTAGGGTGACCAAGGGTACTCTTCAACTTGTACACCTAGTTGCATGGCAATGCATGTTTTTCCATTGGACAAAGGAAACAAATTTCATGTATGATTTTCTACAGTGAATCATACTCAAACTACATGGCCCTTTTCCAAGAGTGATATCACCTTTGCACATAGGCTCCTCATAAGTAAACGGTTCACTAAAATATGTCACTATGACATAATGCATAGAGGACTCAAAATGATTCGGAGGATGTGAGGTCCTAGTGGAGTATCTTAAGACTAATTGTGGGGCATGTATGACATGTCCTCTTTGTCCAGTATCATGATCTTACACAATGAAAGGGCCATAACATCATTAATAGCTATAGTTGGTAGTCTAATTGAGATTGGTTGGACTATAATATGAGGCTCCTCCTGAAAGAACACCTTGCATATCTCAACTTTCTACTCTAGTCTCATATGCATATTTTTCTCATAGAATACAATATCATGGCTATGCGGATAATCTTATGAGCTTGCGGATCCCAAAGGCTATAGTCCATCTCACCTACATCACCATATCTAGGAAAGATGTGCTTGATAGACTTTGGATCTAGCTTAGTATGCATATGAGGGAGGTTTATCATACCATATCTTCTCTATAACTCTACCACCATGAGCAATGCATAGGGATCTTAGCCCAAAAGTACTATGGTAAGCTAGTCTACCTAAGCATACTATAGATGGTTTTATAAATAGTTCTATTCATGTGCTCTATAATATCATTCTAGGGTGGGGTGTATGGAGCAGTCAACTAACACTTAATAACCCTCTCATCACAAAATTTCTCAAAATCCTTAGAGACATATTCACCTTCATTGTTAGATTGTAGGCCTTCTAGTCTATACCTAGCTTGCTTTCAACCACAACAAGAAAGCACGGAAATGTAGCTAATAGCTCTAACTTTTGGTTAATAGAATAGGCCCAAATCTTATGTAAATAATTATCTCATATCCCATAAAGTAGAAACTAGATGCATTGGCTACCTTTTAGCATTGATTTGATCTTGTTGAGTACTAGTCTTAGTATAGGTTGCGATGCCTAAGGCCAGATAATGGGGGTGTATATGCCTCTAAAGCATTTAAGAAATTTTATGTTGAGTGGGATATTAAGCATCAATTGATTTTTCCTTACACCACACCCTAGAATGCTGTTGTGGAGAGTGCATGAATAGGGCAATCAAGTTGATGCAAGCTTACCACAATATTTTTGGGTTGAGGCAATTACTATTGCCATATACTTGATAAATAGATCCCCATGTAGTGCTATTGGTTGCCACGTTGTGGAGGAGGTATGGTATAGAAGACCTCTATTATATGCTCATTTGTGTGTCTTTGGATGTGAGGCTTTTGGCCATGTTACCAAGGACAAACACAATAAGTTGGATCCTAAATTAGTGAAATGTGTCTTTCTTGGTTATGAGAATGTAGGTGAGATGGGCTATTACCTATGGGATCCATAGGCTAAGAAATTCATTCGTAGCCATAATGTTGCTTTCCATAATGAGAAGATGCATAAGCAGCATGGGGAGGTAGTGTACGCAAGGTGATGTTTTAAGAGGAGCCTCCTATTATTGTAGAACTAGCTAGACAACTTACAACTCATGTTTTATGATCATGATGTTAGACATAATGTAAAGACCTCATAGCTTGTTTTGAGATGATCTACTAGAGAGAGACATAAACTTGATTAATTTGAGCCTTCCATGAATTATGCTATGGTGATATATTCTGGTGAACCTATTAGTTATATGAGGAGACTATACATAGAGGTAATAATCACTCAGGAGAGAGCCATGTAGTCAGAGTATGACTCTTTGCAAAAAAACCACACATGGGATTTTGTTTCTTTACCCAATGAAACATGCATTGTTTTGCAAGTTGGTGTACAAGTTGAGTATCCTTGGGTACCTCAAGCAAGCGTATAAGGCTAGATTGGTTGCTAAGGGTCTTAAGCAAGAGCATGCTATTGACTTCGATGAGGCCTTTTCTCTTATAATTAAGATAACTAATGCTATGCTTGGTGTTGGCCTTGGTTGCTCAGTTAGATTTGGATCTCCATCAAATGGATATTAATACAACTTTCTTACATGGGCACTTGCATGATGAGATTTATATGAGGCAACCTAAGGGCTTTTAGAAAAAGAGCATGGAATCTCTATTGTGTGCAAGTTGAGAAAGAGCCTTTATAGTAGTGGAAACCTAGGGAATGGTATCATAAGTTTGATGCATTTATGCAGTGAGTCTTACTCTTGTAGTGATTTGGATCCATGTCTCTACATAAAGAAGACTTGCAATGGCAGTCGTATTATCTTGGTACTCTATATGGATGATATGTTGATTGGGAGAGCTCATGATGTAGATGCTTTGAAAACTCAACTAAAGAGGAGATGTGAGATGAAGGACATAGGGAAAGCCTCATATATTCTTGGGATGCGCATCATGCATGATCACTCTTTCGGGCTCTTTTACTTGTTATAGAATGAGTACATATGAAAGATCCTTAAGTATTTCCATATGCTAAATGTTAAGCCTATTGGCTCATGTACTACAAACATTTCGTTTATGCAGTTGAGCTTGAGCTTATTACAGTGAGACATTGGGACTGAATGTGACATGTACATACTCTCTTCATACTATATATACGCACTTGATGCCTAGTGGGCTAATCAAACTCTTAATTTGGGCTGGCACTTATCTCTATCATGTTGTTGTCAATGATGTATTCATCTAACATGGCTATGCATTGAGCTTCTATTGTCGTTACTCAATCAGTTGTGCCCTTGGTAGGTCTCTTCCATTATTTGTGAGACCTACTATATGCATGATGGTTATGCCTATGGGATGTATTTTAGTTTGACACATTGACCTTTGATAGTTCTTGGTGATGGTTGCATATTCACTCATTGCTAGTTGCTGTTCTTCCATGACACTTGCAATTTGCATTTTATCAGTGATAGTTCATACTTGGCTTTGATTTCTTATTATTGTACTCTATTTTTAGAATGATGTAGTTATAGTTTATTGCACTATTTATGAGAGTAGTCACCTCCTCTTAATAGTCTTTTGCTTATAGTTTGCGGATACCTCATTACTTTGGTAGTATCTCTTTTCTCGCACTTGATTTAGGAGTGGTTTTGGGGATGATTCACATGGTATTACAGCAACCTATTTTGCCCTTTCGTGCACTTGCTTGGTCTTATTATGGTTAATGGTTCTCGTGACAGTGCTATCTTCAATATTGAGAAACTAGATGGGACAAACTATAACTATTGAAATACCTAGATATGGTAGATTTTAGTGCAAAAATTACAAGTTAGACCACTCAAAATTGGGGGTGCCAAACTCCAAAATATTGTGGCTGAAGATTGGGATAAATTGGATGAGCTACAGTTCACAATCATTTTATCACTCTCTAAGAAGGCTCACTACAATGTTGTAAGTGAAAATTAGACTACATATGAGCTTTGGATATAGATTAAGAATCTTTATGACAAGTAGAGTTTTGCATCTCAAATGTATTGGTTGAAATAGTTAATGGACCTTCACTTCCTTTGCATGAAGGAAGGGACTTCTATGTCTACACACTTGAATGGGTTTCACTCCATCATCATCCATTTAGCTTCATAAGAGATTGAATTTAACAATACTTTGTATCCTTTATTTCTTCTTGCTACTTTACTTGAGTGGTGGGACACTTTCCATATGACTATATGTGCTAAAGATGGGTTGAAGTTGCAGCATGTTGACAGTACTCTCTTAACACAAGAGGTGAATAGAAAGAATGTGGATACTTCTTGTACACCTTATGCATTGATTGTGAGAAGCCAAGAGGATGGAAACGACTATAGTAGAGACTCTAATAGGTCTTAGTCTAGGACCCGTAGACAGTCTCGTAATAAGTCCCATGGCCATAAGTCCAATCTTACTTGTCATTATTGTGGGAAAGCAGGTCATATCTGGCCACAGTCCCATAAAATACACGAAGACAAGTGCAAGGAAAAGGGGACGGTGCAGGTAAAGAATGATGATTGTAGCATTGTTCCTAGCAAGTCTAGTGTCATGATTGAGGAGATTAATGTGGTGAGCCTGATGTATTTGATGATCTTATATTGGCAGCCTCTTCTTTGATGCTTCATAGCTGACTATTGCTTTGTTAGGAATATACTAAGTGTTGGTTGATAGATTGGGGCTTTCTTTCATATGACACCTCATAGAGAGAGTTTCACTCCTATTGCAATAGGACTGGATTTGTTCATTTGGATAATGACGTGGCATTGGAGATAGTTAGTATTGGTGATGTCCCAGTTTGGTTAGGCAGCATGTTCACTCTTCATGATATACATTATGTCCCAACTCTCATGAAGAGCCTTATCTTTGTTTGCACCTTGGATGATGTGGATTGTATTGTCTCTTTTGGTGATTCCTCATGGAAGATTATCCATGGGAATCTTGTTATTGTATGTGATGTTGAGTCTAGTATCCTTTAGCCTTTGCTTGTATCTGGGTTAACAACCATGTTTTGGTATGGTTGCAGTTCCACATGTATCTCTTTGGCATCATCACCTTGAGCATACGTCTTTGAAAGGGATGAAAATACTTACCACTTTGTAATATCTTCCATCCCTAGACTATAAGTGTTTTGAGTCTTATGATCATTGTACATATGCTACACAGACACATAGTACACATAGGAAGTTTGGCATCAAGTGCATGGGTGAGTCTTTGGATCTTGTTCGGTTAGATGTATGTGGTCCCATTCCCTATCAATCCTCACTAGGTGGTGCAAAGTACTTTGTCACATTCATTGATGATTACTCACATAAGGTTTGGGCTTACCCTATTAAGTAGAAATCAGATGTCTTGTCTACCTTTCAGCATTGGCTTGCTCTTGTTGAGAACAAGTCTAGGTATAGGCTGAAATGGCTAAGGTTAAATAATGGGGGTGATTATGTCTCAAAATCTTTTGAGAAGTTTTACAATGAGCAAGGTATTAAGCATCAATTGACTACCCCTTACAACCCTCTCCAAAATGATATTGCCTAATGCATGAATAGGACGATTTAGAAGAGAGTCCATAGCATGCTTAGCTAGACAAGCTTACCATAGCACTTTCAGGTTGAGGAAGTTACTATTGGCATACACTTGATTAACTTGTCCCCTTGCATGGCTATTAATTACCAAGTTGTAGAAGACGTATGGATTAGGAAACCTCCATATGCTCATTTGCGTGTCTTTGGTTGTGAGATATTCTACCATGTTTCCAAGGACAAAATAAGCTAGATCTTAAGTTCGTGAAATGCATCTTTCTTGGTTATGGGGATGTAGGTGAGATGGGCTATCACCTATGGGATCCACAGGCTTGCAAGGTTATCCATAGCCATGATATAGTTTTCCATGAGAAAAAGATGCATAAGTAGTTTGAGCAAGTAGTTGAGGTATGCAAGGTGATCTTTTAGGAGAAGCCTCCTACTCTTGTATAACTAGCTAGACCACTTGCATTAGTTAATGCTCCCATGGTCTAGGATCTGCGTGTTGTGTGAGATCGCCTTGTCTTGAGACACTCTAGTAGATTCAAATGTCAATGTGAGTACTTTACACCCTCCATTATCATGTTATGATGATAGATGTAGGTGAGTCTCTCTCTTATAATAAGGCCATGCACAAAGATGTTAATCACTCATGGGATAGGACTATGTAGTCAGAGTTTGACTCTTTACAGACAAACCATATGTGAAACTTGGTTTCTATGCTTAGTGGCAAGAAGGTATTGCCATGCAAGTGGGTATACAAGTTGAAAAGTATCCTTGAATGCCCCAAGCCCACGTATAAGGCTAGATTGATAGCTAAGGATTTCAAGCATGAACATGGTGTTGACTCTTAGGGTGCAAGTTGAGAAAGAGCCTTTATGGACTTAAGCAAGCACCTAGGGAATGGTACCACAAGTTTGATGCTTTTATACACTCATAGGGATATAGCCATAGTGCTATAAATTCATATTTTTATAGAAGAAGGCTTGTTATGCCAGCCTTATGATTTTGGTACTCTATATGGATGATATGCTTATTATTGGAAGAGCTCATGATGAGCCGGATGTCTTGAAAACTCAGCTCAAGAAGAGCTTTGAGATGAAGGACATAAGGCATGCCTCACATATTCTTGGGATACGCATACACCTGGCAGACAACATTGGGATGCTAACAAGGGTATCATGAGATACTTGAAGGGTACAACAACTATATGCATATGTTATGGTGGCCAAGACACAAGAGTTGTGGGGTACATGGACTTTGGTTATGCAAGACATGCAGATAGTAAGAAGTTCATCTCTAGCTATGTCTTTACCTTTGCTGGAGGTGCTGTTTCTTGGATGTCCAATGTGCAAAAATGTACGATCCTTTGTACTACCAAAGTCGAGTATATTGTAGTGATTAAGGATTGCAAGGAGGCTCTTTGGTTAAGTCGTTTGGTGGTAGACCTTGTATTACTGATGTGGTCCCTACACTACATTCAGATTCTAAGTGCTATCCAATTAGCCAAGAATTTGATCTTCCATGTGAAAAAAAAGACATTGAGATGCATTATCACTTCATCAGAGAGGTCATTGAGGACTACTCTATTGACCTTGTCAAGATCTTTGTGGGAGCTTTCACTCAACCACAAAGACCCCACGGACCGCTTATTGTTCAAGCATTCCAAGCCGAGCACTAATGGCTATCTCTCACATAACCGACGCGCCATCCATACCTACGGGTGTAGTGAGCTTACCTCCGTGGCTCGAGTTACCTCCTCTCCCGTGCACTCCGATAGCTCCACGATCCAAGTGCAAGCTTCAAGCAAGCTCGATCCTCCCGCTCCAAGCTCCAAGCTCCATTGCCGCGAGCAAGATAAGAGAATAGAAGAGAAGAGAAGAAGAGAGGAGAAGATGGAGAGCTTCTCCTCCTCGGTCCCTCACCCTCACACACTCACACTCTCACACTCCCTTTCTCAAGCACAAGCTTAAGCAAGCAAGAAGAAGAAGAAGAAGAAGAAGAAGAAGATAAGAGCTACTTTTTGCCACACACAAGAATGAGCTTTTCATTCACTTTTCAACTTTATATACAAAACCCTAAATCCCTTTTGGGCAGTCATTCCCTTTTCCCCTTTTTTACATGGCCGGCCGTAGCCTGGGCCCTTTTGCCCATTGTCCTTCTATCTTCCTAGCTTCCTTTCCACCGCCCGTCTACATTTACAAATTGCACGGGTGAGAGCCCGACGCTCCTTAAATTAAACCATGATGCGCTTGCGCTCTTTTACAAAAGTTTTGACTTGCGCTTTTCCTTATGCGCCTTTCTACCTTATTTAGGACTCTTCTCCTTATGCGTCTTTGTCATCCGTTTCTTTTTGCCTTGGCCTTTGTCTTTGTCTTCTGCTTTAGCTTTTCCGAATTTTCCACCTTTGTTCGTTTGAGGGTTAACATTACCCCCCTCCTAGACGAGTGCCAGTCCCATGGCACTCACCGTCATAGGTAGCAAGCGTTTAGCATACACCGAAGACATAGGTGACAAGGACGTCTATGGTTGCCATGGCGGAGTGTTGGCAGTGGTGGGGAGGGAGGTCATTGGGGGCACATTGGTGGGTTGAGTGGTAGGTGGTAGGGCAATGGGAGTTGGTGGGGTGGTAGGGCAATGGGAGTTGGTGGTAGGGCTGTTCTCAGGGGGGTTGCACTAATGGAGTACAAGTAGCAGTTTGTTGGAGACTCTGTACATGCTGATTCTTGGCAGGCTTACAGGGTGATAAGGATAGGAAGTCAGAGTTGAGTGCTGATGAAGAGCGAACGACACCTTCGTTGGAGTCTTCAATACCTGCAATTGAAAACCTCTCCTATGGTCTCTCCCTAAGGGGTAGTGCTAATCTTTTTATCGTGCACAAGACGTATTTCGATTAGTTTGGGAGACATGTCGAGAAGATGAGAGTATTATCCTGCACTTGAGGACCCAAACTGTGTATATACTTCGGTGCAGATATTATGTGAGTGCTCGTGCATACTTAGATATTACATAGTTAGAAGACCGTGGGCTAGTTTCTCGTAACAATGTGTTGATGTAGCAAAGTTGTCCATGTTGAGAAGTACACGTGAAGGTATATGAGACATCCTTTGCATTGTGACTGCATGACGTAGCATAATTGAATACAGGGACACCGCACTTTCGGTAGGTGGAAGCTATTGGACTTGCTTGATGAGGACGGTGTACATTTTATGGCCAATCGTGCGGTGCGTACCACAATTGATTGCAATGGTATTAAGGCAGAGTGCAAGAGGGAATTGTGCAAGTGGGTCAGGGTGACATGTCTAACCATAGGCGAGACAAGCTCCCTAGGTATGTCCTGCCCTTGATGTGCCCTGAACAATTGTGGGTGATGCTAAAGGGCTAGGGGACTAGGGACGGAGCCAGTCGCAAGGTCACTGGACGTACCTAATGTGAGGACCCCTAGGTGCTGTGCTGTGATTGTGGATGCTTCTTTTCGTTCGTTTCTTTTCTTCTTCTTCTTTTCTTTTTCTTGTGCTTTTTTCTTTCTTTCTTTCTTTCTTTCTTTCTTTCTCCTCTTTTTTTTTTTGACTTGCCTGAGTACAACCATTGCAATATGTTGAGGCTATCAACCTTTCAGTGGCTTGGAAAATGTCAAACTCGAAGACTCAAGAAATGGATATTACAGTGATGATTGTGCCCTAGCCTCGTGGTTAGAGAAGCAGTTGTTGAGATGGGGAGATACACTTGAGATATTGCAAACCTCCTTGCGACACACACGATGTTGGTACAATTGAGGTAACGACTGCCGTGAGCCAACTATAGAGCTTGACCCAGAAAGGGAGCATGGCCCATGAATGTGCATTGGGCCATGCGATGTGGGTGGTCGGAAAGGGTGATTTTTGCTTTCGGCAGCGTGGCTTTGTCGCGGCTCTTTGTGGGGTCAATGGTCTTGCGGTGATTGGGCATTGAACACTTTCGCACAAGAACCTGTATTATCCTGCATCCACTTGTCACTTCGTGAGAGAATATGCTCGCTTGTGTTAAGTGCATCGAACAAATGCAATCATGATAAGAAATAAATTTTCAGAATTCTATGATGTCTATTGGGATGCCTATTTCATTGCTTGTTAAGGTCGCATTCATTAACGAGAAGTAACGGGAATGTGTACAAGTGGGGATCTTGCCCCTTTACTCATCAAAAAACAAAATGTTTTGGCATGCTGACTTGTCGAGCTACTTCATCATAGGGATTTAGTCGATAGGTATGAGGCGGGGCGAGTCCGATTGGCTAGGCGACCGGGGCGGTGCTAGTGTGGGGCTCCCATGAGGCTGGGCAGGGAACATGTTGGCCGGGACATGAATGGTGTAGTCCCGGGCCACTACCGTTTCCAGAATGTCTTTAAACAATTCATTAAATTCTGCCCTATCCCTGGCCGCCTTGTCACTTCATGAGCACCTGGTGCCCGAGCGTGCGTTGGGGGTCTGCGCAACTGGCGTTGCCACATTTTGTGTGCCTCCCTGAGCGTCCGCTCCCCTGGCCCGCGGATTCTTCGGCCTTCATCCGGGGCGGTGTCGCTTGGGGCCGCGTTTCTTGGCGTACCTTTTAAGAGTGGGTACGTAGTGCACTGGCGGAGAGGCGTGTGCTGCATGTTCCCGTCGGCTGCGGAGAGCGTCCTTGCAAGCTAGCTGCCCTTGGTTCTCCATGTTTTCCTTGCGGAAGGCCTGTAAGATGCGAATCAAGGATTAGGATTTATCACATGATAAGACCATTCATATGTAAGGGATTATAGTGCAGCTTATCAAGCGCATAGAACGAGAAGGGGAGGGGTGGGGCATGCAGTGCTTGTTGTAGAGGGATGGCCCCTGTGATGTATATTTAGCCTCCTGCCATTAGCAGATCTTGGTTCACGCCGAGTTACCTCGGCTGGCGGTCATGGATTTAGGCAGGGCTCCTCCTTGGAAGGATAGACCGGAAAGGGAAGAAGGTGTATAGAAAGGGACTATACCCTGTCTACACCATCAAAGTTGTTGGTCAAGGCTTCCTATGGCGGTAATATGGGTTGCATGCCCTTCACTTGGAGGTGGAGATGGTCACACGGCTTTAAATGCGTGATGAGAGGAGGACTTGAGAAGCTTAGCCTACCAGACCTAACTCTTCTCCCTGTGCTTGACTATTATTGCTTGTGTGTGTTGATATTGTTTATTCATGGTGACACAAAAATCAGTGTTTATTTATATACATATTTATGAATCCATGTCACTTCACGAGGATAAGAACCAATTGTAGAACTCAGGGTTGTACTGGAGCATGGTACACGCATCTAGCACTCGTGGCAGCTTACTTAGTACCGATAGATATTTTGCCATATCGAGCAGCATGGAACCTTATCTGAGTCTACTGGCAATGTGTAACTCCTCCTCAGGGAGAACCTTATCAATCAAAGGGCTCTTTAGGCTAGTTGCAGCTAAGTCTGTACCCCGAATGCCAGTTAACACTCGAAGGGAAGTTGGTGCCACATAGGTTGGGTCTCTTTGAGACCGCCATTTGGCCAATCACTCCTCAAATACCGTCATGATATGAGCTCCTAGTTCGGCCATTGCAATGCAGTTTTCACACCAATGCTGCTCAAATTGACTCTGGCCTGCTGACAGTCGCTTTAGTTGTTCTATGTCTACGAGATTCGGTCGGCAGAGCACTTCATTGAACGTGACGGTTAAGCGCAGTTCATCAGCCTCCTCGTCAGAGATGAGTCGCATGCGTTCATGTAAAAGCTTGTTATAGTGCTTGTCAAGATGTTCCTGCTCTTCCCAGGATAGAGGAAAGGGTAAGCAATCTCCAAGCTGCTCCTTGGGGATTGTGCCCACGTCCGCAAGGACGTAGACTCGTGCGAACACCTTGAGCTTAGCATCCAACTCAGTTAAGCACTCTGCGATACTTCTATGTTCAACGAGGGCTTGCTTGGTTGCCATCTCATGCAAGGTTCTAGGAGTTTGTCTAGGCTTTAGTATAGCTGGGGGTTCAGGCCTATATGAGCAAGATTGGTCAATGCTAGAATTGCTCATGCTCTTGGGATTTCCATATTTCTCTTGAGGCTTTGTTATTGCATCATGGTTCTCCTTGGGTGTGACTGGTGTGAATTCGTCATCCCGTCGTGACTGTGTTGTATCCACTCTTGATTGGTCGATGTGAGTTCTATTATCTATGGATTGAGTGTTGAAAGAAACTGTTGATGGCAATAGCTGCTTTGATTTTTCAGAGCACACGGATGTGTCTGAGGTTTCACCGCTATTAGGAGAGACATCAATGGATTCACTGGTGGATGGACTTGATGCTTTATTCCCCAGCTCTCCAGCGCTCTTGGTCTCAATGTCCTTGGGGTCCGCAACCACCTGCAACTGTTGTTGTTTTTGCTATTTCCTCCTCTTTTTCTTGGTCAGCACAGGTGCATCTAACGTCTCTGGACCCTGGGCTATATCGACCGTTGATGTGCTTGGTCGGGGCTCATCATTTCCTTTCTCTAGAGGGTCCTCATGGGACCTAGTCGTGGCCTGCAGAGTAGCCTTGCCAGGTTGCATGGGTACAACTGTTTCCCTTTTGGGGGAGTCTAGCTCTTCCGCCTATTCCCCTGTGCTTAACTCATCCAGCCCAGGTTTTAGGCACTTTGGAAGCGCTGGAGTTGTTAAGGAGGTAGGTCGCGACACCTCCTTCACAGGTAAACCACTAAGGACACGTTCCGCAAGGGGCCTTGTCACGGCCAAGGGCTGTGACTGCTGTGATCCTTGATTTGCAGTAGTAGCAGCTAGTTCAGTGGACTTGCTACTATTGGTGGATTGTGGTGTCAAGTCCTTAGGGCAATTGGAAGTGGTCGTTGCTCTTAGAGCATTCACTTGCGTAGATCGAGTATCAGTTGAGCTAGCCATGGTGGATTGCACAAGCATATCCTTAGGTTGAGAGCTAAGGGGGGTGTCGTGTCCCACCTCTTGGACATTTGGAAGCTTTGATGTAGATAGAGATTGGGATCGAGTAGCCGCACTTGACGAGTGTTGTGCTTCCTGTGTCCATTTAGGGGAAGAGGGTATAGGAGACTTGGGACTCTCCTAAGTGGCTTTGACACTGGTTGGGAGATTTGCTCGTGGCTATTAGATGATTTTGCTATTTGCTTTATTGAGCATTTAACCTTGCCATGAGCACTGTTGTGCCCATGCTGCCTGCTATCCTCTTGGGGAATCAAAGGCTCCTTGGGCACTAGTGGCTTTTGCGTACCCTCAACAATTACATCTGATGTCTGCTTGTCAAGCACACTAGGCTGAGGATCTACCCTCCAATTGGTCTCATTGGGTTTCTTGATTTCGACCATGAGGGGCTCGGTCACTCCACTGTTTTTGACTTGGAACTTGGTTTTTCGTTTAGATCTCCTCCTACGCTTCTTTGCTCTCGATACATCCTCGCCTTCAGTTCGATAAAGGAGGTTTAACAGGGGGTTAATACCCTTGAGCACGTAGCAACACTTTGGATATCCATCGCGGCGTTGTACTGACTCTCCATCGATGCCTTCGTTTATAAGGCTTAGGCTTCTTTTGGGGTCTTCTACGATATTTGTAAGTCCAAAGGCCGTCCTTGGCAGTCTCCTGACCTTCTTGTTTCCGGCATGGCCTCACTCACTGGTTCTCGTTGTTCGACCTGTGCTTGTATTAACTCTTCCAACAAGTCCTTACTCTCGTCAGCAGGCTTGACTATTACATCAGCACCTTCCTTGCCTTTCCCTCGAGGTTTGATGAGGTCACCCTTGCTAAAGGTTGTGACTATCCTCACACCCGGTAGTGTCAGGTGTATCCTCTATGCTACATAGTCGGCCTCACACTTGGTCACCCTTTTGAAGGGTCTTCCTAGGAGGGTTTCCTTCCCGTAACTAGCACTATTTGGAGGAACATGAAATAGGATAGGCAAGCTTTCCGTTTCAATTATCGCAAGGATTTTGCACTTTCCTATGAGTGTTTGTGGGTGTCCCCCATAAGGGCTAAGAGTTGCACTAGTCGGTGTAAGCTCTAGTTGGCCTAGTAGGGTCCATGATTCATAGGTCAAGATGTTAAAATCTGCTCCTTCATCAATCAGAGCATCAATAGTATGCTCTTTTTTCGCGGTGAGTTTGAAACTAAGATAAGCATGTGGTACTATGTCTTCATCTTCCGGGTCCTGGCTTGTAAATTTAAGCCTTCTGACAGATGCCCTTGAGTCCCCACTTGCATGACCAGACGTGGATTCTCCACCAATGTCTTGGGTTGTCTGTGCAGTGTTGCTCAAGGTACATCTCTTGTCAAGAGTGTCATGTCTAGTCATCTTGGCATTTGTAGCTTGCTGATGTTGCATTTCACTTTGACTAGACCTGGTATGAACACAATGTCTTTGTGTTCTCGTGGTGTGGCCTTTTTGCCCTTAATGGCTAGATTGGCCCATTAATGTTCTAGGGTCTCTGTTTCTCTTTGTTCGGGTATGGGCTTTTGGTTGCTCTTTTGCAAGTGAGAATCCATGCTTGTGTAGAGCCATTACTACACTAGGATCCAATTTGGAGGACCTGTCGCGGCGCGCGTTTTCTCTCCAACTTACTTGGGGGAGGTGTGGAGAGGGCAAAGCCCCCTCTGCGGGGATCCGGGGGGGCAAATCCCCCCCGGCCTGCAGGGCCGTTACGGTAAACACCATACACAATTTGGAGGACCTTTTATAGCCAAATTTTGAACTACGTGCTCTAAATTTTAGCCTAGTGATGGATCTCTGATGTGCCTTTAGCTCTACATAGCCTTTGGGGTCAATCTCGGGGTTTAGATGTGTCAAATTTGTGTTCTAGATACTTGTCCGATTCTCGGGAATCCAATTATCAGATGTCCAATTTTCAGGAATCCGATTATCAGAATCAGATGTCCGATTTTGGGTGGTCCGATCGGGCCAGTGGTCTGATTTTGATCACGTCTGATTTTGAGAGTCAGATCGAAAAAGTGGTTCGATTTTCGGAGTGGTCCGATTCCGAGAATCGGATCGGACAGGGTGGCCCGATTGCCTCGATCGGACGAGCGTCCGATCGGACAAGATGGTCCGAGTGGTCCGAGTCCGAGTGTTCGAGTGGTCTAATTTCCAAAATCGGATGGGTTGGTCCAAGTGGTTCGATCGGACAGGATGGTCCGATCGGACGGTTGTCTGAGCATCCGATTTTGGATTGGTCCGATTCTGGGGCTCGGATGGCCTGGTCCAATTCTGGACTGGTCCGATTTTGGACTGGTCCGATTCTGGGACTCGGACGGACTGGTCCGACTACACGGTCGATGGCCCGCGAGTTGCACACGATGCCTCTAGACTGACGTCTACTACACCGAATCGGCCAACGCCTTCCAGATAGCTACCAGGAAGTGCCAAACATGCCTGGAATCATTATGGTGCTCAAATCAAATGGCACTCCAAGGATCTGTGCCCCTATTTCCCTGTTTTAGCTTGTTATACAGCAACAGAAAACCCTACTATTTACTTCTTTTTCTTTGTTTTTTCTATCCTAAATGCATCCAAATCACAAAGTAAATACCTACACTACTCCATCTCACAACATAAATCTCAAAAAATAAAAAAACCTACTTGCTAAGGAGATCGAATACTATCTTCAACCCCCTCACGTCCTACCTATCTCAAGCACCAGTTTGGAGAAAGTGCTTACTTCGATGCTTGATTCAAAGCGCGCAAGCTCTCAAGGCTTGAATCCGTTGGTCCCGGCAACGGAACCAAAATGTGAGAGCTTTCACTCAACCGCCAAGACCCCACGGACCACTTATTGTTCAAGCGTTCCAAGCCGAGCACTAATGGATACCTCTCACATAACCGACGCGCCATCCATACCTACGGGTGTAGTGAGCTTACCTCCGTACTGCTCGAGTTACCTCCTCTCCCGCGCACTCCGATAGCTCCATGATCCAAGTGCAAGCTTCAAGCAAGCTCGATCCTCCAGCTCCAAGCTCCAAGCTCCATTGCCGCGAGCAAGACAAGAGAAGAGAAGAGAAGAGAATAAGAGAGGAGAAGATGGAGAGCTTCTCCTCCTCGGTCCCTCACCCTCATACACTCACTCCCTCACACTCTCACACTCCCTCTCTCAAGCACAAGCTCAAGCAAGCAAGAAGACGAAGAAGAAGAAGAAGAGGAGAACTACTTTTTGCCACACACAAGAATGAGCTTCTCATTCACTTTTCAACTTTATATACAAAACCCTAAATCCCTTTTGGGTGGTCATCCTCTTTTCCCCTTTTTTACATGGCCGGTAGTAGCTTAGGCCCTTTTTCCCATTGTCCTTCTATCTTCCTAGCTTCCTTTCCACTGCCCGTCTACATTTACAAATTGCACGGGTGAAGGCCCGGCGCTCCTTGAATTAAACCATGATGCGCTTGCGCTCTTTTACAAAAGTTTTGACTTGCGCTTTTCCTTATGCGCATTTCTCCCTTATTTAGGACTCTTCTCCTTGTGCGTCTTTGTCTTCCGTTTCTTTTTGCCTTGGCCTTTGTCTTTGTCTTCTGCTTTAGCTTTTCCAGATTTTCCACCTTTGTTCGTTTGAGGGTTAACAATCTCAACTGATTAAGATCCTACACAAATGTGCTTAGAAAAGTCACTCGGTGGAGCATTTTGCATTCTTTAGATGTTGATGGGCGTTGGATGAGATGATGTTTTTCCTCATAGTGTTGTACTTATGTACATTTGTACTTTGTCACTTTTTTCTCGTTCTCTCCACACTAGAGACATATTGTCTTTAAGTGGGAGATTGTTGTGCATAAGGCATCTGTGTCTAGCCATCCATATATTACTACATTGACAGTACCTACACACTTGTACACTATAGGTGGTAGGCACCCATCATCGTTACTTCATTCTTTATTCTTTCTATGACATTTGAATAAAGGGAAGGCCAATCACACGTTGTGATTGTTGAAGTTCCCACATCTTCTCTCTCTCTCTCTCTCTCCTTCTACCATAGCTCTTACTTTTTCTCGTGTGCTTTCACTTCAAGTTCACTCCCGTCATCTTATTCTCTTCTCACCAGAGGCACATTCACCTTTAAGCTAAAGTAAGTTCTAAGATATAGGGGGAGTATACTAGTGTGCATAATTAATGTTATATTGGTGTAACCCAACTAGCATGGATGTAAGAAGGAAAACTAGGGAGCTTTAAAATATTGTGCACTTTACAAAAGTATCATCTAGTATTTCAAGAGGTTTGTCCCGTATGTGCATAGAAAATTGAAAATGTACCTATCTTTGATTGTTATAAGGTTCATTATCCTCACCTCTTAGTTGATTAAAAGATGATTGGTCACACTTAACCTCTAACTCTCTCATATTTTGTTGAGAATAGATGACGGTTCACTCCCGTCATCTTATTCTCCTCTCAGCAAAGGTACATTCACCTTTAAGTGGGAGTAAGTTCTAAGATATAGAGGGAGTATACTAGTGTGCATAATTAATGTTATATTGGTGTAACCAAACCCAACTAGCATAGATGCAAGAAGGAAGACTAGGGAGCCTTAAAATATTGTGCACTTTACAAAAGTATCATCTTGTATTTCAAGAGGTTTGTCCCATATGTGCATAGAAAATTGAAAATGTACATATCTTTGATTGTTATAAGGTTCATTATCCTCACCTCTTAGTTGATTGAAAGATGATTGGTCACACTCAACCTCTAACTCTCTCATGCTCTATTGAGAATATATTGTTGGCTTCAAAGGGGAGGTAAAACCCCGAGATACTTACTTAGAAATCTTCTAGATCACTCTTTTTTATTCTCCCTGTTCAAAGTGTTGTTTTTTGCCTTGTAAACTGCGATCACGACGCGCACAATTTTGCCAATCCCTCTTTTTTTGCATTAAATCTCCAAAACTAGCTAAAAAAAACCACTTGCTTTTTTTTACATGACATCCTATTCTAGAAATTTCCATATATTTTTAGGATGTTTACAATAAATAATATCTAAAATAAGCTAGTCTTGTCCAAAAATTTATATTCTTGGACCATCCATACTATACACATTGACACTAATGACTAATATGGCTCATAACTCTCATTCACATGGTAACTTCCGTGATGGGTGGCTACAGTCCTTGTCAATCCAAAAAATGTCAGGTTACAATCCTCAGGTCTTTTTGCTCGAGATCTTCTCTATTTAATGATTTTAGAGTTCTTAAAGCCCATTTTGTGAGAAGTTGAAATTTTTTCAAATTAAAGTTGAGATATCACAAAGCCAGAT
Source organism: Lygodium microphyllum (assembly GCF_053477565.2). Classification (NCBI taxonomy): domain Eukaryota; kingdom Viridiplantae; phylum Streptophyta; class Polypodiopsida; order Schizaeales; family Lygodiaceae; genus Lygodium; species Lygodium microphyllum. Next base: position 154,633,388 of record NC_141141.1, on the reverse strand, counting down.
ATGCATGGCAAGTACGACTTTCCAAGGATGTACAACTTAAATGCAAGGAGTCCAAAGGAGTCCCTAATCTTCACCAAGTGGGACATCCACCCATCCATCTTTCTATTTTTACATCTTTTTGTTGCATCTTTACTTCCACCTTATCTAAGGGCATGCAATACTTCTTAGGGTTGCTAGCTGAGCCATGGGGACTTTTAAATGTGTGTTAAAAAATAAATTACAAATAATTAACCAAGTATTCTTGCACATTGATTTATGGGCAAAGTGATATGTCACACACTGAGATTTGTGGAAATCAACCATACAAGTGAGGACTATACTCAAATGCTACATAATGATCTATATCATGCAAGTGGATGCTGACATGAGTTATATAGGTCAAGACATCTCTAGAACCTATTCAATTGGAAATATGAAGCTTTCTTCCTCATTGAGAAGTCTGTTTAGGTAAGGGTGGAGTAGAGTGTTATCCTTAATTGACATGTTTACGGATCAATGCGAGGACCTAAAATGATGTAGGAGTGAGGTAAGTTGGATCGTATTCAGAGGTTTTAACTACACAACATTGTTTGGCATTGGCCATGATTTGACAACCAATGCACTTCCACTGGGCACATAGAGTGAAGCATTACCTCATGATCATTTTCTTTCAGTGATGTTGAGAGGTGAGGCGATTCATATGTCTATGTGTATTGGTCCTCTCGATACCTCTCTACATATCTTTGATGTGCAAAAGAGATTCTATGATCAATATTTGTCAAATGCCCTTGTTGAGTACTAGCTTTTGTGATCATTTAAAGTGTGGGGGTCAAGGAATTTGCTTTTTTCATGTAGACCAACTAAGGTGTCTTCCTTTGGTAGTTGGCTTACAGTGCCCACTGTTAGGGACCGTGCCTCTGTTTTCTTGGGAAAGATCTATTTAACAGCCTCTTTGTCTCTTGATGTACCATCTATTATCTCGTTAGAGGATTCAGTTATGACTTCGATGGATGTGGATCCATTGTCTTTTTGCGATCCATATGATTTCAACACCACTTTGTTGGATCCTTTGCCTAGGTTTAGGGTGCCTTTGAACCAGTCCGTCCTGGCTCTTGCTTCAAACAACCAAGGTCTTCCTAACAGCAGAGGGTATGAGGTCCCATAAGAATTTGGTTTAACCACCAGATATGTCAGCCAATAGTCTCTTTTTGCAAGGGTTTAATTCTACTTTGGTCTGCCAATCTGATAAGCCAATGCATAGGTTGAATTCCTTGCAACCTTAAGTCTTTCATTGTCACATCCGTCATTATATTTACTGATGAGCCTTCATCAATCAATGCATCTGAAATAAAGCATCCTTCTATCCATACACCAATCTCTGGGATTGCCAAGATTCCCTCCACAAAGAACTCTTCTTCTTAGCCACAACCCTTCCTCTCTAATTTAGCTATAAATAAGGGGCATGGGTAGCCAGTGAGAGTAGTCCAAGCAAGAGGGGAGAGGCTCTTTTTAGGAGTATAGAACAAGAGGAGTGAGGCAAGAGAAGTGTGAGCAGCACGGGAATTTCTCATCAAGAAGATAAGGAGGATACTCCACAAGCTCTCAAATTCAATTCCTCCATCCCTTCTATCCTATACCTTCCTACGGAATCAAGATTCTTCTTGATTTCTCAAAATCTTTGGTGATCGCTTTCCCTCCCTCCTTCCCCCTCCCCCGTCAATCTAATTACCCCTAAGCTCCTTTGTCAAATTCCCCTTTTTTGTGGTCTTGCGATTAAAGACCATGGCCCCAAAGAAGAAAGCTACGAAGGTCACGGAGGCAAGAGCTGCCAATAACATTGTGGATACAATTACTACAAATGGAATGGTGAGCACAAGGATTACAAATGAAGCCACAAATACCATCAACCAAGCACCCGTCCATGGATCTTCACTAATTTTTTTAAATAAAAGTAGCTAGCAGGCCTTTATTCCATGAATAGACAACATAAGTTGCATGCAAAAAATAAGACTTTATTCAATTCATGCATATAATTTTTTTGAGGAATTCTTAACCGTGAATTCAAAGGTTTAACTTGGATCTGTACAAGATGAACCTATGTGAGTATAAGGAAGGTACTGTGTCTCTAAACGATTTAACATTTTCGATTTTTGTGTTGATTAAATGAAATCTCTGAATCACAAATGCTAATCCTCGGTATATAAGAGACCTTGAGATGCAATTGCCAAATGATAGTGTTCGTAATTAAACTAATCAATATTTTTTTAAAATTGCGAGCAAGGACCCACGAAACTCCAAGGGAGTTATTCTCAAGTATGAAATTTTTGCTTAAATTCAATCTAAACTAATCCCCAAGGAAGAGGGAATCCAGGAAGACTATTGGAAGGTATTGCCAATTATGCTGATTTGTCTTGAAGTTATTTTATCACTTATAGTTATTTTGCCACTTATGCAAAATTGCCTTGATATTATTATTATTGGAAAGAAAAGATTTGTCTTGGAAATAACTTATTAAGAGTTTATGTATAATGCATTTGAAATAAGATGTTTGTGATTATAAGCTAGATACTGAACTTTCCTAAAATCATCATGCTAAAAGATGGATGACTGAGTACAGACTGCCAACTAAGGCAGTATTCTGGTGAATACAGAGCACCGAGACTAAGGCAGTGTTCTTGATGGCACCATGACCTTCCCAAGGCCAGCCGTGAATAAAATCTACTCCAATGGGTTTTTCTTTTTTGGTTTCATGTTAGTGAGTTTAGACCAATCATGACGTGAAAGGTCTTGTCGCAGATGTGAAAGGTCTTGTTGTAGGGAACTCTAGTTGGTAGGAGAAGGTGAGGATACCAGGGGGCTCTGGTCATAAAATCCTTGGGCTCTTATGAACTGCCAACTACCCTTCGATTTCTAGACTGTGTTCTGGAAGTTCCAATAGTAGTTGGGGAACGGAACTTGGAGAGAATAATACTTTGAACAAAAGACATTTTAAAAGTCATTTTTCTGAAAGGAACTATTAAGAAGGAATTGCTTTACTCTATTTTTGTATCGTAAATTAAAGGCATGTGACGAATTCGTATCATGAGATAATTCAAGGAATCTAATTTTATATGTTGAACCAAAAGTGGTAGGTAATTAAATAACTAAAACTACTCTCTCTTGGGAAGCAGGCGGATGGACCCAGACCTATGGCTGGGTGGTCTCGAAAAGTCAAGAGCTTTCCTAAGAAGGAATAAAAATCGAACTTGATGGATCATTAGAAATCAGAAAGATTGACTCACATCGCTTTAGAATCAGCTAATATTAATTAGCCACTCGTAATAGATTTGACAAAAAAAAACTCAAGTTGATCCTCGTGGAAGCAGCCTGAACTTCCACTACAGGGGGTAGACTGAAGCGAGCCTAGTTAGCAAACTTCGAAGGTTTTATCAAAATCCTAGATAACACTTCCTAGGACATCTCTTGATGGGCTACTAAGAACGTACCGCCGATGAGGAATAGCTTGCACAACACGTTACAGGGTTATAATCTATCCCTATTCTTTGTGGATATGGCACATAGATGGGATCATTGCACTCATCTGGTATGGTGCTAGAAAAGGCCATCCAAGCATCAAGGTTGAAGTCCCAAACTTGCCATCGCCATTTTGGTTGGACTTTGTATCCACTAACGGTCTTTGGAATCTCCCAAACCTTGTCCTGGAAATAATCTGCAGGCTCTCTCTGCCACCTTGTGGGGTGTCTTGCTCTTTCCTCTGTCCATTTGTTTCCCAGCCTTTACATGAGCTTGATCACATGCTCCACCACCCTTAGAGATAGAAGCTTGTCTAAAGAACGAGAGTAGTGGAAGGAGAACTCAAAAGGTCTTGGATTTCCCATTGCTCCCATAAAACCACTTCCTGGGCCTAGTTTATAGGATAACATTCCTCTTGTTTAGCAAAATTTGGATTAGGAAGTTGCCATGGCCTTGCCCTAGAGTCTCCTTTGTGCCAGCTCCACCTGCTCTCTTTGCTTACGTTTCCTTTCCATGACTCTCTCAGGAGTGGCTTCCTCACCTATTGTTCTATTTATGCTTGCACTTGTTGTGTTGGGCTTGGCTCTCATGGTTGCTCTTCTTCATCGTGGCATCGCTTGAAGTCTACCCCTTCTTCTCTTGGTAGATCCGTTGGGGCTATAGTGGATGGTTGAGCTTATTGTTCTAGATTATCAAACCCAAATTCTTCCAACTGCTTTATTGAGAGGCATGCTTGCCTCGAATATTGTCACCATTGCTCCATGCTTAGGCTTGTGCTGTCCTTCAGCACTTTTCCATAGAGGTCATACCTCAGGGCTCATCTTGTAAGTTTTAGTTTCCTCCTCATCCCTTCTATTGTATCCTTGTCCTTGGCTTGGCTCACATGTAGGACTGTGTTCAGGAAGGCTTGCTCTTGGACTTTGAGACCTGCCTCAATTGCTTTGTTGAGAGCCTTGCCTACCTCAGATATTGTCGTTGTTGCTCCATGCTCATGCTAGTGCTATCCTTTAGAACTTTTTCATAGAGGCCATATCTTAAGGATAGTTTGTAAGTTTCAACTTTCTCCTCAGCTCTTCTATGTATCCTTACCCTTGACGGCTTGTGTCACTTGTATGACCATGTTCAGGAAGGCTTGTTGTTGGAGTTTGAGACATGCCTCTGTTAGACTTCAAGCTCTACTTAGCTGTCTTTGGTGTGAATGGTCCTAGTGTGATCTTAGGTTGTACTCTTTTGAGTGATGATTGAGAATAATGAGAGTGTGTCTGTGAGAGCTCTTTGCTCTACATTGTTAAAGCTTTGACTTCAAACATGGTATCAGAGCTTCATCCATGAGGGTGTGGGAGATGGAGAAGAACTATTCCACACTATGAAAAGGAAAAAGCATGACCTGAAGAAGAAGATGATGACCTGCAAGTGAAGTCACAGTTCTTCATTTTGGTCTCTGTAGACTGTTGAGCCTATTGAGGCTTGGTCCTTGGTTTATTTAGCATATGAACAAGCTTCTAAGGTTGAAGCATTGACAAAAATGTGAGCTGCTTGAAGATGTACTGGAAGATGGATTACACCCATTTTCCTACTGTTGACAATGAGGGAAGAATGGTGATTTTCATGAGCTATGTTTGAAGCTCATTGGGAGATTTTGCATTTAGAGTGAATGCTCATGTATGAATTGTGAAGACCAGCATTAAAAAAAGCGTGTGACAGGAAGAAAACGTCAACTAAAATGCACCTATTTCCAGCCTGAAACACACATATTTGTAGGCTTTGTAATGCTTGATAAGAAGCATACTCCTTAATAGGAAGAAAACGTCAACTAAAAGGTGCCTATTGCCAGCATGAAATGCGCCTGATTGCAAGCTTTCTAATGCTTGATAAGAAGCATATTGCTTAATAGGAAGAAAACGTCAGCTAAAAGGTGCCTATTTACAGCCTAAAATGCACATGCTTGCAGGCTTTGTAATGCTTGATAAGAAGCATATTGCTCCCTGCTCATAAAATACCATATGATGAAGCATCTAATCAGTAGTATACAGGTCTCAATGTACATAAGCATCTTTGTCATTACCTTCAGCATCAACCCTACAGAGTGGGCCTATTCAAACAACATGAGAATTGCATATGGCGCTTGAATGATAGGCTGAATGCCTGGTTGAAATCTTGGGGCTGGAAGAATACTATGTGGTTTAATGCTCGATAAAGCATTCATGGAATGTTGTTGAAGACCCTGGAGCTCTAATGCTTGCATGGGAGTGGATAGCAAGTATTGGAAGCATTACGTGACATTAGAAGGCTTAGTCATTTTGTATAACCTAGCATATGTCTGCTTGATGGTTGGTGGATTAAGAAGGGTATTGGAAGCTATTGATTGCTGAACGTTGAAGTTAGAAATAAATGTGTTGACATGGTTTTTGCTGTTTAAAAATAGTAAATGCATTATATGGCATTAGCTCTTTAAGATAGGACGGTTTTGGATGCTGAAATGATCATGTATTGATCTTCAGTTGTGATGGCATATGTATGTAATACAATGAAGAGTCTTGTGGACTGAAATACATTGTGATTGGCTAGTCTTGGCTGACTGAAATTTGCAGGTAGAATATTCTGCATTTGTACTTGCAGTACATGAAGTACTCAGTGTCAGATTGACATGTCTGGAACCCTATATGTAGAGATAGATCTCTGAACTGTTGTAAGTGTTCTTGGGGCACGTATCCTTAGTGTTAAGATCAAAGAGGAGCTGCTGTTTACTGTTATTTCAGCCTAGAGACTACTTGTTTATACATGAACAGGGTGCCCAAATACATGCTGGTTTTTCATTGAATGCAGTCCATACATGCACGTCCGTACATGCAGGCTGCAATACCTAGTTGATTGCCAATTGTCAGGAGGTATATATATCATTGTTTTTCAGGCTGAAATACTGACTGTTTGAGCACTAGAGTGCTGAAAACTATCATAAAGAGTTGCAGGCTAAAACTAAATTGTTAGGAAGTTTTTTTTTTTACTTGCAAGTAGTCAGGCAATACGTACGACATGGCAAATGCTGACAGGACAGACAATATTACCTAGATTGTGGGGGAGAAATTAGACAGCCATAATTATGCCATATGGAACTTTCACATGGAGAACTTCTTAATCGGGAAAGGATATTGCCAGTTGGTGAGACTGGAGTAGAAGCCGAACCTGAGCTCCCAGAGAGACCTATAGCTAATCAAAATATGACTACACCGAGCTTGGATAGAAAGAGCTCGCAGGGTGTTGCATTGACTGTCTCTATGTATATCAGATGCCATGGTAATGCAGATAATGAAGTGTAGCTCTCCTAAGGATGCGTGGGACATTTTGATCAGGTGCTATGGCACCACTACAAGTGCCAGGAAGGTATAGTTAAACCAAAAATTTAACAACATGGAGAGAAAGGGTAGGTCCATATAGGACTATATGACATAGATCAAGACCATTGCGGATCAGTTGGCATCTGTTAATACTTAAGTTGAAGATGAAGATATGGTTGTTGTGACTCTGAATGGCTTGGGTATAGAGTATAAGTCTTCTGATACTTCTGTGTCTGTGCGGGCTAAAATGCATGATTTCAATGAGCTGGCTACATTGCTTATCCATGAGGAGGTTAAACTTGGCTTGAGTACAGACTCTAGTAGTACAAAAAGCAAGGACATAGTTTTTAATTCCAATCAACGGGGCCGTGGCAGCCATGGTAGAGGCTATGTTTCTGGCAGAGGAGGCCAACAAAATGCATCCTATGGCAATAATAATCAGGAGGGATCAAATGCAAGAGGAAGTGGAAACTATAGAGGCAGGGGGAGATCTACCTCTCGTGGTAGAGGCTCTTGGCATCAGCAATGCCCATCTGACAATCTGAATAAGGATAAGGATTGTCATTACTACAGAAAGTATGGTCATATTGCAAAGGACTGCTGGAAGAAGCAGGGGAATCAGAAGGGCAAACAACTCGAGATTAGACAAGTGGTGGGGAGCATGTGTCAAAGAGTTTGACAAATTTTTGGCTGAAAATGGCATACTAGGCAGCTTATGTGTAGCTATACTCCACAATAGAATGGAGTGGCTGAGCATAAGAACTGGGTATTGATGGAAGCTGCTCGTGCCACGATGAACGAGAAGAAGATGCCACTCTATTATTGGGCTGAGGCTGTTATGACAACCATGTATATCTTGAATTGGACTCCCATTGTAGGTATTCATGAGATGACACCATTTGAGAAGCTATATAGCTATAAGCCGGTTGTAAGTCACATGAAAGTCTTTGGTTGTCTTGCTTATGTGCACATCCCAGATGAGAAAAGGAAGAAGCTGGATCCAAAAGCACATAAGTGTGTTTTCATTGGATATTCGCAAGAGAAGAAGAAATACAAATGCTATGATCCCTCTACGAGGGAGACTTTGGTAACCAGGGATGTTATCTTTGATGAGATGGCCTCTTGCTATGTATCACTAGCTGTAGTGCCATCGGATACGCCTCCTATTCATGTATCTATAGCTAATTCGCAACAGAGTATTGATATGACAGGTCCTACTGGTCAGACAATATCTCCTTGGACAGGTAGATTGAGGTGCTTTGGCTCACCGTCCAGTGACATTGGTATGTCAGTGAGGGGAATATATGATATCTTAGACAGCAAAGGAAAAGAGAAAGCTATTGAGGATGTATCTGGTATGATGACACCTGGTAGGATGACTCTTTTGGATATGAGTTTGCTGACACTTTAGATAGTGAGCTTGGTATTCCGACTTAGTATATGCTTGGCACGAGGCAGAGTAGATACATTTTGCCTCATGAGAGAGGGGAATCGAGCAGTGCACCACAGCCTAGATGCTCGTAGAGTATTAGATATCCTGTTGACAAGTTGACCTATAGTGGCTACTCTACAAAGCACTATGCTTACATGACAAAAGTGATGGAGATCAACGAACCAGGTACATATATTAAGTCAATAAAAGATGAGAATTGGTGTGTAGCTATGGATGAAGAAATGAATGCCTTGGCTGAGAATAAAACATGGGATCTCATGCCAATGCCTCAAGGGAAAAAGACCATTGGCTGCAAATGGGTCTACAAAATCAAATGCAAGTCGGATGGCAGTGTGGAAAGGTACAAAGCTAGGCTGGTTGCTAAGGGATATGCCCAACAGTATGGACTTGATTATGAGGAAACATTCAGTCCTGTTGCCAAGATGGCAACCATATGCATTGTGATTTCTTTGTCTACTGCTAGAGGCTGGAAATTGCAGCAAATGGATGTGAAGAATGCATTCCTCAACTGTGACTTGGCAGAGGATGTCTATATGGATCAGCTGGAGGGGTATGTACACCCTGATTTTCAGCACTATATATGTAGGCTAAAAAAAATATTGTATGGGCTGAAGCAAGCTCCGAGAACCTGGCATGCAAGGATCAGTAACTACTTGCAGAGCTTGGGATTTGCGGTTGGTAGGGCTGATCACAGTCTATTTATGAAAAAGACTGACAATGGCGTGGGCTAGTCATATATGTTGATGATTTGATAATCACTGGTGATGATGATGACTTGGGCATACAACATGTAATGAAGATGCTGAAAACTGAATTTGACATGAAAGACTTAGGTGATTCGAAGTATTTCTTGGGCATTGAGGTGGTTACAGCTGAAAATGGTTTATAGCTGATGCAGAAGCACTATGCCATGGAAATGTTGAAGAAGTATGGTATGGCTGAATGCAAACCACTGGATACACCTCTTGATTAGAATGTAAAGCTAGACATGAGCACTGGGGCTGAAGTTGAGGACGTGACTATGTATAGGAAGATGTGGAGCCCCAAGAGAGACACTAAGGAAAAGGGGATTCTACTGCAAGAAAATCTATCTTGTAATATCAACAAGCTTTTATTTCTTTCTTTTGATAACCAAAACAAAGAAAACAACAAATTTTCATGCAGCATCATACTAGATATCTCCCATAGATTTGATAAAATCAACCATGATCTTCAACATCTTCATAAAATCCTTCAATAGATCAAAGAACCTAAAGAATACACCATATTTTGAATGGAAATCAATCACATAGTATTCATCTTCAATGTCTTTATAGTTCTCTCTTTCAATCTCTCATATACAGTTACACTGTTTTGATAGAATTGACTATCTCTGGCTCTCTCTCTCTCTCTCTATCAATAGTACATCATATTCTCACTACAATACTCTCATAATAACTCTCAATAATCCTTCTTAGGTTGTGGATGCACCTCCCAAGAGGTATGTCTGATGTGAAGAGGTACTAGAGCCACTACAGTCTCTTCATAGCTTACTACGGTCACTGTCACTCAGTCTTCTCTTCAGTCTTTAGCAGCTGTTTCTTCCATTTGTTTTAGCTCTTTTGAACTTAGGTTCATCATTTCCAAAAGTTAGAAAACTTTCCCAAAGTCACACATACTTTCTACAGAACACTTACAGAAGGTCTACAGAACAATACAGTATAGTACCAGAGTAGATACAGAACAGTTACAAAGCAAAGACAGAGCAGAGACAGAGGCTCTACATAAGGTTTACAGAGGGTTACATAAGGTCATCAAAACCTCATAAATTATACTAAAACTATTCCAAACTATCAAAAACTATTCAATAAGCTTCCAAAAGATTTCAACCTTCATCAATCATCAATCCATGCATACAGAAGAAAATCAGAACAAAACAGAAGGTATACATGACCAATCAAAACATCACAGAGCTTCATATTTCTACTAAGAATCATCATGAACTTCCAAAACATAATCAATATCATCCGAAACACTCTCAAATACTTCCATTAATAACCATACATGACCCATCGAACTAGTTAGTGACCAGGGCACATACTTCATCAATGAAGTGATAGCGTATCTTCTATCCACCTTTCTAATTATCCATCGAAAATCCTCTCCATACTACCCTCAAGCAAACAAGCTGGCAGAATCCACAAATAAGATTCTTGTAAATGTCCTGACCAAAGTAGTCTCTGCTTCGCACAGCGACTGGGATAACAAATTGATGGCAGCCTTGTGGGCTTACCGTACAGCTAATAAAATGGATGTCAGCCAGACTCCCTTTAGGTTGACCTATGGGACTGATAACTCTAAATTTTATTGTCTTTTTGGTACATAGTTGTAAAAAGATTGATTGAAGTGCTAGAGAAAAGGCTCCCCAAGCATTCTAGCTTACTTACAACAATGCAATATAAATAAGTTGGGGTAAGGTCTTGATTAATATGGTTGGAACATACTACGAAATTTTATTCTTAAAACTACCATAAACAAGTTTCATAATTTTACTTTATATTGTTGATTGCAGTGTCCTCATCAGGATGGTAGTTACTCTTATGGCTAGAGAGTAATTGTAAATGTCAGAAGATTGGTTTAGTTTATTTATCTCAATGATGATAAACTTATAAAGGTAATGTGAAACATACTAAACTTTAAGATAGAGTTTTACTGAAAAATAGTCCATTGTAAAAAATAACAATGAACTAAAAATATTTTCTTACAAATGTATGACAGTTTACAAGGGATTGCTATACAAGTGAGCACGTTTGGTATATAAGAGCAAAGTTCATGAAGTATATAGTGGCCAATTGTATACAACTGACAAGAATGAACAATAGTGGGGACTTGGACATTGAAGGAGAGGAGGTGCATGTAACTACATCAAGTGAAGCTATGCCTTCAACACCCAAGGCAACCAAAGCATCAAAGATAGGTAAAAGGACTCCTAGAAAGGATGTCCCTTCTCCCAAGAAAATATCTAAAAAAAAATAGCTTTGCCTCAGATTGTAAGCCCTCGTGTATTAGCCATGGAGATGGCTGACAAAAATTTGTACATGTATTTTACATTGATAGTAAAGAGATATTTTCTTCAATATCCTTGCATTGTATATTCTTCTCTCTCCTCGTTGATATTTGTAAAAAAAATATGTTACAAATTTTTATTAATCAAGAAGTAAAATTAGATATACACCTAAATGGATATAATATGATATAAAAACTTACTCGTTTGTTATTAAGTTGGAACACAAATGAGTATGGTAGTTTAATATCTTCATTCTATAAATCCATCCTCACTTGATGTAGCATACATGATGATCTAACCTTTAGGATTGCAATAATGTCCTCATTGTACCAAACATCAAGTTCCACTATAGGATCTTTGCTAAACAAGATTTTGGTCCAAAGCAACCAAACTATCACCAACATAATGCCATCTACTATAATAAAAGCTAAGGATGAAATTTTAAGTAGCAATCATATATTTACAAGCTATAGAGTCTTGATCTATCTTACATATAATTTTCACCTCTATCCTAGTGTCCCATCCCTCATCAACAAATTGTATAACATGATCATATGTTAGTCTCTTCATTGAAAGCATAGCCTTTGATTTTCTTGTCTCAGCATTAGAAAAGAAGTCAATAAATGTATTAGTAGGCAAGAACAAAGTAACTTTGCTTAGCGTACGTGAGATACTAGATTTTAATGCTCTCTGTATCTCAGAAGATATTTTACATCTATAGCTCTCACTAGTAGCTGGACTTGGCAAAGGCCACTCAAAGCTTGAAAAATCTGGTAAAGAAAGGGGGGATATTGATCCCCATTGGCTACGATACATGGGAAAAATATAAGAATGTTCATAGAAGAATATTCCATTCTCTGTAAGCTCAGTCTTCTTTCTACCTTTGTGCATCTCTTTTCCAATCAAGCCATGCATCACATCAATCACATCAACAATAGACTCAACCAGTTGTCATTCCTCAAGATTAAAGGGATAGACATCTACAAGACAAATGGAAAAATGTTATAATGGAAAACCTTAAACCAAGTTCAAGAAAAGAAAGACTTTAAGAATCAAATCCTTACAATTTGATTTATGCATTGGAAGATTTGAACTTCTAGGTTCCAAATATAGCTCTCTATGCATAAACACACGTTGCACCAGAACCTCTTTTATGTTATTCTTATTTACTCCAAGCTTGATATCTCGGATTCTACCCTTCCAAGCAAAGATGAACGAGCTCTCATATCTTCGCCTTTTCCCATGTTTTACCTGCTGCATGGTGATCCAACTGCCTTTGCTAATGATTGTAGGAATCCATCTTCCATATTTTTGGAATGAGTTAAACACTGATATGGATGTGATTTGGGAGCTTGGATACCTTGTTAAAGGTCAAATTTCTATATCCATGGCAAAGAGAGAGAGAGAGAGAGAGAGAGAGAGAGAGAGAGAGAGAGAGAGAGAGAGAGAGAGAGAGAGAGAAACTACCACAAGAAAGGAGGGAAAAACACGAGAGGGATAAAAGAAAGGAGGGAAAAAAATAAGTGCCAAGCTCTTTATTAATTTGAATTTACATTAAACATATCATTATCATTAATCTATACATATCATTAAATAATAGTGGCGGGGACTATATATCATTAATGTAAAGAATGCCATAATCACGAATATAAGAGGCTAAAAATAAAAATTGATAATAAAAAATCATAATATTATATATATATATATTTATTTATTTATTTATTTATAAAATGTTTTTTAGTATTTTTTAAAATAGAACTTCCATTACAGAGGCTCTGATCTTATTGGTCTAGAGCACTCTCTCTCTATCTCCTAAAAGGCATTTTTGAGACCTCAAAACTCCCTTAATGAACAAATTTGAATATGTTATACCTCAATCCAGCAAGAAGGATGGAGTCATTTACTTCTCTCATCGTATCCTTAAGGATTTGTACACATTTTGAGTCTAAAAAAATAATATTGGTTGACTTGCCATTGTCACCGAGCAAGAAGCAATGTACATTGAAACCTATAGGGTTAACCTTGTCAAACATGCCAAAAAGCTCATCCTCTAGAGGTCCTAGTTGTTTTGCTTTCTTTTCTTCTGCTTTCTTCCTCTTTTTCTCCCTCCATTTCTTTATTTGTTCCTTTATAGCACTTTTCTCCTTCTCATGCCATCTTGTGTCTCTCTCAAGTGTGACATCCTCCATTTTAGAACTTGTGTCCTCCTCCTTCTTCATGAATGGTGGCACATTAAGAATATTATATATCTTCTCATCTATAAGAGAAGCTAGCTCTAAAAGCTTAGAGAATCTATATCTCAATCCTTGTAGGATAATCATATCCTTATCCATAAGTATCACCCTATGTGCATGAACAATATAGATGTATGCATCCTTTAAAAAATCAAGTAACAAGTCATCTATAGTCCCCCTGGACACAAGTAAAGGTACTCCTTGTCCACCTAAAACTGTCAAGACTATGTGTGTCACATATCTCCATGACCACTCTTTGGAATGACAGTTTTGGAAGTGAATTATATCAAGAGCTTTCATTGCCTTCTTGATTTCCCTAAGACATCTCATACCTTGTGAAAATATCCTTTTATGCTTTTTTAGTGGCTTAGATGTCTTTAAAAAAACTTATGGATCTTCTCAGCAGTGTTCCTAATATCAATCTTCTACTTGCTTGTAGTAGTGTTAATTCTAGCCATAGCTCGACAAAATCAACTACAACAACATGACAATAAAAATAGTAATCAACTATCAAATTGAATCCCAATATATGAAATATGAAAACCAATGCATCTAAAAAAAGGAAGGCCATACATAATGTTTCATTTGAAAAATAAAAGAAACTAAACACAAAACATATAAAATGCAAAAACAAACCAATGGAAGAATGAACCCTACAAGGAAATTCACATTTTATACATGAAAAGGCTTTAAGGTACTCAAAAATCACACGAACTATGACATTTTAGCTATCGGAGATAGAGACTAGGTAGCAAACATACGAAACGTGAGTTTAAGTCAATGGGATTAGAAAGTGGGCAACTATTCCTCCATTTCATGCTACATGAGAAAGTCAAGAAAACACAACTTGTTTGCGATGCATTAAATGCAACATTTCAACTTAGCGATGGAGATTGGCGTTAAGGTCACATTTCATTCAACAATTTGACAAGAAAAGATTAAAAAATGTAGATTTATGTATGCAAACCTACTTGATTGCTAAAGATTTTGCTTTGGAGTATGGATTCCTCCTAATAGAGGGGGTTGATCTTGCTAAAATACTCTTATTGGATCTCGAAAGTCTATTGTATTTCAAATGAGGTTATCTTAGAATGGGAAGTTGAAAATAAATCTTTGCTAAAAGGAACGCGATTAAATCTTGAGTTACCATTGTAATTATTGATTAAGGTGGTACTTGGTAGAATATGATCTCATTAATTACTTTTTCTAGGCCCAAAAAGAAGTCTCATGTGCCCAAAAGTAGCCTTAGAAATAACAAAAAAGTAAGCACTCTCTTTCTAAGTGAGAGTCATCCTTTTTTATATACATTTTTAAAACAACAGATCTATTATTAAATGCCTTTTTGGGGGTCTTTTTAAAATAACATCTTGCAATCATCAACCATTTTCACCCGTAATCTCTTCTATCTCCATCAAACGAAAGCTATGCCTTCTTATGCTTTATCCAAGGCAAAGAATACCATATACAATCAAATCAAACAATGTAAGTGGCTAAAACAACTTGTTTCCTCTCTCATGTCAAATAGGATCCAATTTTTTCAGCTCTGCTTGCATTTTCATCACTTATGATTGCATTTTATCAAACCATTCAGTTTATCAAGGTATCTATCACCAATGTCGTATAAATGTGAATGTAACAATGTTGTTTACTCCTACTTGCTTCTAAATTCGTGTTTCGTACGTTAGGCCTTAGATTCTTGACATAAAATTAATTTGTCACTTATGATTTTGTAATATCAAAATTTTCCCTTTGTCAATGTGTGTGTCGTATGAGATGTGAATTAAGTGATCCTGTTATTTGGTGTTTGTTACTAAACTCATGTTTCATACATTAGGAATTGGATTTTTGACATACAATTTGATTGTTTGATTTTTGTTACTTTTTAAGGACATGCTTTGCTTATGTTTTGCTTTTGCAAGGTTTTAGGATGTTAAAGAGAAAGCTATCGCTTGAGGGAATGTAGCAAGAGGAGATGGAGGAAAATTGTGGTAACAAGCCTTTTGATTTCCTATAGAAGACTATGAACTAATCCAAATTTATGTACATTAGAGAAATGCTCAATGTCTCTTTTTATTTGCAAGTGCTACTAAGAGGTCTTGATGAGAATCTTAAGGACTACAACTTCTCGCTCGACAAAGTTTGAAGGCTTAAGTCCTATTGTCAGCATCCATAATAATATTTTCCTCCTAGACCTACTCAAACTGTTCAACAAAACCTTATGGGTCATCACCTACCTTATATTTGTCGACTTGCTTTGTGATGATTGTTACTTTTCTTGGCTTTTGGTCCTAGGTGTTACATCACGTTTGATTAGAGTTGAGGTTGTTGAGGAGACATTGCCCTTCTCTACCGTGGTCCTATCCAATAATTGGTTGAATAAGAGCTTAGAAGGGGTACGGTTGGCTTTGGATGCCTCAACCTCCCTTGCACCCTAACCGATTGTGGTTCCTCCTACTAAATCCAATATGCCTTGGACTTGGTTGGTCTCCTTCCTATGCATGTCTATCCCTTGGGCTTGAGTAAATAGATACACTTGCCTTATAAGATATTTTCCTAACCTTCTCTTTGATTCCAAGTATGTCAAGTTGTCCTCAATTGTCCTTCCAAGATGTTCTATTCTAATGTGTTGGTCATAGCATGAAATAAGTTGTTGGAAATCCAATGGGAACATAGTTGCCTCAAGGTCCAAGTTGTCATGGTTTGAGCTAGAGCCCACATGGTTTTTGGCTCTTCATGGCTAACCAATTCCTCAATGAAGTTGATGAGATCTAGTAAAGAAGTGGGGGTTCCTATTAGCCTCTTTTAGTATGTCACAATATTCTTAGCCTCAAAAGCTTATGAGATTGAAACACTTAAAGTGCCAAGGATTTGTTGCTTTAGTAGTCCCTATTAGTTGGATAGGCACGTTAAAGCTTTACGTGTTTTCCTTCAAGCGATATCTCAATGCATTTAGAAGCTTTCATGTTTCCTTTTTCATCACCTTTTCAAAAAGTTCCTTATGAGTAATAGCTTTTTTCTATTTCACGTTATTAATCCCTCAAGTCTTTAATTTATGTCAAAGGCAGACCCCTTTCTTGTTTTGTTATATTAGTGGTTCCTACTGCTTGTTTCCCTTGACTTTTGTCTTGACACCCCCTATCCAACGAGTTTACATAAAACTCTCTCTACAAGGTAAGGTTCACAACTGTGGAGGTCACGCACTGTGATGTAGAACCATGTAGGTTTGGTAATGGCTTCACATTGGATGAGGAATCCTAGTGTCTCCTCTTCTTCAAAAGTGTTGACGTTTCTTTGTGTGTTGGTGAATTTGTTAATGGTTTGTCCCCTGTCCCAAAGTCTTACTTCAGCCTAGATTGGAAAAGTCCATCACATGGATGAAATTGATGTGCAAAGTTAACTTGATTCTTGCTGTGATGATCTCTCATCATGAAATCAGAGGGTTGGGGTCCCTAAGCCCTGGAAGATGGCCTACAAATTTTATTCACAATTGTATGAGTTTCAATTTTACTTGTTTTTTTTCTTGTGTGCATGGGTTTCCTTCTCAACTGGTCCAAGCTCAACAAGCTCTAGGCTTGCCAACACTCCTTGAGACAAGTGAGTGCAATGGTTCTCTTTGGGTTAATCCCTAAATTTATCAATGGCATTACAATAAAGTTTTGGCTCTAGAGTGATGCAACACTCTAGAGGTGTTGATAGATCCTTTTAGCCTCTTGGCTAAGGTTATGAGACTCATCCTGTGAAGGTAGGTCTCTATACTTGAAAGGTGTGACCTAGGATAATTGAGAATTTTTTGTCTGGGTGAGTACTTCACTTGATGAGTAGGGAAAAGACTCAAGAGACACATTAGTCTCCCAGACTTTTAAGCTACACTACCTAGCCTAAGGATCAATGTTAGCTTAGGATTTCTCTGTGTTAAGGATTGTCACATCCACTCTTGATAAAGCTTGTGTAGATTAGGGTTGCCAAGAGTGAGGTTTCTCTCAAGAATGCTCCTAGTTCTCAATTATCCGAGGGGATCTACATGCAATAAAGAATTTTAGACATGCTTCTCAACAATTGAATTGCACTATATGTATGGTTTAAAGTGCAACCTTGATTAGTAGTGGCATTAAGGAACATTGGATTGCTAGGCAACTAGTGTGTTTCTCCCTTACTATGAATGGTCTTTTGAGGTTTTGGCTATGTGAGACTTTTGTAGATGTTCAAGAGAAGTGGGTGTTTCATAACCTTAGCTCCTCAAGTCAAGAAACTCATTTAATACAAATTCTTACAACATGAATGAAATTTTTGAGCACAATAGAGTTAGATTATGGCAAATACCTCTTGCATGTACATCCAAGTTGCAATGATATTTGAATTTGACACATTGTTGAGTTACTAAGTTTCCTATATCTTTGGACTACTCATTGGCTCTCTTCTTGATACTCTTGTTGACTAGCCATGATAGCCTTTGTTCATGGGTGTGTATGCAGTAAGAGAGATTTCATTCATAAGGATTAGCGACGTTAGAAATCAAAAGCCGCTCATGTTTGTTTTTTTTTCTTTTGCCTTATATTTTTGTGTTTGGATTTCCTTTGGCATATATTGTGTGCACATAAGCACTTGTAGTGCTTTTGTTAAGTGCACACATGCAAAAGTTGTTTTTAAAAAATGAACCATAGAGTTCTAATCTATGCATGCATAGTCTCTCATAATTGATAAATATGTTTATTTTAATGATGTAATCCAAGCAGCCAATGCTCCCAAGATAACTTTGATTACTAGGTATTTTCTTATTGATGAAGAGTTTAGAAGGCGTGAAACAAACTACCTTTTTCATAGGGATAATCAACAATGTCTTTTGATTAAAAAATACATAGGTCTTCTTGTGTTTCTCCAATATACAAAGGATTCTCCTTCAGAGAAAGTGCAAGAGAACAAGAGAGAATATACTACATCTATAGATAAGGAGGTTGAAGAGAAGGTAGATATGTATGTTTCAAGAGGATGTTGCGAACCAGTTGGTGCAATGTTCTTGCTATGTTTTAGAGTCAAAACATTACAAACATAGAATAGGAGATTAAATTGAGTACAAAGATTGAAAAAGGCCCTTTGAATTGTATCCCTACATTTTCTATCTACCTAATCAATAAAAAAAGGAGATATATTGCTCAATGACATTCAACCTCTTTTTGATCTTAGAGAATATTACTGCTTAGCCATCCTAGCAACATGGGGACAAATTGATAAGGATTTCATAAGTTATTAACCATGCCCACTAGCATCTTTGGATGTTGAGAGAGTGAATTTTCAAGATAGCTCTATGGCCTTGCACATATATCGATGAGATTGTGGAATATGAGAAGAAGGGGCTATCCATAAAGAAGAGTTCTTAGAGGTGCAAAAATGACTTAGCATTGAGGGGATGGGATATGAAGACACATTGAAGTAGCCATAAGACGAGAAGCTAAATAACTCAAGAAATCTCTATGATGAGCAGAACCTTCTTGAAGATGATGAAAACCCAAAGGTATTAAAGATATTTCCGATATCTTCCTAAGCTTAATAGTAGGTAATAAAGATAAGTGACTTTAATATTTTCATTTATTAACAATAATTCTTTTCTCGTTTCTTATACGAATTGCAATTGAGGATCCTAATATCTTTCTTGGAAGAGCTAAGGGCTCTAAACCACTGAAGCTTGGGAAAAGCCAAGGACTTGGCCACCATATTGGAAGCTTAAATAACCAAACTATTGCAATTTATCACAACACATTCTCAAGATATCCAAGTTTTCCTATGATGCCTTTAAAACCTATTTGCAAAGTCATTGGATCTAAATTTTTCAATAGAGGAATGGAGAATACAATTTTGGTAGAGAAGGGATAAGCCATAAGGGTTTTTGGCTACGTGCCTTGCTACAGTGGGTCTAGAGCTAGATACTTTGGAGTTCTTAGCTTCTATTTACTCTCCAATGTAGGAGAAGCAAAATATTTAAAGCTTCTCCTACATTGCAAAAAGCAAGAGTTGGTGAAATATAGAGGCCTTATTGAGTGGGATGAAGCAAAAGATTCCTCTACAACAAAGACATATTGAAAGATCTTAAAGAATCAATGGTTTTTTAAAACCTATATTTTACCTTCTCTTTGTTTAGTTTGTAATCATTCTGAAAACCTTTGCCTTGCACAAGAGTTTATATATCCCTCTTTTCTTTTTTATGTAACCATTTGTATGGTTTTTGCCAAAGATAATGTATTGGATGATGTGGTTGTATCTTTAAGCTTGAATTTATGTTAAATTTATCTATAAAACCATTGAAAGACCTCTAATAAACTATTTGCTTTGAATTTTCCTCCTCCATATCTTGTGTGGCTAAATTATTTTGTCTTTGCTTGATAATGTGATTTTCCATGCCTTGGGTTGAGCAGATAGATAGGTTTCCATATTGTTTGATAGAATATAGAGCATGGTTGTATGAAATATATTGCACAATTAAAAAACAAATTTAGTTAAAAGTCTTCTATGAGTTAGACAATGAAGAAACATAGCAGCTTCTTATCATATAAATATAAGAACTTCTTACCATATAGTAAGTGAAATATTAATTATCCCAAGCTTCCATCATTGTCTTTTTAAAAAGGTTCAATTGGTTTTTGAATTCTTTTCCTTTTTGAAAAGGTTCAATTGGTCTTTGAATTGTTTGAGATCATCATCTTTCTAATCAATTTTATCACAATTAAAAAATATTTTATCTATTTTTTCAAACTTTGACTTTTTTATTTAGACCATATTCGTTATGAGCATGATCCTTAAGTGCATTATATAAGGATTTTCATTTATTATATTTAATGGTTGAATCTCCATTTCTAGAGTTAACCTTGCTAAGCTTTCCATGAAAGCTTAGGAACCTTCTAGCCTTCACCCTACCAATAGATGGCTTTTTGGGGACACAGTTTTTATCCTTGAACTTTTGAAGATTTTGTTCAATAACAACATTATCTCCATGCAAATGAATTGCAAATAAAACTTGCTCAATCTTTGTTATAGCATCTTGTTTAGATGGTAAGAGTTTTAGCTTCCAAGAAAATCCTATGTAAAGGTGAACTGGCTTTCGATTATTTTACAAAGTGCATTAAGTGTACATATATGAGCATTGACCAAAGAATGAATATCTAAGATTGGCTTGAATTGTGGGTCTTTGATATTCCTAGAGGGCAGGGTGTCTATTCTAGTTACTTGAGCTTAGCTATGTAGTTGGGGACATGCAATGTAGTTACGGGAATCTAGACTTTGCTCCCTTAGACACATTGTACATGCATTTGAGTGTCTTTAAGTCACTAGCTATATGCCATTCGACATTATGGCTCCCAAATCCCTCGATAAATAGCTCTTCTCTTGCTTGTTGGCTCTTAGTCATATTAGGTATTGAAGTTTGATTTCCATCCATTTAGCTCTCTGCTACATAGTAGCTCTAACTCCCTTGGGCATTTGGGATACCTAAACATTTGCTTAGGCTTAATGGCATTGAATCCTAGTTGTATGAGCTAGGGCTCCGGCAGGGCTCTGGCCTCTCCATATATCAAGGATATTAGCTTGGTCTTCTTTGATTTTTATCATGGAGCTCAATAGGGCTAGGAATTGACAATAAAATTCCATCAAAATATCTTCCTAGTGTACTTGTAAGCATGTCCCACTAAGCTAGCATGAATTATAGAATATGCCTAAATGTTTGAAGAAATAATTTTTCCTTGCAATACGAAGTTGGTTGCTATGGCACAACATAAATAAGACAAGGCATGCTTCACTGTTAACATTTTGTATTTGTACTATTTTAGATTGGTCATCTATAATTTTCATTGCTTATCCACTTCCATGTATAGCTTGCATGCATCTATTTTATTTACATAATATCTTAAATATGAATGTAAGCATACACTAACTTTTTGAAAAGAGAGGGGTTGATGAAAACCATGTGCCCTTGGCTTCCTTTGCTTTGTTGGGTGGATAGACTAAATTCCAAGGTTTCTTTCAAGTTTCTATGGCACTTGGCCAATCTGAATGAAAAAGAATGTCTTTCTAGTGCACTTGTAATCATGTCTTAATGAGCTAGCATGAATTGTAGACACAATGTTTAAATAAATAATTTGTTCTTGCAATATAAAGTTGGTTTTTTTCAAGTTTTTACAACACAACTAAAATAAGATATGGAGTGCTTCCTTGTCAACATATTGGCTTTGTATGGTTTTAGATTGGTCATTAATAATTCTTATTACTTATCCACTTCCATGTATAGCTTGCATGCATGTATTCTTTACATAATACCTTGGAAATGAATGTATAGCTTGTATGCATCTTTAATTTCTACTTTGTACCTTTCATTCAATATGTGATTGCCTATGAGAGAGAGGGTGGCAATTTATATTTGGGCACATCCAACTCATTCTTGAGATACACCTCATGTGCACTTTGGAAACATATAGATGGGAGTGCATACATACATTTAGTTGCAATCTTTCTTGAGACCCATCCCATGTGCACATTTGTGCTTAAGTTGCTCTAGATACGGTTATAAGGAGCTAGATTACCACTTTGGATGCTAGGACTAGCACAAGGTGCTATGTAGAGACCTAGCTAGGAGGTGCCACGGAGCCACTAGGTTTGCTATAATCCCTTTGGCATACTACGACTAGATTAATCCCTAGGAGCCTAGGATGGATCTCTCAAAAGGCCCCGATGCTAGTTTGAGAGTGGATTTGGTGGGGCTTTAAGCCTTTGGGTAGAGTCCCAATATGGATAGAAAATTTATAGTAATAAGAATAAATATAATAAATTTGAAAAATATTTAATTTAAAAAAACTATTTTTTCTTGTATTCATATTCGTGCTTAAACTTATGTCAAAGAACATTGTCTAAAGGGTTAGTTAATGAAGCTAGTTTTATATATCAAATAGAAAACGAAAAACTACTCACGGAGACAAGCAAGTGGCTAGATCCCCGATGGATCTTTCCTATGACAAGGTAATCTAGATTAGCCGAGAGGCTTTCATTAAAAAATTGAAGTGCTAGATTAGAATAAGTTAGGAAGAGCAGAATCCTAGCTATCCTAATGTGTCATCCTAAATCCCAACGAATATCATTTTAGGAGGCCAAAGTTGAGACTATATGTTATGGGTAGAGAGGTTGATGCATATTTCTCCCCCCTCGTTTCTCAGTCTCTTTGAACCAAGTGTTGTAATGGTTAACTTTAGTTTGAGGGATGATAACAAAACAATCACCTCAAGCTAGTGCTAGACAATGCCAATAGGAGACCGTAGTAATAATTTAGGCTTCATTTCAAATCAAACCTTATGGGATTGAAGCAAAGCTTCCCCTATATGAGATAGGTTCAAGTATTTCGAGGTTACAGAGTTTGGTTATTCCAAGGTAATTTTGAATAAAAGCTACCTTGATTACCTCTTGATGGTTGGACATGTGCCATCAAGATTTGTTAGATGGGCATGTTATGTGTACAATCTACAAGAATAATACAACCATCAAATGCATGAGCTATATTAGAATCCACCAAATCAGAGGTGTCCACATAGGACTACAAAACTCATAGTGCAAAAAAATACAACCACTATGTACATGAGTTGTAGGAGAATGCACCAAATTGAAGGTTTCTTCATAGGATTATAAATATCATGGATAAAATTTATAAGAATGCAACATTCACATGCATCATCTGTAGGAGTCATCCATGTATGTGATTATAACCTAGATTTTGTGATTGGAAAAACTAACACAACATGTTCTTTTTAGTGCAATGTATATAAAGTAATAAGAGAGGATAAGTGTGCTAGCCTTACTAGCAACTTGCACATGATAAAAGGTGTTGTTGGCATATTAATAAATAGATCTACCTATGAATACATTTTCAAATAGAAAAACCAATATTGAGATAGAAAACATTGGAAATAAAAGTTTCAATATAGAGATCATGCACAAAAGTAAAATACTTCTACTATGTGGTGAATGAATGGCCATCTTGTACATAATGCATAGTATCCTTCTTCTCAAGACATGAGTAGTCAGATCTTGCTCTTTCTTCTCCTCCTCACCCTACAACTTTTCATAGCCTTTAAACATGTGACTTTTATGTTTCAATTGTAAGAGAAAATATAATTCTTATCACCTTGGTCATTTTTAAAATCAAAGCATTGGATGTGATTAGACTTAAGATTTGAGCCACTAGTATGATGACTTGTAGCACATATCTACTATGTACAAGACAAAGTTTGATAAGTACATACTAAGCTTGCTTGGCAATTTTATATAAGTTAATACACAACATAAATGCTCTTCTTATTGCTTGAGCTCATGTACCTTTATATATCCCATTAATACTATTCTTTAGTGGGTGGTACATTAGCAAGTGTAGATCTACAAATACAAGGACCTACCTCACCTTGATTTGTGCCTTTACAAGGGTAGTTATTGATGGCTTAAGCCACTTCTCAATACCCTTAGTCATGTTCTATAGCCTTTTAGCAATAGGTTGCACCATCATGTAGCCTTAGAATGGATAGTTGGCACCATCAATCTTGTCTCAACTTATGAGTATATTGAATGCATTATAGTCCTAACCATCTTGACCTCACAAATGAACCACTATATTGCTCAAGTTACAACCACAAAATGTCCCTTTAAAAAAATCAATATGTGTATTTCTATTTTTAGAAAGTACAAAACACAACAAAAAACCCTAGAAATACACAATAGATATGGAAGTGAAAAATGTCATGCAATTTGAGACACTCGAAGAATGATTGCATAAAGGTGGCCTTCACCTCATAATTAGTCAAGGGATCTAGAAATTATGTGTTGGAGTTGGGTATTTTCCCTCAACAACCATGGATATTGAAAACACCAAAGGACGTGGTGGGACATAAAATCTTTATGGAATCATAGATTTGGCCTATATTGACTTTTGGCCCATCTCGTGTGAAAAACCCCAAAATGTACCCTAATCTAGTATAGTTGGCCCTAAGAAGAGGGTCTTGAGGCTTAGTAATTACCATATGACAATAACTATTGCATATGTTG
The DNA here is from genome assembly GCF_053477565.2 of Lygodium microphyllum. Taxonomy (NCBI): domain Eukaryota; kingdom Viridiplantae; phylum Streptophyta; class Polypodiopsida; order Schizaeales; family Lygodiaceae; genus Lygodium; species Lygodium microphyllum. The sequence continues at coordinate 154,608,764 of NC_141141.1, read as the reverse complement.
TACCTGTATTGCAAAAAGGAAAGATGCAAAGTATAGAGAAGATGGTATGAGCATGAGCAAAGTGGAGTTATTGAGTCACTACTATGTGCAAAGGGACTTGGAATAGTCAACCTTACCTATGTGCTAAAGAGAAGATGGGTTGCAATTTTAGATATTTTCTATGCTAGTCGCGTAATGTGATTGGTCACTTTTCCATTTTAGATGCTCATATCAAATAGCTATCAACCTCATTCCCTTGAACACATGGATAGAATTGACTTGTTTGCATTAAGCACTTCAAATGAAAATTCCATGCACATCCAACAAAGATATCATACAATTCTTTTGTTTCTAACTCTACATAAGAAATTGGTTCTAATGAGAAGACAACAAGCTTGGATTCCATGCAAGTTGCTACAAAAGATCACGCTAACATCAAGAGTTTAGCTTTTTGGATTGTCCCTCCAATACCAAGTGGGAAGATCTAATGTACTTTGCTAGTATCAATGGTCACAAAAATAAATAATCCAACATTCAATACATTTAGCTAATCATTAATGGTCAAAGTAATTCTATTTTTTTCCAAGGAAGGTTAACCATGACATTTTTGCAAACATTTGTAACGAGAAACAAATTTTGGAAATGATAATGCATTGAAGGATACTATAAAAGACTTTTCGCTTGATAATAATATGGGGAAGTAGTAAACATCATCATTTTAGGAAAAAAATCGCTAAAATCCTTCAATAGAGCTAATCATAAGGAATTTGAGATACCTTAATTAAACAAATTTTCATGCTAGATAAAATCAACATATCATTTACCACAATCTTGCCATCTTAGACATATAGAACTTTCTAAGATAGTTGATGTGTTTTTGGAGAAAAATCAATCCCATCGTTGTATTGCAAAAAGAAAAAGATACAACATGGTCTCATGCAAGACCTAATATTGTTATTATTGGCTTGCTATTAGCTTCTCTTTAGGTATTGCCATTCTATGGGATATTGTTGGACAACTTCCAACTTACCATTTATTAGTGTGGATGATGTTGATTGTTTCCAAATGTGTGGTAAGCTAGGTGAACATGCCATCACTAAGCAACTCAGAAAGATGCCTTGCAAACTCCACCTATGGCTATGAAGTTCAAAATCACCATAGAGTATGTCAACCATATTGCTTGCAAAAGATAAGTCAAGATTTAGTACAAACAAATTTTGTTTTCAACTCAAAAATTTGACTAAGCACTCTAAGTCTAGGCCATGCAAAGCATGGGTTTATGAAAATGGAGTGTGCTTTGCACCCTAAGTCATACTTTGGCATAAAAATGTGTATATTGTTTATTAAGAACCACATTATATAATATTGAATGAGAACCATAAACAACGATTATTTATTAGTAGAAACTACATTACATAGCAACCACATCAATATAAACTTCATATAACAAACCCACATGACATTATAAATATCATGATATAACCACTCAAAGCACGAGTTTTAACGATATCACATCATTACAATCAAAACACTTCAAAAAGGCACTTGCAAGAAAATAATTAAGTTACTAATTAGTTGAGATTTTAGAAAAAAATTAGCCATTCAAAGATGATTAATGAGAAAATATATTGTTCATTTAAGATACTAGCCATTAAATGCCTAAGGATCTTAACTCATGTTAGGGTCATTTTTCGGCCATTATTCTTTCTTTTTGAATGGTTAAATGTTTTGCTATCTCATTTTCCCACCAAAATCACATTTGCTTTTTCATCTATAGTCATTTGAATGTTTATTCTCTCCTCTTCTCTTTGTTTCTTAGTTCTCTATGAAAATTATACTTTGTCATAAATTTTCTCACTAAAATCACATCTATTTCTTACCACTAGTCCACTCTAGTCTCTCTTCATCTCCTTTTATAAACCCTTGTGAAGGTAATCAACAATCAAAAGAGTTTCTACCCTGAGGACTAGCACCGCTTGCTTGTCTTCTTAGCTACAAATATATGGGCCTTCATGGACCTAGAATGAGATCAACTCGTTGGTTTTCAAAACCAACTAGATCACATCGAGACATCCAAGCCGTATCTTTACTTTGTCACCTAAGTCATTTGGTTGAGATTTTGTTTCAACCAAATTTGATTTTTTTCTTCCATGTTTTCAATTTAATTCATAAGAAAATGGTTAAAAGAGACTCATTGTGTTGACACAAACTGGTAGGGATAGATATAATTAGGATGAATAGAAAGTGAAAAGATTCACGTTTATCTTGGCTCTTGAAAATGGAAGATCTTCATTATAATGTGTTGTAATATTAACTTTCTAGCAAGCAGAGGTGAATAAGACAAGGGTAACATATTATGATTAGAAGAAATGAAAAACTTTGATTTTTTGGGAGATATAAATATTGATTCAAACAATCCCGCTATTATTGATAAACCTCGTTTATTTTTTAATGTTCATTATTTATTTTTTACTCTATTAAAATATAAAAAATATTAACCTAGCAATAAAAAGTATTAGTGACATTGTGTATTATATCCACTTTGGGATTGAGAGGATATCATGTGTGCAAGATGCTTCAGAGAATATGAAGAATACAACTTTTTACTTGATATTAGATCTTGGATTCCTTTTCTCATCATACCCTCAACTATGATTCTTAGTAGCACTATCAGATTTCAGTATCCTTAATTGTGAATATTCTAGGTAGCACTATCAAATTTCCATACCTGAATGGTGGCTTGATGTCAAGGGATGATATTGCCTTTGTTATCCTATCTTTAGCAATCTCTTAAGATCTCTCCCCTTAATTTGTAAGAAGAAATAGAAAGAATTGATTCAATTTCTTTCTCTTAGAACTTTGATTCTAATGTAGATTGATTTAACTATGAAATGGACTCAACTATCTTCAAAGTGGAGGAGACAATAATATCATATTCTTGTATATGGTAGACGCTAGTGGCTCTTGTTGTAGTGGTTGTGTTGGTTGTTTTGGCTCGAGTCCTAGCAAAGTGAGTTATTGTGCCATTAAGCCAGTTGAGAGTAGGTGAGCACGTCACTCCCCTAGTCCCAAACTAGTGCTAGTCCCAGGTGCCCTGTCATGTAGTCCATGCTGTAGAGCCCTCCTTGCCACTTCTAATTTTCTTTTGAGCTGTTCTGGCATCTCATCTCCTCCTGGCTATGTGATATTCAACACTATTCGTAAGAATACACGTTGTTGCTCCAGCATTCTTGTCTCAATAGCTGAGGCTTTGATTTTTGCAAGGAGACACTCACTCTCGACATGGGCAAGCTTTAGGCCAAGTTTTTGACTCGATCTTCATTTTTGGTGGCCCATTCTTTTGCTCTTTCCTTCATCTGCTCTAACCCTTGGTTTTGATATTGGGCTAGAGTGGCAATGACTTGCTCTTGCTCTTGCCACACTGTATTCATTTGCTCGAGTTCATGGTTTTTTCTCATCACCCACTCTTTAAGTATGCCTTGCTCATGAAGAATGACTGTAGCCGATTGTGCAGCTTGACTAGTTTCCTTTTGTTCTCCTCATTTCGTTGGTTCCATACATCTTGTAGCTCCTTCATAGCTTTTTCTTTTTGCCACTTCAACTCCTTTATTTCTAGTTCTAGGTGCTTATTTTCGTGAGAGTTGAAGGCACACATTTTTTCCAAGGAGATGTGATTTTCCCTCCCTTCCTCATATAGCTCCTTGAGACTCTCCTCTCGCTCTCTTGCCTTCAAGGTCTCTTTTAATGAAATCATTTTCCTATTAATGATTTTCATCACTCTTGTTTGCTCCATCATGTAGTCTCTGAATGTAGCCTTTTCTTTTTTGAGTTTAGCAAGGGCAACCTTTTTGTCCTTAGTTGCCTTGTGGAGTTGGTTTTGAAATTCTTTCACCAATTCATCTTGATCTTCGTTATGGCACATGGCTGAAGGTACCGAAGTGGTTGAGACTTCCAAGTGGGGTACCTTTGGCCCTAGGTGTGATGACTTGGCATCAACAATTGGTCTCTTGGTTCTTGCCAGAGGGTTTCCTTTGCTGGATGCAAGAGCAGTCTCTTGTCACCTTGCTAACTAGGTAATGCACCCAGGACATGAGGTTGCTTTCATTGATCGTTCCCTCTATAGCACCTTGTGTTGGGATGATAATCAGTGTGGCCAAGTCTGGTGGGATGGGGTGCATTGAGGGTTTGCCCTTGCCTTCCACCACCAGTCTTGGTCCAGCTTCCTCCACTACTGGCATTGGTCTAGCTTCATCCATTGCTGTGCTTGTACCTAGCCCATCTGCACCCACCGGGTTCATCATCGCCAATTCTTGAGATCGGGAGGGTTGCTCCACGGATCTTCGAATAGCAAGAGTAATCTCCTCTTCTTCTTATTTCCTCAGCCTTTCCTCCTCCTTCTCTTGCCTCCTTCAGCACTCTTCTTCTAGTCTTTTTGACTCCTCTTCTACCCCTCCTTAATGGTGGAGCAGTCCTTTCGTAGTATGGGGATCTTAGTAATCTTTCTTCTTTCCCCTTGGCGTGAGCACTTTGAGCCTTGCTGCTCACTAACTGTTCTTACACTCAAGGCTTCTTGGTTTTGAGGTGGTTGGCCATTCCCCTCCTCATTAATGACTCTTGCCGCATCGTTCTGTTGCTCTTCACAGGTTTCTTCTCTCTCCTATTCTCCTCCTGAGATTGAGATGGTCGGGCTTGTTGGGGTGGGTAAGTAGTGCTCCTCACGGACTGGTGATGGCTCTTAGTAAGCTGGTGATGGCTTCGGGGTTTCCTCCACCATTTCTCTCTCTACCTCTTGTAATGCTTCCTGGGATGATGGCTATTAGTACTCCTCCAAAGCCTATGGTTGAGGCCTTGGAGGCATGTTTCTTCCTTTCAGATTCTATGGTGGTCATCACAAACTCTCCTCCTACCACCCTTGGTGTTATGGCTAGCATCCTTGCCAAATCTTGTATCATTTTTCAGACGTAGGCATTCCAATTTTCCTAATCCAGGGCATTGGCTGCAAGGCTTTGCAGTAAGGGCACCCCAATTCTACTCATTACAACATCGTATCTTTGGCTTGAAAAGAGTGTATGGATCATCTTGGCCTTCAATCGAATGGTGGGATCTGGGATATGTGCTAGGCTGATGGTGTCATTGGTATAGACTGTTCTCTTGTCCATCCCTAGCATTCCATACACATCCCTCTTAGGTCTTTGTGCTGGCCTCGCTAGTGCCTTTTCTACCATTTCTAGGATAAGGGGGACTACCACACTTCTAGAAGTATCGCCTTGCCTGACGGTCACTATGCCAATGTTCCTTTTGACATCAAAGGTCCTTAGTAATTCAGTGCACTTGTTGTGGTCTATTTCTTGTCCCACCTTCTCCAGGTACTTGGTAAAGTTGCATTATTCCACCATTTGGGCCACTGGCTCTTTGGTTATCACCATCCTTCAAGGTTGTGGATGCTATGATACTTTAATTGGTTGAATGCCCTAATTTCCATGGCCAGTCCATAACTTTTGTGCTCCTCCTCTGAAAAGGGAAGCATGTTGACTTTATCCTATTGTCTTGTCATTTTGGTTCCTATTGCCACACAACATACACCATTAGTTCTCTTTAAAGGGCAACTCTTGCACAAAAAGTAAGTTGACTAGAAAGATCAGTGTTTGAAAGTAAAAACTCTCATATAATGAGGAATAGTATCCACAACAACCCCCAAGTTAAGAATTAGAATACCAATCAATCCATACCTTTATTCTTTTCCTTTAAAATTCAATTCTCATTTGAGTTTTCATCCATTACCTCCCCTCTCCCCTGGAAGGATGAAAATCCTTCCTGGGATTGTGGGAATCAAGGTATATGGGACTTCAACATATGCATGGTGTGTCTTACTATCTCAAGAACCAGTCGTAAAACTTGGGGTTATATTCAAGGGTTGCATAAGGGTCCAAATCCTATGGGCGAATCCCTACTTGTGTGATGTACGTCAATACGTCAATCAAGAGGTCACCTGAGTTGATTCCACTTGCAAGGTTTTGGGATTGGTTGGGCAGGATAGGTTGACTTGGGACCCTTCCATTGGAAGATCGTAATTGGTGTGGCAAGCTCAAATTGTGAGGGTTGCAACTCTATTGATACATAGGTGTCAAGGGCCTTGGTGATTATGTTAGAGCCTTTAGGCAAGACTACATTCGGTTGCACTTGGACTTTGGGTTGCACTTTAGGTTGGTAGACCATTTGAGTGCTCAAGGATTAAGCACCTTTTGTATCAGTTCCTCTCCTCCCTTGTTTCAATTGAGGTTGTGGAAGCTTAGTTTGTTGGGCCTGAGATTGGGGATCCAAGAGTTAGCATTTGCCAATTTCGACAACCACAATGAGGTGTTACTCTCATAGTATCCTTGGGCTCGCAACACCGCCTTCGAGACCCACCAGTGTTGCTTAATCACATGCACACTATGGGAGTTCCAACTCTGCCGTTTAGGCCTAGAGTAAGAGGTATGGAAATTATGCACACCTGGTGCTTGATGTTTATGCTTGGGAATCCACTTGCATGTTTGGCCCATGGTCCTTTGATGTGATAGGCTAGGCACTAATGGAAGCATGTCAAAACACACGACTCCCCTCCTTAGGGTGGTTAATAGGTTTAGCTATTGGTAGCACTACAGGATTTGGGATAACTGCTGTGCACTTGCTGAAAGCCATTACAATTCTAACATGCCCGATGGCAAGGTGAATATGTTGCAAGTTGTAGTCTACATTGCAATTAACTTGCTTTTTAAATGCTCACCCCAGCAAGGTTTCCTTGCCAACACTTTGCTTGTTTGGTAGCAGATAGAAAGTGAGTGGTAGACTCTTAGTCACTTGATAGAAACCATCATTTGCATTTTCTTGAGAGTGGGTAGGATTGCCCCCCAAATGGGCTCAATTTTGCATTGGTTAGTTGCAGTTGGGATTGACCTAATAATGTAGTCCATTGTTCATGTGTCAAGATATTGGTGTCAGCTCCCTCATCAATTAGTGTGTTAAGTGTGCATGTCATTTGGGAGGTCACGGTGATTCGCAAGTAGGCTAGTGCTATTGCTTCTTCATCCACATCCCTCAGCTCTGTGATGGTCACAACTCTTACACTTGATGAGGTAAGTCAAAATGGGGTTTGTCTTGTGAGCATGCTCATCTCTTGAGGTTTAGAGTCTACCTTGATCTGTTCAATTACCCTTTCTTCCAAATCATACTCTGTGGTCTGTACTTCCTCCTACTCTCCTCATTGGTGGAGCCACACTCCTCGTACTCATCGTTGGAACTTTTAGATTGGGTTTGTGGGTTGCTTGTAAGGTCCTTACACTCGGATGCGGTCTCACTTGCCAAGAGAGCCCAATTATATGACCAATTTTGATCATGCACCTTGGTCCATTGCCACTCCTTGCTTTCCATAAGATCCATAGGGGGTTTTAGGTTGGCGGCTAGGTTGCAGGCCAGCTTACTTGACAAGTGTTCGAGGATTCCTTGAAGATCAAGTTTGTTTGCTGGTACTCAATAGGTATTATTGACATTGATTAGCCTATGGGACTTCCATCCATCACACTTGTAGGTACTGTGGGCTTCTTAGAAGTGATGGCACTCTTAGAGTTGCTTGTGGAATTTTCATCTTGCCTGTACTCGTCCCATTCCTCTGAGAATGGAAGGTCGATGTTTGCCAACACATGCATCCAATCTTGCTCATCCTCAGGGCAAGGGATGTACTTTGTCAAAGCCCCATAATCGCTTCTTGCTTTTGAATCCCCCTTTAGCAAGTTAGAGATAGCCTCTAAATCCACAGGTGAGGTATTCCAAGTATCCATTTCTACTCGGACTGCTTAAAATCTATTGCCCAAAAATATTAGACCATTATCCCAATCCTCTATTGCTCTAGCATTTCTCATCCATGGCCTTTCCATCAGGATATCATAATCCACTCCCTTCATGACTATGAAGTTTACGAAGAATTGAATTTCCACTATCTTTAGTGGCCAATCCTTTTGGACTCCAAAGGGTCTAACCTTCATTTCGTTCACTAGGGTGCTATTAAACCTTGCAGTTTCCATTGGTAGATTTCCCCAAGTTTGCAAGATTGCATGACTAAGAATGCTAACCCTTGCTCATGTGTATCTTAGTGCCCTCCCAAAAGGCATTTATTTTTGGGGATAAAGGCACCTCCGCCTAGCCACTTGTGTATTACTACACTGATAATACCCGCACCTACACATTGCAGGCGGTGGGCACCCATCATCGTTGCTTTATTCTTTATTCTTTTAGTGACAAATGAATAAAGAAAAGGCCAGTCACACATTGTGATTGTTGGAGTTTCCACATTGTGAGTCTCTCTCTCTCTTGCTCTTGCTCTCCCGTCATAGTTCCCTTGTGGAAGCTTCGATCCTTCTCACCTTTCAACTGGTATCAAAGCATAGTTGCTTAAGCATTCGAGCTTGGTCCATGACTCCTTTAGCATTCATTCAAATCCCTACACCATTGGTTCTCACTCTTGGAAACTATATCTGACTCCTTCGAGCTCTGATTACTCATCGGCTTCCCCCCGAAGCACCTACCCGGCCCATTTGGGCACCCTCAGGGCATTCCTTCACAGGTATTGAAGCATTCTTTTGAGTGTTTATTTCAAATTTTAGGGTATATTAAGAAGGGGAAGCCATAGCTCCAATCATTGGAGCCCCCCATTCCACATCTTGGGTCGTGCCCCCCCCCCCTCCCCCTCGATTAGGCTTAACAAGGCTTTGTGTAGGCTTTCTTTAGGCCCTACTTGATCCACCCTTCCACTCCATTAAGGCCATGTGGATCAATAGCATAACTAGCAATATCAATCCTATTTGGTCAGCTTGAAGACTTACAAAATTTTTTTTTTTACTTCAGTCCTCCCTTGGAACTCATTGGCAGCTTGAAAACACTTCATGTGGCACTTGGGAACACCCCCTTGATGCTTGACATTGATGGTTATCATTGGCATTGATTTATGGACTGATTTACCTTAGTCCAGGATTATTTCCCATAGTCCACATGTAGCCACAAATAGTGTTACATCAGCACTTTATGTTTATGCTTGGTTGGCATTGACATTTGATGCCTGGTTGGTCCCGAATGGTCCTCGAATGTTAGGGGAATGTATGCCTATTGATTGGCCATAATTTGGAGTTGCTTTAATGGCTTGAAATACTTATTTTTACATAGTAAATCACTACTGTACACTCTAGGGCTAAAGCTTATTTAGTCACTTTATGCTTTGCCTATTGGTCACGAGTGCTTCTCGGGTGTTTCATATGACTATTGGGATGCAAATGAAGGTTGGTAAATGCTTTGGATGGTTTCTAAATGTATTTTGAGCCTTGTTTGAGCTCCGTATTGGTTGGCATTTACTTGACATTGGTCTACACTAGCATGCTTTGTGACAGAGGTTATACGTATGGTCCATGTATGACCCGTTGGTATATGCTTGATGCTTATGTTACCTACACATACTAGTTACATTGTTTGGACTTGAATGCTTTTAGAGCTTCTTTGGGGATTAACTTTGGATATTTTGGAGCTTATTTTGGTCTTGCTTTGGCTCATCAGAGATTGATTGGGATTGTCTTCATGACATTTGATGTTATCACTGGATACTTGATTGCTCAAATGCTCTAGATGTCTTACTGATGTATGATCTTGGATACTCCATCATTGGTGCTGTTACATGCTTTGTTTGAGCTTATTTTTTTGACACTTATGGCTTATGTGCTAGCGGGAGAGTCTTTGTACACTTATTAGACATTGAGCAGTGCGGGTTATGCATATTGGGCTTTTGGATCTTTGAGATCCGAATCTCCTTGTGGATGATGTATGGTTGATATGCCTTAGTCCATGTAGATGTACTTGGGCTGTATTCGGCTTTGTATTCACTGAGCAGACACTAGGTCTTGGTAGTGATACGTACATTTGCCCTGTTGATTGGGGGGTGTACTGAAATTACTGATGGACTTTGTCTAACGGGTCTCATGTCATGTTGAGAGCTCTCTTCTGCAATAAGAGATAAACCGTAAGAATTTGGATGCCTCTCGTGTGTCTCATGCTTTGACAGTTAGAGGCCGACATGATGAAAATGCAAAGAATGACTATCGTAATGGTCATGGACGAGATTCACAGAAATCTCAATCCAAATCGCATAGTAAGTCTCATGGAAGAAATGCAAATCTGACTTGTTATCATTGTGGGAAGAAAGGCCACATAAGGTCACAATGTTATGAAATGCGCAATGAAAGATGCAAAGACAAGGGGAAAGAGAAAATACATGAAAAGTCTTTTTATCATAGCATAGTACTTGCTAAGTCAAGTGTTAAAATTGAAGAGATCAATGTTATGTAGCCCAAGGATAGTGATCGGGATTATATCCTTGCAACAGCTTCATCTAGTGCCTCCCAGATGTCAGAGACACACTCTATGTATGCACAGTGTTGGCTCTTGGACTCAGGTGCGTCCTTTCATGTGACACCGTGCCAAGAGGGGTTCCATTCATACCATTCTGTTTCGGGTTCTGTGCACTTGGGTGAGATTGTGGGCATTGGTGATGTTAGGCTACAGTTTCCTTCTAATAGCAGTTTTGTTATACATGATGTACATCATGTACCTACATTGACATGTAGTCTCATGTTCGTTAGACAGCTTGATGACATAGGATATCATGTATATTTTGGAGACTCTACATGGAAGATTACTCATGGCAGGTTTTGTGCTTGCGAGAGGTGCCAAGGCTAGCAACCTCTACCCCTTAGTTGTTTCTAGATCTATAGTTGATCATACTTTGTTTGTGGGGTCTTTATCTCATGTATCTCTTTAGCATGCATGTTTGGGGCACATATCCGTTAAGGAAATGAAAATGCTTTCTGGTTTGTGGTACTTACCGCCCCTTAACTATTCTCATTTTGATTCTTATGATCATTGTCTTTATGGAAAGTAGACTAGGTCTATGCATAAGAAGTCTGGTATGTCACGCATGAGTGAGACCTTGGCTTTGGTACATTCTGATATCTATGGGCCCATGCCCTATCACTGTTTGGGTGGTGTGAAGTATTTTGTTACCTTCATAGATGATTTTTCACATAAAGTATGGGCTTAGACCATAAAGCAAAAGTCCGATGTCTTGGCAGTTTTTCAGAGGCTTGCTTTGGCAAAAAACCAGTCCAGGCATAGGCTGAAATGCCTTAGGACAGATAATGGGGTGAATATGTATCACGTGCTTTTGAGCATCTATGTGATGAGAGGGGTATTAAGTGTCAGTTGACTACCCCTTACACCCCTCCCCAGAATGGTATGGCTAAGCAAATGAATAGGACCATCCAAGAAAGGGTTCACAGTATGCTTAGCTATGCAAGCCTACCCCGACACTTTAGGGCTGAGGCAGTTATGATTGTCATGCATATCATTAATAGATCAGCCTATAGTGCCATTGATTTTCAGGTTGCAGAGGATGTATGGACAAGAAAGACTCCCTCTTATATGCGCATTTATGTGTCTTTGGATGTGAGGCATTCTACCATGTGCCCAAGGACAAGCGTAACAAGCTAGATCTTAAGAGTGTTAAATGCATATTCCTTGGTTATGGAGATGCAAGAGAGATGGATTACCATCTATGAGATTTGCAGGTGCAAAAATTCATCCGCAAACATAATGTAGTGTTTCATGAAGACAAGATGCGTAGGCATCTTGAGAGAGTCATGGAGATATGCAGGGTTATATTTCAGGAGGAGCCACGAGCTCCCGTACAGCCAACTGGACAGCCTACAGCAGCAGCAGATGCTCATGGCTAGGGTGTTGGACAGAATGTTGGGCAAGTAGCAGAGCCTGCAGTTTGGTGTTCTACTAGAGATAGACACCCACCTGACAGATTTCAGCCCTCCATGCACTATGTCTTGGTTACAGATGTAGGAGAGCCTCTCACCTATGATGAGGCTATGCGCAAGGGTGACAGCCACTCGTAGGAGAGGATTATGCAGTCTAAGATAGACTCCTTGCATAATAATATGACTTGAGATTTGGTTTCCTTGCCTGCTGGCAAGAAGGATGTCATGCAAGTGGGTGTACAAGCTGAAAAGTACCCCTGGACACCCTAAGCCGACATACAAGGCTAGATTGGTAGCAATGGTTTTTAAGCAGGAGCGTGGTGTTGACTTTGATGAGGCCTTCTCTTCTGTGATTAAGATGAACACTCTACACTTAGTCTTGGCTTTGATTGCACAACTTGACTTGGACTTATTTTAGATGGATGTCATGACAAATTTCTTACATGGGGACTTGCATGATTAGATTTACATGGAGAAACCTAAGGGTTTTGTAGAGCCTGGCAAGGAGCACCTAGTGTGTAGGTTGAAGAAAAGTCTTTATGGCTTGAAGCATGCACCTACGGAATGGTACCATAAGTTAGATGCTTTTATGCAGTCACATGGCTATAGTCGTAGTGCTATGGATCTGTGCTTGTACACGAAGAAAGCCCATGATGGATCTTTGCTTATTTTGGTACTCTATGTGGATGACATGCTATTAGCAGGGAAAGCTCATGATGAGCTAGATACTCTTAAGGCTCAGCTCAAGAAGAGCTTTGAGATGAAGGATCTGGAACATGCCTCTTACATAGTTTATATGCGCATTAGACGCAACAGGCATCAAGGACTCCTCTACTTGTCATAGAGGGAGTACATTCATAAAGTCCTTGAGCATTTCTGCATGTAGGACGTGAAGCCTATTGGCTATCCATTGCCTTCTTATGTGAAGGTATCACATGCCAATTGTCTGAGACAGTTGTCCACAGACAGATGAGCAGAGGGCTGAGATGGCCAAGATTCCCTATGCATCCATAGTGGGCTCTTATGTATGCCATGACAGCCACTAGTCCAGATATTGCATTTCCAGTTGGTGTTGTGGCACGTTATATGGCTACACCTAACAAGAAGCATTGGGATGCCATGAAGGGTAACATGAGGTACCTAAAGGGCATTGTAGATATATGCATATGCTATGGCAGCCAGGATATAGGAGTTGTGGGATACACTGACTCTGATTATGCAGGACATGCAGATAGTAAGAAGTCCACTTCTGGCTATGTGTTCACCTATATTGGAGGTGTTGTCTCTTGGATGTCAAGGTGCAGAATTGTACAGCTCTTTCCACCACTGAGGCTAAGTACATATTGTAGCCACTAAGGCTTACAAGGAGGTCATATGGTTAGTTTTTTGGTTCATGACCTTGGTATTGATGCTATCTCTACATTGCATTCAAATTCTATGAGTTCTATTCAGTTAGCCAAGAATCCAAGAATCCGGTCTTCCATGCGAAGACGAAACACATTGAGGTGAGGTATCACTTCATACGTGGGGTCATTGAGGACAAGTCTATTGACCTTTTCAAGATTTTGACTGACCAGAATCTTATAGATCTGCTCACCAAAATCCTCTCTATGGAGCGCTTTGCCTTCCTTAGGAGATTGGTGGGCGTGGGATGAGATGACGTCTTTCCTCATCCTATTGTACATATGTGCATCCACGCCTACACACTGCAGGCGTTGGACACCCATCACTATCACTTTATTCTTTATTCTTTTAGTGATAGATGAGTGACTCCGCATTCAGGGCACCTCAAATTAGCCTTCTCTCTATTTGCTTGCTCCTTTTTAGGGCAGCGAGATGAGATATGCCCGGGTAATGATGGCTACATGAGGTCTAGGGATCCTTGTAGGGTTGATATCTATCCTTGGGCAGGGTTGGCTTTGAGTCATTGGGCACAAGAGTGCCAAAGGGACTCCCCTTCCCAAATTGGGTTGTCGACCCCCTGGATAGGAAGAAGGTTGCATGTGAGACTGCTGGTAAGGCAACCATCTTGGCAATCGATAGTGCATGGCATCATGCCCCAATCTTCCACAATTGGTGCAAGGCCTTGCTCTAGGATCAAGGCATTTAGATGGTAGGTGATTTCCTCCACAGTGCACACACTACACGTGGGGTCACATAGGTCTTTGCATTGACTCTTGCAATCTAGCCACCTCTACTTTTAGATCGGGGGTCTAGTCAATATTCTTCCCTTTCTCCTGTTCATCAGCAATTTCTCGTTCACTAATTGCTACCACTCTCTCAGTGTTCCTAATTGCATTGCTACCCTGATGTGCTGTCTAAGAGCTTCTTTGTCTAAGCAAGTCATCTACTCGCATAGTTTCCTTAAAGACTCTCGCAAGCACGTCCCTTCGCATGTTCGAGTTTCTTTCCATGGCCTTATATAGCTCTTCGTTGTGGATCTCTTTAATGAACACAGTTGAGACTACTCTCTCATTGGGTTGCTCGGTTGCAAGTATCCTCTTATAGAGACTCCTCACATGGGTAACATAGTCTTGTATGTCATCCTTGTCCTTCTGGTTGACATTTATTAGCTTAATGATCAAGTTATTACAGTATCCTACCTTTGAGAATCTCTGAATGAAGAGATCCTTCAGCGAGGTGAAGTCAATACACTCACTATTATCCAAGCTAGCGAGCCAAGTTTGTCCCTTGTCTCTTAGGCATAGACCAAATGCTTGGGCTCACTGAGCGAGGTCCATGAGACTATTTGCCTCACACACTTGCTTGAACTACTCGACAAATCTATAGGGGTCATTCCCTCCCTGGTATTTATCAAGTTGCTTCACAACTATGGGTATTTTGTTTAGCTTCTAGCATTTGGGGTAACTTCCAACCTAACTAACAATGATGCCGCCAAGGGTACCCCACTCTACTCAATACTAGTAGTGTCTAGAAACCTTGTGGTGAGTAGCTCTCTCAGTGTAATATTGGCTTCTAGAACTCTCTCCCTATCAACATTACCTCCCGTTATATTCCTACCCAATATGGCTAGGATCCTATAAACCTCATTGAGTTTTCTCTCATGACGCAACCTGTGAGCTCTTTACTCGTGACTATAATTTTCTGTGCATTGCAATGCCATTCTTGCTAGTCTCCTATCTTCCTCAAGGTTAGCTACAATATATGCCATCCATCTTCCATAGGGCACTATCCTCGTTTGTTGGTCATATTGGGTGATAAGTCATCCAATGTCATCGAGGTGCTCAGTCATACTACTGAGGTGAAGGTCTAGATCCAGGCTATTCTCATCTGAGCTGATACTTGCTATGGAAGTTGCTTCTTGACCCACTAGAGCGTCTACAAGGTCAACTAAGTTGGCTAAGAATGTATTCTTAATCCTGGCGAGCCTTCCCTTTGCTTGGAGATGTGACGGTTCTGTCCTCTCCGTGTCTTTATCCTTGGTTTTCTAGTTTTCTTCTCATTCTTGGGTTGTACTCCTATCAATGGATTTGTTTTTAGGTTAGTTTTCCTTAGCGTGTTCCTTGTTCATCCATTTGTTCATAATTGTTCAACAGTTATGCTCTAGCAATGCATCATGATGTGAACCATGCAAAATCAGGATTTCCAATTTTCATATATGCTTATTGCGTACTCTGTCAAGTGTGACTTTTAATGGATTCAACTCCTTTGATTTGTCCTACTCTTGATACAATTAGAAGAAGGGGTTTGACTATTCTTAACCAGTTTAGCTTGAGTTCTTTAAGGGCCACAACAGGGAGCTAGCCCTAAGAGTCACCTTGGGTCTCTAGTCAGCTTAAGCTGCGACCAAAAGTCGGGTCTTTTGGTTCCCTATGGACTGCTAAGGCTAGGGTTCCTTCCTTTTCGTAGGTGCAAACACTTCTAAGGGCTCATTTATGGCTCTAGGTTTTTGGTAGTGACCGTCATGCTTAGGTAGGCTACGGCTTCCTCATCCTCATCATCCATCTTAGTGATAGTGGCTACTCATACTTGGACAGGGGGTGTTAGCATTGGAGGCTCATGCAATGGGGGTGTGTAGGAGGGAAGTACTTCTTTATGCGGCTGCCATTGAAGAAGCATATGCCCTCACCTTCCAAGGTTTTTAGCCTATGTTGCTAGTTCGGTTGATGGTTCAAACCCTAAAAGGTCCTAATCCCCAAAACTTCAGCTTTTTCTTATGTCCTTTGACTGAGTATAATAGTACTAAGCAACCCTATTCAAAGTTTCACTGCTTGACATGCTTGTCAAACCAAAGTTTGTGTCTTGCCTTCTTGCATATTAGCGTATGGGTGGCTACTAGAAGTCAGGTTTTTTATAAGCGTTCAAGCTCAATTAAGCATTCTATCCATGCCTCCTTCCCATCCCATCTCTCCTAAAGGGCCATCTCTCCTAAAGGGCTATCCTAAGGCTAGATATGAAGAATTCCAAGGGTAGAATTGCCTCCGTACCATAGATCAACCTAAAGAGGGTTTGTTCTACAGTCATTTTATAAGCCGTGCGGTAGGCCCAGAAGGCCACCATTAATTTGTTATCCCAATCACTGCCTAAAGCAGAGATGACTTTGGTTAGGATGTTTACTAAGATTTTATTTGTGGATTCGGCTTGACTGTTTTCCTAAGGTAATAAGGTAAATATTTTTAATGGATAACTAGGGAGGAGGACTGGAGCTGAGCTATCACTTCGTTGATGAAGTGTGTGCCTTGGTCGCTAACCAGTTTGATGGGGCAGCCAAACCGTGAGATCACTTGCTTCCATAGGAACTTAGTAGTTGTCCTAGCGTCATTCTTTCTCATAGCTCGTACTTCTGCCCATTTTGTTAATAGTCAGTGGCCACAATGATGTATTTGGCTTGTGAATATTGTGCCGTAGACTAATGGGTTGTTCGATGAAGTCAATCCCCCATTTCTCAAAGGATTGTCGTGCAATAATTGGGGTTAGCTCCATGCAATCCTTACGAATAGGGACTTTAGTCCATTGACACTCATCACAATGCTTGACAAATCGTGCTACATCTCAGAAGAGGGTAGGCCACCACAATTGGGTCTGCAGCACTTTGCGGGTTGTTGCATCTCCGCTGAAATGTCCTCCTACAATTCTGTCGTGTGCCCCTGCCAATATGTCATGGATCTCATGCTCACACATGCATCTTCGTAGTAATCTATCTTTCCCCAGCTTGTAAAGTTGGCCGCTATCTACTGATAGGGTTTGATCTTCAAGATGAGCTATCTAGTCTGGCCTTTTCTATTTATCATTCTGGTAGTCCATGCTCAAGCACTTGAACTATGCCATCTGCCCAATATGGCGTCATGTCGACTCTAAATAGATCCCTTTAGTTGGATAAGCAGAATAGAGACACATTTAGTAGTTCATCCACAATGCCTTTTCCAACAGCTTCTCCCGTAGGGATACAAGACAGATGGTCAACCATGTAATAATGCTTCCCTTTACACACCACCACGGAGAAGTCAAACTCCAAAAGAAAAAGAATCCATCTAGCGATGCGTCCTGTAACGCATGGTTTGTTAACAAGATACAAGGCTTGATGGTCAACAAAGAAAGTAAAAGGCGTAGCCAAAAGATAATGTCAAAATTTCTTTATAGCAAACACCATGGCCAAGCCCTCTCTCTCAATTATTGAGTAAATTATTTCGATCCCAGTGAGTTGTCTACTAGCAAAGCTCACTGGGTAATCCAAGTTGTGTTCAGTAGGTTGGCACAACATAGCTCCTATGGTAAATTTTCAAGCGTCGATGTGCACATGAAACGTGAGTGTCCAATTTGGGGCTCATAGAATTGGTGCCGTGGTCAAAGCCTTTTTTAGTTCCTCATACGTGCCTTGGTATTCCTCGGTCCATTCGAACATGATCAACAGCTTGTATAGAGGTCTAGCAATCAATGCATAGTTCATGTGTTTGGCGCAGAAGCTCAAACAAAGTCCCCCACCACACGATCCTTGACATGGTATCAAAGCGGCACCACTGAGAGAGGTTGATTTTGAAGACTGAAGTGAAGGAGAAGAAGCAAGGTTCGAGCAAAACAAGCAACGAGTAAGAAGCTCTCCCATTCTTCCACTCTTTCTCTTGGATAGTGCTTGTGGAGGCACCGGAAGCAGGGTAGAGCAAAAATCTCAGATTGCTATGAGATTTGGTGAGTGAACAGAGCAATTATTTTGGGCATTTGAGGCCATTTCAGGCCTCATTTTAGAGCTGTAAGGTTGCGGACAATAGTTTTAGGGTACATTGTGATTTCAGCTATATTGAGACCGAAAGTGAGTGGACATGTTATAGATTTTTTGATTCTGTTATTTATGAGGTGTTTGCCAAGAAGCAAACATAAGGTTCATTTGCAAACAAGTTGCAAATTACATGTACTATTGAGTAATCAGTGAAAAAGGTTACTTGTGCAGGTGTTGTGAAAGATTGTAGAAGACTAGCTTGTTGTGTTGTATCCTTGTTTGTGATAATGGCAGAGAACAATGGAAATTCCATTATTGAGAAGCTCGACAAGAACAACTACCCTTCATGGAAGTTCCATGTGATAAACTTCCTCATTGGAAAGGGCCTTTATGAGTTTATTTCAGGTGAAGAAAAGGAGCTAGAGCTGGGTATCCCTCCGACTGCAAATGAATTAAAAGCATGGAAAGAATGGAATGCGAAAGATAAAAATTTGATGTATTGGTTATCTGCAGTCATTGATAATACGATGTTGGGACATATTAGGAATGCAAAAACTTCATGTGCAGTTTGGACAATTTTTTAGAGCATGTTTTCAGTAAATACAAAGGCACAAAAGATTCAACTCAAGCAAGAGCTGAATTCCTTGAAGAAAGGAAAAATGTATGTCAATGAGTATGTGTTGAAGGTGAGGAGCATTGCAGATACTTTAGCATCGATTGATGCAATGCTTGATGATAATGATTTGGTTTCATCCACTTTGAGTGGCCTTAACAATGAGAAGGCATGGAAATAATTTGTTACTTCACTATATGTATGGAAGCCATTTTCAGATTTTGATGAGTTGATCTCTCTCATGATTACCGAAAAGATCAATATATAGGGTGGCTCATTTGAAAAAAATGGTGAACAGGTTCAAGCATTTTACTCAAGTTCAGGAAGGGGACATGGTAGATCCTCTTCGAGAGGCCGTGGTATGGGACGTGTTGGCGATAACCAACAAAATAGGTTCAAATAGCAATTTGGTGAAATTCAAGTTTCAGGAAACCGAGAAAAATTTAGAGGCAGGGGAGCTCTAGAGGAAGAGGTGGATGGTAGAATAGAGGTTCTAAAAATTTTGCTATTGTTTGCCATTATTCTGGCAAAATAGGCCATATTGCAGCCCATTGCTATGCTAAGAAGAATGATATTCGCAGTGGTAAATTGCAGCAAGGAAACTATGCATCGTCTTCACAACAGAATGAAGACAAAAATGAGTGTCCGTTTGTTATGCAGCATATAATGAATGCAGTTATAGAAAAGGGGACATATGATGATGTATGATATGTTGATTCAGGTGCATCTAATCATATGACCAGTCATATTGAATGGTTTGGAGAGATGCAGGACTTATAAAATCCAGGTTATATGCAGATGGGTGATGATTTATGCCACCCAATTTCACACATTGGAAAGGTTCCCTTGCCCTTGTATGATGGCCAGACAAAGAGTCTCACAGATGTATTACATGTGCTATCAATTACAAAGAATCTAATGTCTGTTGGCCAAATGGTAGAGCAGGGGTTGCAGGTCTAATTCAATGCAAAATGTTATTTTGTAGAAGACTTTAATGATAAGTGCAAGTTGGTCGCAAAAGGAAGTAGAGTTGACTGAATGTTCACTTTAGATCTTGGAATTCCTACAATGGATGCTGCTATGTATGCTAAAGGAAAAGGAGTAGTTGTAGATATTGAAATATGGCATAAACATATTGGACATGCAAATGTGCAAAGGCTGAAATTAATGCAATCCAATGGATTGGTTAAAGGGTTGCCTTCTTTTAAAGTTGCAGAATTGCACAAAGTCTGTGAAGCATGCCAGTTTGGTAAGTAGGCAAGATAACCCTTTTCTCATGACAGGGAAGTGAGTAGAAAAATACTTGATGTAGTGCATACAGATGTTTAGGGGCCTACATAGAATGTATCTCTTGGTGGCAACAAATAATTTGTCGCATTTATTGATGACTATTCAAGGAAGTTATGGGTATACTTTATGAAGGAAAAGAGTGATGTCATTGAGCACTTCAAATCTTTTAAGGCAGCTGTTGAAACAGAAACATGCTTAAAAGTGAAGTGCTTGAAATCAGATGGAGGGGGAGAGTACCTCTCTAATGAGTTTAGTGGCTTCTTGAGGACCCATGGGATGAAGAGAAAATTTACTTGCAGGTATAGCCCACAACAAAATGGGTCACAGAAAGAAAAAAATAGGCATATTGCAGAAGTCGCACGGGCATTAATGGCTGAAAATAATATGCCCAAACATTTTTGTCTAAGGCTGTCCATATTGATGTCTACATTATGAGCAGAACTCCCATAGTTGCAGTTCATGGGATGACTCCTGAAGAATGCTTTACAGGCAAGAAGCCCGATGTATCGCACTTGAAGGTATTTGGATACGTTGCATATGTTCATGTGTCAGATGAGCTATGGAACAAGCTTGATCCAAAGGCTGAAAAATATATTATTACATACTTTTCAGAGCAGAAAGGGTATCGATGTTATAACCCTGTCACAGGTGAGTTCAAAGTGAGCAAGGATGTTATCTTTGATGAGATGGGCAGCTGGTATGCACCTGCTGGTGATGTATTAGATGATGATAATGATCAGGACAGTTATGTGCAGAAAGAGAAACAAGAATCACAGAGTCTTAGTGGACCAGAAACATCATCCGATACTATACCTACAGTGAGCCCTTGGTCTAGGAGACTAAGAAGTAGCTCCACATCTTCAGGTGGATCTATAAGTGTTGTAAGGAAGGACAAAGGAAAGAAGAAAGTGCTGGATGGTAATGATGCATCTACCAGTCATTTGGGATTTGATGGAGATTCTAGTGGTTCAGAGAGTTTGGATGATGAGCTTGGTATTCCTCAATTAGGACACCAGGTGTACAGAGAGCTCATACTAATGTAAAGGCTTCATTGAGTGATCCTGTGGTACGCAGATCTAGCAAGGTCAAATACCCTGTTAAAAGATTTGGTTTTGAAGTTTATGCAGCTCACCATTATGCTTATATGGTGAAACTAGTTGAAGATGTTGAGCCCACTTGTTTTGAGAATGTTGTTGGTCATGCTCATTGGGATGTAACAATGGATGAGGAGATGGCTGCATTAGAAGCCAATAAGACTTGGGATTTGGCACCCTTACCTAAGGGTAAGAAAGCTATTGGCTGTAAGTGGGTTTACAAAGTCAAGCATAATGCATATGGTTTAGTTAGCATGTATAAGGCTAGGTTGGTTGCAAAAGACTATGCTCAAACATATGGTATAGATTATGAAGAGACATTCAGTCCAGTTGCTAGGATGGCAACTATTAGATGTGTGATTTCCTTGACAACAACCAAAGGTTGGAGTTTGCAACAAATGGATGTTAAGAATGCCTTATTGCATGGTAAATTGAAAGAAGAAGTGTATATGGAGCAGCCAACAAGTTATGAGGATTTAGAGCATTTCACATATGTGTGTAGGCTAAAGAAGGCGCTCTATGGGCACCTAGAGCATGGTCTGACAAGATTGAAGAGTATCTTGTCAATATTGGATTTTGTATTTTTGATGCTGATCACTCACTTTATGTGAGAAAGGGAGATGCAGGTTTGGTCATTATAGTCATCTATGTGGATGACTTGATTATTACAGGTGATAGTAATAATGGGATCGCTAAAGTTAAGGACTTCTTGAAAAAGAAGTTTGAGATGAAAGATTTGGGTGAGCTGAAATACTTTCTTGGTATTAAGGTGATCAGATGTGATGATGGTATATGGCTATCCCAAAGGCAATATGGCTTGGATATGTTATCCAAGTATGGTATGATACCATGTAAGTCTCTTCCAGAGCAAAATGTGAAGTTGAGTGCTGATGTTGGAGATGAGATAGAAGACCCTACTATGTTCAGGAGGATAGTAGAAAGTTTGATTTACATGACTATCACAAGGCTAGACTTGAGCTATGCTATTGGCCAAAAAACAACAAAAATCAGCCAAAAAACAAGTCATTTTAACTAACAACAGGTTCATCATCAATGTTTGCACATGTTGAGCTTGCCATCTCAACACTCCCCCTCAAGCTCAACTCTATCTCTGCAACTCTAAGTAAGCTTCTTAACTTTCGAAGCTTCTCTGCACCTAATGCCTTTGTGAAAATGTCAGCTATCTGATCTTGTGTGCTGACATATACCAAGTCAATCTCTCCTACAAGTACCTTCTCTCTCACAAAGTGGTAGTGCACCTCAATGTGTTTTGTCCTAGCATGGAACACTAGATTCCTAGTTAGCTGTATGCTGCTCATGTTGTCACAATGAATGACAATTGGACCATCTCCCTGCATATCCAAATCACCTAATAACTTTTGCAGCCATACCACGTCACATGCTGCCATTTAGCTCTCATAACAACAAAAATCAGCCAAAAAACAAGTCATTTTAACACTCAACAGGTTCATCATCAATGTTTGCACATGTTGAGCTTGCCATCTCAACACTCCCCCTCAAGCTCAACTCTATCTCTACAACTCTAAGTAAGCTTCTTAACTTTCGAAGCTTCTCTGCACCTAATGCCTTTGTGAAAATGTCAGCTATCTGATCTTGTGTGCTGACATATACCAAGTCAATCTCTCCTACAAGTACCTTCTCTCAGAACCTATCAGAACATCATATCTCCACTAATAAACATAGTGGAGCCAACCCCCTGATGAATGATGCAATAAAGAGGCAAGCGTTAGAACGAGTCCAGAGGTACGTGAGAAGAGAGAAAGCAAAAATCAGAGCTGAGAACGAGCTCGCAACAGAAGCTGCTTTTGACGCCCTTGCGGAACTCTTTACAGAAGTCCCAATGGCACATCAAGCCCTTCCTCCTCCTGCTGGAGGTCCACTTCCAAGCCAGATCCGTCCAGAGTTTATGGTAGCATGTGTGGCTAACAATGCTAGAACCCCTGAGCATTGGTTAGCAATATTTTCCGCCACTTTCAAGGGCGCGGCGTTTCAGTGGTATGAGAGACAAGTAGCAGGAACTTTTGGCACATGGGACGACCTGAAGTTGGCCTTCCTCAGTAAATTCAGGCGTGAAGGTTTTGAAGAGCGGATGCGAGAGGAATTTATGAACCTAAGTCAGTCCTCTGGAGAAAGAGTAGAAGCTTATGTCTCACGAATGGAATCCATCCTGAAGAGATGGACTAACCATAATCTAGATGATGGCATTCAAAAGGGAGTGTTTCTCAGAGGATTACAACCAGAAGTCCGTAAGTTTGTGGAGCTGCAAAGACCAGCCACATTGCAAGCTGCAACAGAAGGTGCAAGATTGTATAATGAAGTGGAAGCTAGATTGGCGATGAATCCAGGAAGAGGAGTCCTACCTCCTCTGATGCCAGGAATGATGTACCCACCAAATGCAATTCCAGGGACAGTCCCCTACCCTTACCAACAGATGCCCTCAGTATCACAGTACAGTGCACCAAATCCACAGTGCTCACAATCAATGCCTCAAATGATGGTTCAACCACAACAACAATGGTCCCAACCAATTTTCCCAATGCCAAATTAGCAGCAACAGTGGAACCCTACCAACTGGAGCCAACAGCCAATAGTTCAAACAGGAGCTCTGAATCAGAATCAGAACAGAGATCCCTCTGCAGCAGCCCAACCTGTTTATGCAGTGATTACCGAGACTCCTCAAAACCCTCCTGCCAGTGCCTCAGGAGGAGAAAGCTTGAAGAATTACTTATCCAACTCAGTTGCAAATATCAAAAAGGAGTTGATGGATGTGATTACAGAACAGCTACAGACGCTGAAAGTGAATACCGCTAGCATATCCAACATTGCAGGAGCAGGAAGAGATGTGATGCGGTCAAATACTTGGTGTGGTAAGTGTCATCAAGCAGGTCATTTAGCCACTGAATGTACACGAAAACCAACCATTCCTGGAGCCTTCTGTTCCTACTGTTTGCGGAAGAACCATACAAAGGACATTTGCTCTCTGAAGGAGATGCATGATAGGAGAAGGAAGGAAGAAGACGCATGATTCAACTTGCTGGAATCCAAAATGACAACACAGGATACTGGACCCAAGCCTAGGGAGTTTGGTCCTAATTTCGGACCTAGAAGATTTCCTTCTCAAAGTTATAGAGGAAGACAGTCTGGCGGTGGTCAGAGATCAGAAGTGGAGTGTTACAGATGTGGAGAAAAGGGACACATTTCACCAAATTATCCAAATCCCAGAAGGTCAATGGATTACAAGCCCTTATGCAGTCGATGCAAAGGAGAAGGCCACACTGTAAAAGACTGTCCAAGCCCAGTCCCAGTGAAAAACAGTGCTACTGATAGTCCGGCCAAGGTCCAAGAGCCGACCTCCAATTTAGTGGAATTGGAAGTTCCTGCCATCACACGTGCAAAGAAGAAGGAATCACCTATCCATAAAGAAAATAATCCTCCTGCCAGAACAGTGAAGTTCAATCTTCCATCAGAAGAACAGAACAGAACAGAGCCTGACAGCGCCGTATAGAGCACTACAGTGCCACAGAGAGTCACAGAGACAGTTCCAGAGGCAGGACTAGAGGTCCAGGAGATAGAAGAGAAGGAAGTGCCACAAGTAACATAAGAAGTTTCCATGATGCCCCTGTTGGAAGAAACAAGGAAAATGAAAATGGGTGTTATCCCATTTCCTAACCGGTTAGAGAAGCCAGTGGATCCTATTAAGGAATACAATTTGGTCAGAGATCTAGATACATTTAAACCAAACCTCACATTCCGACAATTATTGATGTTGTCTCCCAGTTGCCGAAAAAGGTTCAAAAGTATACTGACAAGAAGACGTGGATTAAGGATGGCTCCCTCAACAGCAACAAAATCCAATAAAGCTCCAGAGCCTGTAAAAGAAGTGGATGTAGCTAACGCCTTCCTAGATCCGGGTACCCCAAAGACTGGCGTGTGGATAGAAGGCTGCTTCATTGCAAATGCACTGATTGATGGAGGTTCATCAATGAATATTATGACGGATGTAACAATGAAGGATCTAGGCCTACAAGGTGTGCAACCAACCCAATGGTTCATCAGACTGGCAGATTAGAGCAGAATCAGCCTTTGGGCATTCTCCCATATGTGAAGACTACAGTGGCTGGAAAAGATTATTGGCTAACCTATCTGGTGGTGAAGCCGAACTCTTATGGTACATCCTACCCTCTGTTACTGGGTAGACCATGGCTTTTTGAAGCCCGAGCAAGGATGGATTGGTTCAAAGGAACCTTGACCTTGGGTAGAGGACCCAACGAAGTGGTGCTGAAGCTATATGGTTCTCAAAAAGGACATGGATCCACCTCCTTGGAATTATCTTCTGACTCCCCTAATGAGGCTACAGATGGAACATCAGCAGACGAAGATGCTGTCAAATAGATCCTTCCCAAGAAAACAGTGGCATGTTCCTTAACAATGGATACTGTAAGCCAACTCCCAAAAGATGCAAAGCCATTATCAATGGGAGAATACTTCCTGCCTGAACCAGGAATGATTTCCGAAATCACTTCTGACAGTGAGATAGAAGCATGGATGTACTGCTCTCCCTGTTACATGTCCATAGCAGAGCCAGACACAGAGGCAGAAGATGAAATAGAGAACTTGTTCTTCTCTTATAGAACAGAGACAGAAGCAGAGACAGAAACAGAGACAGAAGCAGAGACAGAAGCAGAGGCAGAAGCAGAGACAGAGACAGAGACAGAAGAGGATGGATATGATATGGACGAAGAAGGTTATGAAAGCAAGACGGAAGAGTCTATCCCACCCGAAGCAGATACATATAAAGAAGAAGTTCCAGAAGCATCAGAAGCAGACGAGCTCATGCTATGGGATAGAATGGCGATGGTACCATTTGGTCTGGTAAATGGATCTTCTCATATGTAAAATCTTTATAAGAAATGGATTAAGAAGAACAAGCCGTTTTTCAGCAGTGGCTCTTGCCGTCCTCACCCATCCTCGCCAAAGAAAGATGATGATGATGCACCGTGCCAACAAGCACCAGTCCCACAAACCCAACAGAAATCAGAGGGTCCCTGTTATGTGACGTTCTTGGATGTGTCATCAGAAGAGGAGTCTTCAATCCAAGAGGTAACTAATCTTGAAACCAAACCCGAAACGGCTCTAATCCCATTTCAACATCTTAAGGAGCAACCTAAGTCTCCACCAAGAGAAGAAGTTGGTTCTGGTGGGACATCAGAAGAGGACACCACTCCCTTGAAGGAGTCGGATCTGTATCTAGAAGCAATCCGCGGGACCTTCATCCGTGAAGTAGAAGGTGAAAGGCAGTTAACCTTCGTGGATGCCGATGGCACTGAACGCCACTTGAAGGTGGGTAGCAGCCTACCAGAAGAGGAGTTGTCAACTTTGTACAACTTGTTGAAGGAAAATTTGGACGTGTTTGCGTGGTCCTACAAAGACCTAAAGGGGATTGATCCCACAATATGTCAGCATTATATTGACTTGGAGCTTGATGCCAAGCCAGTACGGCAACGATAGAGGCGAATGAACCCGAATTATTCCACATTGGTGAAAGCAAAGCTGCTGAAGCTTCTGGAAGCCGAGTTCATCTATCCAGTGGCAAATAGTGAATGGGTTTTACCCATTGTGGTTGTACCCAAGAAGAATGGCAAGCTTCGAATATGTGTTGACTTCCGAAAGCTCAATTCCAAGACGAAGAAGGATCACTTCCCTATCCCTTTCACAGACCAACTGTTGGACACAGTGGTAGGACATGAGCTTTATTCCCTTCTGGATGGATTCAACGGATACAACCAAGTGCAGATAGCAGAAGAAGACCAGTCCAAAACAACCTTCACCACAGAATGGGGGACCTACGCTTACCGAGTGATGCCGTTTGGGCTCTGCAATGCCCTTGCTACTTTTCAGCGAGTCATGATGGCTGCATTCCAAAATCATCTGCACGATTTTATTGAGGTATATTTGGATGACTTCTATGTCTATAGTTTGATTCGTGAACACTGGGGACACCTGGAGCAATGCTTTGACCAATGCCGGGAGTATGGGATTTCCCTCAACCCTGACAAATGCATCTTTGGGGTCTCTTCTGGAGTTCTGTTGGGCCACATTGTCTCTGCACAAGGGATATCAACAGACTCTGCAAAGATCGAAAAGATTGCAGCTCTGACAGCACCCACCAACCTCAAACAGTTGAGGGGATTCCTAGGCCATGTGGGTTACTACAGAAGATTCATAGCCCATTTTGCAACAAAGGCAACCTCCTTGCACAAGCTTCTGAGGAAAGAGGCAGAGTTTACTTGGACGGAAGAATGTGACAAAGCCTTCACCACTCTGAAGCAGTGTCTGATTGAGGCACCCATTCTACAACCTCCTGATTGGACGAAAGAGTTCCATGTACACACTGATGCATCCATTGAAGGCTTAGGTGCAGTCCTATGCCAAAAAGGTTTCTCGAAGTTGGATCAACCCATCTATTATGCAAGCCAAAAAGTTACTGATAGGGAATGGAACTACACAGTGACAGAGCTGGTGTGCTTGGCAATGGTGTTTGCCCTAGAGAAGTTTCGTCACTACCTCCTGTCTACCCACTTTAAATTTTATGTGGATCATGAGGCCCTATCCTTCCTGATGAACAAAGCAGATGTGAAAGGATGAATGATGAGATGGATCCTTCTATTCCAAGAGTTCGACTTTGAGGTAATTACCAAACCTGGTCGTTCCCATGTTCTGGCTGATCATCTGTCGCGTATCCCACAAACTGCAGACGAGGAGCAGGATGATCCAGACCTCCCTGATGCTTCCCTATTCCTGGTAGAAACTGTAACCCCCTGGTATGCAGACATTGCCAATCTGCTGGCAACCCAACAATACCCTCCTGGTTTCTCTAGTCGGGAGAGGAAGAAGCTTATGTTAGAATCAACCCCCTACACCCTGCTAGGCGGCGCACTATACAAGAAATGCAAAGATGAAGTGCTCAGAAGATGTGTTGCAGGAGATGAGATTGGGGTTGTTCTGAAGGCTTGCCATGACGAGCCATGTGGAGGCCACTTTGCAGGAGAAGCTACAGCTAGGAAGGCTCTGTTAGTAGGATACTGGTGGCCTATCCTTCATAAGGATGCCTATGATTACTGTAAAAGATGTGATGCTTGTCAGAGAATGGGAAAACCCATGAAGACAAGTGCCATGCCACTGCAACCTATCCTTCCCTTGAAGCCTTTCAAGAAGTGGGGCATCGACTTCCTAGGCCCAATCGATCCTCCTACCAGAAGGAAGCAGAACCGATACATCCTCATATGTACGGATTATGTCACAAAGTGGTGTGAAGCTAAAGCCCTTAAGCGGGACGATGGTAACAGCGTGGCCTTGTTCATGTATGAGAATATCATCACCTGTTTTGGCAGTCCTTTAGAGCTGGTAAGTGACAGAGGCACTCATTTCCTTAACAAAGTCATGGAAGAGTTGACAGAGCTGTATAAGATCCGCCATCGCAAGTCCACTCCTTATTACCCTAGAGCCAACGGCGAAGTCGAAGTCACCAATCCCATCCTCTGCTCGATTCTGACAAGAACGATTGCCGCACATCGTCGTAATTGGGACGATCGACTTACAGAGGCCCTCTGGGCGTACATAACCTCCCATAAAGCAGCAACGGGACAGACACCCTTCCAGCTGGTGTATGGTACAGAAGCTGTTTTCCCTGTTGAACTGGAATTACCCTCTTTGAGAGTGGCCACCAAAGAGCGTTTGGGGGACGATGATTCACTACAATGCCGTCTCGTACACCTGGAATGTTTGGACGAAACTTGTAGGATGGCTCTACAGTGCATGGAAGCCACGCAAGCTTGACGCAAGGCTTACCATGACAGCTTCATCAAGCACAAGGAGTTCAAAGAAGGTGATTTGTTCCTAGCCTATGATTCACGATTTGGCAAGTTTCCTAGCAAGCTTCAACAGCGGTGGATGGGCCCATATAAGGTACTTGCTGATGCCAGGAGGCATATTCCACGGTGGATTCCGTGAGGTTTTACGGTGGATTCCGTAAACTTAGATGACCGGGGCTCATACGCAAAGAGGATTCTTTGTGCGAGAAGTTGATGGGGACGCCTGTCCTTTTCGGGCGTTTCATTAATTTAGTGTGTACATGGGTGATTCCATAGCGGGTGATTCCGCAAAATGCATATTAAATTAATAAACGTTTATGAGTTTAGAGTGCGCACTCGTAATAAATTAAGGTTAGGATTTATTTATGTAGCTGAAGACTGCTAGGTATTCACTTTTGTCGGTTTAATTGTGTTATTTTACTAACGATTGTGAATGCTTCAGTTGATGTGTAGAGATAGCAGCAGTGGCGGAGGAAAGCATTGGAGTCTAGCGGGTTTCCGATCTTTGGACTATATTTTGATAGGCGCCACGCCTATATTTTGATTATGTCTATAGAGACATCGACTATTTATTATTATTTTGTATGCGCTTATGCGCCTGGATATGTTATTTTTATTTGGACATTGAGATTGGGCGTGCCAGACTCTTTGGGCACCGTCCATTAGCTTTATTTTCCTATTTTTGGTAGAAAGCAAACTCAAAAGCTAAAAGCTTGTCATATTTTTGTAATTGGGCTATTTTTGAGCAAAAAGATTGGAAATATATATTAAATACATGCTTTGTGAAGCGCTCACACAAGGCATGGGGGAGATTCAACCCAATTTGTCTCTTGTCTCATGTCGTGCTTGTTTTTACATTGGTCTTTGTGCTAAAAAGTAGAGTGCTTTGTTCTTGGGGACCTTTGGGAATTCACTACGTGAGCTACCTGCGTCCGATCTGCGCACCAGTGGTATCAGAGCGGAGTAGAGATCAAGGGCTTCCAATCGCTACCAATCTCGGGCGAAGGCGGAGCTCCAGGAACAAACGGCCTCTACAGTCAATCTCGTCGCGAACCGTCGATACAGGCAGACTTCTGGCGATCAAGAACCCCTGTTTCCACTCTCAGATCGCGAAGGACCACTCTCTGTCGGCGGAGGACCACTCATCAATTCTCTTCATCAAGTCGTGATGAACAGTAAGAAGCCATATCTCTATTTTCAAAAAAAAGCTTAGTGTAAAAGCTTAATACAAAGCTTAAGAAGCTTAAAAAGCTTCTACTCAACAAATCGTGGCAAGAGGAGGAAGCTCCCGAAAATCGCGGAATCAAAAACGGCCCCCCCCCCCCCCCACGATCAGAAAAACGGCGCCTTCTTCTTAAGCTTATTAAGCTTAAGCTTAAATAGTTAAGCTTAAGTTACCTCATACTCTGCAAGTTCTACTAGGCAGACAAGACAGAGAAGTCTGTAAACTCCGGGTCTCGCACTACAGAAGTCAAGTTCAGCAAGTCACTTGGAATCAAATCCTACAAGTCCTGCAAATCAGCTAAGTCCAGCAAGTCAACAACCCTGCAAGTCTGTTAAGTCTGCAACTCTGCAAGTCAGACTAAATCAGAACTGACTAACGCTTGAAACTCCTAGAAGACTTGTTCGTTTGCAAAAACTCTGAGCTGGAAAGTTGTTCGCAGCAAGCTGTTTTACCTATCTGCAAGTTCGTTGAAGTACTTTCAGCAAACGGAGACAGAAATATTTCAGAATTTCTGAAAATTGAAGAAGAAAATACCCAAAAATACATAGCCTTGTAACCCCAAATTTGAGCTACGCTCATCCCGCTAACTGATTTTGAGTGAGAAAGGTTTGTTGAGTTTTACAGGATGACTTCCCCACATATGGATGATCCTATGGCTGAAGACGACCTACCTGAGCCTACCATGGAGCAAAAGCTGGATCTTATCATGTTGCAATTGGACGAAGAGCGAAGAGCTAGGCAAGCCTTGCAAGCGCAATTGACAAAGCTACAAGGAGCATCCACTGACAAAGAAGAACCTCAAGCTGAAGATTTGATACGCCGTACCATCGACGCCACTCTTGAAGCACAAACCATTCGCAAGGAATCCAAGATAAGTAAACGAAGTTTCAAGTTTCGCACTTTCAATGGCATAAGAGAAGGAAAGACTGTTTTATCATTCATTAGCCAGTTTGATGACTATTTCCATGAGGAAACTTATCCTGAGAAAGATAAAATCAAGTGTGTTACTAATCATCTGATAGATAGAGCATCACTTTGGTGGACTGTCGTCCGCAAGAGCATAGAATGTCCTGCTACATGGGAAGATTTCAAGAAGAAGTTCATGCAAAATTTCCTTCCACCGCAATTTCATGAGAAGGCTATCAAGCAATGGGATTTACTCCAACAACGCGACCGTGAGCCTATTCCACAGTATACAGAGCGTTTTTGGAATGCACTTCTACAGCTACGCATGCTTGAAGACGTACCAGAGATGACCCATAAGCGGAAGTACATGTCTGGACTTCTTGGACATTACTACGCTGAGGTGAATATGTTCAAGCCTGCTACCCTTGAAGATGCCATCTCCTTAGCTCACGACACTGAAGATAAGTTACGTGGAAGAGATCGACGACCACAGCCATTCCAAGCAAACGGTAATTATGGATCTAAACAATTCAATTCAAATTTCAGAAGGTTTAATCCAGGTCGTTTTTCATCACCATCTTTCCGCAAGAATTGGCCTAAACCACCTGCATTACCATCCACTGTCAATCCAAATCCTAAGCCTATCCAACAAGCAAATCCAAATATACCCAGACTTCCAGCCATTGCAAATAATGTGACCAAAGCCAAGCCTATCGTATGCTACAAGTGTCACCAGCCAGGCCATCTCGCAGCAAATTGTCATTCAAAGAAGCCATCAGCACATATCAACTACCTTGGAGCTATGGACGAAGACGAGCATGAGGATATGCCGGACTTCACTGAAGAAGAAGATGATCCTACTACTATTTCCGACACTTTACCAGGTATGCCTACTTTACATTCATTGTTGACTATGAAATGTATGGTGCATGGAAAAGAAAGAACTGTATTGCATGATGACGGTAGTACGCATGATTTTATTTCAGCAAAATTGGTAAAGGAATTGAAATTGCATACAGTACCTACACACTATCGCATAAAAGCTGCATTTTTAGGTACTAGGTACAATGGCACACAAGAAGTTCAAGATTTAGAAATTCAAATTGGTCCATATATTGAAAGAAGAAATTTCTTAGTTGTCCCATTACAGTCTAGCGACATTATTCTAGGAATGCCATGGAGACACCAACATAATCCCAATATAGATTATTCCACACACACAATGAATATAAATTTTCAAGGAAAATCTATTACATTATTTGGTATGCATGCATCTCATATGTTTCCACTGCTTTCGCATACTCAAGCAAAACGTGCACTACGAAAGAATACTAAATCATATCTCATTTGGGTGAATGAATTGCACGCAAAAGAAACTCATATGCACCCTAGGCATAAGGAATTTCTTGCATATTTTAAGGACTGTTTTGCAGAAGACCTACCACCAGGTTTACCTCCATCACGTCCAGAAGACCATAAGATTGACCTAATACCTGGCACACAACCACCTTGCAAAGCCCCATATAGGCACAATCAAATAGAGCAAAAAGAAATCCAGAGTCAAGTAGAAGAATTACTAAATAGAGGTTTAATTCGACCTAGCAGTTCTCCATTCGGTGCACCTGTGCTCTTAGTCAAGAAAAAGAATAATACTTATCGGATGTGTATTGACTACCGAGCATTAAACAAGATCACTGTAAAGAATAGGTATCCTATACCTAGAGTTGATGACCTTATGGACAAACTGCAAGGATCTTCTATATTTAGTAAAATTGACCTTAAATCTGGATATCATCAGGTGAGGTTAGATAGATCCGACATATTTAAGACTGCATTCAGGACACAGTTTGGCCATTACGAATTCTTAGTTATGCCATTCGGATTAACTAATGCACCTGCTACTTTCAGTAGAATGATGAACCGTATTTTTCTAAAATATCAATATTGTGTGATTGTTTTCTTTGATGATATTTTAGTATTCAGCCAAAGTGAAAAAGAGCATTATGAGCATTTATCATTAGTTTTTCAATTACTGAAAGAAAATCAATTGTTTGCAAATCCTGACAAGAGTGAATTCTTTAAGACAGAAATAGAATATCTAGGTCATATTGTATCAGAAGAAGGAATAAAAGTTGATCCTAAGAAAATTGACGCAATATTGCATTGGCCTATTCCTAAAAATGTACATGAATTACGCTCATTCCTTGGTCTTGCTAGTTTCTATAGGAAGTTTGTACGTAATTTCTCATTACTTGCTTTACCATTGACCAAACTTCTTAAGAAAGGTATTGTTTATCAATGGACTGAAAACCAGCAGAAATCCTTTGATTTACTTAAACGTGCATTGACCAATGCCCCTGTTCTACAATTGCCTGACTTTAATAGACCATTCTTTCTAGTTGTGACTGATGCTAGCGGATCAGGAATAGGAGCCGTGCTAATGCAAGACAACCATCCAATAGCATATTCTAGTTCTAAGCTGAAACCCTCTGAGCTCAAATATTCCACTTATGACAAGGAACTCTTAGCAGTTGTCCAAGCATTGAAACAATGGAAGCATTATTTAATGGGTTCAGAATTCATGATAAAGACCGATCAGCAAAGCATTAGACATCTACTTAGCCAACCCCAAATTTCTGACCGCCATATCAAATGGGCTTCATTCATTCAAAGTTTCCATCCTATCATTCAATACCAACCTGGAAAAGAAAATGTAGTTGCTGATGCATTAAGTAGAAGACCTGCAATTTATAACATTTCTATCATATCTTTTGATTCTTTGATTACTATGAAAGACACATATCACCAGGATATTACTTTTCATTCTGATTGGCAAAAATTAGTTCAAAATAATTTCATTCCTGTTGATTCATTGTCATATAATGATGGATTCATGTTCTTTGAAAAGAGACTGTGTGTTACTATTCCATTCCGATCTTTTGTTTTAAATGAAATTCATTGTCCCCCATATCAAGGTCATAGAGGTATCATTTCTACATTACGTATGTTAACTGAAGATTTTTATTGGCCGCATATGGATGCAGATGTATCTAATTTTGTTTCTGAATGTCTGATTTGTCAAAGAATAAAAAGACATCATGGTAAACAGTATGGGTTATTAATGCCTTTATCTATTCCATCTAAACCTTGGGAACATATATCTATGGATTTCATTACTGGATTACCAAATACTAAATCTAACCATGACATGATTTGGACAATTGTAGATAGATTTAGTAAGCAAGCATATTTCATTGCATGTAAGAAAACTTTAACAGCATCACAAGCAGCACAGTTATTTTTGAAAACTATTTTTACTAACCATGGATTGCCGAAAGTGATTATTTCAGATAGAGATTCTAGATTTTGTAATAATTTTTGGATTACACTGTTTGCAAATCTAGGCACAAAGATTGATTTCTCATCTGCATTTCATCCAGAAACAAATGGACAAACAGAAGCCACAAATAGCACTATTTTAGATCTTTTACGTGCATACACTATCTCTAAACCTCAAACATGGGATACTCATTTGCATTTATTACAGTTTGCATATAATAATACACCGCACACATCTACAAAGAAAGCACCTTTTGAAGTTATTTATGGACATAGATTATCTACACCTGTTGCATCTTTGTCTAATAGAATACAAAGTGCCGATGATATTGCTGTTATGCATAACACTATTTTTGATGAGGTAAAGGATATGATTGCTAAAGCCCAACAATCATATACCAAACAAGCCAACAAGAAAAGACAAGCCATGAATTTCAAAGTTGATGATTATGTTTGGCTTAGAATAGAAAAGCGTAGACTGCAAAGTGTAGATAGACATCCAGTTGTCAAATTAGCCCCTAGATTCTACGGACCATTTAGAATCATTCATAAGATTAATGACAATGCATTCAAGTTAGAACTGCCATCTCATTGGAAAATTCATAATACCTTCCATATTAGTTTATTGAGACCATTTAGAGGACAATTACCTACCCACCCTGTCTATGAAAACCCACCTTTACTAGAAGAAGAGACTGAAATCCTTGAACCAGAAGCCATCATAGACACTGACTACATGACCACTAGAACTGGCCGAAGGTACTCTAGATATCTCGTGAAATTTAAGAACCATCCTGTAGAGGAAGCACAATGGATGCACGCTAGAGACCTAAATGCTTTCCCCACTCTGTTAGCTCCACATTGAGCTAATAGCAATTGAGGTCAATTGCTATCCCACCCCGAGGGTATGATGCCAGGAGGCATATTCCACGGTGGATTCCGTGAGGTTTTACGGTGGATTCCGTAAACTTAGATGACCGGGGCTCATACGCAAAGAGGATTCTTTGTGCGAGAAGTTGATGGGGACGCCTGTCCTTTTCGGGCGTTTCATTAATTTAGTGTGTACATGGGTGATTCCATAGCGGGTGATTCCGCAAAATGCATATTAAATTAATAAACGTTTATGAGTTTAGAGTGCGCACTCGTAATAAATTAAGGTTAGGATTTATTTATGTAGCTGAAGACTGCTAGGTATTCACTTTTGTCGGTTTAATTGTGTTATTTTACTAACGATTGTGAATGCTTCAGTTGATGTGTAGAGATAGCAGCAGTGGCGGAGGAAAGCATTGGAGTCTAGCGGGTTTCCGATCTTTGGACTATATTTTGATAGGCGCCACGCCTATATTTTGATTATGTCTATAGAGACATCGACTATTTATTATTATTTTGTATGCGCTTATGCGCCTGGATATGTTATTTTTATTTGGACATTGAGATTGGGCGTGCCAGACTCTTTGGGCACCGTCCATTAGCTTTATTTTCCTATTTTTGGTAGAAAGCAAACTCAAAAGCTAAAAGCTTGTCATATTTTTGTAATTGGGCTATTTTTGAGCAAAAAGATTGGAAATATATATTAAATACATGCTTTGTGAAGCGCTCACACAAGGCATGGGGGAGATTCAACCCAATTTGTCTCTTGTCTCATGTCGTGCTTGTTTTTACATTGGTCTTTGTGCTAAAAAGTAGAGTGCTTTGTTCTTGGGGACCTTTGGGAATTCACTACGTGAGCTACCTGCGTCCGATCTGCGCACCAGTGGTATCAGAGCGGAGCAGAGATCAAGGGCTTCCAATCGCTACCAATCTCGGGCGAAGGCGGAGCTCCAGGAACAAACGGCCTCTACAGTCAATCTCGTCGCGAACCGTCGACACAGGCAGACTTCTGGCGATCAAGAACCCCTGTTTCCACTCTCAGATCGCGAAGGACCACTCTCTGTCGGCGGAGGACCACTCATCAATTCTCTTCATCAAGTCGTGATGAACAGTAAGAAGCCATATCTCTATTTTCAAAAAAAAGCTTAGTGTAAAAGCTTAATACAAAGCTCAAGAAGCTTAAAAAGCTTCTACTCAACAAATCGTGGCAAGAGGAGGAAGCTCCCGAAAATCGCGGAATCAAAAACGGCGCCTTCTTCTTAAGCTTATTAAGCTTAAGCTTAAATAGTTAAGCTTAAGTTACCTCATACTCTGCAAGTTCTACTAGGCAGACAAGACAGAGAAGTCTGTAAACTCCGGGTCTCGCACTACAGAAGTCAAGTTCAGCAAGTCACTTGGAATCAAGTCCTACAAGTCCTGCAAATCAGCTAAGTCCAGCAAGTCAACAACCCTGCAAGTCTGTTAAGTCTGCAACTCTGCAAGTCAGACTAAATCAGAACTGACTAACGCTTGAAACTCCTAGAAGACTTGTTCGTTTGCAAAAACTCTGAGCTGGAAAGTTGTTCGCAGCAAGCTGTTTTACCTATCTGCAAGTTCGTTGAAGTACTTTCAGCAAACGGAGACAGAAATATTTCAGAATTTCTGAAAATTGAAGAAGAAAATACCCAAAAATACATAGCCTTGTAACCCCAAATTTGAGCTACGCTCATCCCGCTAACTGATTTTGAGTGAGAAAGGTTTGTTGAGTTTTACAGGATGACTTCCCCACATATGGATGATCCTATGGCTGAAGACGACCTACCTGAGCCTACCATGGAGCAAAAGCTGGATCTTATCATGTTGCAATTGGACGAAGAGCGAAGAGCTAGGCAAGCCTTGCAAGCGCAATTGACAAAGCTACAAGGAGCATCCACTGACAAAGAAGAACCTCAAGCTGAAGATTTGATACGCCGTACCATCGACGCCACTCTTGAAGCACAAACCATTCGCAAGGAATCCAAGATAAGTAAACGAAGTTTCAAGTTTCGCACTTTCAATGGCATAAGAGAAGGAAAGACTGTTTTATCATTCATTAGCCAGTTTGATGACTATTTCCATGAGGAAACTTATCCTGAGAAAGATAAAATCAAGTGTGTTACTAATCATCTGATAGATAGAGCATCACTTTGGTGGACTGTCGTCCGCAAGAGCATAGAATGTCCTGCTACATGGGAAGATTTCAAGAAGAAGTTCATGCAAAATTTCCTTCCACCGCAATTTCATGAGAAGGCTATCAAGCAATGGGATTTACTCCAACAATGCGACCGTGAGCCTATTCCACAGTATACAGAGCGTTTTTGGAATGCACTTCTACAGCTACGCATGCTTGAAGACGTACCAGAGATGACCCATAAGCGGAAGTACATGTCTGGACTTCTTGGACATTACTACGCTGAGGTGAATATGTTCAAGCCTGCTACCCTTGAAGATGCCATCTCCTTAGCTCACGACACTGAAGATAAGTTACGTGGAAGAGATCGACGACCACAGCCATTCCAAGCAAACGGTAATTATGGATCTAAACAATTCAATTCAAATTTCAGAAGGTTTAATCCAGGTCGTTTTTCATCACCATCTTTCCGCAAGAATTGGCCTAAACCACCTGCATTACCATCCACTGTCAATCCAAATCCTAAGCCTATCCAACAAGCAAATCCAAATATACCCAGACTTCCAGCCATTGCAAATAATGTGACCAAAGCCAAGCCTATCGTATGCTACAAGTGTCACCAGCCAGGCCATCTCGCAGCAAATTGTCATTCAAAGAAGCCATCAGCACATATCAACTACCTTGGAGCTATGGACGAAGACGAGCATGAGGATATGCCGGACTTCACTGAAGAAGAAGATGATCCTACTACTATTTCCGACACTTTACCAGGTATGCCTACTTTACATTCATTGTTGACTATGAAATGTATGGTGCATGGAAAAGAAAGAACTGTATTGCATGATGACGGTAGTACGCATGATTTTATTTCAGCAAAATTGGTAAAGGAATTGAAATTGCATACAGTACCTACACACTATTGCATAAAAGCTGCATTTTTAGGTACTAGGTACAATGGCACACAAGAAGTTCAAGATTTAGAAATTCAAATTGGTCCATATATTGAAAGAAGAAATTTCTTAGTTGTCCCATTACAGTCTAGCGACATTATTCTAGGAATGCCATGGAGACACCAACATAATCCCAATATAGATTATTCCACACACACAATGAATATAAATTTTCAAGGAAAATCTATTACATTATTTGGTATGCATGCATCTCATATGTTTCCACTGCTTTCGCATACTCAAGCAAAACGTGCACTACGAAAGAATACTAAATCATATCTCATTTGGGTGAATGAATTGCACGCAAAAGAAACTCATATGCACCCTAGGCATAAGGAATTTCTTGCATATTTTAAGGACTGTTTTGCAGAAGACCTACCACCAGGTTTACCTCCATCACGTCCAGAAGACCATAAGATTGACCTAATACCTGGCACACAACCACCTTGCAAAGCCCCATATAGGCACAATCAAATAGAGCAAAAAGAAATCCAGAGTCAAGTAGAAGAATTACTAAATAGAGGTTTAATTCGACCTAGCAGTTCTCCATTCGGTGCACCTGTGCTCTTAGTCAAGAAAAAGAATAATACTTATCGGATGTGTATTGACTACCGAGCATTAAACAAGATCACTGTAAAGAATAGGTATCCTATACCTAGAGTTGATGACCTTATGGACAAACTGCAAGGATCTTCTATATTTAGTAAAATTGACCTTAAATCTGGATATCATCAGGTGAGGTTAGATAGATCCGACATATTTAAGACTGCATTCAGGACACAGTTTGGCCATTACGAATTCTTAGTTATGCCATTCGGATTAACTAATGCACCTGCTACTTTCAGTAGAATGATGAACCGTATTTTTCTAAAATATCAATATTGTGTGATTGTTTTCTTTGATGATATTTTAGTATTCAGCCAAAGTGAAAAAGAGCATTATGAGCATTTATCATTAGTTTTTCAATTACTGAAAGAAAATCAATTGTTTGCAAATCCTGACAAGAGTGAATTCTTTAAGACAGAAATAGAATATCTAGGTCATATTGTATCAGAAGAAGGAATAAAAGTTGATCCTAAGAAAATTGACGCAATATTGCATTGGCCTATTCCTAAAAATGTACATGAATTACGCTCATTCCTTGGTCTTGCTAGTTTCTATAGGAAGTTTGTACGTAATTTCTCATTACTTGCTTTACCATTGACCAAACTTCTTAAGAAAGGTATTGTTTATCAATGGACTGAAAACCAGCAGAAATCCTTTGATTTACTTAAACGTGCATTGACCAATGCCCCTGTTCTACAATTGCCTGACTTTAATAGACCATTCTTTCTAGTTGTGACTGATGCTAGCGGATCAGGAATAGGAGCCGTGCTAATGCAAGACAACCATCCAATAGCATATTCTAGTTCTAAGCTGAAACCCTCTGAGCTCAAATATTCCACTTATGACAAGGAACTCTTAGCAGTTGTCCAAGCATTGAAACAATGGAAGCATTATTTAATGGGTTCAGAATTCATGATAAAGACCGATCAGCAAAGCATTAGACATCTACTTAGCCAACCCCAAATTTCTGACCGCCATATCAAATGGGCTTCATTCATTCAAAGTTTCCATCCTATCATTCAATACCAACCTGGAAAAGAAAATGTAGT
This sequence comes from Lygodium microphyllum, assembly GCF_053477565.2. NCBI lineage: Eukaryota > Viridiplantae > Streptophyta > Polypodiopsida > Schizaeales > Lygodiaceae > Lygodium > Lygodium microphyllum. The sequence goes on along the minus strand of NC_141141.1, from coordinate 154,568,787 downwards.
TGCTGATGCATTAAGTAGAAGACCTGCAATTTATAACATTTCTATCATATCTTTTGATTCTTTGATTACTATGAAAGACACATATCACCAGGATATTACTTTTCATTCTGATTGGCAAAAATTAGTTCAAAATAATTTCATTCCTGTTGATTCATTGTCATATAATGATGGATTCATGTTCTTTGAAAAGAGACTGTGTGTTACTATTCCATTCCGATCTTTTGTTTTAAATGAAATTCATTGTCCCCCATATCAAGGTCATAGAGGTATCATTTCTACATTACGTATGTTAACTGAAGATTTTTATTGGCCGCATATGGATGCAGATGTATCTAATTTTGTTTCTGAATGTCTGATTTGTCAAAGAATAAAAAGACATCATGGTAAACAGTATGGGTTATTAATGCCTTTATCTATTCCATCTAAACCTTGGGAACATATATCTATGGATTTCATTACTGGATTACCAAATACTAAATCTAACCATGACATGATTTGGACAATTGTAGATAGATTTAGTAAGCAAGCATATTTCATTGCATGTAAGAAAACTTTAACAGCATCACAAGCAGCACAGTTATTTTTGAAAACTATTTTTACTAACCATGGATTGCCGAAAGTGATTATTTCAGATAGAGATTCTAGATTTTGTAATAATTTTTGGATTACACTGTTTGCAAATCTAGGCACAAAGATTGATTTCTCATCTGCATTTCATCCAGAAACAAATGGACAAACAGAAGCCACAAATAGCACTATTTTAGATCTTTTACGTGCATACACTATCTCTAAACCTCAAACATGGGATACTCATTTGCATTTATTACAGTTTGCATATAATAATACACCGCACACATCTACAAAGAAAGCACCTTTTGAAGTTATTTATGGACATAGATTATCTACACCTGTTGCATCTTTGTCTAATAGAATACAAAGTGCCGATGATATTGCTGTTATGCATAACACTATTTTTGATGAGGTAAAGGATATGATTGCTAAAGCCCAACAATCATATACCAAACAAGCCAACAAGAAAAGACAAGCCATGAATTTCAAAGTTGATGATTATGTTTGGCTTAGAATAGAAAAGCGTAGACTGCAAAGTGTAGATAGACATCCAGTTGTCAAATTAGCCCCTAGATTCTACGGACCATTTAGAATCATTCATAAGATTAATGACAATGCATTCAAGTTAGAACTGCCATCTCATTGGAAAATTCATAATACCTTCCATATTAGTTTATTGAGACCATTTAGAGGACAATTACCTACCCACCCTGTCTATGAAAACCCACCTTTACTAGAAGAAGAGACTGAAATCCTTGAACCAGAAGCCATCATAGACACTGACTACATGACCACTAGAACTGGCCGAAGGTACTCTAGATATCTCGTGAAATTTAAGAACCATCCTGTAGAGGAAGCACAATGGATGCACGCTAGAGACCTAAATGCTTTCCCCACTCTGTTAGCTCCACATTGAGCTAATAGCAATTGAGGTCAATTGCTATCCCACCCCGAGGGTATGATGCCAGGAGGCATATTCCACGGTGGATTCCGTGAGGTTTTACGGTGGATTCCGTAAACTTAGATGACCGGGGCTCATACGCAAAGAGGATTCTTTGTGCGAGAAGTTGATGGGGACGCCTGTCCTTTTCGGGCGTTTCATTAATTTAGTGTGTACATGGGTGATTCCATAGCGGGTGATTCCGCAAAATGCATATTAAATTAATAAACGTTTATGAGTTTAGAGTGCGCACTCGTAATAAATTAAGGTTAGGATTTATTTATGTAGCTGAAGACTGCTAGGTATTCACTTTTGTCGGTTTAATTGTGTTATTTTACTAACGATTGTGAATGCTTCAGTTGATGTGTAGAGATAGCAGCAGTGGCGGAGGAAAGCATTGGAGTCTAGCGGGTTTCCGATCTTTGGACTATATTTTGATAGGCGCCACGCCTATATTTTGATTATGTCTATAGAGACATCGACTATTTATTATTATTTTGTATGCGCTTATGCGCCTGGATATGTTATTTTTATTTGGACATTGAGATTGGGCGTGCCAGACTCTTTGGGCACCGTCCATTAGCTTTATTTTCCTATTTTTGGTAGAAAGCAAACTCAAAAGCTAAAAGCTTGTCATATTTTTGTAATTGGGCTATTTTTGAGCAAAAAGATTGGAAATATATATTAAATACATGCTTTGTGAAGCGCTCACACAAGGCATGGGGGAGATTCAACCCAATTTGTCTCTTGTCTCATGTCGTGCTTGTTTTTACATTGGTCTTTGTGCTAAAAAGTAGAGTGCTTTGTTCTTGGGGACCTTTGGGAATTCACTACGTGAGCTACCTGCGTCCGATCTGCGCACCAGTGGTATCAGAGCGGAGCAGAGATCAAGGGCTTCCAATCGCTACCAATCTCGGGCGAAGGCGGAGCTCCAGGAACAAACGGCCTCTACAGTCAATCTCGTCGCGAACCGTCGATACAGGCAGACTTCTGGCGATCAAGAACCCCTGTTTCCACTCTCAGATCGCGAAGGACCACTCTCTGTCGGCGGAGGACCACTCATCAATTCTCTTCATCAAGTCGTGATGAACAGTAAGAAGCCATATCTCTATTTTCAAAAAAAAGCTTAGTGTAAAAGCTTAATACAAAGCTTAAGAAGCTTAAAAAGCTTCTACTCAACAAATCGTGGCAAGAGGAGGAAGCTCCCGAAAATCGCGGAATCAAAAACGGCCCCCCCCCCCCCCCCCCCCACGATCAGAAAAACGGCGCCTTCTTCTTAAGCTTATTAAGCTTAAGCTTAAATAGTTAAGCTTAAGTTACCTCATACTCTGCAAGTTCTACTAGGCAGACAAGACAGAGAAGTCTGTAAACTCCGGGTCTCGCACTACAGAAGTCAAGTTCAGCAAGTCACTTGGAATCAAGTCCTACAAGTCCTGCAAATCAGCTAAGTCCAGCAAGTCAACAACCCTGCAAGTCTGTTAAGTCTGCAACTCTGCAAGTCAGACTAAATCAGAACTGACTAACGCTTGAAACTCCTAGAAGACTTGTTCGTTTGCAAAAACTCTGAGCTGGAAAGTTGTTCGCAGCAAGCTGTTTTACCTATCTGCAAGTTCGTTGAAGTACTTTCAGCAAACGGAGACAGAAATATTTCAGAATTTCTGAAAATTGAAGAAGAAAATACCCAAAAATACATAGCCTTGTAACCCCAAATTTGAGCTACGCTCATCCCGCTAACTGATTTTGAGTGAGAAAGGTTTGTTGAGTTTTACAGGATGACTTCCCCACATATGGATGATCCTATGGCTGAAGACGACCTACCTGAGCCTACCATGGAGCAAAAGCTGGATCTTATCATGTTGCAATTGGACGAAGAGCGAAGAGCTAGGCAAGCCTTGCAAGCGCAATTGACAAAGCTACAAGGAGCATCCACTGACAAAGAAGAACCTCAAGCTGAAGATTTGATACGCCGTACCATCGACGCCACTCTTGAAGCACAAACCATTCGCAAGGAATCCAAGATAAGTAAACGAAGTTTCAAGTTTCGCACTTTCAATGGCATAAGAGAAGGAAAGACTGTTTTATCATTCATTAGCCAGTTTGATGACTATTTCCATGAGGAAACTTATCCTGAGAAAGATAAAATCAAGTGTGTTACTAATCATCTGATAGATAGAGCATCACTTTGGTGGACTGTCGTCCGCAAGAGCATAGAATGTCCTGCTACATGGGAAGATTTCAAGAAGAAGTTCATGCAAAATTTCCTTCCACCGCAATTTCATGAGAAGGCTATCAAGCAATGGGATTTACTCCAACAACGCGACCGTGAGCCTATTCCACAGTATACAGAGCGTTTTTGGAATGCACTTCTACAGCTACGCATGCTTGAAGACGTACCAGAGATGACCCATAAGCGGAAGTACATGTCTGGACTTCTTGGACATTACTACGCTGAGGTGAATATGTTCAAGCCTGCTACCCTTGAAGATGCCATCTCCTTAGCTCACGACACTGAAGATAAGTTACGTGGAAGAGATCGACGACCACAGCCATTCCAAGCAAACGGTAATTATGGATCTAAACAATTCAATTCAAATTTCAGAAGGTTTAATCCAGGTCGTTTTTCATCACCATCTTTCCGCAAGAATTGGCCTAAACCACCTGCATTACCATCCACTGTCAATCCAAATCCTAAGCCTATCCAACAAGCAAATCCAAATATACCCAGACTTCCAGCCATTGCAAATAATGTGACCAAAGCCAAGCCTATCGTATGCTACAAGTGTCACCAGCCAGGCCATCTCGCAGCAAATTGTCATTCAAAGAAGCCATCAGCACATATCAACTACCTTGGAGCTATGGACGAAGACGAGCATGAGGATATGCCGGACTTCACTGAAGAAGAAGATGATCCTACTACTATTTCCGACACTTTACCAGGTATGCCTACTTTACATTCATTGTTGACTATGAAATGTATGGTGCATGGAAAAGAAAGAACTGTATTGCATGATGACGGTAGTACGCATGATTTTATTTCAGCAAAATTGGTAAAGGAATTGAAATTGCATACAGTACCTACACACTATCGCATAAAAGCTGCATTTTTAGGTACTAGGTACAATGGCACACAAGAAGTTCAAGATTTAGAAATTCAAATTGGTCCATATATTGAAAGAAGAAATTTCTTAGTTGTCCCATTACAGTCTAGCGACATTATTCTAGGAATGCCATGGAGACACCAACATAATCCCAATATAGATTATTCCACACACACAATGAATATAAATTTTCAAGGAAAATCTATTACATTATTTGGTATGCATGCATCTCATATGTTTCCACTGCTTTCGCATACTCAAGCAAAACGTGCACTACGAAAGAATACTAAATCATATCTCATTTGGGTGAATGAATTGCACGCAAAAGAAACTCATATGCACCCTAGGCATAAGGAATTTCTTGCATATTTTAAGGACTGTTTTGCAGAAGACCTACCACCAGGTTTACCTCCATCACGTCCAGAAGACCATAAGATTGACCTAATACCTGGCACACAACCACCTTGCAAAGCCCCATATAGGCACAATCAAATAGAGCAAAAAGAAATCCAGAGTCAAGTAGAAGAATTACTAAATAGAGGTTTAATTCGACCTAGCAGTTCTCCATTCGGTGCACCTGTGCTCTTAGTCAAGAAAAAGAATAATACTTATCGGATGTGTATTGACTACCGAGCATTAAACAAGATCACTGTAAAGAATAGGTATCCTATACCTAGAGTTGATGACCTTATGGACAAACTGCAAGGATCTTCTATATTTAGTAAAATTGACCTTAAATCTGGATATCATCAGGTGAGGTTAGATAGATCCGACATATTTAAGACTGCATTCAGGACACAGTTTGGCCATTACGAATTCTTAGTTATGCCATTCGGATTAACTAATGCACCTGCTACTTTCAGTAGAATGATGAACCGTATTTTTCTAAAATATCAATATTGTGTGATTGTTTTCTTTGATGATATTTTAGTATTCAGCCAAAGTGAAAAAGAGCATTATGAGCATTTATCATTAGTTTTTCAATTACTGAAAGAAAATCAATTGTTTGCAAATCCTGACAAGAGTGAATTCTTTAAGACAGAAATAGAATATCTAGGTCATATTGTATCAGAAGAAGGAATAAAAGTTGATCCTAAGAAAATTGACGCAATATTGCATTGGCCTATTCCTAAAAATGTACATGAATTACGCTCATTCCTTGGTCTTGCTAGTTTCTATAGGAAGTTTGTACGTAATTTCTCATTACTTGCTTTACCATTGACCAAACTTCTTAAGAAAGGTATTGTTTATCAATGGACTGAAAACCAGCAGAAATCCTTTGATTTACTTAAACGTGCATTGACCAATGCCCCTGTTCTACAATTGCCTGACTTTAATAGACCATTCTTTCTAGTTGTGACTGATGCTAGCGGATCAGGAATAGGAGCCGTGCTAATGCAAGACAACCATCCAATAGCATATTCTAGTTCTAAGCTGAAACCCTCTGAGCTCAAATATTCCACTTATGACAAGGAACTCTTAGCAGTTGTCCAAGCATTGAAACAATGGAAGCATTATTTAATGGGTTCAGAATTCATGATAAAGACCGATCAGCAAAGCATTAGACATCTACTTAGCCAACCCCAAATTTCTGACCGCCATATCAAATGGGCTTCATTCATTCAAAGTTTCCATCCTATCATTCAATACCAACCTGGAAAAGAAAATGTAGTTGCTGATGCATTAAGTAGAAGACCTGCAATTTATAACATTTCTATCATATCTTTTGATTCTTTGATTACTATGAAAGACACATATCACCAGGATATTACTTTTCATTCTGATTGGCAAAAATTAGTTCAAAATAATTTCATTCCTGTTGATTCATTGTCATATAATGATGGATTCATGTTCTTTGAAAAGAGACTGTGTGTTACTATTCCATTCCGATCTTTTGTTTTAAATGAAATTCATTGTCCCCCATATCAAGGTCATAGAGGTATCATTTCTACATTACGTATGTTAACTGAAGATTTTTATTGGCCGCATATGGATGCAGATGTATCTAATTTTGTTTCTGAATGTCTGATTTGTCAAAGAATAAAAAGACATCATGGTAAACAGTATGGGTTATTAATGCCTTTATCTATTCCATCTAAACCTTGGGAACATATATCTATGGATTTCATTACTGGATTACCAAATACTAAATCTAACCATGACATGATTTGGACAATTGTAGATAGATTTAGTAAGCAAGCATATTTCATTGCATGTAAGAAAACTTTAACAGCATCACAAGCAGCACAGTTATTTTTGAAAACTATTTTTACTAACCATGGATTGCCGAAAGTGATTATTTCAGATAGAGATTCTAGATTTTGTAATAATTTTTGGATTACACTGTTTGCAAATCTAGGCACAAAGATTGATTTCTCATCTGCATTTCATCCAGAAACAAATGGACAAACAGAAGCCACAAATAGCACTATTTTAGATCTTTTACGTGCATACACTATCTCTAAACCTCAAACATGGGATACTCATTTGCATTTATTACAGTTTGCATATAATAATACACCGCACACATCTACAAAGAAAGCACCTTTTGAAGTTATTTATGGACATAGATTATCTACACCTGTTGCATCTTTGTCTAATAGAATACAAAGTGCCGATGATATTGCTGTTATGCATAACACTATTTTTGATGAGGTAAAGGATATGATTGCTAAAGCCCAACAATCATATACCAAACAAGCCAACAAGAAAAGACAAGCCATGAATTTCAAAGTTGATGATTATGTTTGGCTTAGAATAGAAAAGCGTAGACTGCAAAGTGTAGATAGACATCCAGTTGTCAAATTAGCCCCTAGATTCTACGGACCATTTAGAATCATTCATAAGATTAATGACAATGCATTCAAGTTAGAACTGCCATCTCATTGGAAAATTCATAATACCTTCCATATTAGTTTATTGAGACCATTTAGAGGACAATTACCTACCCACCCTGTCTATGAAAACCCACCTTTACTAGAAGAAGAGACTGAAATCCTTGAACCAGAAGCCATCATAGACACTGACTACATGACCACTAGAACTGGCCGAAGGTACTCTAGATATCTCGTGAAATTTAAGAACCATCCTGTAGAGGAAGCACAATGGATGCACGCTAGAGACCTAAATGCTTTCCCCACTCTGTTAGCTCCACATTGAGCTAATAGCAATTGAGGTCAATTGCTATCCCACCCCGAGGGTATGATGCCAGGAGGCATATTCCACGGTGGATTCCGTGAGGTTTTACGGTGGATTCCGTAAACTTAGATGACCGGGGCTCATACGCAAAGAGGATTCTTTGTGCGAGAAGTTGATGGGGACGCCTGTCCTTTTCGGGCGTTTCATTAATTTAGTGTGTACATGGGTGATTCCATAGCGGGTGATTCCGCAAAATGCATATTAAATTAATAAACGTTTATGAGTTTAGAGTGCGCACTCGTAATAAATTAAGGTTAGGATTTATTTATGTAGCTGAAGACTGCTAGGTATTCACTTTTGTCGGTTTAATTGTGTTATTTTACTAACGATTGTGAATGCTTCAGTTGATGTGTAGAGATAGCAGCAGTGGCGGAGGAAAGCATTGGAGTCTAGCGGGTTTCCGATCTTTGGACTATATTTTGATAGGCGCCACGCCTATATTTTGATTATGTCTATAGAGACATCGACTATTTATTATTATTTTGTATGCGCTTATGCGCCTGGATATGTTATTTTTATTTGGACATTGAGATTGGGCGTGCCAGACTCTTTGGGCACCGTCCATTAGCTTTATTTTCCTATTTTTGGTAGAAAGCAAACTCAAAAGCTAAAAGCTTGTCATATTTTTGTAATTGGGCTATTTTTGAGCAAAAAGATTGGAAATATATATTAAATACATGCTTTGTGAAGCGCTCACACAAGGCATGGGGGAGATTCAACCCAATTTGTCTCTTGTCTCATGTCGTGCTTGTTTTTACATTGGTCTTTGTGCTAAAAAGTAGAGTGCTTTGTTCTTGGGGACCTTTGGGAATTCACTACGTGAGCTACCTGCGTCCGATCTGCGCACCAGTGGTATCAGAGCGGAGCAGAGATCAAGGGCTTCCAATCGCTACCAATCTCGGGCGAAGGCGGAGCTCCAGGAACAAACGGCCTCTACAGTCAATCTCGTCGCGAACCGTCGATACAGGCAGACTTCTGGCGATCAAGAACCCCTGTTTCCACTCTCAGATCGCGAAGGACCACTCTCTGTCGGCGGAGGACCACTCATCAATTCTCTTCATCAAGTCGTGATGAACAGTAAGAAGCCATATCTCTATTTTCAAAAAAAAGCTTAGTGTAAAAGCTTAATACAAAGCTTAAGAAGCTTAAAAAGCTTCTACTCAACAAATCGTGGCAAGAGGAGGAAGCTCCCGAAAATCGCGGAATCAAAAACGGCCCCCCCCCCCCCCCCCCCCACGATCAGAAAAACGGCGCCTTCTTCTTAAGCTTATTAAGCTTAAGCTTAAATAGTTAAGCTTAAGTTACCTCATACTCTGCAAGTTCTACTAGGCAGACAAGACAGAGAAGTCTGTAAACTCCGGGTCTCGCACTACAGAAGTCAAGTTCAGCAAGTCACTTGGAATCAAGTCCTACAAGTCCTGCAAATCAGCTAAGTCCAGCAAGTCAACAACCCTGCAAGTCTGTTAAGTCTGCAACTCTGCAAGTCAGACTAAATCAGAACTGACTAACGCTTGAAACTCCTAGAAGACTTGTTCGTTTGCAAAAACTCTGAGCTGGAAAGTTGTTCGCAGCAAGCTGTTTTACCTATCTGCAAGTTCGTTGAAGTACTTTCAGCAAACGGAGACAGAAATATTTCAGAATTTCTGAAAATTGAAGAAGAAAATACCCAAAAATACATAGCCTTGTAACCCCAAATTTGAGCTACGCTCATCCCGCTAACTGATTTTGAGTGAGAAAGGTTTGTTGAGTTTTACAGGATGACTTCCCCACATATGGATGATCCTATGGCTGAAGACGACCTACCTGAGCCTACCATGGAGCAAAAGCTGGATCTTATCATGTTGCAATTGGACGAAGAGCGAAGAGCTAGGCAAGCCTTGCAAGCGCAATTGACAAAGCTACAAGGAGCATCCACTGACAAAGAAGAACCTCAAGCTGAAGATTTGATACGCCGTACCATCGACGCCACTCTTGAAGCACAAACCATTCGCAAGGAATCCAAGATAAGTAAACGAAGTTTCAAGTTTCGCACTTTCAATGGCATAAGAGAAGGAAAGACTGTTTTATCATTCATTAGCCAGTTTGATGACTATTTCCATGAGGAAACTTATCCTGAGAAAGATAAAATCAAGTGTGTTACTAATCATCTGATAGATAGAGCATCACTTTGGTGGACTGTCGTCCGCAAGAGCATAGAATGTCCTGCTACATGGGAAGATTTCAAGAAGAAGTTCATGCAAAATTTCCTTCCACCGCAATTTCATGAGAAGGCTATCAAGCAATGGGATTTACTCCAACAACGCGACCGTGAGCCTATTCCACAGTATACAGAGCGTTTTTGGAATGCACTTCTACAGCTACGCATGCTTGAAGACGTACCAGAGATGACCCATAAGCGGAAGTACATGTCTGGACTTCTTGGACATTACTACGCTGAGGTGAATATGTTCAAGCCTGCTACCCTTGAAGATGCCATCTCCTTAGCTCACGACACTGAAGATAAGTTACGTGGAAGAGATCGACGACCACAGCCATTCCAAGCAAACGGTAATTATGGATCTAAACAATTCAATTCAAATTTCAGAAGGTTTAATCCAGGTCGTTTTTCATCACCATCTTTCCGCAAGAATTGGCCTAAACCACCTGCATTACCATCCACTGTCAATCCAAATCCTAAGCCTATCCAACAAGCAAATCCAAATATACCCAGACTTCCAGCCATTGCAAATAATGTGACCAAAGCCAAGCCTATCGTATGCTACAAGTGTCACCAGCCAGGCCATCTCGCAGCAAATTGTCATTCAAAGAAGCCATCAGCACATATCAACTACCTTGGAGCTATGGACGAAGACGAGCATGAGGATATGCCGGACTTCACTGAAGAAGAAGATGATCCTACTACTATTTCCGACACTTTACCAGGTATGCCTACTTTACATTCATTGTTGACTATGAAATGTATGGTGCATGGAAAAGAAAGAACTGTATTGCATGATGACGGTAGTACGCATGATTTTATTTCAGCAAAATTGGTAAAGGAATTGAAATTGCATACAGTACCTACACACTATCGCATAAAAGCTGCATTTTTAGGTACTAGGTACAATGGCACACAAGAAGTTCAAGATTTAGAAATTCAAATTGGTCCATATATTGAAAGAAGAAATTTCTTAGTTGTCCCATTACAGTCTAGCGACATTATTCTAGGAATGCCATGGAGACACCAACATAATCCCAATATAGATTATTCCACACACACAATGAATATAAATTTTCAAGGAAAATCTATTACATTATTTGGTATGCATGCATCTCATATGTTTCCACTGCTTTCGCATACTCAAGCAAAACGTGCACTACGAAAGAATACTAAATCATATCTCATTTGGGTGAATGAATTGCACGCAAAAGAAACTCATATGCACCCTAGGCATAAGGAATTTCTTGCATATTTTAAGGACTGTTTTGCAGAAGACCTACCACCAGGTTTACCTCCATCACGTCCAGAAGACCATAAGATTGACCTAATACCTGGCACACAACCACCTTGCAAAGCCCCATATAGGCACAATCAAATAGAGCAAAAAGAAATCCAGAGTCAAGTAGAAGAATTACTAAATAGAGGTTTAATTCGACCTAGCAGTTCTCCATTCGGTGCACCTGTGCTCTTAGTCAAGAAAAAGAATAATACTTATCGGATGTGTATTGACTACCGAGCATTAAACAAGATCACTGTAAAGAATAGGTATCCTATACCTAGAGTTGATGACCTTATGGACAAACTGCAAGGATCTTCTATATTTAGTAAAATTGACCTTAAATCTGGATATCATCAGGTGAGGTTAGATAGATCCGACATATTTAAGACTGCATTCAGGACACAGTTTGGCCATTACGAATTCTTAGTTATGCCATTCGGATTAACTAATGCACCTGCTACTTTCAGTAGAATGATGAACCGTATTTTTCTAAAATATCAATATTGTGTGATTGTTTTCTTTGATGATATTTTAGTATTCAGCCAAAGTGAAAAAGAGCATTATGAGCATTTATCATTAGTTTTTCAATTACTGAAAGAAAATCAATTGTTTGCAAATCCTGACAAGAGTGAATTCTTTAAGACAGAAATAGAATATCTAGGTCATATTGTATCAGAAGAAGGAATAAAAGTTGATCCTAAGAAAATTGACGCAATATTGCATTGGCCTATTCCTAAAAATGTACATGAATTACGCTCATTCCTTGGTCTTGCTAGTTTCTATAGGAAGTTTGTACGTAATTTCTCATTACTTGCTTTACCATTGACCAAACTTCTTAAGAAAGGTATTGTTTATCAATGGACTGAAAACCAGCAGAAATCCTTTGATTTACTTAAACGTGCATTGACCAATGCCCCTGTTCTACAATTGCCTGACTTTAATAGACCATTCTTTCTAGTTGTGACTGATGCTAGCGGATCAGGAATAGGAGCCGTGCTAATGCAAGACAACCATCCAATAGCATATTCTAGTTCTAAGCTGAAACCCTCTGAGCTCAAATATTCCACTTATGACAAGGAACTCTTAGCAGTTGTCCAAGCATTGAAACAATGGAAGCATTATTTAATGGGTTCAGAATTCATGATAAAGACCGATCAGCAAAGCATTAGACATCTACTTAGCCAACCCCAAATTTCTGACCGCCATATCAAATGGGCTTCATTCATTCAAAGTTTCCATCCTATCATTCAATACCAACCTGGAAAAGAAAATGTAGTTGCTGATGCATTAAGTAGAAGACCTGCAATTTATAACATTTCTATCATATCTTTTGATTCTTTGATTACTATGAAAGACACATATCACCAGGATATTACTTTTCATTCTGATTGGCAAAAATTAGTTCAAAATAATTTCATTCCTGTTGATTCATTGTCATATAATGATGGATTCATGTTCTTTGAAAAGAGACTGTGTGTTACTATTCCATTCCGATCTTTTGTTTTAAATGAAATTCATTGTCCCCCATATCAAGGTCATAGAGGTATCATTTCTACATTACGTATGTTAACTGAAGATTTTTATTGGCCGCATATGGATGCAGATGTATCTAATTTTGTTTCTGAATGTCTGATTTGTCAAAGAATAAAAAGACATCATGGTAAACAGTATGGGTTATTAATGCCTTTATCTATTCCATCTAAACCTTGGGAACATATATCTATGGATTTCATTACTGGATTACCAAATACTAAATCTAACCATGACATGATTTGGACAATTGTAGATAGATTTAGTAAGCAAGCATATTTCATTGCATGTAAGAAAACTTTAACAGCATCACAAGCAGCACAGTTATTTTTGAAAACTATTTTTACTAACCATGGATTGCCGAAAGTGATTATTTCAGATAGAGATTCTAGATTTTGTAATAATTTTTGGATTACACTGTTTGCAAATCTAGGCACAAAGATTGATTTCTCATCTGCATTTCATCCAGAAACAAATGGACAAACAGAAGCCACAAATAGCACTATTTTAGATCTTTTACGTGCATACACTATCTCTAAACCTCAAACATGGGATACTCATTTGCATTTATTACAGTTTGCATATAATAATACACCGCACACATCTACAAAGAAAGCACCTTTTGAAGTTATTTATGGACATAGATTATCTACACCTGTTGCATCTTTGTCTAATAGAATACAAAGTGCCGATGATATTGCTGTTATGCATAACACTATTTTTGATGAGGTAAAGGATATGATTGCTAAAGCCCAACAATCATATACCAAACAAGCCAACAAGAAAAGACAAGCCATGAATTTCAAAGTTGATGATTATGTTTGGCTTAGAATAGAAAAGCGTAGACTGCAAAGTGTAGATAGACATCCAGTTGTCAAATTAGCCCCTAGATTCTACGGACCATTTAGAATCATTCATAAGATTAATGACAATGCATTCAAGTTAGAACTGCCATCTCATTGGAAAATTCATAATACCTTCCATATTAGTTTATTGAGACCATTTAGAGGACAATTACCTACCCACCCTGTCTATGAAAACCCACCTTTACTAGAAGAAGAGACTGAAATCCTTGAACCAGAAGCCATCATAGACACTGACTACATGACCACTAGAACTGGCCGAAGGTACTCTAGATATCTCGTGAAATTTAAGAACCATCCTGTAGAGGAAGCACAATGGATGCACGCTAGAGACCTAAATGCTTTCCCCACTCTGTTAGCTCCACATTGAGCTAATAGCAATTGAGGTCAATTGCTATCCCACCCCGAGGGTATGATGCCAGGAGGCATATTCCACGGTGGATTCCGTGAGGTTTTACGGTGGATTCCGTAAACTTAGATGACCGGGGCTCATACGCAAAGAGGATTCTTTGTGCGAGAAGTTGATGGGGACGCCTGTCCTTTTCGGGCGTTTCATTAATTTAGTGTGTACATGGGTGATTCCATAGCGGGTGATTCCGCAAAATGCATATTAAATTAATAAACGTTTATGAGTTTAGAGTGCGCACTCGTAATAAATTAAGGTTAGGATTTATTTATGTAGCTGAAGACTGCTAGGTATTCACTTTTGTCGGTTTAATTGTGTTATTTTACTAACGATTGTGAATGCTTCAGTTGATGTGTAGAGATAGCAGCAGTGGCGGAGGAAAGCATTGGAGTCTAGCGGGTTTCCGATCTTTGGACTATATTTTGATAGGCGCCACGCCTATATTTTGATTATGTCTATAGAGACATCGACTATTTATTATTATTTTGTATGCGCTTATGCGCCTGGATATGTTATTTTTATTTGGACATTGAGATTGGGCGTGCCAGACTCTTTGGGCACCGTCCATTAGCTTTATTTTCCTATTTTTGGTAGAAAGCAAACTCAAAAGCTAAAAGCTTGTCATATTTTTGTAATTGGGCTATTTTTGAGCAAAAAGATTGGAAATATATATTAAATACATGCTTTGTGAAGCGCTCACACAAGGCATGGGGGAGATTCAACCCAATTTGTCTCTTGTCTCATGTCGTGCTTGTTTTTACATTGGTCTTTGTGCTAAAAAGTAGAGTGCTTTGTTCTTGGGGACCTTTGGGAATTCACTACGTGAGCTACCTGCGTCCGATCTGCGCACCAGTGGTATCAGAGCGGAGCAGAGATCAAGGGCTTCCAATCGCTACCAATCTCGGGCGAAGGCGGAGCTCCAGGAACAAACGGCCTCTACAGTCAATCTCGTCGCGAACCGTCGATACAGGCAGACTTCTGGCGATCAAGAACCCCTGTTTCCACTCTCAGATCGCGAAGGACCACTCTCTGTCGGCGGAGGACCACTCATCAATTCTCTTCATCAAGTCGTGATGAACAGTAAGAAGCCATATCTCTATTTTCAAAAAAAAGCTTAGTGTAAAAGCTTAATACAAAGCTTAAGAAGCTTAAAAAGCTTCTACTCAACAAATCGTGGCAAGAGGAGGAAGCTCCCGAAAATCGCGGAATCAAAAACGGCCCCCCCCCCCCCCCCCCCCACGATCAGAAAAACGGCGCCTTCTTCTTAAGCTTATTAAGCTTAAGCTTAAATAGTTAAGCTTAAGTTACCTCATACTCTGCAAGTTCTACTAGGCAGACAAGACAGAGAAGTCTGTAAACTCCGGGTCTCGCACTACAGAAGTCAAGTTCAGCAAGTCACTTGGAATCAAGTCCTACAAGTCCTGCAAATCAGCTAAGTCCAGCAAGTCAACAACCCTGCAAGTCTGTTAAGTCTGCAACTCTGCAAGTCAGACTAAATCAGAACTGACTAACGCTTGAAACTCCTAGAAGACTTGTTCGTTTGCAAAAACTCTGAGCTGGAAAGTTGTTCGCAGCAAGCTGTTTTACCTATCTGCAAGTTCGTTGAAGTACTTTCAGCAAACGGAGACAGAAATATTTCAGAATTTCTGAAAATTGAAGAAGAAAATACCCAAAAATACATAGCCTTGTAACCCCAAATTTGAGCTACGCTCATCCCGCTAACTGATTTTGAGTGAGAAAGGTTTGTTGAGTTTTACAGGATGACTTCCCCACATATGGATGATCCTATGGCTGAAGACGACCTACCTGAGCCTACCATGGAGCAAAAGCTGGATCTTATCATGTTGCAATTGGACGAAGAGCGAAGAGCTAGGCAAGCCTTGCAAGCGCAATTGACAAAGCTACAAGGAGCATCCACTGACAAAGAAGAACCTCAAGCTGAAGATTTGATACGCCGTACCATCGACGCCACTCTTGAAGCACAAACCATTCGCAAGGAATCCAAGATAAGTAAACGAAGTTTCAAGTTTCGCACTTTCAATGGCATAAGAGAAGGAAAGACTGTTTTATCATTCATTAGCCAGTTTGATGACTATTTCCATGAGGAAACTTATCCTGAGAAAGATAAAATCAAGTGTGTTACTAATCATCTGATAGATAGAGCATCACTTTGGTGGACTGTCGTCCGCAAGAGCATAGAATGTCCTGCTACATGGGAAGATTTCAAGAAGAAGTTCATGCAAAATTTCCTTCCACCGCAATTTCATGAGAAGGCTATCAAGCAATGGGATTTACTCCAACAACGCGACCGTGAGCCTATTCCACAGTATACAGAGCGTTTTTGGAATGCACTTCTACAGCTACGCATGCTTGAAGACGTACCAGAGATGACCCATAAGCGGAAGTACATGTCTGGACTTCTTGGACATTACTACGCTGAGGTGAATATGTTCAAGCCTGCTACCCTTGAAGATGCCATCTCCTTAGCTCACGACACTGAAGATAAGTTACGTGGAAGAGATCGACGACCACAGCCATTCCAAGCAAACGGTAATTATGGATCTAAACAATTCAATTCAAATTTCAGAAGGTTTAATCCAGGTCGTTTTTCATCACCATCTTTCCGCAAGAATTGGCCTAAACCACCTGCATTACCATCCACTGTCAATCCAAATCCTAAGCCTATCCAACAAGCAAATCCAAATATACCCAGACTTCCAGCCATTGCAAATAATGTGACCAAAGCCAAGCCTATCGTATGCTACAAGTGTCACCAGCCAGGCCATCTCGCAGCAAATTGTCATTCAAAGAAGCCATCAGCACATATCAACTACCTTGGAGCTATGGACGAAGACGAGCATGAGGATATGCCGGACTTCACTGAAGAAGAAGATGATCCTACTACTATTTCCGACACTTTACCAGGTATGCCTACTTTACATTCATTGTTGACTATGAAATGTATGGTGCATGGAAAAGAAAGAACTGTATTGCATGATGACGGTAGTACGCATGATTTTATTTCAGCAAAATTGGTAAAGGAATTGAAATTGCATACAGTACCTACACACTATCGCATAAAAGCTGCATTTTTAGGTACTAGGTACAATGGCACACAAGAAGTTCAAGATTTAGAAATTCAAATTGGTCCATATATTGAAAGAAGAAATTTCTTAGTTGTCCCATTACAGTCTAGCGACATTATTCTAGGAATGCCATGGAGACACCAACATAATCCCAATATAGATTATTCCACACACACAATGAATATAAATTTTCAAGGAAAATCTATTACATTATTTGGTATGCATGCATCTCATATGTTTCCACTGCTTTCGCATACTCAAGCAAAACGTGCACTACGAAAGAATACTAAATCATATCTCATTTGGGTGAATGAATTGCACGCAAAAGAAACTCATATGCACCCTAGGCATAAGGAATTTCTTGCATATTTTAAGGACTGTTTTGCAGAAGACCTACCACCAGGTTTACCTCCATCACGTCCAGAAGACCATAAGATTGACCTAATACCTGGCACACAACCACCTTGCAAAGCCCCATATAGGCACAATCAAATAGAGCAAAAAGAAATCCAGAGTCAAGTAGAAGAATTACTAAATAGAGGTTTAATTCGACCTAGCAGTTCTCCATTCGGTGCACCTGTGCTCTTAGTCAAGAAAAAGAATAATACTTATCGGATGTGTATTGACTACCGAGCATTAAACAAGATCACTGTAAAGAATAGGTATCCTATACCTAGAGTTGATGACCTTATGGACAAACTGCAAGGATCTTCTATATTTAGTAAAATTGACCTTAAATCTGGATATCATCAGGTGAGGTTAGATAGATCCGACATATTTAAGACTGCATTCAGGACACAGTTTGGCCATTACGAATTCTTAGTTATGCCATTCGGATTAACTAATGCACCTGCTACTTTCAGTAGAATGATGAACCGTATTTTTCTAAAATATCAATATTGTGTGATTGTTTTCTTTGATGATATTTTAGTATTCAGCCAAAGTGAAAAAGAGCATTATGAGCATTTATCATTAGTTTTTCAATTACTGAAAGAAAATCAATTGTTTGCAAATCCTGACAAGAGTGAATTCTTTAAGACAGAAATAGAATATCTAGGTCATATTGTATCAGAAGAAGGAATAAAAGTTGATCCTAAGAAAATTGACGCAATATTGCATTGGCCTATTCCTAAAAATGTACATGAATTACGCTCATTCCTTGGTCTTGCTAGTTTCTATAGGAAGTTTGTACGTAATTTCTCATTACTTGCTTTACCATTGACCAAACTTCTTAAGAAAGGTATTGTTTATCAATGGACTGAAAACCAGCAGAAATCCTTTGATTTACTTAAACGTGCATTGACCAATGCCCCTGTTCTACAATTGCCTGACTTTAATAGACCATTCTTTCTAGTTGTGACTGATGCTAGCGGATCAGGAATAGGAGCCGTGCTAATGCAAGACAACCATCCAATAGCATATTCTAGTTCTAAGCTGAAACCCTCTGAGCTCAAATATTCCACTTATGACAAGGAACTCTTAGCAGT
Source organism: Lygodium microphyllum (assembly GCF_053477565.2). Classification (NCBI taxonomy): domain Eukaryota; kingdom Viridiplantae; phylum Streptophyta; class Polypodiopsida; order Schizaeales; family Lygodiaceae; genus Lygodium; species Lygodium microphyllum. The sequence goes on along the minus strand of NC_141141.1, from coordinate 154,550,130 downwards.
TGTCCAAGCATTGAAACAATGGAAGCATTATTTAATGGGTTCAGAATTCATGATAAAGACCGATCAGCAAAGCATTAGACATCTACTTAGCCAACCCCAAATTTCTGACCGCCATATCAAATGGGCTTCATTCATTCAAAGTTTCCATCCTATCATTCAATACCAACCTGGAAAAGAAAATGTAGTTGCTGATGCATTAAGTAGAAGACCTGCAATTTATAACATTTCTATCATATCTTTTGATTCTTTGATTACTATGAAAGACACATATCACCAGGATATTACTTTTCATTCTGATTGGCAAAAATTAGTTCAAAATAATTTCATTCCTGTTGATTCATTGTCATATAATGATGGATTCATGTTCTTTGAAAAGAGACTGTGTGTTACTATTCCATTCCGATCTTTTGTTTTAAATGAAATTCATTGTCCCCCATATCAAGGTCATAGAGGTATCATTTCTACATTACGTATGTTAACTGAAGATTTTTATTGGCCGCATATGGATGCAGATGTATCTAATTTTGTTTCTGAATGTCTGATTTGTCAAAGAATAAAAAGACATCATGGTAAACAGTATGGGTTATTAATGCCTTTATCTATTCCATCTAAACCTTGGGAACATATATCTATGGATTTCATTACTGGATTACCAAATACTAAATCTAACCATGACATGATTTGGACAATTGTAGATAGATTTAGTAAGCAAGCATATTTCATTGCATGTAAGAAAACTTTAACAGCATCACAAGCAGCACAGTTATTTTTGAAAACTATTTTTACTAACCATGGATTGCCGAAAGTGATTATTTCAGATAGAGATTCTAGATTTTGTAATAATTTTTGGATTACACTGTTTGCAAATCTAGGCACAAAGATTGATTTCTCATCTGCATTTCATCCAGAAACAAATGGACAAACAGAAGCCACAAATAGCACTATTTTAGATCTTTTACGTGCATACACTATCTCTAAACCTCAAACATGGGATACTCATTTGCATTTATTACAGTTTGCATATAATAATACACCGCACACATCTACAAAGAAAGCACCTTTTGAAGTTATTTATGGACATAGATTATCTACACCTGTTGCATCTTTGTCTAATAGAATACAAAGTGCCGATGATATTGCTGTTATGCATAACACTATTTTTGATGAGGTAAAGGATATGATTGCTAAAGCCCAACAATCATATACCAAACAAGCCAACAAGAAAAGACAAGCCATGAATTTCAAAGTTGATGATTATGTTTGGCTTAGAATAGAAAAGCGTAGACTGCAAAGTGTAGATAGACATCCAGTTGTCAAATTAGCCCCTAGATTCTACGGACCATTTAGAATCATTCATAAGATTAATGACAATGCATTCAAGTTAGAACTGCCATCTCATTGGAAAATTCATAATACCTTCCATATTAGTTTATTGAGACCATTTAGAGGACAATTACCTACCCACCCTGTCTATGAAAACCCACCTTTACTAGAAGAAGAGACTGAAATCCTTGAACCAGAAGCCATCATAGACACTGACTACATGACCACTAGAACTGGCCGAAGGTACTCTAGATATCTCGTGAAATTTAAGAACCATCCTGTAGAGGAAGCACAATGGATGCACGCTAGAGACCTAAATGCTTTCCCCACTCTGTTAGCTCCACATTGAGCTAATAGCAATTGAGGTCAATTGCTATCCCACCCCGAGGGTATGATGCCAGGAGGCATATTCCACGGTGGATTCCGTGAGGTTTTACGGTGGATTCCGTAAACTTAGATGACCGGGGCTCATACGCAAAGAGGATTCTTTGTGCGAGAAGTTGATGGGGACGCCTGTCCTTTTCGGGCGTTTCATTAATTTAGTGTGTACATGGGTGATTCCATAGCGGGTGATTCCGCAAAATGCATATTAAATTAATAAACGTTTATGAGTTTAGAGTGCGCACTCGTAATAAATTAAGGTTAGGATTTATTTATGTAGCTGAAGACTGCTAGGTATTCACTTTTGTCGGTTTAATTGTGTTATTTTACTAACGATTGTGAATGCTTCAGTTGATGTGTAGAGATAGCAGCAGTGGCGGAGGAAAGCATTGGAGTCTAGCGGGTTTCCGATCTTTGGACTATATTTTGATAGGCGCCACGCCTATATTTTGATTATGTCTATAGAGACATCGACTATTTATTATTATTTTGTATGCGCTTATGCGCCTGGATATGTTATTTTTATTTGGACATTGAGATTGGGCGTGCCAGACTCTTTGGGCACCGTCCATTAGCTTTATTTTCCTATTTTTGGTAGAAAGCAAACTCAAAAGCTAAAAGCTTGTCATATTTTTGTAATTGGGCTATTTTTGAGCAAAAAGATTGGAAATATATATTAAATACATGCTTTGTGAAGCGCTCACACAAGGCATGGGGGAGATTCAACCCAATTTGTCTCTTGTCTCATGTCGTGCTTGTTTTTACATTGGTCTTTGTGCTAAAAAGTAGAGTGCTTTGTTCTTGGGGACCTTTGGGAATTCACTACGTGAGCTACCTGCGTCCGATCTGCGCACCAGTGGTATCAGAGCGGAGCAGAGATCAAGGGCTTCCAATCGCTACCAATCTCGGGCGAAGGCGGAGCTCCAGGAACAAACGGCCTCTACAGTCAATCTCGTCGCGAACCGTCGACACAGGCAGACTTCTGGCGATCAAGAACCCCTGTTTCCACTCTCAGATCGCGAAGGACCACTCTCTGTCGGCGGAGGACCACTCATCAATTCTCTTCATCAAGTCGTGATGAACAGTAAGAAGCCATATCTCTATTTTCAAAAAAAAGCTTAGTGTAAAAGCTTAATACAAAGCTCAAGAAGCTTAAAAAGCTTCTACTCAACAAATCGTGGCAAGAGGAGGAAGCTCCCGAAAATCGCGGAATCAAAAACGGCCCCCCCCCCCCCCCCCCCCCACGATCAGAAAAACGGCGCCTTCTTCTTAAGCTTATTAAGCTTAAGCTTAAATAGTTAAGCTTAAGTTACCTCATACTCTGCAAGTTCTACTAGGCAGACAAGACAGAGAAGTCTGTAAACTCCGGGTCTCGCACTACAGAAGTCAAGTTCAGCAAGTCACTTGGAATCAAGTCCTACAAGTCCTGCAAATCAGCTAAGTCCAGCAAGTCAACAACCCTGCAAGTCTGTTAAGTCTGCAACTCTGCAAGTCAGACTAAATCAGAACTGACTAACGCTTGAAACTCCTAGAAGACTTGTTCGTTTGCAAAAACTCTGAGCTGGAAAGTTGTTCGCAGCAAGCTGTTTTACCTATCTGCAAGTTCGTTGAAGTACTTTCAGCAAACGGAGACAGAAATATTTCAGAATTTCTGAAAATTGAAGAAGAAAATACCCAAAAATACATAGCCTTGTAACCCCAAATTTGAGCTACGCTCATCCCGCTAACTGATTTTGAGTGAGAAAGGTTTGTTGAGTTTTACAGGATGACTTCCCCACATATGGATGATCCTATGGCTGAAGACGACCTACCTGAGCCTACCATGGAGCAAAAGCTGGATCTTATCATGTTGCAATTGGACGAAGAGCGAAGAGCTAGGCAAGCCTTGCAAGCGCAATTGACAAAGCTACAAGGAGCATCCACTGACAAAGAAGAACCTCAAGCTGAAGATTTGATACGCCGTACCATCGACGCCACTCTTGAAGCACAAACCATTCGCAAGGAATCCAAGATAAGTAAACGAAGTTTCAAGTTTCGCACTTTCAATGGCATAAGAGAAGGAAAGACTGTTTTATCATTCATTAGCCAGTTTGATGACTATTTCCATGAGGAAACTTATCCTGAGAAAGATAAAATCAAGTGTGTTACTAATCATCTGATAGATAGAGCATCACTTTGGTGGACTGTCGTCCGCAAGAGCATAGAATGTCCTGCTACATGGGAAGATTTCAAGAAGAAGTTCATGCAAAATTTCCTTCCACCGCAATTTCATGAGAAGGCTATCAAGCAATGGGATTTACTCCAACAACGCGACCGTGAGCCTATTCCACAGTATACAGAGCGTTTTTGGAATGCACTTCTACAGCTACGCATGCTTGAAGACGTACCAGAGATGACCCATAAGCGGAAGTACATGTCTGGACTTCTTGGACATTACTACGCTGAGGTGAATATGTTCAAGCCTGCTACCCTTGAAGATGCCATCTCCTTAGCTCACGACACTGAAGATAAGTTACGTGGAAGAGATCGACGACCACAGCCATTCCAAGCAAACGGTAATTATGGATCTAAACAATTCAATTCAAATTTCAGAAGGTTTAATCCAGGTCGTTTTTCATCACCATCTTTCCGCAAGAATTGGCCTAAACCACCTGCATTACCATCCACTGTCAATCCAAATCCTAAGCCTATCCAACAAGCAAATCCAAATATACCCAGACTTCCAGCCATTGCAAATAATGTGACCAAAGCCAAGCCTATCGTATGCTACAAGTGTCACCAGCCAGGCCATCTCGCAGCAAATTGTCATTCAAAGAAGCCATCAGCACATATCAACTACCTTGGAGCTATGGACGAAGACGAGCATGAGGATATGCCGGACTTCACTGAAGAAGAAGATGATCCTACTACTATTTCCGACACTTTACCAGGTATGCCTACTTTACATTCATTGTTGACTATGAAATGTATGGTGCATGGAAAAGAAAGAACTGTATTGCATGATGACGGTAGTACGCATGATTTTATTTCAGCAAAATTGGTAAAGGAATTGAAATTGCATACAGTACCTACACACTATCGCATAAAAGCTGCATTTTTAGGTACTAGGTACAATGGCACACAAGAAGTTCAAGATTTAGAAATTCAAATTGGTCCATATATTGAAAGAAGAAATTTCTTAGTTGTCCCATTACAGTCTAGCGACATTATTCTAGGAATGCCATGGAGACACCAACATAATCCCAATATAGATTATTCCACACACACAATGAATATAAATTTTCAAGGAAAATCTATTACATTATTTGGTATGCATGCATCTCATATGTTTCCACTGCTTTCGCATACTCAAGCAAAACGTGCACTACGAAAGAATACTAAATCATATCTCATTTGGGTGAATGAATTGCACGCAAAAGAAACTCATATGCACCCTAGGCATAAGGAATTTCTTGCATATTTTAAGGACTGTTTTGCAGAAGACCTACCACCAGGTTTACCTCCATCACGTCCAGAAGACCATAAGATTGACCTAATACCTGGCACACAACCACCTTGCAAAGCCCCATATAGGCACAATCAAATAGAGCAAAAAGAAATCCAGAGTCAAGTAGAAGAATTACTAAATAGAGGTTTAATTCGACCTAGCAGTTCTCCATTCGGTGCACCTGTGCTCTTAGTCAAGAAAAAGAATAATACTTATCGGATGTGTATTGACTACCGAGCATTAAACAAGATCACTGTAAAGAATAGGTATCCTATACCTAGAGTTGATGACCTTATGGACAAACTGCAAGGATCTTCTATATTTAGTAAAATTGACCTTAAATCTGGATATCATCAGGTGAGGTTAGATAGATCCGACATATTTAAGACTGCATTCAGGACACAGTTTGGCCATTACGAATTCTTAGTTATGCCATTCGGATTAACTAATGCACCTGCTACTTTCAGTAGAATGATGAACCGTATTTTTCTAAAATATCAATATTGTGTGATTGTTTTCTTTGATGATATTTTAGTATTCAGCCAAAGTGAAAAAGAGCATTATGAGCATTTATCATTAGTTTTTCAATTACTGAAAGAAAATCAATTGTTTGCAAATCCTGACAAGAGTGAATTCTTTAAGACAGAAATAGAATATCTAGGTCATATTGTATCAGAAGAAGGAATAAAAGTTGATCCTAAGAAAATTGACGCAATATTGCATTGGCCTATTCCTAAAAATGTACATGAATTACGCTCATTCCTTGGTCTTGCTAGTTTCTATAGGAAGTTTGTACGTAATTTCTCATTACTTGCTTTACCATTGACCAAACTTCTTAAGAAAGGTATTGTTTATCAATGGACTGAAAACCAGCAGAAATCCTTTGATTTACTTAAACGTGCATTGACCAATGCCCCTGTTCTACAATTGCCTGACTTTAATAGACCATTCTTTCTAGTTGTGACTGATGCTAGCGGATCAGGAATAGGAGCCGTGCTAATGCAAGACAACCATCCAATAGCATATTCTAGTTCTAAGCTGAAACCCTCTGAGCTCAAATATTCCACTTATGACAAGGAACTCTTAGCAGTTGTCCAAGCATTGAAACAATGGAAGCATTATTTAATGGGTTCAGAATTCATGATAAAGACCGATCAGCAAAGCATTAGACATCTACTTAGCCAACCCCAAATTTCTGACCGCCATATCAAATGGGCTTCATTCATTCAAAGTTTCCATCCTATCATTCAATACCAACCTGGAAAAGAAAATGTAGTTGCTGATGCATTAAGTAGAAGACCTGCAATTTATAACATTTCTATCATATCTTTTGATTCTTTGATTACTATGAAAGACACATATCACCAGGATATTACTTTTCATTCTGATTGGCAAAAATTAGTTCAAAATAATTTCATTCCTGTTGATTCATTGTCATATAATGATGGATTCATGTTCTTTGAAAAGAGACTGTGTGTTACTATTCCATTCCGATCTTTTGTTTTAAATGAAATTCATTGTCCCCCATATCAAGGTCATAGAGGTATCATTTCTACATTACGTATGTTAACTGAAGATTTTTATTGGCCGCATATGGATGCAGATGTATCTAATTTTGTTTCTGAATGTCTGATTTGTCAAAGAATAAAAAGACATCATGGTAAACAGTATGGGTTATTAATGCCTTTATCTATTCCATCTAAACCTTGGGAACATATATCTATGGATTTCATTACTGGATTACCAAATACTAAATCTAACCATGACATGATTTGGACAATTGTAGATAGATTTAGTAAGCAAGCATATTTCATTGCATGTAAGAAAACTTTAACAGCATCACAAGCAGCACAGTTATTTTTGAAAACTATTTTTACTAACCATGGATTGCCGAAAGTGATTATTTCAGATAGAGATTCTAGATTTTGTAATAATTTTTGGATTACACTGTTTGCAAATCTAGGCACAAAGATTGATTTCTCATCTGCATTTCATCCAGAAACAAATGGACAAACAGAAGCCACAAATAGCACTATTTTAGATCTTTTACGTGCATACACTATCTCTAAACCTCAAACATGGGATACTCATTTGCATTTATTACAGTTTGCATATAATAATACACCGCACACATCTACAAAGAAAGCACCTTTTGAAGTTATTTATGGACATAGATTATCTACACCTGTTGCATCTTTGTCTAATAGAATACAAAGTGCCGATGATATTGCTGTTATGCATAACACTATTTTTGATGAGGTAAAGGATATGATTGCTAAAGCCCAACAATCATATACCAAACAAGCCAACAAGAAAAGACAAGCCATGAATTTCAAAGTTGATGATTATGTTTGGCTTAGAATAGAAAAGCGTAGACTGCAAAGTGTAGATAGACATCCAGTTGTCAAATTAGCCCCTAGATTCTACGGACCATTTAGAATCATTCATAAGATTAATGACAATGCATTCAAGTTAGAACTGCCATCTCATTGGAAAATTCATAATACCTTCCATATTAGTTTATTGAGACCATTTAGAGGACAATTACCTACCCACCCTGTCTATGAAAACCCACCTTTACTAGAAGAAGAGACTGAAATCCTTGAACCAGAAGCCATCATAGACACTGACTACATGACCACTAGAACTGGCCGAAGGTACTCTAGATATCTCGTGAAATTTAAGAACCATCCTGTAGAGGAAGCACAATGGATGCACGCTAGAGACCTAAATGCTTTCCCCACTCTGTTAGCTCCACATTGAGCTAATAGCAATTGAGGTCAATTGCTATCCCACCCCGAGGGTATGATGCCAGGAGGCATATTCCACGGTGGATTCCGTGAGGTTTTACGGTGGATTCCGTAAACTTAGATGACCGGGGCTCATACGCAAAGAGGATTCTTTGTGCGAGAAGTTGATGGGGACGCCTGTCCTTTTCGGGCGTTTCATTAATTTAGTGTGTACATGGGTGATTCCATAGCGGGTGATTCCGCAAAATGCATATTAAATTAATAAACGTTTATGAGTTTAGAGTGCGCACTCGTAATAAATTAAGGTTAGGATTTATTTATGTAGCTGAAGACTGCTAGGTATTCACTTTTGTCGGTTTAATTGTGTTATTTTACTAACGATTGTGAATGCTTCAGTTGATGTGTAGAGATAGCAGCAGTGGCGGAGGAAAGCATTGGAGTCTAGCGGGTTTCCGATCTTTGGACTATATTTTGATAGGCGCCACGCCTATATTTTGATTATGTCTATAGAGACATCGACTATTTATTATTATTTTGTATGCGCTTATGCGCCTGGATATGTTATTTTTATTTGGACATTGAGATTGGGCGTGCCAGACTCTTTGGGCACCGTCCATTAGCTTTATTTTCCTATTTTTGGTAGAAAGCAAACTCAAAAGCTAAAAGCTTGTCATATTTTTGTAATTGGGCTATTTTTGAGCAAAAAGATTGGAAATATATATTAAATACATGCTTTGTGAAGCGCTCACACAAGGCATGGGGGAGATTCAACCCAATTTGTCTCTTGTCTCATGTCGTGCTTGTTTTTACATTGGTCTTTGTGCTAAAAAGTAGAGTGCTTTGTTCTTGGGGACCTTTGGGAATTCACTACGTGAGCTACCTGCGTCCGATCTGCGCACCAGTGGTATCAGAGCGGAGCAGAGATCAAGGGCTTCCAATCGCTACCAATCTCGGGCGAAGGCGGAGCTCCAGGAACAAACGGCCTCTACAGTCAATCTCGTCGCGAACCGTCGACACAGGCAGACTTCTGGCGATCAAGAACCCCTGTTTCCACTCTCAGATCGCGAAGGACCACTCTCTGTCGGCGGAGGACCACTCATCAATTCTCTTCATCAAGTCGTGATGAACAGTAAGAAGCCATATCTCTATTTTCAAAAAAAAGCTTAGTGTAAAAGCTTAATACAAAGCTCAAGAAGCTTAAAAAGCTTCTACTCAACAAATCGTGGCAAGAGGAGGAAGCTCCCGAAAATCGCGGAATCAAAAACGGCCCCCCCCCCCCCCCCCCCCACGATCAGAAAAACGGCGCCTTCTTCTTAAGCTTATTAAGCTTAAGCTTAAATAGTTAAGCTTAAGTTACCTCATACTCTGCAAGTTCTACTAGGCAGACAAGACAGAGAAGTCTGTAAACTCCGGGTCTCGCACTACAGAAGTCAAGTTCAGCAAGTCACTTGGAATCAAGTCCTACAAGTCCTGCAAATCAGCTAAGTCCAGCAAGTCAACAACCCTGCAAGTCTGTTAAGTCTGCAACTCTGCAAGTCAGACTAAATCAGAACTGACTAACGCTTGAAACTCCTAGAAGACTTGTTCGTTTGCAAAAACTCTGAGCTGGAAAGTTGTTCGCAGCAAGCTGTTTTACCTATCTGCAAGTTCGTTGAAGTACTTTCAGCAAACGGAGACAGAAATATTTCAGAATTTCTGAAAATTGAAGAAGAAAATACCCAAAAATACATAGCCTTGTAACCCCAAATTTGAGCTACGCTCATCCCGCTAACTGATTTTGAGTGAGAAAGGTTTGTTGAGTTTTACAGGATGACTTCCCCACATATGGATGATCCTATGGCTGAAGACGACCTACCTGAGCCTACCATGGAGCAAAAGCTGGATCTTATCATGTTGCAATTGGACGAAGAGCGAAGAGCTAGGCAAGCCTTGCAAGCGCAATTGACAAAGCTACAAGGAGCATCCACTGACAAAGAAGAACCTCAAGCTGAAGATTTGATACGCCGTACCATCGACGCCACTCTTGAAGCACAAACCATTCGCAAGGAATCCAAGATAAGTAAACGAAGTTTCAAGTTTCGCACTTTCAATGGCATAAGAGAAGGAAAGACTGTTTTATCATTCATTAGCCAGTTTGATGACTATTTCCATGAGGAAACTTATCCTGAGAAAGATAAAATCAAGTGTGTTACTAATCATCTGATAGATAGAGCATCACTTTGGTGGACTGTCGTCCGCAAGAGCATAGAATGTCCTGCTACATGGGAAGATTTCAAGAAGAAGTTCATGCAAAATTTCCTTCCACCGCAATTTCATGAGAAGGCTATCAAGCAATGGGATTTACTCCAACAACGCGACCGTGAGCCTATTCCACAGTATACAGAGCGTTTTTGGAATGCACTTCTACAGCTACGCATGCTTGAAGACGTACCAGAGATGACCCATAAGCGGAAGTACATGTCTGGACTTCTTGGACATTACTACGCTGAGGTGAATATGTTCAAGCCTGCTACCCTTGAAGATGCCATCTCCTTAGCTCACGACACTGAAGATAAGTTACGTGGAAGAGATCGACGACCACAGCCATTCCAAGCAAACGGTAATTATGGATCTAAACAATTCAATTCAAATTTCAGAAGGTTTAATCCAGGTCGTTTTTCATCACCATCTTTCCGCAAGAATTGGCCTAAACCACCTGCATTACCATCCACTGTCAATCCAAATCCTAAGCCTATCCAACAAGCAAATCCAAATATACCCAGACTTCCAGCCATTGCAAATAATGTGACCAAAGCCAAGCCTATCGTATGCTACAAGTGTCACCAGCCAGGCCATCTCGCAGCAAATTGTCATTCAAAGAAGCCATCAGCACATATCAACTACCTTGGAGCTATGGACGAAGACGAGCATGAGGATATGCCGGACTTCACTGAAGAAGAAGATGATCCTACTACTATTTCCGACACTTTACCAGGTATGCCTACTTTACATTCATTGTTGACTATGAAATGTATGGTGCATGGAAAAGAAAGAACTGTATTGCATGATGACGGTAGTACGCATGATTTTATTTCAGCAAAATTGGTAAAGGAATTGAAATTGCATACAGTACCTACACACTATCGCATAAAAGCTGCATTTTTAGGTACTAGGTACAATGGCACACAAGAAGTTCAAGATTTAGAAATTCAAATTGGTCCATATATTGAAAGAAGAAATTTCTTAGTTGTCCCATTACAGTCTAGCGACATTATTCTAGGAATGCCATGGAGACACCAACATAATCCCAATATAGATTATTCCACACACACAATGAATATAAATTTTCAAGGAAAATCTATTACATTATTTGGTATGCATGCATCTCATATGTTTCCACTGCTTTCGCATACTCAAGCAAAACGTGCACTACGAAAGAATACTAAATCATATCTCATTTGGGTGAATGAATTGCACGCAAAAGAAACTCATATGCACCCTAGGCATAAGGAATTTCTTGCATATTTTAAGGACTGTTTTGCAGAAGACCTACCACCAGGTTTACCTCCATCACGTCCAGAAGACCATAAGATTGACCTAATACCTGGCACACAACCACCTTGCAAAGCCCCATATAGGCACAATCAAATAGAGCAAAAAGAAATCCAGAGTCAAGTAGAAGAATTACTAAATAGAGGTTTAATTCGACCTAGCAGTTCTCCATTCGGTGCACCTGTGCTCTTAGTCAAGAAAAAGAATAATACTTATCGGATGTGTATTGACTACCGAGCATTAAACAAGATCACTGTAAAGAATAGGTATCCTATACCTAGAGTTGATGACCTTATGGACAAACTGCAAGGATCTTCTATATTTAGTAAAATTGACCTTAAATCTGGATATCATCAGGTGAGGTTAGATAGATCCGACATATTTAAGACTGCATTCAGGACACAGTTTGGCCATTACGAATTCTTAGTTATGCCATTCGGATTAACTAATGCACCTGCTACTTTCAGTAGAATGATGAACCGTATTTTTCTAAAATATCAATATTGTGTGATTGTTTTCTTTGATGATATTTTAGTATTCAGCCAAAGTGAAAAAGAGCATTATGAGCATTTATCATTAGTTTTTCAATTACTGAAAGAAAATCAATTGTTTGCAAATCCTGACAAGAGTGAATTCTTTAAGACAGAAATAGAATATCTAGGTCATATTGTATCAGAAGAAGGAATAAAAGTTGATCCTAAGAAAATTGACGCAATATTGCATTGGCCTATTCCTAAAAATGTACATGAATTACGCTCATTCCTTGGTCTTGCTAGTTTCTATAGGAAGTTTGTACGTAATTTCTCATTACTTGCTTTACCATTGACCAAACTTCTTAAGAAAGGTATTGTTTATCAATGGACTGAAAACCAGCAGAAATCCTTTGATTTACTTAAACGTGCATTGACCAATGCCCCTGTTCTACAATTGCCTGACTTTAATAGACCATTCTTTCTAGTTGTGACTGATGCTAGCGGATCAGGAATAGGAGCCGTGCTAATGCAAGACAACCATCCAATAGCATATTCTAGTTCTAAGCTGAAACCCTCTGAGCTCAAATATTCCACTTATGACAAGGAACTCTTAGCAGTTGTCCAAGCATTGAAACAATGGAAGCATTATTTAATGGGTTCAGAATTCATGATAAAGACCGATCAGCAAAGCATTAGACATCTACTTAGCCAACCCCAAATTTCTGACCGCCATATCAAATGGGCTTCATTCATTCAAAGTTTCCATCCTATCATTCAATACCAACCTGGAAAAGAAAATGTAGTTGCTGATGCATTAAGTAGAAGACCTGCAATTTATAACATTTCTATCATATCTTTTGATTCTTTGATTACTATGAAAGACACATATCACCAGGATATTACTTTTCATTCTGATTGGCAAAAATTAGTTCAAAATAATTTCATTCCTGTTGATTCATTGTCATATAATGATGGATTCATGTTCTTTGAAAAGAGACTGTGTGTTACTATTCCATTCCGATCTTTTGTTTTAAATGAAATTCATTGTCCCCCATATCAAGGTCATAGAGGTATCATTTCTACATTACGTATGTTAACTGAAGATTTTTATTGGCCGCATATGGATGCAGATGTATCTAATTTTGTTTCTGAATGTCTGATTTGTCAAAGAATAAAAAGACATCATGGTAAACAGTATGGGTTATTAATGCCTTTATCTATTCCATCTAAACCTTGGGAACATATATCTATGGATTTCATTACTGGATTACCAAATACTAAATCTAACCATGACATGATTTGGACAATTGTAGATAGATTTAGTAAGCAAGCATATTTCATTGCATGTAAGAAAACTTTAACAGCATCACAAGCAGCACAGTTATTTTTGAAAACTATTTTTACTAACCATGGATTGCCGAAAGTGATTATTTCAGATAGAGATTCTAGATTTTGTAATAATTTTTGGATTACACTGTTTGCAAATCTAGGCACAAAGATTGATTTCTCATCTGCATTTCATCCAGAAACAAATGGACAAACAGAAGCCACAAATAGCACTATTTTAGATCTTTTACGTGCATACACTATCTCTAAACCTCAAACATGGGATACTCATTTGCATTTATTACAGTTTGCATATAATAATACACCGCACACATCTACAAAGAAAGCACCTTTTGAAGTTATTTATGGACATAGATTATCTACACCTGTTGCATCTTTGTCTAATAGAATACAAAGTGCCGATGATATTGCTGTTATGCATAACACTATTTTTGATGAGGTAAAGGATATGATTGCTAAAGCCCAACAATCATATACCAAACAAGCCAACAAGAAAAGACAAGCCATGAATTTCAAAGTTGATGATTATGTTTGGCTTAGAATAGAAAAGCGTAGACTGCAAAGTGTAGATAGACATCCAGTTGTCAAATTAGCCCCTAGATTCTACGGACCATTTAGAATCATTCATAAGATTAATGACAATGCATTCAAGTTAGAACTGCCATCTCATTGGAAAATTCATAATACCTTCCATATTAGTTTATTGAGACCATTTAGAGGACAATTACCTACCCACCCTGTCTATGAAAACCCACCTTTACTAGAAGAAGAGACTGAAATCCTTGAACCAGAAGCCATCATAGACACTGACTACATGACCACTAGAACTGGCCGAAGGTACTCTAGATATCTCGTGAAATTTAAGAACCATCCTGTAGAGGAAGCACAATGGATGCACGCTAGAGACCTAAATGCTTTCCCCACTCTGTTAGCTCCACATTGAGCTAATAGCAATTGAGGTCAATTGCTATCCCACCCCGAGGGTATGATGCCAGGAGGCATATTCCACGGTGGATTCCGTGAGGTTTTACGGTGGATTCCGTAAACTTAGATGACCGGGGCTCATACGCAAAGAGGATTCTTTGTGCGAGAAGTTGATGGGGACGCCTGTCCTTTTCGGGCGTTTCATTAATTTAGTGTGTACATGGGTGATTCCATAGCGGGTGATTCCGCAAAATGCATATTAAATTAATAAACGTTTATGAGTTTAGAGTGCGCACTCGTAATAAATTAAGGTTAGGATTTATTTATGTAGCTGAAGACTGCTAGGTATTCACTTTTGTCGGTTTAATTGTGTTATTTTACTAACGATTGTGAATGCTTCAGTTGATGTGTAGAGATAGCAGCAGTGGCGGAGGAAAGCATTGGAGTCTAGCGGGTTTCCGATCTTTGGACTATATTTTGATAGGCGCCACGCCTATATTTTGATTATGTCTATAGAGACATCGACTATTTATTATTATTTTGTATGCGCTTATGCGCCTGGATATGTTATTTTTATTTGGACATTGAGATTGGGCGTGCCAGACTCTTTGGGCACCGTCCATTAGCTTTATTTTCCTATTTTTGGTAGAAAGCAAACTCAAAAGCTAAAAGCTTGTCATATTTTTGTAATTGGGCTATTTTTGAGCAAAAAGATTGGAAATATATATTAAATACATGCTTTGTGAAGCGCTCACACAAGGCATGGGGGAGATTCAACCCAATTTGTCTCTTGTCTCATGTCGTGCTTGTTTTTACATTGGTCTTTGTGCTAAAAAGTAGAGTGCTTTGTTCTTGGGGACCTTTGGGAATTCACTACGTGAGCTACCTGCGTCCGATCTGCGCACCAGTGGTATCAGAGCGGAGCAGAGATCAAGGGCTTCCAATCGCTACCAATCTCGGGCGAAGGCGGAGCTCCAGGAACAAACGGCCTCTACAGTCAATCTCGTCGCGAACCGTCGATACAGGCAGACTTCTGGCGATCAAGAACCCCTGTTTCCACTCTCAGATCGCGAAGGACCACTCTCTGTCGGCGGAGGACCACTCATCAATTCTCTTCATCAAGTCGTGATGAACAGTAAGAAGCCATATCTCTATTTTCAAAAAAAAGCTTAGTGTAAAAGCTTAATACAAAGCTTAAGAAGCTTAAAAAGCTTCTACTCAACAAATCGTGGCAAGAGGAGGAAGCTCCCGAAAATCGCGGAATCAAAAACGGCCCCCCCCCCCCCCCCCCCCACGATCAGAAAAACGGCGCCTTCTTCTTAAGCTTATTAAGCTTAAGCTTAAATAGTTAAGCTTAAGTTACCTCATACTCTGCAAGTTCTACTAGGCAGACAAGACAGAGAAGTCTGTAAACTCCGGGTCTCGCACTACAGAAGTCAAGTTCAGCAAGTCACTTGGAATCAAGTCCTACAAGTCCTGCAAATCAGCTAAGTCCAGCAAGTCAACAACCCTGCAAGTCTGTTAAGTCTGCAACTCTGCAAGTCAGACTAAATCAGAACTGACTAACGCTTGAAACTCCTAGAAGACTTGTTCGTTTGCAAAAACTCTGAGCTGGAAAGTTGTTCGCAGCAAGCTGTTTTACCTATCTGCAAGTTCGTTGAAGTACTTTCAGCAAACGGAGACAGAAATATTTCAGAATTTCTGAAAATTGAAGAAGAAAATACCCAAAAATACATAGCCTTGTAACCCCAAATTTGAGCTACGCTCATCCCGCTAACTGATTTTGAGTGAGAAAGGTTTGTTGAGTTTTACAGGATGACTTCCCCACATATGGATGATCCTATGGCTGAAGACGACCTACCTGAGCCTACCATGGAGCAAAAGCTGGATCTTATCATGTTGCAATTGGACGAAGAGCGAAGAGCTAGGCAAGCCTTGCAAGCGCAATTGACAAAGCTACAAGGAGCATCCACTGACAAAGAAGAACCTCAAGCTGAAGATTTGATACGCCGTACCATCGACGCCACTCTTGAAGCACAAACCATTCGCAAGGAATCCAAGATAAGTAAACGAAGTTTCAAGTTTCGCACTTTCAATGGCATAAGAGAAGGAAAGACTGTTTTATCATTCATTAGCCAGTTTGATGACTATTTCCATGAGGAAACTTATCCTGAGAAAGATAAAATCAAGTGTGTTACTAATCATCTGATAGATAGAGCATCACTTTGGTGGACTGTCGTCCGCAAGAGCATAGAATGTCCTGCTACATGGGAAGATTTCAAGAAGAAGTTCATGCAAAATTTCCTTCCACCGCAATTTCATGAGAAGGCTATCAAGCAATGGGATTTACTCCAACAACGCGACCGTGAGCCTATTCCACAGTATACAGAGCGTTTTTGGAATGCACTTCTACAGCTACGCATGCTTGAAGACGTACCAGAGATGACCCATAAGCGGAAGTACATGTCTGGACTTCTTGGACATTACTACGCTGAGGTGAATATGTTCAAGCCTGCTACCCTTGAAGATGCCATCTCCTTAGCTCACGACACTGAAGATAAGTTACGTGGAAGAGATCGACGACCACAGCCATTCCAAGCAAACGGTAATTATGGATCTAAACAATTCAATTCAAATTTCAGAAGGTTTAATCCAGGTCGTTTTTCATCACCATCTTTCCGCAAGAATTGGCCTAAACCACCTGCATTACCATCCACTGTCAATCCAAATCCTAAGCCTATCCAACAAGCAAATCCAAATATACCCAGACTTCCAGCCATTGCAAATAATGTGACCAAAGCCAAGCCTATCGTATGCTACAAGTGTCACCAGCCAGGCCATCTCGCAGCAAATTGTCATTCAAAGAAGCCATCAGCACATATCAACTACCTTGGAGCTATGGACGAAGACGAGCATGAGGATATGAGCAATACATTG